>NW_027457553.1:1280000-1880000 GCF_050624435.1 Tenrec ecaudatus | reverse complement strand
GCTACACAACAGAATCTAACAATAACTATAGGATTTGTGCTTCTGACAATAGGGTGAAGTAGATATTAAGAGAAACTCCTCTTAGTTTAGACAACGGGTTTTTAACTTGTGGTTCGCGACCACTTTTGGCGATCGAATGACCCTTTCACAGGTGTGAAATGATTCATAACTGTAGGAAAATTACAGTTACGAAGTAACAATAAATGTTATGATGGGGGTCACCACTACATGAGGAACTGTGTGAAAGGGTCATGGCATTAGGAAATTTGACAACCTCTGCCCTAGAGGAAGACACAAGTCTTGGTACAATTGAAAGGCCACAAAAAAGAGGCAGCTACCCAAAAGTTGGATTAGCACAGTGGCTGCAACAATGAGCACAAGCAAAAGAACCACTGTGAGGATGGCATAGGATGGGAAAGCGTTTCATTATATTATGCATAGAGTTACTATGAGCCAAAACCCACTCGATGGTACCTAACACCAATAACAACAGAATTTGTGCATCTACCAGTATGCTGAATTCTATCTTAAGAGAATCTCCTCTTAGTTTAGAGCAGGGGATCTTCACCTGTGTGTCGCGACCCCTTTGTGGGTATGGAATGAAAATTTCACAGGGGTTTCGTGACTCATAACAGTGACAAAATTACAGTTATGAAGCTGCAATGAAATCATTTTTATGGTTGGGGGGGGTTCACCACTAAATGAGAATTGGTATGAAAATATCATGGCATTAGGAAAATTTAGAACCACTGCTCTAGAGGAAGTCCCAAATCTTGGTATGAAAGGGCAGGAAAAGAGAGGCGGTCCCCAACAAGATTCATTAGCAAAGTGGCTGCAACAATGAGCGCAAGCAGAGAACCACTGTGAGGATGTGACAGGACAGAGCGGCGTTTCATTATATTGTGTGTAGAGTTGCTATGAGACATACCCACTCGACGGCACCTAACAACAACAAATGGACTTGAGCTTCTAACAGTATGGTGAAATAGACCTTAAGAGAAACTCTTCTAAATTTAGAGAAGAGGTTCTCACCATGTGGGTCGTGACCCCTTTGGGGCTTAGACGAACCCTTTACTGGGTGGCACTATCCATAACTTGTAACAAAACGAGAGTTACGAAGTAGCAAAGAATATAATTTTATGATTGGGAGTCTACCACTACAAAGGCAAATGTATGATATTTATATTTGCATGTACATGTCTTTGTCTAGACCTCTATAAATGCTCTTTAACTCCTAGCTCTTTCCTCCATCTCCCTTGACTTTCCTCCTCTCCCACTACTATGCTCCGTCCCCACCTGGGTTACAGCTATACCTCTTCTTTACGTAACCTTACCCTTGATCATTCCCTACCAGGCCTGCCACTTCCCCCTCACTACCATTTTGAGTCCCATGTTGTTCCCTTGTCCCTGTGTTTGTTAACACCACTTCCTTACCCCCCCCGCACCTCCCCCTATCCCAAGTGCGCCCGGAACTGTCGGTCCTGTTGTTTTTCCTCCAGATAGTTCATCCAGCCTGTCATATTTAGACAGACCTGTAGAGACACGAACATGCACGAAAAGAAGACAGAGGAAAACAAAGCAAGAGTATACAACCAGACAACAAAACAACAAAAACAAACCACTGACAAAGAACAAAACAAAACACATCAAGAAAGAAGAGCTTGTAGTTAGTTCAAGGATCATTTGTTGGATCATAGGAGTGTTTTCCAATCCAGTCTGTTGAGGCACCACAACCTGGCCCCAAAGTCCACTTTCAGCATTCCCTGGGGACCTTGCCACTCCATTCCCTTGCTGTTCCACTGCACTCCACCACACTTTGCCTCGGTGTGGTGGAATCAGGTTAGGTGCCATTCGCACACTGTGTCTCCAGTGCTGTCCCCTGTATCACCCTTGGTCACTGAGGGGCATCATGTCTCATAGTGGGGCCAGCCATGTTATTCTCTTTGTGGACTGGCTGCTCTGAGACTGGAACTCTTTAGGGGAGTAGAAAGCCTCATCTTTCTCCCTTGGAGTGGCTGGGGATTTCAAATTTGCCATTTCAGACATTGCGTTGAGCAGCCCACCACATAACCCCTGTACCCCACCATAGCTACAGAAAACAATAAAGAAACAAAATCCAACAACACTCATTGCCATTGGGTGCATAACAATCCTATCGAGAGAAAATACTCCGGCTTCCTGGGTTTCCAAGGTTATAACTCTTTGTAAAAATAAAAGTGTGTTATGTTTTCAGTGAAAGTTTACATAACCGATTAGATTTTCATTTAACAAATTCTCTACTTGTTTAGTGACATTAGTTACTTTTTTCAATAAAAAGGAAAGCAGAAAATTAAAAAAAGAACAAATGAAAAACGTGTTAAGAGTAAAGACAAATGATAAGATGTTAATTTTTAACCTAATCATATCTGCAACAATACACTTTCTGATGTACTGACGGTGAGCAGGGTTTAATCCCATCCCTGGTGAATGGTCCCAGGGGATTTAATGGAGGCTTATTCTCTGTGGAATCTCTGCCAATGCATTTTGAGTTTTTATACTCATCTAAGGCTATAACTCTTTATGGGAGAAGAAAGCCCCATCTTTCTCCAAAGGAGTGACTGGTGAATTCCAACTGCTGACCTTGCAGTTAATAGCCCAACACATAACCCATTATGCCACCAGAGGAGAGATTTGTCTCTCGGTGCCTTCCAATGCAAGCACTACAATTATGCAAGGAGGATATTTTTTTCTGTACTGGAGCCAGGTCAAGTCAGAACCAGTGTATCCATGGTTTACAGCGAAGTCAGAGGAAGAAGAGGGTAGACTGTCTATAACTCCTCATAGCCCAGGGAAATTCTAGGCCTGGAAGGGGGCATGCTGGCTCAACCATATTCAGAAAATCTGCACACTAACCTCCCCGGCTCAAATAATTACCAGCACCATGCCTCTGAATATCACCTAAAAGCAAAATAGTGAAAGCACCATTTCCATTTCATAATACTTTTACTAAAAGTAAAGTTCAATTCAGTGATGTGAAGAAGCTGGAAAAATTACCTTTTCATTTCTTTCTTTTTCTTTCCCTCCCTTTCCCCTTCTTCTCCACAGAACTGAGAGGCAGAAGGAATAAAGGCAGCATGGCACCAGCTGGAGGACACCGTGGGGTCAGGGTCACCATTTAACTCATGCTTCTCCAGTTTGGAGGGGCAACTGGATGTCCTCATTTGTGAATTTGCTTATTAATCTTTTTGAGTTAACAAGGTCATGGTAAAAAAGAATTGTTGGTGTTTTTGTTAGGAACCTTCTAGTCCAGTCCAACTCATAGTGACTCAATGCATCAGTGCAGAGCTCTCTAGACCAATGGTTCTCAACCTGTGGGACCCTTGCACAGGGTGACTGTAACAAAATTACAGTTATGAAGCAGCAATGAGAATATTTTTATGGTTGTGGAAGTCACCACAACATGAGGAACTGTATGAAAGGGTTGTGGCATTAGGAAGTTTGAGAACCACTGCTCTAGGCTTCTCTATGCTGTAATCTTTACAAGAATGAGTTGCCTGGTTTTTCTTCCAAGAACAGAGCCACTGGTGGGTTCAAACCTTCAACCTTTTGGATAGCAGCTGAGCACTTAACCATTGTGCCTCCAGGGCTCTTTGATAAACTCTATTAGAGCGTCTTAACCATTGCAACCCCATGGATCCTTTTGGCATTTAGGAAAGGCTATGGAACACCTGCCCACTCCCCAGAATAATATTTCCAAATACCTCCAATGAAATACAGAATCACAAAGGCACAAATTGTATTGAAATGCAGTGATAAAAATAAAAGACATTGGATTTGTGGCAAATATACATGTTAATAAATACATTAAATATGATCTGATGGCGGGTCTACTAAACCAAACCCACACCATTGAGTTGATCCTGACTCACTGTGACCCTATATAAAATTCCTCAGGCTAAATCTTTACAGGAGCAGATCATCTCACCTACCTCTCAGAGAACAACTGGTGTCTTTGAACTGCCAACCTTGAGGTTACCTGCCCAATGGCTCACCCACAGCGTCACCGTGAATTCTAGATAGTGATGAGCATGAACTGTACTCAACGATGGCTGCAACGACTAGCATGGTGTGTGAAAGCATGTAGAATTTCTCTCGGTGGTAATCACATGGCTATTCTGAACACAGCTGTGGACATGCTAAACTGCCCTTCAAGTTTAGGGAAACTAACTCAACCAGGATTGTCCCTCATCCAATTTGACATTGCTCCCCAGCCTGCTGGGGCTCAGTGGCTCAGTGTTAGGGTCCCTTGTCTAGATACCAGGGCTGGCATGGAGAAAGTCATTCCTCTGCAGCCTTCTAGTGTGTGGGGGAAGATATTAGTGTTAAGCCTTGGCAGGAAATTGCTGGATTTTCCTGGCAGCCACATTCTTAATAACCATTTACTGGATACTTATTATATTCTGAGGGTAAATTGGTGGATCAGTTGTAGAATTCTCCTTTTCCATGTGGGAGATCTGGGTTTGAGTCCAAGACAATGCAACTCATGTGCATCCAACACTCATTTGTCAGGGGGATGCTTGGTTATTGCTGTGGTACTGAACTGATTTCTGTGTTGCTATGATACTGAAATGGGGAAGCTTGGTTGGGTGCGGCTATGAGACTGCACCCGTTTCTGTGATGTGTCCAGACTAAGATGAGCGATGAGGAAGAGCCTGGTATTCTACTTCTGAAAACCAGTTAACGAAAACCCCTGTGAATCACAATCTGATGCACAACCAAAGAGATGGTGCAGGACCAGGGAGAATATTGCCCATGGAGTCACTGGGAGCTGGTTGTCACAGTGAGTTGGACTGGAGGCTGACTCAACAGCAGCTAACAACCATTGTGTTCCAGGCACTTGACTTGCTTTATTTTATTTTACTTTATTTTTTATGACTTGCTTTAAAAATCTAGCTCAGCCTTCTGGTACAGGGAAGGGATTAATCATGCCTACTTTATAGCACACCGTGAACCCTGATCAATGTCAGGCCCTGCTTGTGTTTTGTCCCTCCTTTTCAACATTCACATCACTTCCATTCCCCTCTTCAGACTAATACCCCCTGCTGGGTTCTTGGTGTGTGTGTGTCCTTATAGGCATACAGCCATGTGCACTAGACCATGCTGCTTGGTGAATGGGCTTTCAGCTTCCATGAATGGTACTGCAATATAAATCTCATTCAGTTTCTGACCTTTTCAACTCCTTGCAATGTCATTAAGAGTTATTGCCATGCTGCATATCAATTGCATGTGCTGCTGCGTGCCACTTGGTCATGAGCAATCATCATCTTTCTTTTGTTTCATTCTTCAGTTGTCTGTTGATTGGCATCCAATTCGGCTCCAACTCTTCTCTACTGCAGGCATCAGTGTGGTGACCATTCTTGTAAAAATGCCCCAAGGGCCCTATGAATTGGATAAAAAGCTTGGCCTATATACCCAGGAATTATGCGTTGGGCTTCTAACCCCAAGGTGAGCAGTTCCAACCGACCAGCTATACCATGGAGCAAAGAGAGGCTGTCTGCTGTCGTAAGAATTTAGTTTTGTAAACCTAAAGCAGCAATTCTACTGTGCCTTGTAGGGTTGCTAATGAGGAAGAATCAACTGGGGTTTTGTTTTTTTTTTTCTACATCCAGGAGAGAGCTTTGATGCGGGAGATTTTAAGTGCTTGGCTGCTAACCCAAAGGTCAGTAGTTTGAAGCCGTCTTCCACACACTGTGGGATAAAGGCATGGCTGTCTACTTCCCAATAGAAGCCTTGAAAACATCATGGGACCATTCAGCTTTGTTTGATAGGGTCACGAGGAATGAAAGTCAACTCAGTGACTGCGCTTCTTTGGTTGTACGCCCAGGAGGGGCTCACTAGGTCCTAGGGTACATTCAATGGGCTTTCACTAAGCTCTGCCAGATTGCTGTGCAGCAAACCTGCATCATTAGCAGTGTTTCTCTGCTTTCCCCGGATCTCCAATGACACTTGGTATGTTTGTCTTTCTAACTGTTGCCCGTTTGATGGTTTAAAAAGGTCAAGCACAATAAACTCATCTATCCCAGGCACTTTATGGTTCTGTAGCAGATTCTTAGGGTTGCCATGCCGCATTCCTTTGACCCATCTCTGACACCATCTCACTGCCTTCCATTCAATACCGAGTCATAGCGATGCTGTGGGGCAGTGTACATTTGCCCCCTGCGAGTTTCAAACACTACAACTCTTTATTGGAGTAGAAAACCCCATCTTTCTTCCTTGGAGCTAGTAGTTTTGAACTGCTGACCTTGAAGTTAGCAAACCAACTTGTAACCACTGCACTTCCAGGGCTCCTCCTGATATCCATCATAGCAGTGGCGAACGGCTCTATGTAAGTGCAGGCTCCTGCTGAAATGGTGTCTTATCACAACTGTGCAGCACGCAGCCCTCCATGTCCTTCTGCCTCGAAGCCTTTTCAAAGGCATGGAAAGCCATACCCAGGAAGGTAGGAGAGGTCACCATACTAGGAGGAATGCTCAACACCACTACAGGCGAAGAAGAGCCCAGCCTCCTGTTTCTGGTAGGCAATTCTAGGACAGAACCCATGTTCCTCAGAAGTCCTGGGGGAATCAAGCCCCTGTATCCTACATTAAAAGCCTCAACACCCCATTCCCATTGTGATTGCTTCTCCCCCTAACTCAGTCTTGCATCCGCTTTCCTATTCCCACTCCCTGCCATCAGATCTCAAATAGACTCCCTGCACCCAGGCCTGAGGAATAAGCTCGGCATGCAAGGGCACTCAATCCAAGACACACACATTACTCTGAATCTCCAAAACAACCCTGTGGGCTACGTGTGTAATCCCCAGTACACAGATGAGAAATGGATTGAAAATCAGTGACACACCCAAGATCACACAGGCCAGGGTTCAAGTCTGTGTCTATCAGTTATTCTTTTGTTCAAGTATGCCAGAGAAGACTGGGTCTTAACACTTGAGGAATCTTCTTGGAAGAATAAGGCAAACTACAGAAAACACTAAATGAATATCGCTTTTGTTCGTTTGCCCATTTGCAAAAGACATAATACCTATAGTGCTAAGAATAGTATTCAAAGTATCTATTACTACCCCCTCAAAGCTTACATAGTAGTCACCAAACTCAAACAAATACAATGCTATCAAGGTGATTACAACTTATAGCAACCCCATATAGGGCTTCTAAGACTGTAATCTTTACAGAAGCAGAGAGCTTCACTTTTCTCCCCCTGAGTGACTGGTGCGTTTGAACTACTGACCTTGTGGTTAGCAGCCCATTGCTAAATGATTAGTTCCATAATCATTACGCTTACTTAACTCTACATTCTTTTAATTATTTCTCTATCAGTCCAAATTGCTTCTGGCTACATGGGAAAAAACAAACCGACTCTAGTGGTCTAATCACAAAAGCTTCATTTTTCTTATATTCACACCAAAAATACCAAATCAGTTGCCACTGAATTGATTCTGATATACAGTTACCCCATATGATTTAGGGTAGAACTGTGCTCCATGAGGTTTTCAAGGGCGGAATTTTTAAATGTAGATTGCCAGGTTTTTCTTCCAAAGCATCTTTGGCTTAGCAGTGAATTGTGTTAAACGTTTGCACCACACAGGTGTTTGTCTTATACAATAGTAAGTCTTGAAATCGGTAGCCTAGCTCTGGCGTATTTGCTCAGGGACTCATCTTGGATATAGGAGAATGCATGCTTTTTGGTCTGCCAAACTCATGTAACCTATGTGACTCTCCCATCTTTCAATATTCTGACTAGGGAGCATGACAGCAGAAGAGCCAAGGACAAAAATGAAATGGGTTATGGCAGACAAGTGTTTTGCCTTAAACAACAACAAAAACTTTCTTGGGAGTCCTACTCAGTGTCTTTCACCTACACATATTTGGCCCAAACTGGGTCAAATGCTCATGCATAGCTGCAAGGGAGCCTAGGAGTGAGCGATTTAAGTAGGTACATTATCACCCTAAACAAAATTGAGCTTCTATTAGTAGTAAGAATGAGAAAAATGGATACTGTTGAGGCATATAGCAGGGTTGGGTAGAATTCTATTTTGTGTCTTAATTTACATTTTGAATGAATTCAGAGAAAGTCATAGAGAGTAGAACAAAGGGATGGATGTGCATCCAACCACCTCAACTACTCATTTCTTTTCATGCTCTCCCTCTAGCTTCCCTGAATAGTTCTTGGTTACACATTGGGCTGCTAATTACATGGTCGGTATTTTGAAATCACCAGCTGCTCTTCGGGAGAAAGATGGGACTCTACTCTGTAAAGAGGTACAGTCTCAGAACCTCACAGGTACAATTTTACCCATGTCCTGTAGGGTCGATATGAGTTAGCATTGATTCAATGGCAGTGAGCTTGGTTTGGATAGATCTGTGGAATCTTAGGATGGAATAGTTTGAATACACAGAAAAAAATTCAGTGGAATCATAACCCTCTAAATAATTACCCTCTAAAGCCACAAAGATCAACTGTGTCCAGCATGGTGACAGTTTAGCATATGCCATGGGGACATTGCTCATATCCCAGTGTTGTTAATCAACAAAATCTCACGCACTGCCACTTATAGTGACCCTATGCACAATAGAATAAAAGCCTTTCTAGTCCTGTGACATCCTCACAATGGTCATATTTTAGCCTATTGTTACAGCCACTGTGTTGATCCATCTCATTCAGAGTTTACCTGTTTTTTGATGATGCTCTACCAAGTATTTTGTCCTTTTCTAGGGAATAATTTCTCCTGATACCATGTTCAAAGTATATGAAATGGAGTTTTACCATCCTCACGTCTAAAATACATTCTGGCTGTACTTCTTCCGGGACAGACCTCTTTGTTCTGCTGGGCATTCATGGTATATTCAATATTATTTGCAACATCATATTTGAGAGGCATCATATTTTCTTCAGTCTTCCTTATTTATGGTCCATCTTTCACATGCATATGTCAAACATTACCATCAAGTCTATTCTTATTCAAAGTGACCATATATGGTTTCCAAGGCTGTAAATCTTTACAGGGTCAAATAGCTTCCTCTTTCTTTTGTGGAGCAGCAAGTGGGTTGAACCACCAACCTTGCTGTTAGTCATTCAACCCATACCAGACACTGAAATTAAGACTCCTTTCACATGCATCTAAGGTGATTAAAAATATCAAGGCTAAAAGCAGGCATAACTTGCTAATCCCCAGAGTAAAGCATTTGCTCTTTCACATTTTAAAGAGGTCTTTTACAACAGATTTATCCAATGAAATACATTGATTTATTGACTGCTGCTTCTGTGAGTATTGATTGTGGGTCCAAGTAAAATAGAGTTTAGCTACATTTCTCTATTTGTAATGATGTTGTGTGTTTATATTTCTCAAGTTGAGAAGACATTTGTATTCTTAGTCTTGAAGACTAATTTATACTGAAGGTGTACTATATGAGCTTTATCAGTAAGTACTTCAAGGCCTATTGACTTTCAGCCAGCAAGATTGGGTCATCTGCATGACACAGGTTGTTATTGATTCTTCCTCCAATCCAGATGCCTCAACTTCTTCATACAGAGCAGCTTCTCAGATTATTTGAATAAATATAGTGTGATAGATAGGTAGGTTTATAGTGCCAACCTGGCCAATAAGAACATGTGGGATTAATAAGTTTGCAGTTTGATTAGTGGGCAAAGAGATAAATGTCTCAGCAAGCCACACCTATCTCTCAGTTGCTCTCTGGTGACCAGACCAGTGTGTGGCTGCCTTACCTAGTTCTGCAGTTTGCTGCCTGGCTGTACTGCCATATTTACTGTTGCATGGAAGTGAGTTAAACTGAGTCCTCTGTACTGCTATGTGGACTAATTAGCTGTTATATTCCTTCGTGTTCTATCTATCTATCAAATCATAAATGTCCTGGTTTTGTTTCTCTAGAGAACCCTGTCTAACACATATGGTGAAAGGATATAACCACAACACACACTCTCCTGATTTTAAACCACGCAGTATCCCCTTGTTCTATTCCAACCACTTCCTGTTGGTTTATGTACAGGTACCACAGGAGCACAATTAAATGTACGGGGATTCCCATTGTTCTCATATGTATTCATATGCTACCCAAATTTTGTTATGATACACAGTAAAATCCTCTGCATAGTCAATAGTACATAAGTAAGCATTTTCCTTGTATCCTCTGCTTTCAGCCAAGGTCCATCTGAAATCAGCATTGATATACCTTGCCTCATGCCCTCTTTTAATACAGCCTGGATTTCTGGCAGCTTCCTGTTGACATATTACTATAACTACTTTTAAAGTTATCGTCAATAAAATTGTACTTGCATGTCATATTAATGTTATTTTAAATTAATTTGCAGATTTTGTTGCGTCATATTTCTTTAGAATGGACACAAATATTAATCACTTCCAGTTGGTTGGCCAGATAGCTATCTTCCAAATTTCTTGACATGGACTATCACTGCATGAGCGTGTTGAAATATTTCCATTCCTGTCCCTTCCTTGCTTTTCACTAATGCTTACATTGCAGCTTCAACTTCCTCTTGGCCTTTTGAACTAGTAGAACCTCAACTAATTCTTGGGTACAGAGACTCTGTATACTCCGTCCATATTTTTTGGATTCTCCCTGCATCATTCAATAGTTTGATAAATAATCCTTGAACATTTTAATCCAAGGCTTGGATTTTTTCTTCTGTTCTTTCAATTTATGATATGCTGACTGTACTCATTCCTTTTGCTTTCCTAATTCCAGGTCTTTACACGTTACAATATAATTCTTTACTTTATCTTCTCAAGCTGGCCTTTCAAATTTCTCTGTTCAACTCTTTTATTTCATCATTTCTTCCATTTGCTTTAGCTGCTTTAGGTTCAAGAGCAAGTTTCACAGGCTCCTCTGATATCCACTGTAGTATTTTCTTTCTTTACTGTATTATAATGATCTTTTTGAGGAGCCCCCAATAAAATGATTTATGATGAATAAATAAATAGCCACAGATGACATGACAAAAAAAAAAAAGATTGATGACCTTGATGCTATTTCACAAGTCTTCTGGTAGCTGATCATTAATGTTAAATATGTCCAAACCATTCTTGAGATAGGCTCTAAATTCAGGTGAGATATTGTGATAGTAAGGTTTTGTGTCAATATAGCTTGATCAGGATCTTCAGAAGGCGCAGGTCACAGTCTCCTTGGGGGTGTGACCTATTTCATAGCTATAAGTAGACTGTGGAGTATGCGCTCAGTCTTTTTCTTCCTGATGAAAAGACCCTGGACCCTACGTCTGGCTTCTTGGGATGGCAATCACCATGAGACCTGCTGACCCTAAGAGCTGTCTGTGGCCTGCCAACTGCCTGTTGACTTTGGATTCTCCCAATACTGCCTCCACCAACCTGTGGTTTTCCTGTTTCTTGGGCTATTCCTCCAACAGCTTCATGAGTCTGGAAGGGCCTCTAGTTTGCATCTGATTTATGGGCTGGAGTTGGACTGGGGTTTCTTGTTGTGTGGACTTCTTAATGTAAAATTCTTTATTGATATGAATTTCCTTCTTCTACATGTATCAGTATCACTGGTTTGTTTCCCTAGAAACCCCAGCCGCCCACAGATATAATATAGGCTGTATTGGGGCTCTTTTGCGTTCTTATTTTAATTTTCTTCAGGTTTGACTTGAACTTGCATATTAGTAATTGATAGTCTGTTACATAGTTGGCCCCTGGTCTTATTTTGTCTCAATGATATTGAGCTTCTGTATCATGTCTTCCCACAGATTTAATCAATTCCATTCCTGTGTATTCCACATGTATATATGCCGCTCCTGTTGTTGAATAAAGGTGTTTGCAATGAGGAAGTTAGTGCTCTTGCAGAATTGTTTCATGCAGTCTTCAGCTTCTTTTCGATCCCCAAAGCCATAATTTCTAATTACTCTTCCTTCCTTTTTGTTTCCATGTGTGCATTCCAATTGTCAACAATTATTAATGCATTTTCAGTACATGTGTGATCATTTTCAGACTAAAGAAGTTGGTACAATTCTTCATTGGCTTTAGTGGTTTGTAAGAAAATTTGAATAATGGTTCTATTAACCGGCCTTCCATAGATATTATTCTGTCACAGGCAGCATTGCACTTCAAGATAGATCTAGAAATGCTCTTTTTGAGGACGAAAGAGACATTCTTTTGAATTTGTCATTGTCAGCGTAGTCATTCTTATCATTTTAAGATTCAAAGGGACTATTTCAACTCACCAATGCCTAGGATATTGATCTTTATAGGTCAGTTTCCGTTTTTTATGATTTCCAGTTTTCCTAGATTCTTATTTTGCACGTTTCATGTTCTGATTATTAATGAATGGTTGCAATGATTTTTCTCATTTTGAATTATAATCCATCAGCAAATGAAGGTGCCAGAAGCTTTAGTACACTTTGTTGCTAGATGCCTTCAAGTCAGTTCTGTCTCATAATAATGCCTACACAACTGAATGAAACATTGCCTGGTCCTGCCCCATACTCAACATTTTTGTTATGTTTGAGCCCATTGTTGTAGGAATTGTCTCGATCCATTTGATCGGGTGTCTTCCTCTTTTGGCAACACCTCCACTGTAATGTGTATGATGTCCTCCAGGGACTGGTCTGTCCTGATAACATCTGCAAAGTACATGAGATGAAGTCTCGCCATCCTATCTGCCAAGGAACATTTAGCTGCACTTCTTCTCAGACAGATTTGTTTGTTCTTCTCTCCACCCATGGTACTTTCAGTATTTTTGTCAGTACCTTAATTCAAATGCACCAGTTCTCCTTCAGTCGTTCTCATTCAATGTTCAAATTTCACATGCATAAGATGTGGCGGAAAATACCATGCCTTGGGCCAGGCGCAACTTAATCCTAAGTGAAATTCTTGATCTTCAGTACTTTAAAGTGGTTATGTGCAGGAGATTTACCTAATGCAATATGTTATTTGGTTTCTTGATTGTTGTTTCCATGAGCATTAGTTGTGAATCTAAGCAAGACGAAATCTTTGATAACTTCAATATTTTCTCCATTTATTATGATGTTATCTACAGCTCCTGTTGTGAGGTTATGAGTTATCATTAAGGTGGACTCTACTTTGAGGAAGCTCTCTTTCTCGGTGATATTTTGATTGTTTTGCAATCTGAGGGGCTCATTTTCTGGCATTATATCAGACAATATTTTACTGCTATGCAGAAAGTTTTCAATGGTGAATCCCTCAGAAGTGGAATGATTGTTTTGTCGTCCTGTCAGTTCTTAGTCTGGAAGCTGTGTTGAAATCTGTTCACCGTGGGTGATCCTGCCTGGTATTTGTAGTACTAGTGGACTAACTCCCAGCATCACAGCAAAGCACAAGCTACCACAGTGCAGCAAATTGACAGATGGGGCGGGGGAGGGGAGTTGTCATTGTTAGACACTGTTAATTTGGCTCTAACTCATAGCACCCACAGCCTGTTTCCTCACAGTTAATGTTGGAGACCGATTTTGCAGCCAGTATGCCAATTCATCCCATTGAGGACCTTCTTCTTTTTTTCAACACTCCACTTTACCAAGTATGATATCCTTCTCTAGGGACTATACTCAGCTGTTAACATGTCCAAAGTATGTGATATGAAGTCTTGCCATTCTCACGTCTAGGAAGCATTCTGGCTGTACTTCCACCAAGAAAGATTTGTTCCTTCTTCTGAAAGTCCATAGAATATTCAATATTATTCACCAGCATCATAATTAAAAGACATCAACTTTTGTTTTATCTTTCATAATTATTGCCCATTTTCAAGTACATATGAGGTGATTGAAAATGCCATAGTATGATAGTTATATAATTTTATGTCAGTTTGAAGATATGTAAAAGTGTAAGGTTGGTATCCAATCTGTCAATCACACCATAGCCTGATGGTGCCTCTTTGTGGCCATGGCCTTCTCATAGGAAGGCCCTGGGAAGCTCCCCTTCTTTTTGCATTCACCTAACTGCTTCCTGCCACGTTGAGAGCTGCCAGAGTCTTGCCATGCTTCCAACGACCTTGGGTCCACACGACATTGCAATCACTGGCCTTTGACATCCCTGCATTCTGCATCATTGCATGTAACTGCGTAAGTTGGAAAGGAACTTATGGGCTAGTGTTGGAATTATGGTCTTGAGTTGGACTGGCCTGAGATATTTCCTTGAAATAGAAATACTACAGTGACTTCTTGATAGAAAACTATTTATTGCACATGTATGAGTGTCACTTGATTTGTGTGTTCAGTCAGCCTGGCTTACATCCAGTTCACTGCCATTAAGTTGATTCCAACCCTTAGCAACTCTATAGGACAGGGGAGAGATATCCCTGTGGGTTTCCAGTACTGGAACTTTGTATGGGAGCAGAACTGTTGATCTTGTGTTGAGCAACCCAACTGGGTTGGTTCTGACGCATTATGTTTGTAACCACTATACCACTAGGACTCAGCTGTGCCTTATTCCTCAAAGTGACATCTTTTAACACTGGAAATTGGTCTTCAGCAAGATCTACCAGTGTACTCGGTCATATGACTTATTTTCTTTTTACACTGTTTTGATTGTCATGTGAGGGAAAATCTACAGAGTAAATTGATTTTCCTTACAATTCATGCAATGTTTTATGATATTGATTGCAATACCTACAATGCAATACTAGTTTTCCTATTCCCTCCCTTTGTTTGCCGTTTCCATTGGTCTTTCATTCCCATTCCTTCCTGCCTTCTGAGTAACTCCCTGACAAATGCTGGGCTCTGAATTGTACATTGTTGACAGTATAGCGATCCTATTTGGGGGCTGAAAGTTGAGCCATGGAGGTAAGGTCAGGTGTCAAATGGGAATTCCACTAGTGCCAATCATATCCTAAGGTTAGTCTTCTTATTTTGAGTTCTACATTTTCCCCAGTTGATCCAGGGCCTACTACTGTGAGCACTTTCAGAGCAATCTGCAGTGAGAACCCTATGCTATCTTGGTCTTCTGGACTCAGCGCTGTGGAGCCTGGGCTTCATGTGGTCAGTGAATCCCTTTCATGTTCTTTTGATGCTATCTGTGTAATTCTGTATTTTGAATTTCTCTTCAATTTTTTCAGCTAGTGAAATGCACTTGCTTTTCATTTTTTGCTGTCCTAATTCTAGGTCTTTCCACCTTTTAATATAATTCTTTATTCCATCTTTTTTAATTCCCCTTTGAAATTTTATGTTCAGCTTCTTTATTCAGCGTCTTTACTTCATCAATTATTTCTATATTTCTCTCTCTATCTTTTTCGTACTTCATCAGTTCTTTCATTGGCTTCAGCTACTCCACATTCAAGGTGACATCCATTTTGTCTTTTCTTTAGTTTTTATCTTTTTAATTATCTTTGAATTTCTTTATTTATGATGTTCTTGATATTATTGCAGAACTCGTATCATCTCAGGTGATTTGTGTTCAATGTGTCAACTTTCTTCTTGAAGTATCCTCTAATTTAGATGAGCTATACTCAAATTCATACTTTGACTCTTGGGGACTTGTTTTAATTTTATTTGAATTCAAGTTGAATTTGCCATTGATGGTTTGTTCCACAGTTGGTCTCTAGTCTCGTGACTGATGATATTAAACTTCTTTATACCGTAAATACTTGAGTATAAGCCGAGTTTTTTTCAGCACATTTTTTATGCTGAAAAAGCACTCCAGCTTTGGGGGGTAAAATTAGTTGCCTTGGGTTATACTCGAGTATATATAGTAGTTTATTTCAACAGATGTAGTTGATTTAATTCCTGTGTATTTCTATCCAATATACATGATCCATGTCTATGGTTACTGTTTACATCACTGAAAAAGAAATGTTCAATCAATAAGCCATCCTTATTGGAAAATTCTATCATAAGATCTCCCATGTGGCTTCCATCCCCATGTCCATATTTTCTAACTAGTGATCCTCCTCCTTAGTTTTCAATTTTTGCATTCAAGTCATCAGTAATCTTGATTGCATGTTTCATCAATTTCAGACTGAAAAGTTTGGTAAAAATCCTCAATGGCTTTATTGTTAGCATTAGTGGTTGGTGTGTAAATTTGAAAAATAACTTTATTAATTATTCATCCTTGTAGGTGTAATGTATCCTACACCTAACAATGGTGCACATTGGAATCGATGTTGAAACATTCTCTTTTTTAACATGAAAGTCATCCATTCCTTTCAAACTTGTTACTCTGGTATGTAAACCATATTATTATGACATTCAAAATGGCTAATACCAGTCTATTTCAGTTCAATAACACCTAGAGTGTTTGATCTTTATGTGTTCCATTTTTTCATGGCTTCCAATTTTTCTAGATGCATATTTCATGCATCCCATCTTCTTGTTAGTGGTTATTGCAGTACTGCTGTTTCTTCTCATTTTGAGTCATTGCCACATCAACAAATATAGGTCCTGAAAACTTTATATCACTAAGGTCAACTCTACTTTGAGGAGACAGCTCTTCCCCAATTATATTTTGAGTGTCTTCCAACTTGAGGGGTTCATCATCCTGCACTATATGAAACAATAATCCACTGCTATCACTGTGCTCCACAAACACCACTATATTTTTCAGATGTAGATTGGCAGGTTATTCTTTCTAGTCTATTTAGCTTGTAAGCTTTTCTGAAAATTTTCCACCACGGTTAACTATGCTTGTGTTTGAAATACCAGTGATATATCTCACAAGTTATGATAGTGCAAGAACCTGACATGTCTGACAACTTGGCATGCTAGCCTAATTCTGAATGGCCATCACATCTCTCTTCTTGCTTTCTCTAGTTTCTGCAGACCACGGTACCTGAGCATGCATGGCTTAGGAGGTTGTGGAGTTAATTCTTGCTTCCTGGAGTAACCCTTAACCAATGACCCATAGGAGTTGTTGGACAAATAGCCACAGTCCCTCACATTCTGGGCAGAATAACTAGTGGATTTTCTACAGTGTCTCCAATAAGATTAACCTCCAGTTGCTCACAATTTTAAATTGTTTGATAATGTACTTTTCATTGGCTGCCTTCTTTCCCTTTTCTATTTCCCATTTCCTTATTGATATCTCCCCCAAAATGGCTTAATTAAAACCTTTGTCTCAGGATCTAATCCTATGGGGAACCCAAACTCAATCACACAAGACATTTGTCAAATCATGGACTTAGTGGTTATATCTATTATATGTGTAGGTCATGGAAGAGGAGAATTCATACCATCACTTTGAATAGTCATTCGGAGTGCCAACTGGGTCCCTAGCATAGATCCTGAACATCAAAACTCACTGTTTCCTGTATCATTATACTTCCTTTTAGACTTCTGTCATTCAAAAAACTCAACAAATAGCTCGCTGTCTCACTTCAAATTTTGTAGTGTGCAAATATGGCTATGTTTTCATTGTGTGTTTAGCCCTGGACAAATCAGCTTTGACCAGGAAGGTGAAGTCATGTGGAAAAACAAACCAAAAACACTAGCAGCTGTGTTGTGGAAGAAAACCCTGTGGATGAAGTGCTATGTTTAGGGAACAGAGACCAGCAAGATAAACCAATAAGTGTCCACTGTTCTAATGTTAAGGAGAACCCTGGTGAGGCAGTAATTAAGCACTTAAGGGCTAATCAATCAGCAGTTCAAACCCACCATCTTCCCCAAGGAAGAGTTACAATGTGGCAGTCTGACCCCCTTAAGATTTACATTTATTACCACTACCAACTGATCTGAGAGGGATAGCATTAGGGAATCCTGAATAGCATTCTAAACGAGCTCTAATGGCAGAGTGGACTCCTCATTGAGCTCCTAACCACAAAGTAAGTGGTTCTAACCTATCAGTTGCTCCATGTGAGAAATATGAGTTTGTCTGCTCTGGTAAAGATTTAAGCCTTGGAAAATCAAAGGGTGAAGTTCTATTCTATCTTGTAGGGTCTCTATGAGTCAGCTTCAACACAATGATAATGAGTTTGCTTTGGAAATTTGGGATAGAATAGGAGAAATATGTGCAACAAAGTTTAAACTTATTTTAAAAGTTCAGGGGTATTACTCAGAGAGAGATTCTTGGAACCCACAAGACTGTTGTCCTTAGGCACCTTCAGATCTGGAACTGAACTCACTCCCTTGGCTCAATCTTCAGCCAAACAATAAAGATAAAAGTTCAGAAGGGACAGGAACGAAGGGGGAATGGAAACAGGAAATACAAGGAGGAAGTGCGATAAGTGATATTACGTTGAGCAGATTGCAGTCAATATCATGAAGCAAAATATGTGTGGACTGTTGAATGGAAAACGGATGTATTATGTAAACCTTCTCCCAACTCACAATAAAGAGATTTTTTTTTCAGCCTTGGAAACCCATGAGGCAATACTGTTCTGTCCTATAGGGTACCCATGAGTTGAAATCAACTCAGTGGCAATGGGATATTGAAGCTGATGCTCTCTGCCGATTCTAAAAATTAGGGTTATTGGCAATTATTGTGGAAATAGCATGAATGAGACTATGTAAATGGGGTTGGTTACAGATAAATTCTAGTAAATGTTAAAGGATAAGTGATTGAGGATGGACTTACCCAAAAAGAGAAAATTATTGCAAAATTTTGTTCAAGGGATAAAATAAAAATAGGCTTCCTGTGGATAAGAATTAAGCCTATAGATATGGAATTTAAGGAACTGGTATTCCATGATGGTCACCTTCCCGACAGAATCACTCAAGACAAAAGGTGGGTGTATAAACAAATGAGGTGAAGAAAGCTTATGGAGCCTAGCTATCAAAAGATAAAGAGTCTAGGGTCCTAAAGACTAGAAGGTTAACAAGTGGCCATTTAACTCAGAACCAATAAAGTGTACATGAAAGAAGCACACCAGCCTGTGTGATCACAAGGTGTAGAAGGGATCAGCTATCAGGCATCAAAGAACAAAAAAATCATATCATTGTGAATGTGGGGGGGGGTACAGTTAGGGGATACAAAATCTATCTGTAGGCAACAGGACAACCCCTTACAGAAGGGTCGCTGGGAGGAGATGAGCCATTCAGGATGCAGTGTAGCAACGATGAAACATATAACTTTCCTCTCGTTCCTAAATTCTACCGCGCCCACTATCATGATCCCAATTCTACCTTACAAACCTGGCTAGACCAGAGAATATACACTGGTCCATATAGGAACTGGAAACACAGGGAAACCAGGACAGATGACCCCTTCAGGACCAGTGCTGAGAGTAGCAATAACAGGAGGGTGGAGGAAAGGTGGGGTAGAAAGAGGGATCTGATTACAAGGATCTACATATAACCTCCTCCATGAGGGAGGGACAACAAAAAAGTGGGTGAAGGTAGATGTCAAACAGTGTAAGATAGGACAGAATAATAATTTATAAATTATCAAGGGTCCATGAGGGAGGGGGAGGGGGAAGGAGTGGAAATGAGGAGCTACTACCAAGGGCTCAAGTAGAAAGTAAATGTTTTGAGAATGATGATGGCAACAAATGTACACAGTGGATGTATGTACAGATTGTGATAAGAGTTGTAGGAGCCCCCAATAAAATGATTCTTTTTAAAAACCTCAAAGAGCAAAACACACTATGGTTTATTGAACATCAATGATACTTCAATAAAATTACATAAAAGAAGGGAAAAAGAAAAGGAACTTAAGGTAAAGAAAGTATTCCCTTTGAAGACCATATTGCAAATATATATTTAGGCAGGCAATTAGATAAAGACATTTTAAGTCTGGGCTTCTATACCTGCCATCTGTCTGTCATGAAAAGTATAATAACAACTAGAATCTCTCATACAAAATCAACTCAAAATGGTCTTTCTGGTCTGACCTCCGTGGTGTTCTACTCTGTTTTGATGGAGCTCATCATATCATGACTCTATAACAAGATTGAGGAGTTATTTGCATTCTTATGTGGAAGGTAAATCTGTTTGGCCATTCTGTTAGACTAGTTCATTTTCTTTCCTACCATCCCATCTGCCATTTTAATTCAAAACAAGGAGAAAAGCATGTATGTGCCTTTTGAGGAAGGAGAAGATTTTGGTGTGGAAGAAATTCTCTTCTAGACTGCAAGGTAAGTATTTACCCCCTCTAGCCCTGTTGGAGGAGGGGAAAAGGAAGAGAGACAAGGTAAAGAGAACAACATAGTTAGTTACATGCCTCCTTATTGACCTGGGGATTGAGGGGAATATCAGTGACTATGGACCTTTTGTGCTCCCCATTTGGAAGCATGAAGAATAGAGACTGCCAGGCAGAGCAGCCCTATGAGAAGTCACTGAAGACAAACATATAGAGAGTGCCATCAAGTCTACTGTGATCCATGGAGACCTTATATGAAATGGAATGGAGTGCTGTCTGATCTGGCACCATTGTCACACATTCCTGAATGTTGAAGTCCATTGTTGCAGCGATTAGGTCAATCTGCCTCAATAAGGATCTTCCATGTCCCTCTATTTCATCAAATATGATGTCTTCCTCTAGCAATTGTCCACTGATAATGTGTCCAAAACACATTAGTCAGTCAGTGTTCTCTTGTGATCCATAAGGTTTCCTTTCAGTAATTTTTGGAAGTGGACTGGCAGGCCCCTCTTCCTTGTCTGTCTTAATCTAGAAGCTTCACTGAAACCGGTCCACCATGGGCAATCCTGCTGGTATTTGAAATTCTGGGAACAGAGCTTCCAGCATCATAACAATACACAACCATTATAGTACAACCAACTGAAAGATGAGTGGAGGATATCTATATATCTATATCTATATCTATATCATCTATATCTATATCTATATCTATATCTATATCCATATCCATATCCATATCCATATCCATATCCATATCCATATCCATATCCATATCTATATCTATATCTATATCTATATCTATATCTATATCTACACCTATACCTTTATCTTTATCTTTATCTATATCTGTATCTATATCTGTATCTATATCCGTATCTATATCCGTATCTATATCAATATCTATATCTATATCTATATCTATATCTATATCTATATCTACATCTACATCTACATCTACATCTACATCTACATCTACATCTACATCTACATCTACATCTACATCTACATCTACATCTACAGCTACAGCTACAGCTACAGCTACATCTACATCTATATCTATATCTATATCTATATCTATATCTATATCTATATCTATATCTATATCTATATCTATATCTATATCTATATCTATATCTATATCTATATCTATATCTATATCTATATCTATATCTATATCTATATCTATACCTATACCTATACCTATACCTATACCTATACCTATACCTATACCTATACCTATATCTATATCTAATCTATATATATATACATATACATATATATATATATATGGAGAGAGAGAGTAAAACTGGCAATGCAGTCTGATTAGTCAGTATTCTGATGATCTGCTGCTAACAGAAAGTATCCCCACAAATAACATCTTAAAGTAATGATAATATCAATTTTGCTCACAAATCTGCAATCTGGGCAGAGTTCAGTGAGGACACTAGTTTTGGCTTCATCAAGCATTAGCTGGGGTAGCTCAAAGGACAGAGGCTGCAGCTCTCTTAAGACTCACTCCCTCACACGACTGATACTTCTATTGGTTGGAGCTCAAGAAGAACCCTATGTGTGACATTTTCATTTGGCCTGGTCTTCCTTGCAACATCCTGACAGGGTCCCAATGGTGAACAACCCAATACGACCAGGTGGAAGTCACAGAGCAACACTTCTGCCATAGTCAAGGGCCTGTCAAGATGCAAGGAAGAGGGAAAGCAGGCCCTGTTTCTGGAAAAGTGAACACAAACTCATCTTGTAACAAGAGAATGTGCGATGTGCAACATTAGGACAGTTATCTTTGAAGGACACAACCTGCCACGAGCCAAGATACAGAGACAGATTTCTACGAAAGTGAAAGGGCAGGACTTAGACTTAAAGATAAAGCCACAGACTTCATAGGACAAGAGCAATAGGGAGACAAGCAAAGGAAAGCTCTAGGATGCAAGCCTAACATGGTTAAAGATAGGGACAATGTCAGGACTGAACTGGAAGCAAGCAGACACCTGTGCAAGGCAGAACCCGTGAAGTTGTGAGTGCCTTCAAAGCTAAGTCAAAGTACCTTGGGGCGTGAGAAGGGAAGGAGCAGGAGAAGAAATTAATGGGTAGGTTTATGGAATTTGTAAGTCTGGGGACAGAGCATCAGGAATAGCTGGGTTCTGGCACTCAGTTGATACCATCAGAGTTTGAACCTTTTCCTTTCAGTGCTGTTTCCTTTTGAGTTTCACGCAGGCTTCCTGATGACAGCTGAAGTTTTATCTAGAAGCTCAGGAATTCTATTAGAGAGAGGCTCTTTTCCTTTCTAATCATTGGTGGTACTATCAGGTAAGCATTGGATTGCTAACTGCAAGGTTGGCAGTGCTACCCTACCAGCTACCTCATAGGGAAAAAGATGGAACTTTCTGCTCACATAAATATTTACAGTCTGAGAAACCCCACAGGGACCTTCTATGATTCAAAATGGACTCATTGGCAATGGGGCATTTGTTTCTGGGGCATTTTTTAGGATTAGATATCATTAACCTAGCATGAGTCACATACTGAGTCTGACCCAGTCCCTTTGGACAGAGGAAAGTCATGCCATGACTAGCCAGGCCTGGAGCTGGCAGGTTGGGTCAATGCCAGCAGAAGCATGGAGATGGAGCATGGTGGAAGAGTGCTCCCAAAGATACAAGCCATGTGCTGTGCGTGGAAGAAGGGCAGATGAATGGTGCATTAATTAGCCAGTCATTGACAAAATGAGGTTGCATAACAAATGGCTCCAAAACCCAGCAGTTCAACAAACAGCCCAACCCCTTCCCTCCCACACACACTGTTCTTAAAATTCAGGATCAGGGAGATTAACTGGAACTTTGAACTTGGCACTTCAGGGCTTGGAAGAGATGACAGTGCATGTAAAGGCCTTGGGGCAGGAAAGATCTTGGTGTGACTGAAAGCCCAGAAGAAGACTACTTTGGGGGAGGTGAGATAATAGGAATGGAGTTTTCAGTGAGCATTTCCTTGAGAGCCTTCAAGCAAAAGCGATTTCTCTATATTCATGTTTTAGAAGTAGATCTCCACCCATTGGGTAAAGCTTTGGGTATTGGATTGGTTTCGGTATGCAGGGAAAAAATAAATGGACTTGTTATGGATTAGGAGCCTGTGGTAGTCACCTAATCTTGTGTCAAGTTAAGGATTAGGAGTGTAGGCATGTAGTCTAGGCTGCCAATCTGGAGATAGTGAGATTTTTATGTGGGCATAGCCTTCTCCTGAGAACTCTGAGAAATCTGGTACTTCCTCCTTGGAGGTGGAAGACACCTCTCTCTCTCTCTTTCTCTCTCTGCTACTCCTTGGGAGACATTGCAGAAGGCAAGCCAAATGGATGCGACCAGACCTCTGAAGCCAAAGAAGCCTCAGAGAGATCGCTGCCAGCACTGAGATGCTTACAATGCCACTGGATCCACAAGACTTTCCAACCATTGGACTGTGATTATCCTGCATTCAGCATCATTGCACATGTTTTATGGGCCTGAAAAGGAATTTATAGATTGGTATCAGACATATGGGCTAATATCAGACTTATGGATTTGATCTGCACTGGGCTGGGACGTTTGTTTAATGTACAATTACTGTTTGATATAAAACTCTCTCTCTGGATTTATAAGGTAGAATTAGACCAGAACATGTACTCTGGTACAGACAGGAGCTGCAAACACAGGGAATCCACGACAGATGATCCCTTCAGGACCAGTGGTGAGAGTGGCAATACCAGGAGGGTGGAGGGAAGGTGGGGTAGAAAGGGTGAACCGATTACAAGGATCTACATAAAACCTCTGCCCTGGGGGACGGACAACAGAAAAGTGGGGGAAGTGAGATGTTTGACGTGTAAGAGATGACAAAATAATTTATATATTATCAAGGATTTATGAGGGAGGAAGGAGAGGATGGAAGTGGGGAAATGAGGAGCTGATACCAAGGGCTCAAGTAGAAAGCAAATGTTTTGAGAATGATGAGGGCAACACATGTACAAATGTACTTGACACACAATGGGTGGATGGATGGATGGATGGATGGATGGATGGATGGATGGATGGATGGATGGATGGAATGACTGTGATAAGATTTGTATGAGCCCCCAATAAAATTATCAAGGGTTCATAAGGAGGGGGGAGTGGGGAGGGAGGAGAAAAACGAGGAGCAGGTGCCAGGGGCTTATGTGGAGAGCAAATGTTTTGACAATGATGAGGGTAATGAATGTATAAATGTGCTTTATAATGGATGGATGGATGGGTTGTGATAAGAGTTGTATGAATCCCTAATATAATGATTAAATAATAGGGAAATGATTTTTAAAAACCACTAACTCTCTGTCATACACAAGAGTCTCCCTCGAGTTTTCTCTAGCACACCCAGACTAATACACAGTTCGCCCCTGTCCTATAGGGCCGCTATGAGTTGGCATGGACTTGAGGGCAGTGGGTTTGTTAGGGCTTTGGAGTTCAGCAGGCCTTTGTTGGTGTGTTTGAGTCTATTTTTGTAGCTGTTGTGTGCACGTCAGTGGCTCATCTTACAGCACTCTATAGGACCATATTTTGTTGTGACCCATAAGGGTTTCATTTGTTAATATTTGGAAGTAGATCACCAGGTCTTTCTTCCTAGTCTGCCTTAGGCTAGATCAGTGGTTCTCAATCTGTGGGTTGTGACCCCTTTTGGCGTCCAGCGACCTTTTAACACGAGTCACCCGATTCATGGCAGTAGCAAAATTATAGTTATGAAGTAGCAAGGAAAATGATTTTATGGTTGGGGGTCACCACAACATGAGGAATTGTATTAAAGGAAGGTTGAGCAGAACCGGGCTCGAGGTTCCACTGAAGCCTGCCCATCATTGCTGACCCTTCTGGGGTTTGTCATATCGGTGGCACGGCTTCCAATTTCACAGCAACACTCTAGCTACCACTCCACCACGAACTGATAGACAGGTGGTGGACTGTTCTTAAAAGCCACCTGATTTACGATGCTTTGTTTCGACAGCCCTGGAAAATGGATACAGAATCTAGTTTCATAGTCAATGCAAGACACACCTTGGTGCAGTAGGGATGGCATGAAGTGAGTAGATTCAAAGTATATTTTAGGGAGAGAAAGGATGACAGTTAATGCCTGGGGGCTGTGCAAGAAGGAAGGAAGCAGAGACACCAATGATATTAAGTGCCTAAGTTAAGACAGGAATTTCCAGGGAAGCTGGTGGGTCATGATGGGAGAATTTCACACTCCCCGGGACAGGGGGAGCATTGATTAGTTCATATGTCTGCGCATCTTCTCAGACAATAGAGGCTTTGTCATCCTCAAATGAAGCATGCAGTTGGAGCTCAGAGAGGGCATGCAGTGCAAATGAAGACTGGGTTGGTTGAGATGGGTGGACCAGGGCCACTAGTCAATTCTGAGGAGCTTCAGCAAACCTGCCCAGTGTCTCTTGGAGAGTGGACATGTCTCATGGCCACAGAGGGCCTTTTAATGTTTCACCTCCCACTGCAGCAGCGAGAGGCTCTATCAGCTCATCCTGGAAAGGAAACATACTACCTGCCACCAGGTTCATTTCTTCAAAAAGGATGGAAGAATACAAATGAAAGACTACAGTTTGAAGGGGTCTTAGGCAGACTATCAGGCTCATTAAAGCTTCATTTATTAAAACTTCATTATTCAGAGACATTCTCCCAGTAGGATGTATGCTGGGTGGGGGTGGGCATGAGGAGGAAGGCTTGGAGCAGGGTAAGGGAACAACCCCACACCACCAAAAAATACCTTCCCACGAAGCAATTCCAGTGGGCACAGATTAGATAGAAGTTTCATCCTCTGGTCACTTGATGTTTGTCCCTCTCTTTTATCTGAATCCTCTTCCACATTGTTCAGATTAAGCATCAAATTTGTATTAAAATGCAAGTTAGGAAGCATCATCCCCAACCAACCCTGTTCATCAAAATGGTAGTACTCTCTCCGGGTACCCTGAGTTCATTTTGTCAACAAGCTGAAGCAGTTGAGCTGGGGCTCTGTGAGGCCCAGGAGCATGAGTTCATTAATATCCGACCCATAATGCCTTGCTGGGTTTATGCCAACAAAGCCCTGTCACTCCTTACCTTAGGATTTACTCACTCCTTGAAACAGGCATTTATTTACACACAGTTTGACCTCATGATGGTGTTCAGCAGATGTGGATCTTACTTATTTGCCTTGTTCTGTGACAGTTGCAAAATTCGTTAGTGGCTCAGGGATCAATCATCTGTGGACTGCCCCGAAGCTAGATGAAGCAAGCGGGTTCTCGCTGATTCATCCTCCCTCCTTAGCAATGCTTGCTAGTCAGGTTAACATAGTGCTCATTAAAGAAACTGCCTGTATCAGTTTAAATTTGTGACCTGGGCGGGAGGGAGGGTGATGATCACAAGTGACAGAAACTGACGCTTGACGAACTTAGGGAAAAAGGCCTAATGGTGGATAAATGGTGGGAAGACAAGAAAATGTGGCAAATGCCTGGGCAATCTCAGGGCTGTGAAGCAGGTACTGGCGAAACACTCCTCCTGAGGCCAAAGCGTGCCCTCTGTAGTACATTAAATCACATTCACACACACCCATTCATGTTCACATGGAACCTGAGGCTATGGCCTTACTTGGAGAGGGGGTCTTGGCAGATGTGCTTAGTTAAGGATTTCAAGAGCTCCATCTTTCTGGGTTTAGATTTCAGATGGATGTTACATGCACTGATTGTTGTGTTCTTATAAGAAGAGGAGTGGGCACACAGAGACACCGTGTGAAGACACTGGCAGAGATTGGATCAGTGCATCTATAAGCCAAGACATATCAAGGATTAGCAGCAGTGACCAGAAGCAGAGAGAGGCTACTTTGATTCTGCTTCAGAGCTCTCAGAAGGAATGAATCTTGCCCACACCTTAATTATAACCCTTTGACCTTCAGAAAAGTGAGAGAACAAATGCCTGCTGTTTAAGTCACTCGATTGGTAGCCATTTGTTACAGCTACCCAAAAGAACCATTATGGATTGATCTGTAGCCCCCTCAAAATATGTGAGAAATTTGAGCCTTGGCGGACATGATCCTGTTTGAAAAGAATGGGAGTTCTTTTGTAATATAAATGAGGCCGTATGGCCACTGGAGATCCCCTCAGAGAGGGGTTTAGAAGAGGAGATGGGTCAGTCAGAGGGGCGATGCTGGGAGAGTAGAGGGTGAGTGGGTTGGAAAGGGGAACTGATTATGAGGATCCACATGTGACCTCCTCCCTGGGAGATGGACAGCAGAGAAGGGGGGGAAGGGAGACTCGGGATAGGGCAAGATATGACAATATAACAATGTATAAATTACCAAGGGTACATGAGGGAGGGGGGAGCGGGGAGGGAGAGGGAAAAAAAAGAGGACCTGATGCAAAGGGCTTAAGTGGAGAGCAAATGCTTTGAGAATGATTGGGGCAGGGAATGTGCGGATATGCTTTATACAATTGATGTATGTATATGTATGGATTGTGATAAGAGTTGTATGAGCCCCTAATAAAATGTTTAAAAAAATGAGGCCATATGAGAATAGGCTTGAGCCTAAACCTAAACACTTCTGAGTTAAAGGCCAGGATAGATCCAGTAACACACAGTACGGGGAGAAAGATAGCGAGGAATGCCAAGGAACTTTCTGGTATCCACAAAGAAGGACCCTGACCTAGAGTCACACCCCAATTTGAACCTGTAAGCTCCAAAGCAGGGGGAAAAGTGTTTTAAGGCTACTGACTTGTTGGATAATTTTTGGTTAAGGAGATTAAGACAGGAACTTAAGACATCCTCCAATGCTTCCGCTGGCTTCGTTCCATTTTTCTCACATTCAAGAGTCCTCCCAGAGGATTCAGTCAGGTTGTTGTTGTTGTTGTTGTTTTTGTTGTTGTTGTTGTTCAGCATCATAGGGAGGGTTTGGATTCATTGTGACCATACATACAACATAATCATACACTGCCCGGTCCTGTACCATTCTCACAGTTGTTCTTAAGTTTGAGCCCATTGTTGCAGCCACTGTGTCAATCCCATTTGTTGAGGGCCTTCCTCTTTTCCATTGTCCCTCTACTTTCCAGAACACGATGTCCTGCTCCAGGGACTGATCACTCCGGACAACATGTCAAAGTTAAGGCGAAGACTCCTTATCCATGCCCTGAGGAACATTCTGGCTGTACTTCATCCAAGATAGATGGGTTTGTTCCTTTGGCAGTCCATGGTACACTCATTACTCTTTTACATCACTATTAATCAAATAGATCTATTCTTCTTTGGTCTTCCTTATTCAGTGTTCAACTTTCACATGAATATGAGACAGTTGAAATTACCATGGCCTGGGTCAACCCGCCCCAGTCCTCAAAGTAATCTCTTGCTTTTCAACACTTTAAAGAGGTCTCGTGTAGCAGATTTGACTAGTGAAATGTATCATTTGTTCTCTTCTCTGCTGCTTCCATGAGAATTGATTGTGGATTCAAGCAAGACAAAATCCTTGACAATTTCGATCTTTCCTCCATTTATCATAATGTTATCAATAGGTCCAGTTGTGAGGGTCTGGGCTTTCTTTACCTTAAGTCATAATCCAAACTGAAGGCTTTAATCCTTCATCTTCATCAGCAAGTGAAACAAGTCCTTCTCATTTTTTGCAAAATTGTGTCATCTTTATAATGCAGGTTGTTAATAAGCCTTCCTCCAACCTGATGCTCCATCAGGCACTGCCCCTTAATGAGTTTAGGTCATGAAGGGTAGTCCTCCATAGGCACATTGATTATTACCCTACACCCCTCACATAATAAATTCAGAGAGAGAACATTTCCCCAAAGCAATGGAAAGCTTACTAGAGAAGTGGAGTGTGCTCAAAGCCCAAGGTGACCCAAACTGGAAATCAGTACTAGTTTTCAATACCTGCAGTCATCTAATAGTTCACTGCACTACTAAGGAAAGGTGAGGAGAACTGGGGCAATTCCATTAAAAAAAGACAATGCAGGGTATGTAAGTCCGTCATTCCTCTGGAGAAGAAAAACACATAGTTGGGTTGTAGAGCTTTGTTTGCTAATCAACCGAATGTAGTTGTAAGGCAGGGGTGTGTGTGCGCGCGTGTGTGTGCGTGCGTGCGTGTGTGTGTGTGTGTGTGTGTGTGTGTGTGTGTGTTGAAGGGAGGGGCTTGCCATTCTATTTCATAGCCAGGAGAAAGATGAGCCTCTTCCCATATCTTTTGCTCTGTGGCAAGTTACTGATCTACAAGGAACTTTTATTTGACAAGGACATTGCCGAGAAAAAAACGGGAAGCTTGTGTTCATCTCTGCTGAGAGGTGGAGTCAAAGAGATCGGCTTTATGACAGACACCGTCATCATGCAGCCAAACTATGAAATGGCCTCATACATTCAACACACATTTGCTGCACCTCCCCAGTGTGCTGCCCAGATATTACCAGGCAGAGTATTTTATGGGCAGCATTTTAGAGTTAGGCAGGCAGAGGGAGTGTCTTTGTGGGTGTTGCCTTTACCAGTCCTTGGATTGTTCTGGGACAGGCATGTCTTTTTCCTCTAAAGTAACTGATTGCGTGCAAAGAAGGAGTCTCCTCAATAAGACGGGTTAAACCAAACCCAACCTATGACAATCATCTCAATTGGAACACATAGCGACCCTATACAAATACCCATAGGGTTTCCAAGTTTGTAACTCTTTTGGGGGGCCAACTACCATGTCCTTCTCTTTCAGAACCACTACAGAGTAGACCGTTGTGTTAGCAGCTGAATGCTTAATCACTGTGCCCATTTTGTTTGCTGAGCCACCCTCAAAACACTGAACAGGTTTTCTGGGTACCAAGTATGTCCACTTCTATGTCTGACATAGGGTGTTTGCTGAGCCGCCCTCAAAACACTGAACAGGTTTTCTGGGTACCAAGTATGTCCACTTCTATGTCTGACATAGGATGTTTGCTGAGCCGCCCTCAAAACACTGAACAGGTTTTCTGGGGACCAAGTATGTCCACTTCTATATCTGGCATAGGGTCTTTTCCCCAAGTTGATAGGAGGTGCAAATCAGTTACTAGGGGTTTGGCAGAGTCAGTTGGAAACTGGGAGGGTGTGTGTAATTTGAACCAGAGTAGAACAATTCCAAGACACTTCCTAGGGATTCCTGGCATATAATTTACAAATGATAGTCAAGATATATAACTGTGTCTCTGTTCTTGGTTCTGTCAGTACCTGGTGTGGCCAAAAAGGAGAAACCTGGCCTCCTGCTATTTTGAGCATCTAGTGTGAATGACAGGAGATAAGTCACATGCTAATGAACCCTGGTGGTGTAGTATTTAAGCATATTGGTGCCCGGCTATCAAAGGATATAGCGTCTGGGGTCTTAAAGGCTGGAAGATAAACAGGGGGCCATCTAGCTAAGAAACAACAAAGCCCACATGGAAAAAGCACACCAGCCTACCCCGACATGATCGCTGAAGACAAAGCGGGTGCATAAGCACATACGAGCATGTTTTCTTGATGTGCACTCACCCTTTACATACAACTCTCTTATACATATGTGTTTCTGTGGATTTGTTTCTCAAATGCACCCAGACTAACATAAGCTGCGTGGAACGCATTTAAGAGGCCTAGACAAGGGCAGGGCAGGATATTCGGAGGGACTGGATCCAGAATTAGAGAGGAAGGAGCCCTGGTGGCAAAACGGGCTGCTAGCTCCCTGTCCCAAGGGGGACAATGAGACTGCTGGCTCCCATGAAGATTTACAGTCTTGAACACTCCATATAGGGTCACTGTGGTTGGAATCCACTGGACGGCAGTGACCTTTTGGGATTGAAGGTGGAAGCCACCAATGACTTCCTGACATTGAGCCAAGGAGCCTCCGGAGAGTGTGTGAACTTCTGGAATGCAGTGAACAACCTCTGCACATCTGCTTTTCGTGCTGCCCAAGTCATGCCCTTGGCCTTTGCTTAAACATATTCATCCAGAAGTGAACCATCACAGCTGCTCCCTCGGGAAGCTGGGGGCTGAGCTCTCTGGTTCCACTCTGTCAGCATTTCTGGTCCGGGTACCTCCCCTCTGCCCCGGTACAGGCAATGTGCTTTTGGAAGCAGTGCTCCCTGGGTAGTGGGTATGATTTGCCTCCTCTGGCCTAACATGATGAATGCTGAGAGGGGGTGGATACTAGGGGGTTAAACTCCCTGAACTTTACCTAGCCCAGATAAAAACTTATTATTTAAAGTAAGTTTTAGACAGAATCTTTAGAAAGATAAATTGTTAACTTTGTGTACACAATTACTCCCCAACACATAGGCTCAACCTCATGGGCTGTGTATGACCTTGAGCAGGTGCTTAGTCACAATGGGTTTCTATCAGGATTGAGAGTTCAGCTCTCTCAACTCTCCAACTGGTTATTAGCACCATAGTCTCGTTTCTATTTATGTATTTACTTTGTTTTTAGGGGGAAAAGACCCCCAATTCAACTATATCTTATTAGGAACTCTTTTGCTATGTTTTACACAAGAAAAAGGCACAAACTGCTCTTCTGGATGAAGGAGAGCATCCGCATGAGGCCACAATGGTGTCAGAAGGACCCACAGCCACAGTTACTTAAATAAAATGACACCCATTCTGTCCTGCTGACTCTGACTCATAGTGACTCTGTGTAGGGATCCTGAAGTTGCTACCTTTACAGGAAGCAATAACCTCATCTTTTTCCTGTGGAATGACTAGTGGCTTTGAACCAGCGACCTTGCTCTTAATAGTCCAACACTATCCAGCATTACCACCTGGGCTCCTGAAAACTTAAATAAGACATAGAAAACAAACAACTTTGTCACAAAATTGTGACTGAAGACAGATCAATTCATGGAGTTTCAGGAGGGCCTGTGAGAGCATGAGCGGGACCTTCATTGGGATGTGCACACTACCGTATATCGTTGATTCTGGCCCGGGGAGTGGATGCAAGCACACTGCCTGAGGGACAAGCTTTCCACTGCCAGTCAGCAGTAGGAAAGAACTCAATGGCGGCTGAATCTGTGGCCCCTCAAAATGGATGTAGGGTCTCCACATAGACTCTCACTGTGACCACAGCCTATTGCTAAAAATTTAAGCTCAAATACGACTTAAACGCCAAACATTCTGTTTCCTTAAAATAGGGTACTGCCAGGATAAGCTAGAAGTCTGCATGACCTATCAGATCTCAACGCCGATCTCAAATCACTTCACATGATCCATTCTACCAGTCATGTCAAGGACAACTAGAGGTCTGCATGAGTGAGCCCTAATCGCCTCCTCACTTACCCATTCCAGAGGCTGTGCCTGTATAACCTATCGACTAACACATTCCCATATGCCGTGGTTATGAAACCAAACATCATGCTGGAATAAGGACCAATCACGATGCAAGGGTCAGGGTCAATGGGAAATCAAAATAGGGGTTGAGGGGAGCCAAGAGGGGTCCCTTCACTCAATCCCTAAACATGATCTAATGTCACTAGACTGGGGTCTTCCTCATATCTCAAGGGCACCCGATTCATGATTGAAGTGAATTGTGCTTATTCAATCATTGTTCTGCTTGCTGTCCTGCTGTGCTGCATCCTCTTCTTGCTTTTTTGTGCATGGCTCCCTCTGTTGTGGTGACAAATGGCTCCAGAGGGATTTGACATAGGGAGAAAGCCCACCCACATCAACTGTAACCAGAAGCAGACACTAAGTCCATTTCTCTCACCTCACAGAACTATGCACACCAGACACTGGTAGGGCTGCCTGGGAGGGGAACCCTTAGTGCAGTGGTTCTCAACCTGTGGGTTGCGACCCCTTTGGGAGTCATATGACCCTTTCCCAGGGCTCAGCCATTTCATAACTGTAGCAAAATTACAGTGATGAAGTAGCAAGAAAATCATTTAATGGTTGGGGGAGGGGGGCATCACCACAACAAGAGGACCTGTATTAGGAAGGTTGAGAACCACTGCCCGAGTGTGTTTAGGACTTTGCTGCCCTCAAGGTCATCAGACATTCCTGAAGGCAGAACCACTGCAGGAAGCCCTTCTGGGAAATGCCCTGAAGACAGGTCTCAACCAACTCCACCCTCACCCTCCGAGATCCTAATCATAGGACGCATGGAATTGCTCCCTGCCACTTCGAAGACTATAAGTCCATGGGAGCAGAAAGCCTCCTCTTTCTCCCTTGGAGTGGTGGCTGGTGAGTTCAAACTGCTCACTTTCTGGCTAACATAACCCACAGACCAGCTCCCCCTGAGCTCAGTTTGGATTGCTGCACAGCATACATTGTTTGGAACCTTCTGAAATAGCTATGCACATGTGCAGGTTGGGGGGATTTCGCACAAGATGCAGTTTTCCACCCTCTCTTGGCAAAAATAATTTTTGCAAAAGGCTTGTATTCTCTTCTGGATCTGAGTAGCAGCTAATCTCATGAAGTCATAGCACATACATTCATGCTACAGTCCTCCCAACTCCCTAATGTCTTACGCTGAGTCTGCTCCATGCTTTTCTGTGTCCTACATGGCAGCTGTAGGCACCCAAGGCATGGGTTCTGCAGCCTGGGTCCAAATCTCTCCTTCCCACTTCCTCACTGAGTGGTCCTAGGCTCATGACTTTATCATCCTGTTCCACTGATTTTTCATCTGTAAAATGAGGCCAGAATAGCGTCCACACATAGGCTTGTTAAGTGGAATAATTGAATTATTATGCACAAAAAACTTAGAACGGTGCTTGGCATCTTGCAAATACTATTAGGTGGTTTAGCATAGGGACTGGGTCATCCATTACATATGCTCAGGTTCAAACTTCCGGCCAGGAAGGGGTGGTACACCTAGGTGGGCATTACACCTGGATTGGCCCATCTGGGCCAGGTGAATTCAATCCAGCCATTGGGGTTGACCATGACCGTCAACCATGCCTCCCTATGGAGGAATTGAAAAGGCAGGATCTTGCCCGCTCCGATGTCTCCCTTCGCCCACTTTTCTGTTGTCCGTCCCCCAGGGAGGAGGTCACATGTAGATACTTGTAATCAGTTCCCACTTTCCAATCCACCCTCCCACAACCCTCTCAGTATCACCACTCACAAATTACCAAGGTTTCTTGATGGATGGGATAGCGGAGAGGGAGGGGAAAAATGAGGACTTGATGCCAGGGGCTTAAGTGGAGAGCAAATGTTTTGAGAATAACGAGGGCAATGAATGTACAAATGTGCTTTACACAATTGATGTATATATGGATTGTGATAAGAGTTGTATGAGCCCCTAATAAAACGATTTTTAAAAAAAGAAAAAAGGCAGGATCCCGAAGCCCACTGAGTGACTTTCTCTACAGCAGCTTCTAGGTAGGCTGTGCCCCGTGAGGGGCCCTGAGGTGCCTGTGTAAACCTGAAACTTCTTCTCTCAAAAAACTCACTTGGATCACAATCCAGGCTTCGAAGTGAATTCTTTCTCGCGCGAAGCCAAGGCCTGAGGTATATCTCTCCAAGGAGAGATCTAACAATAGTATCTCTTATTATATCATTAGGAGCCCAGGTCGTGTAGTGGACTGTGCATTAAGCTGCTAATCGCTAGGTCGGGGGTTTGAACTGACTAGCCCGTCCGTGGGAGAAATATGAGGTTGTCTATTTCTGTAAGGCAGTGGTTCTCAACCTTCATAATGCCCCCACCCTTTAATACATTTCATGTTGTGGACACCTGCAACCATAAAATTATTTTCATTGCTACTTCATAACTGTAATTTTGCTATTGTGATGAATTGGTTGACCCCAGTGAAAGGGTTATTTGATCCCCAGAGGGGTCGCGACCCACAGGCTGAGAACCTCTACTGTAAGGATTTAAAGTCTCAAAACCCCAAAGGGGCAGTTCTTTGTCCTATTGGGCCGGTATGAGTGGGAGTCAATAAAATGGTAGTTGGGTTTTTTTTCTGCATCAGTATCAGATGCTGGTGGCAATCTCAGTCATCCTGCATTGTGGTCTGGTTTGAACTCTGGTAGATCTGTGGGAAATGACTGCCCTGGTTTGAGGTGAGGGCCACGGTGCTTCAGTGGTAGATCTCTCATCGTCTTTCACCGGGAAGACCTGGGTTCGATTTGCAGCCAATGTGCCCCAGACTGTCAGTGAAAGTTTGTGCGTTGCTATGACACTGAGCAGGCTTCAGTGATACTTCCAGACTGAAATAGAATAAGGACGAAAGACCTGATTATCTCCATCCACACATCGACCTATGGCCCGCCACGGTTGGCTTCCCCTCCCAGCCCTGGTGATAGCACAGACTGGCATAGTTTGCTCCGCTTCCCGTGAGATGCCCATGAGAGGCTGACTCGACAACCACGGTCAAGATCAACAGCTTGAACTCTTTTCTGGGTCTACAGAAACAAGAACAATCTTCTAAAATGAGGTCGCATTGCTATTTGGGACTGGGAAAATGCCTTTGTGACAAGGATTGTGCTCTGGATCCCAAAGGCGACTTTAAACACAGCCACATAGCAACTCCGGAAACTGCCATAGTAGAAGCCAGGTTTAAAAAAAAAAAATTTCTACTGACTTGCTCAAAGGAGGCCAGAGGTGGATGGGGGTGGGGTGGGGTGGGGAGGGAGACTCCTCTAAAAATGAACAAATTTGTTTCCTTACATATTTGTCATGTCTTTTGGTCCTGAAAGATAGGGGGGGAAAGCAGACGAGGAGAGGAAACGGCGACTGACAGTCATCTTGTTGGTGTTCCCACAGCATCCCCTCCTTAGGCACTTGCTGCCATCTCATCCAACTCCACTCAGTATATTTTCAGCCAGCAATGATGCAGAAATGTCTGTGTACTCCAGTTTTATTGTAGTCGGGCAGCGTTTATGGGTTTGACTTTCAACTCAGCATGGCAGGACGTCTAGAAGCAATTATAACCAGCACCTGCTCTGTCTGTGCGGTGGGCAGGCAGTGACGGATCCCCAGCTTCTGGAACACTAGTGCCCCCTCCCAGCTCAGGATAATGATGGTGACACTCGGCCTCCTTGTTGTCTGGGGGAGCTCTAGGAGCTCTCCTCTGAAACCTCATATTATTGGCATTTCTTTGAGTGAACACATCAAATTAGTGACTGTAAAGGAAGGCGTAGGAGATGATTATTGGTGACAAGAGAAGCCTCAACCACCTCCAGAGAGCATGTCTCCTAAGTGCAAAGTATGGAGAGGGAGGAAACAATTGACCACAAATGGAATAGGCTCTGAGTCTTGCCACACAATGTATGTGCGTGGTCACTGAGGCGCCAACATTATGGCTGGAGGACGGATATGGTTTGTGCAGCCGTGATTGCCATCCAGAACGTGCCGTGCTATTGTGAAAAATGATTTTTTATTCTGAGCAAATCTCTGCTTCCACTTGCTTTAATGCTTCGCCAGAGAGCCGGGGACTCTGGGAGGGGTGGGGACACACAGGGCTGGGCTGACCTCAGGAACTCATGTGTAAAGGGCTTTTTCTCACTTGGAAGCAGGCTGGGTTCACAGCTGTTCTTTCTGGTAAAGCTTGTGTCTGAACCTTGCCACGTCTGAGTCCGAAGAGGGAAATGAAGGTGACAAATGCTGCGAGGAGCCCAGTGCACATCTTGGCTATGGTCCTGCTTAAGTCTGTTTCATTTGAATCCCAGTTTTACCTTTCCTCCTTTCTGGGTTCCGAAGCATCAGATGGGTGCCAAACGCTTCCACGGACAACACTAAAGCTGAACAAGGTGGAGGCAGATGAAGAGCAACGGGAGGTTGGTGTTTGGGAGACTGAATACTTGGGCTTCCTAGGCCTGGCCAGCTGGTGGTTAGAGCCCTGTTTCAGATTCCACTGAAATCTCCTAGTGTCCAAGGACCAAGTGGCTCCTAACTCCAGAATTTCTGTTACATGTCTCACCAAGGAGAAGCTAGGCCAAAATGCATTGAAGAATAAAGCAGGAGCTTGGCTTGTGAATCCACTCTCTGATTCTGAAATTTCAAAGGCTCCGTGCACAGACATTTCAACACTGAAAGCACAGCAGGGAAAATCAAAGACTTGGGCTTCCTCCTTGCCCCACTTTTAGGGCTTTTATGGTTTTCAAAGGCGCCTCCCAGAGCCGAGTGTTGTATAGGTCATGTTTAAAAATGTCGTAGTTCTGAGGGACTTGCTGTTCTGCTTTCTTTGGCAAGGAGACTCGGTTTCTTGTCTTGTGGCCAAACACAGAGCACAGATGTCTGTGGGCCCCCTCACTTTCCCCTGACCTTTGCTCTCTTCTCTGGATACCCTACTGACCTGTTCTCCCTTACAAGATCTGAACTGCTCACACACTTCGTTAAATTCTCATCCTAGCGAGAAGCATCTGAGCATCTTATTAGGGCCTGTATGAGTTCTGTTCTGGATGCCTATTTGTGTAACTTCAGGTCTCTGGCATGGAAACGTCCCATGCCCACAGACCCACACAGGTAATATAAACTCCAACAGTAGTTTAAGGTTTAAGGTGGTCACAGGGAACTCTGGGGCCCGTGTCTCCTGGTGAACCACACAGGCTGTCTAAAGGGGCTAGTTACATCTCAATGTAGCCATGCAGGAATGTAGACCGGTTAGGTAGCAAGACAAGGGGTTGTTCCTCTCCATGCTTAGGGGCCCCCCTACGGGAGGTTGGAAGCCAATATGGGCTATGCCCAAGCCAGGAGAGCTTAATTGACGCCTCCCGGCTGAAAGACCTTAAAAGGCTGGAATCTGGAGACCACCGCCCCTTCCCTTCAGCTGCTTCTCTGCCTTCCACTCAGCAGGGCTGGGTGTGCAGTGTCATGAGGGTGCCCGTGTTCAGTTTAGTGTAATGCCGGAACCTTCTTCTCTCATGTATATAAACCCACTCGGATTACCAACCAGGCTTTGGTGTGAATTTCTTTCCAGTGTGTAGCCAAGGACCGAGACATTTCCCACCCGAGAAACCTAACAGACCCAGACTTACAATAAACCCATATTTTTATTTATAAGGCAAGAGGTGACCAGGTCTAGACAATAATGGTGAAGAGGACCCTGGGTTTGAGAAAGATTCTGAAGTAGAATCCATAACCCTTAGAAATATATTGGCCTTAGGGGAGGGGCAAAGAGGGCTGAATTGAGAAAGTCTCTGGCATCCAGTTCTGACTTGACTTCTGGATCCTGAATCCTTCAGGGCCATGACCTTGCCCTCCAGCCAAACCTTCCAATAGCCATCTTCTCAGAGCCTTGTTAAGTTCTCATAATACATTACACCTGCCATCCTGTGAGCAGCTATCAAACCCAGGCACTTTTTTCAAAGACAAGCTCGCTCTCTCTACCCCTAAGAGCAGGTAGTTTGGGGATGATGGATATGAGATACCACAGAAGACAAATCTGTTATCTTCCATGGTGCACAAAACATGCTGTCACAACCAGGACTCGTGACAATCCCTCAGTTTCCTAAATTGCTTCACTGCTACTTTTTAATTAAGCCTCATTAGATTGTCATATATTGATAAGAGGGATGACCCTGAGCTAGATGCATAAATTAAAGCTTTCCTCATCCTGTGCTTTTATATGAATGTGTTAATTATTTTTGTCATTAGTGAGAATAATGGAGGGATGGAGCAATACCAAATGGAGTTTGACAACGTGTTGGTGTTTGCTGCTGCAAACGTGGTGCATGTCAGATACAATCCGTCACCCAGTGAGTCTGCAATTAACACTAAGGGACAAAGGTAGGATTCCCTGTAGTAAATAGCCTTCCTCACAGATGCTAATGGGGACCCAGCAGGACCCAATGTTGTGTTGTCGCAGTTGTACAAGGGCCCTTAGAGGAGACAGAGCTGGTGTTTGAAACGAGTCTTGTTTGCCCCCAGTTGGAGCTCATCCACCCCAGGACGGTCGTATCCACTGCCAGGGACTCGCAGCTCCCCGTCCACAGGATGCAGCTACCTCTCCAGCTCCCAGATGCTCCCCCGTATGCAGGGCCTGGGACAGGACGTGGGGTGAGCAGTGGGCACTGGGCAACCTGGGGTCCCATCCAAACTGGCCCAGGGCGTGCACAATCCCACCTTGCAGGGCTCGTGGAGCGTGGCCTCTTTCCTCCTACAGTTGGCCCTCAGCTCGCCCCAGAGCTGCTGCAGTTCCTGTAGCCTCGCCTGGAAGGTCTCTGAGGCCCAGTGGCCCCCCTGCAGGCCCCTCTGTCCCTCCTGCAGCCACAGTGGGCACACAGACCTCCTCCAGCCACCAGCCTTGTGGGTGTTGGTTCTGGGCACTAGTTTGTAAGCTTCGATCCCCCCTCTAGGTAATGGGCACAACAATGGATTTTTTTGTTTCAAGGAGAGAAACCATATACAGTCCTGAGTGGGGCCCAACTTTTGTAAATGGGAATAGAGACACTTAAAAAGGAAGGAAAAAAAAGGATTGACCTCCAATCCCTTCACCGGCAGGGACAAATGCTCTGGTCTCACTGTGTCCCCTAAAAACATCATGTCAAAATGTTTTCTTTTAAATTATGGACATCACTGCATTATAGTTACGACAGCCAAAGGTGGAAGACGCCTTTGAGTCCGTGGACAGATGGATGGACCAAGTCATTGAGTTCGAGTTCTAGAACGGAGTGGTGTCCTTTCATTAAAATAGGGGGATAAATGTCAGGTCACAAATTAACTTTGAAAAGACATGCTGGGAATGAAATAAATAAAATTCCCAACTCACTGCCATCCAGTCAACTCTGACTCATGGTAACCCTAAAGGGCAGAGTGCAACTGCCCCCACGGGTTCCGGGGATGGTAACTCTTTTACAGACATAGAAAGCTTCATCTTTCTCACAAGGCGCAGCTGGTGGACTTGCAGATCATAGTCCAATTCGTAACCACTACGCCAGCAGGGCTGCTGGTAATGACATAAGCCAGACACAAAAGAACAGGTGTAGGACCGAGCCAAGTAGAGAAAGGGTGAGCACAGGCAAAGGCACAGAGGCAGGCAGATCGGAGATATATGGGTTCACGGTGGCACTCTTGAACGGGTTAGTGCCCTGTGATCCCACAACCCATTTAATTATTATTATTATTACTTTTCCTTTCCCCGCTTCTTTTTTTATCTGATTACCATGTGTATCCCTGAATTTGGTCTGGTCCCTGCCATATTACCTGGTCCTCACCCCAGGAATGTTCATACAGTAGCTTTTCCCCTATGTCCCTTTTGCATTGTTTTTAAAGCTTTCCTCCGTGGACTCAATGTGTACTTGTCCTTTTGTGCTTGGTTTACTTCGCTTAGCATGCTTTCCTCCAGTTCTTCCCATGCAGTGATGTGCTTCAAATTTTCATCACTACTTTTTAGCGATGCGTAGTACTCCATTATATGTATGTACCACTTTTGTTCCCCCCACTGAAAAAGAAGTCTTTATTCTGATCCCACCAGCTGTACCATCTGTTATGTGCCTTCCTCCTTGACAATCTGGTCTTTCTTGAGTGGTCCCATGAAAGCTTTTTTCTCTTCCACAGTCTGGAAACGGCCATGGCCCAACTTGGAGGTGGTGTCGATGAACTTGAGGTCGATCTTCTCCAGGGCACGGCGCTTGGTCTGCACCAGCAGGGACTTGTGCAGAGTCAGCACCCGCTTCTTGGTGCCCACCATGCCGCCATTCAGCATAACAAAGTCATTGATCACTTCCCCGTAGTGGACAAAGTCGCCCAGGGGGTTGTTGCTCTTGTTAGAGAGATCATAGTCGGTGGAGGCATTGTTCTTGATAAGCTTGCCGTCCTTGATGAGGTAGCCCTGGCCAATCTTATAGATCTTGTTGATCTCTGTGCAGTTGTGGTAGCCTTCCTGCCCAGCATGGGCCATCGAGAAGGCCACACGGGCGGGATGCCAGGCCCCGATACAAGCCACCTTGCGCAACCCTCGGTGGGTCTTTCGGGGCAGCTTCTTGGTGTGCCAACGACTGGTGACCACTTTGTAGCCTTTGCCCTTGGTCACCCCCGTGATGTCGATCATTTCATCCTGCTCGAACACCTGGTTCACTGGCACCAGCTTCTCTCGGGCCCAGTCCAGCTTCTCAGCCACGGAGCCCCCGTTCACCTGCATCTCCGTCAGGTGCGCCTTCTCCTGGCGCAGGAGGAGCAGGCGCGTCTGGGTGTGGGCGATGGCGCGCATGACCGGGCAGGACTTCTTCATGCTGCTAAAGTCTTTCTCGAGCTGCTTCTTACCCTTGTCATCCTGCCACTTCTTGCAGTACTTGGTGAAAGCCTTCTTCTTCGACTACTGACAGTTCTTGTAGAACCTCCGCTTGCACTCGTCGTCACTGATGTGTACCGCAAAGACTGTCTTGAAGGTCCGGAGGCCGCGAGGTGTCTCCACATAGCCCAGGATACCCACCTCCACCATGGGAGGGGTCTCCATGATGGTCACGGCCTCCACCACGTCCTTCTTGTTCACCTTGGAGCCTGGCCTGTCGACCTCACGCACAATGTGGGTCATGCCGGCCTTGTAGCCCAGGAAGGCCGTCAGGTGGACCGGCTTGGTGGCGTCATCCTTGGGGAAGCTCTTCACCTTCCCGCCGTGCCGGCTGCTGCGCTTCTGAGGCAGGAAGCCCAGAGACCCATGCTGGGGCGCCAAGAACTTCCGGTGTGAGATTACATCGTTGATCCCCGCTGGTAGACTTACCCCAGCTTTTGAATCCAATTGTCAGGTGATGGAAATTTGGGTTGTTTCCAATTCCTTGCAATTGTGAACTGTGCCAATGAACTTTGGAGCACAGATGTCTGACCTTGGTTTGTTTCTTGCCCAGTAAGTTTGGGCGGGGTTGCTGGGTCATATGGTAACTCTATTTCCATCTGTTTTAGATATCACCAGTAGACCTCTTTCTTACACACATATGAGTCTCCCTGGATTTGTTTCACGTATGATGTGTCTGGGTCATTGTGTGTTCATGGTCTCTTTTAAGATAAGACTTGATCGATGTTTTCTTTACATTGTTTGTCCTGAAGGTCTCTTTTGTACCCTAAAACAAGGAGTCAAGGAGATGCATGGGACTTGATTGCTGAATGGGGGCAGGAGTGAAGAAATGGACCCAAAGGGTGTCCATACCACTTCTGGGCTCTGCTCTGGAGCTGTTGTCCATAAACTGTTGGCACCTATGGCCGAGGTTGCGGGCTGACCCCAGGCTTCTCTGGAAGAGGAGGGCTGCCTTCTGCTCCGGGTTATGGGGGATGTCCGGAGGCTGAGGAAGGGGATCAGGTTGTGCTCAAGAGGCCCCTGGCATGGGAGTATACTGGCTCAGCTCTTCCTCTGCAGGGTCCCACAGAAGAGGTCCCTTGGCCTGGCCCCGATGCTAGACCCAGTGGCATACCTGCCCCTGAACTTGGAGGAGGCCCATCTCCTGCTCCAAGGGCTCGTGTCTGTGCAGCAGCCTCTCCATGCTCTCCAGGTCCTTCCCAAGGTCCAGGACTCTAGCAAGGGCACCCTGTGGAGGACGGGCACATTACAGGCTTGGCCTCTGCCCTTCGGCCCAGGGTTCTCTTCGATCCTTTCTTCCTGGCTGGTCTTGGCCTTAGCCTCAGGCAGGTGACAGTGTCTGATTAGTGTCTGCACAGTGACACTGCGGGTGTTGGGGACAAGGCTGCTGATGGAAAACCAGTACCTAGCAGGGGTCCCAGGTCTTCCTGTCAATTCCCTTTCTGCCTCCCTTCCATGGGGTCTCTGTCTCATAGGCCAGGTGTTTCTGAAACCGCATCAGCTTCTCTTTGTGGTCCCCAAGAGGAACAGGCTATTCCAGCTGCTGGCCCCAACCCTGGATCCAGTCGCTGTCCTGTGTGATGATGGGGACATGACTGCCCTGATGTTCATACTGCCTTGGCCCCAAGCAGTGACCCCGTCTCTTCCTCGGGCTGTGCCAAGGAGTGAAATGCTGACCAAGCTCAGGGACAGCACAATGATTTTTCTTTCACCCAAGATGACAGGGCCCAGGCGCATCATTATTCAGATCTAGGAAGTGGCTGGGCAGGGTCCATGGGTGGGTTCTCATGTGGAGGGTGCCCCTCACCCACCCCTCCGGCCCTGTCTACTCTGCCCATCAGGATGACAGTTGTCCACACGGGTCTGAGAATCAAGGGCCCTGGGCTCCAGTCCTAGATTTGCCCCTGGAAAAGCCATTAAACTCTCCACATCCGGTTCCACCGCAGGCTGCCCCTTGGCCCCAAGTGGGGCTGAAGGTCACTTGTAAAGGTAAAATGGGGTTCAGGTGGGGTGCCCTCTGACCTGGCTAGCAGCCCTGAGAAAGCCAGCAGAAATCAGAGAGGTGTGAAGCTTGTGTCGCTGACCTTCTCCCAGGGCTTCCACTCAAGCCGGCCGCTCATGTATCGTGCCCAGCAGGCCCTGAACCCAGGGGCCTGGCAGCACCCTGGCCTGCTCTCTCAGCGCAGCCTCCTGCGTAGTGGGAGGTGGGAGGTGGACCCAGCCCTGAGCACGGAGTGGGGAGCCAGTGGAGGGGCCTGAGGGCTGGGCTCCCATACCAGCTATGTGGACAACTGCCCCTTCCCCCAGAAGAATTTACTTCAGAGGACAGCACTGAAGCTGCATCTAGGATAGAGGGGCATGTTTGATCAGAGCAAATGGGAGCAAATAAGGGGGAGGAAGAGAGAGTGGAGCACATCCTGGCCCATCAGGCCTGGAGGACTATATCCCGGCTCTGAACAGCCAATGGACAGAGTGGACAATGTGGCTGATCCCACTACGAGACAAACCGTCCATTGATGGCCCAGGGTCCAAGGGGGATAACACTGGAGACTCAGGGTTAGAACTGGCCCAGACTGATCCTATGGCACTGAGGCAAACCACTAAAAGTGTGTGGCAGAGCAACCGTGGGAGCAGAGCAGGGAGCCCCTGAGGTAGTACAAAGGACAGACTCTGGGGCCAAAGCATGGTACCCCATTGGACCTGACTGAAGGACACACCTAGAGATTAAAAATCAGACCTTCATCTATGTATAGGTTTTTCTTTCTTTAAAAATTTTTTCTTTTATTTTATTCTTTAAAAGGCATTTTATTAGGGACTCATGCAACTCTTATCACAATCCATACTTACATCAGTTGTATAAAGCACATCTGTACATTCTTTGCCCTCATCATTTTCAAAGCATTTGCCTTCCAAAATTAATTTACTCTTCTATGAGTAATTGGTTTCCTTTTTGTTGTCATTGCTGTGTTCTCGCTCATTGCCTATCTTGCAATGACTTGATTTTTGGTGCATATTATTATCTATACAGACCTATCTAGATACGATAGACTGCATGAATAGTTTGGAGGAGAAAACAAGGGGACCAACAGTTCCGGGGGAATAGGGGAGTGGGAGAGAAGGGGGCAAAGGGGTAGTGCTGAACAACCCAGGGACAGGGGAGCAATAAGTTATCCAAAATCAGTAGCAAGGAGGGTGTGAGTGGTCTGGTAGGGATTCAGCAAGGGCAAGGTAACCGAGAGAAATTACTGAAACCCAAATGAAGGCTGAGCATGATAGTGGGACAAGAGGAAAGTAAAAGGAAATAGAGGAGAGAACTAGGTGACAAAGCTATTTATAGAGGTCCAAAGACTGGAATGTACATATGTAAATATATTTATATGAGTGTAGGGAAACAGATCTATGTGCATATATTTATAGGTTTAGTACTAAGGCAGCAGATGGACATTGGGCCTCCACTCAAGCACTTACTCAATGCAAGAGCACGTTGTTCGATTAAATTGGCATTCCAGGATTCACACCTTCCCGACACGATTGCTGAAGAAAAATGTGTGCATAAGCAAATGTGGTGAAGGAAGTTGACGGTGCCCGGCTATCAAAAGATATAGCGTCTCGGGTGTTAAAGGCTTGAAGATAAATAAGCGGCCATCTAGCTGAGAAGTATCAAAGCCCACATGGAAGAAGAACACCAGCCTGGCTGACCACGAGGTGTAGAAGGGACCAGTTATCAGACATCAAAGAACTAAAAATCGTATCAGTGGGTGCCCACCTTCCTGATATGATCAGTGAAGACAAACGTGTGCATAAGCAAATGTGGTGAAGAAAGCTGATGGTGCCTGGCTGTCAAAAGATATAGCATCTGGGATCTTTAAGGCTCAAAGATAAACAAGTGGCCACCTAGTTCAGAAGCAACAAAGCCCACATGGAAGAAACACACCAGCCTGTGTGACCACGAGCTGTCGAAGGGATCATGAGGTATCAAGAATCAAAAAACAAAAAATCATATCATTGAAAATGTGGGTGAGTGCAGAGTGGAGACTCAAAGCCCATTGGTAGCCAACCAGACACCCTTTACTGAAGGGTTGTGGGGAGGAGATGAGCCAGTCAGGGTGCAGGGTAGCAACGATGAAACATATAACTTTCCTCTAGTTCTAAAATGCTTCCTCCCCCCACTCTCATGATCCCAATTCTACCTTACAAATCTGGCTAGATAAGAGGGTGTACATAGGTACAGATAGGAACTGGAAACACAGGGAACACAGGACAGATGACTCCTTCAGGACAGTGGTGAGAGTGGCGATGCCTGGAGGGTGGAGAGAATGTGGGGTGGAAAGGGGAAATTGATTACAAGAATCTACAAATAGCCTCCTCCCTGGGGGAGGGACAGCAGAGAAGAAGGAAGGGGGAGACTTTGGACAGTGCAACATATGATAAAATAATATTAATTTATGAATGATGAAGGTTTCATGAGGTAGGGGGGAGTGGGGAGGGAGGGGGAAAATGAACAGCAGATATTAAGGGCTCAAGTAGAAGGCAAATGTTTTGAGAATGATGATGGCAACAAATGTACATATGTTCTTTAAAAAAAAAAACCCTTTTTATTATTTAAGCTTAATTTATTCCCAAGCCATGAGTTTTTCCTTCTTTAGTTTCTTCTGGGAAATCTTTTTCTTCAGTGCAACTTCCTCTTCTGGCTTGGGAACGATTTGTTCCTTCTCAGTGAGAATCATTTCAATGTGGCAGGGGGAGCTCCTGTGTGGATTAATGTAGCCAAGAGCTCTGTAAGTCCGGTGGTGCATCTTGGGGGCTTTTTTCACCTGGATGTGCTCGATGACCTGAGAATCCACACCTAAACCCTTAAGTTCAGCATGTCTTTCTGCATTTTTAAACATGTGAACCAAAAATTCAGCACTCTTTTTGGGCTACCAACTCTGGGTCCCATGCCACTGTTTGGCCTGGGCACATCTACCAACACCATCATTGTCCCGTCGGAAAGGCACACACTGCTTCTGCAGAGTGACATCTTTCAAGTATTTGGTGGCTTTCCAGATGTGCATGCCTTTGATGGCCTGGGCAGTTTCACGGGTGTTTTTGAAGTGGACCCGGATATTCGACCCTCTGTATTTGCAGGATTTTGTAGGGTTTTTTGGGTCAAATGAGTAGCGAACCATTTTAGCAGGTCACCTCAGGCCGCTACAGTTAGAGGAAGAGCCTGTACATATGTTCTTGACACAATGCATGTATGTATGGATTTTGATAAGAATTGCACGAGCCACCAATCAAATGATTTAAAAAATAGAAAAGAAAGGTGCTTGGCCCTGTGGGGCCAGGGTGCGGTGGTCCAGTGGGCTGGGGGAAGGCCAGAAAGGGGAGCTGACTTCCACGGCGGACGGCCCTGTAGCCTGGAGCACCTGCTGTCCCCGCTGGGTGGCGCACTGGTGCAGCTCCTTCTGGGCCTCCAGCTTGGCCTGCAACTCTTGGTGGACACTGAAGCTTTGGGCTCCACTGCCGGGGTCTTGGGGGTCCTCCACCACCTGCAAATCTCACTGCACACTGGCTGCCCAGGAGGCATAGTCTTGCACCTGGAGCCTGGGAGAGCACGGGAGAGCACGGGGTGAGGGGACCTGGTACCGAGGCAGCGTCACAGCCGGCCTGAGTCCACCACCACTTATGTCCAAACCTCCATGTCTCTGCCGGTCAATCCCACAGCTTTACCAAGTGTCTACTCAGCCTCAGCTCTGCCCGCCACCCCTCCTTCCCACCCAGTTCTCCAGGGCCAATGAAGTCCCTCATGGGCAGCTTGATAGCTTTGCCCACCCATCCACAACTTTGCCAGACCCCCACTTAGAGGTAGCCTTTGGTGGCCTTTTGTGAGAGCCGAGGGACTCGGGACTCTTGTCCCTTCACTGCCTCACTGTTCAGATGGAGGTTTTTGGTGTGTTTTTTTAATTTAAATTTAAATTTATTTATTTTATTGGGGGCTCTTAAAACTCTTGTTACAATCCATACACCAATTGTATCTGACATAGTCATACGTATATTGCCATCATTCTTTTCTAGACATTTACTTTCTATTGAGCCCTTGCGATCAGCTCCCCTTTTTTTTCCTCCTCCCCCACTCGAGGTTCCTTGATAGATTATAGATTGTTATTATTTTCAAATCTCACATCGACCATTGTCTCTTTTATCCTCAGATTTCTGTTGCTCCTCTCCCTGCGAGGGGTGTGTGGTTATATGTCATTCATTGCTATCGGTTCCCGTTCCTCCCATCCTCTACCCCCCTACCCTTTTGGTATCTCTATTCCCATTCCTGATCCTGGCTTCCATGTGTTGTGAGTTTTATCTCTTGCTAATACCTATGCACTCTAGTCCAGAGTGGGAAGCGGCACTGGGATGATGATAGTGGGGGGTGAGGAGGCCACAAGGTGTCAGAGGCAGATTGTGTGATTCATTGATGCGATCCATGTCTCCTCAGGGGGGGCCTACACCCAGTGGGACACAGCATCTGGGAGGCTTGTGGCTTTCTCCTGAGACAGCATGGTGGCCAAGGGCCCGGGCATTGAGTGTGGGACTCTGGGCCTGGAGTGGCAGCACTTGCAGAAGCCACCCCCTTCCCCAGGCACCCACCTGGATACGGACGAGCACGTGAGACAGTTGGCTGTGAACTTTGAGGGTGGCCTCAGCGTCTCAGAGCAGGTGGGGTCTGGCCTGAGTCAGCTCCCACAGCTCCAACCAGGCAGCCCTGCACCCAGGCGGGGGTCAGCAGTTATCCCAGCATGCTCATTCCTCCCCCTCAGCTTCTGTCTGGTCAACCCTTCAGCTTCCTGGCTGGGTTTAGAACTTGTCCTAAGCTCCCAGAGGGCCACCCTCCTGAGATCTTGCTCAGTGCTTCAGGCCTTTCTGCAAACTCTCCTCCCAGGAGCCCATTATCACTAGCAGTTTACCCCTTGCTCTAACAATGCTCCACGATGCCTGCTTGGGAAGTGTTGGGCTGTTGCCTGGTTCAGTCCCACTAACTGCTCCTCAGGAGAAAGAAGAGGTTCCCTGCTCCTGGAAAGATTTACTGACTTGCAAACCCTCTGGAGGATCCCCATGAGTCAGCAGGTGGGGTCATTCTAAAGTCAGGCACTCGGCAGGTAGCCACGTTGTGTGCCACCCAGGCATGCTGTGTGTTTGGAGGAGACTGCACACCCTTGAAAGGTAGAAGCTGCACCCCTCCATGGTTCTTGCATGCAGCAAATGCCGGGTCCCTGAGACTCCGGGCCAGCCTCTGGGCTAGGATCATGGGCAAATCGGGATCTCGCCTAAGCTCCATCTGGGCTGGAAACACAGTAGCTTGTACTGTGACCTGGGTCAGCCTGGGGCTGTGCAGGGCATCCTCAGCCCAGCTCAACTCTTCCCAGAACGCCCCTGCAGGTGCAGGGAGCCCGTGGCTTGGAAAGTGACCCTGCAAAGTGGGCTTTGTGACCAAGCTCCCTGATCCACCGACCCAGCTTTGCCTCCTCCACAGGCCGCAGACAGCAGGGGCTGCCCTGGGTTCCCTGAACTCGGGCCCTCTCCAGAGACAGTGGTTTGGCAGAGCCGCAGCACAGCAAGGGTCTCCCTGGAAGCCTCTTCATCCCATGCCCAGCACCTCCTCCTAAACTCACCCCTGCTCCAGGCTGCTGTTACTCACTGTAGGTCCTGTCACCACTGCTGGGCCCTGGGGGCAGTGCTGGGTCACCACTCCAGCAGGCTCTCCGCTAGTGGGGCAGGCTGCCCCCTGGTGGCCACCCATCTTCACTTGGTGCGGAAATATTGCAAACTTGGTTAAGAGGAGCTGAGAAGAGAGGAGAGGGGTTACAGGGGGGCCTGGCTGGTGGGCTGTGAGACACCTCAGTGAGTGAATGGGCAGGGCAGGACTGGACAGCCACAGAACTTGCCCCTCTACGCAGAGAGGGTAATTGGAAGCCACAGCTGTCCTCAGTCCAGATGATGTTCCCCATCAGCCCCTTGTGCATGAAGCCCCCCTCCACTACCCGTCTTCATTCGGCTCCAGGGCACCTTCCTTGCCCCTAGCCCCTTCCTCACTAGGGTGTGCTCATAGTCCTCTCTCCTCTGGCCACCTGCTGCTGGCTGCTGAGACAGCTCTGCAAGTCCTTGGCTTCCCTCAGGAAGCCCTGCAGTGCCAGCATCCTCTTCAGATCCTGGCCCCTGTGGTGACAGCCTGAGTCCCCCAACAGTTATTGTGCATGTGTCCACATTCTGGAGGTCAAGGGATCCAATCAAAGGGGCTGCCTGAAGTACAAGGTTCTTCATGGTCTTTGCCCAGGCTGCTCCTCTGGATTCAAGAAGCAAACCCAGGGCAGGGGGAGTTGGGCTGGCAAGGGTGTGGCTGTGAGGAAGGGCAGGTGACTGGAGCCAGGGAGCCGAGCCCCTGTACCTGCAAGCTCTCCTCAAAGGTTTATGGGAAGAGGAAACAGTGAAGGATCCATCTTTTCCTGACACATGTCTACAGGCCTCTGTCACGGTTCTCTTCAAGGCAGGGGTAGCATCTAGGGGAATAAGCAACCCCAGCCAGTTTTCTGGTACCCACTGATGCAGCGACCCTCACTGTTGGGCTGCCAACTCCCGAAGTGTCTGCAGCTGCTTCCACAGCCTCCCCTGCATCACACCCAGCAGCTCTGAGACCTCAGTTACAAGGATCTACGTATAACTTCCTCCCTGGGGGATGGAAAACGGAAAAGTGGGTGAAGGGAGACAAAATATGTAAGATCTGACAAATTATCAAGGGTTCATGAGTGAGGGTAGAACAGGGAGGGCGGAGAAAAATGAGGACATGATGCCAGGGCCTTAAGTGGAGAGCAAATGTTTTGAGAATGATGAGGGCAATGAATGTACGGATGTGCTTTACACAACTGATGTATGTATGGATTGTGATAAGAGTTGTATGTGCCCTTAATAAAATGATTTTTAAAAATTAAATCATTTTAATTTCTTAGGACAATGCCATTTGTATTTCAAAGCAACATTCACGAAAGCTATTTTTTCACCTTCACTATCTTCTATTTAGTGTTAGATAGAGCAAAAACAATTCTTATGCCTTTTTATGAGATGTAATGCAAGTAGACCTAAATTTATGCATAATTAAAAATTTGAATGAACAACATATTTTGTTAAAGAATTTGACCTTTTGTGAAAATCATGGAAAGCATATAGCATTTTATTGAAGGGTTGGGAATGTTTTCCTCTATTTTATTCTAGTATTTGGTCTGAGGTTCTTACGGCATATTCTGATTGTTGTCATGTAAGAGAATGTACATCCATATAAGAGAAAACATGCCTTATAATATTTTCCTATCCATTGCTTGCTGCTGAATCTCTCATTTGTTCTTTTATCATTATTTTTTCCTATCATAAACACAGGCTGCTTAATTTTATCTTATTAATCATTTATATAAGTTAGGAAAATATTTATTATATATACATTTTTATTAAAAATCTTTTATTGGAGACTCTTACAACTTTTGTTGCAATCCATATTGATTGCATCAGGCATTTTGTACATATGTTGCCTTCATTCATTTATAGACATTTCTTTCTTTTTCTTTTTTAAAATCATTTTATTGGGGCTCATACAACTCATCACAATCCATACATACCCCAATTGTGTAAAGCACACTTATACATTCGTTGCCTTCATCATTCTCTAAATTTGCTTTCCGCTTGGGTTCCTGGAATAAGCTCATTTCCCTTTTCCCCTCTCCCCCTCTCACCCTGCTCCTCTTCCTTCATGAACCCTTAATAATTTATAAATTATTATTTTCTCTTATCTTACACTGTGCGGCGTCTCCCTTCACCCAATTTTCTGTTGCCCATCTCCCAGGGGGGAAGTTATATGTAGATACTTGTGATCGGTTCCCCATTTCTACACCCACTTCCCTCCCAGTATCGCCACTCTCACCGCTGGTCCTGGGGGGTTCATCTGTCCTGGATTCCCTGTGTTTCTAGTTCCCATCTGTAGCCCTGTGTATCTTATGGTTTAACCAGGTTTGCAAGGTAGAATTGGGATCATGAGAGGTGGGGGAGGAAGTGTTTAATCACTAGAGGAAGTTTGTGGGTTTCATTATTGCTACACTGAACCCTGAGTGACTCATCTCCTTCCCACTACCCCTCCGCAAGGGATGTCCAGTTGTCTACAGGTGGGCTTTGGTCCCCCGTCATGCACTCCCGTCATTCACGATGATATAATCCTCCCTCCCGCCTTTGTTGCTTGAAAACTGGTCCACTCAGCACTTCATGGTCACACATGTTGGTGTGATGCTTCCATGTGGGATTTGTTGCTTCTGGGCCTGCTTGTTTACTTTCAAGCCTTTAAGACCCGGGACGCTATATCGCTTGACTGCCGGCACCATCAGCCTTCTTCACCACACTTACTTATGCACACATTCATCTTCAGCGTTTATGTGGGGAAGGTGATCACACAATAATGGTTTTTGTTCTTTGCTGTCTGCTACTTGATCCCTTCAACACCTCGTGTTCACTTAGGCTTGTGTGCTTCTTCTCTGTGGGCTTTGTTGCTTCCGAGCTAGATTTCAGCCTGTTTGCCTTCAAGCCTTTAAGACCCCCAGAGTTTCATTATATTGTGCAGAGAGTGGCTATGAGCCAAACCCACTCGACTGCACCCAACAACAATAACAACAGGACTTGTGCGTCTAACAATATTCTGAATAAGGCCTTAAGAGAATCTCCACTTCATTTAGAGCAACGGCTCTCGACCTGTGGGTCGTGTCTCCTTAGGGGGTCAAACAGCCCTTTCATGGGGTGGCCTGAATTATAGCAGTAGCAAAATTACAGCTATGATGTAGCAACAAAAATAATTTTATGGTTGGTTGGTCACGACTACATGAGGAACTGGATGAAAGGGTCGTGAGTTAGAATGTTGAAAACCACTGTACAAGAGGAAGACTCAATTCTTGATACAGTTCAAGGGCAACAAAATAGAGTCAGCCACAATATAGATGGGATAGCACAGTGGCTGCAACAATAAACACAAGCCAAAGAAACAATGCAAGAATGGCACAAGATGGGACAGTGTTTCATTATATTGACATAGATTTGCTGTGAGTCAAAACCCACAAGAAAAAAAACAGGACTTGTTTTTCTAACAATGTACCTAAATAGACCATAAGAGAATCTCCTGTTAGTTTAGCTCAGCGGTCCTCAAACTGAGGGTTGTGACCCCTTTTGGGGGACGAATGACCCTTTCACGGCAGTGGACAATTCATTAAAGTGCAAAAATTAGAGATATGATGTAGCAATGAAAATAATTTCATGATTTGGCAGTCACCACTATTTGAGGAATGGTATGAAAGAGTCGTGGCATTAGGAAGGTTGAGAACCACTTCCCTAGAGGAAGACAGAATTCTTGGTAGAGTAGAAGGGCAGCAAAGGTGAGGCAGCCCCTACAAGATTGATTAGCCCAGTGGCTGCAACAATGAGCACAAGCAAATGAACAACTCTGAGCATGGCATTGGACTGGGCAGCATTTCATTATATTGTGCATAGAGTTCTTGTGACCAGAAACCCACTCAACAGCACTCAACAAAAATAACTACAGGACTTGTGCTTCTAACAATATGGTTAAGTAGGATTTAAGAGAAAGTCCTTTAACTTTAGAGCAGCAGTTCTCAACCTGTGGGTCGCGCCCCTTGGGAGGGTAGAATGACCCTTTCACAGGGGTGGCCCGATTCATAACTGTAGTACAATTACAGTGACAAAGTACCAATGAAAATAATTTTATGGTTGTGGGTCCCCACTAAATGAGAATCGATATGAAAGGGTATTGGCATTAGGAAGGTTAAGAACCACTTCACTAGGGCAAGACACAAATTTGGTACTGATAGGAAGGAAGAGAGCGGCAGTCTCCAACAAGGTGGTATAGCACAGTGGCTGCAACACTGAGGCCAAGCACACAAGCACAGTGAGGGTGGCACAGGTCAGGGCAGCGTTTCATTATATTGTGCATAGAGTTGCTAAGAGTCAAAACCCACTCGACGGAACTTAACAACAATAACTACAGGACGTGTACTTCTAACAATATGCTGAACTAGATCTTAAGAGAAACTCCTCTAAATTTAGAGCAGTGGTTCTTTACTTATGGGTCGCGACCTCTATGGGGTTTCAGACGAGCCTCTCACAGGTGTTGCCAATTAATAACAGTAGAAAAATCACAGTAATGGAGTAACAATGAAAAAAATTACTGTTGGAGGATCACCACAACATTAAGAATTCTATAAAGGAGCCATGCCATTAAGAAGGTACAGAAACACTGCCCAAGAGGAATACACAAAACGTGGTACTGCAGAAGGGCAGCAAGTGAGAGGCAGACCCTACAAGATGGAATAGTTCAGTGGCTGCAACAATGAGTGCCATCAACAAACCACTGTGAGGACGGCACAGGACGGAGCAGCGTTTCATTATATTGTGCGTAGAGTTGCTGAGAGTCAAAACCCACTCGATGGCAACGAACAGCAACACAAAAAGGACTTGAGCTTCTAACAATATGCTGACGTAGATCTTAAGAGAAACTCCTCTTAGTTTAGAGCAGGGTTCTCAACCTATGAAACACGAACCCTTTTGGGGAGTGAGTGGGTTGAATGACCCTTTGACAAGGGTTGCCTGATTCATAAAATTAGCAATATTACATTAATGAAATATCAGTAAAAATTTTGTATGACTGGGGGTCCACCACTATATTGGGAACTGCATGAAAGGGTCGTGGAATTAGGAAGATTGAGAACCACTGTCCGAGAGGAAGACACAAATGTTGGTAGAGTAGAAGGGCAGCAAAGGAGAGGCAGCCCCTCCAAGTTGGAATACCTCAGTGGCTGAAACAACCAGCACAAGCAAAGAACCATTGTGAGGAAAGCACAGGATGGGGGAGCGTTTCGTTACATTTTGCATAGAGTTGCTATGAGCCAAAACCCACTTGAAGGCACCTAAATACAACAGGACTTTTGCTTCTAACAATGTGCTGAAATATATCTTAAGAGACATTCTTCATAGTTTGAAGCAGAGATTCTCAACCTGTGGGTCCCGACCCTTGCACAGGGGTGGCCCAATTCATAGCAGTAACTTCATTACAGTTATGAAGTAGCAATGAAGATAAATTTATGACTGGGATTGTACCCACTACATGAGGAGTGGTATAAAAGGCCTGTGGCATTATAGGAAGGTTGAGAGCCACTGTCCTCGAGCAAGACAGAAATCTTGGCAGAGCAGAAAGGCAGCAAATGAGAGCCAGACCCCCGATGATAGATTAGCGCAGTGGCTGCAACGATGAGTGCAGACAAGAAACCACTGTGAGGATTGCACAGGACGGGGCAGCGTTTCATTATCTTGTGCGTAGAGTTGCTGAGAGTCGAAACCCACTGGGCAACACCTAACAACAATCACTGTAGGACTCATGCTTTTCACAATATGGTGCTGTAGATCCTAAGAGAAACTCCTCTTAGTATAGAGCAGTGGTTCTCAACCTGTGGGTCGCTAGCCCTTTTGGGGGGTCAAATGACCCTTTCACAGTGGAGGCCTGATTCATAACTGTAGCAAAATTAAAGTTCCGAAGTAGCAATGAAAATAATTTTATGATTGGGGGTTCATCACTACCTGAGGAAATGAATGAAAGGGCAGTAGAGGGGCAGCAAAAGAGAGGGAGCCCCTCATAAGTTGGATTAGCCCATGGCTGCAACAATGACAACAAGCAAAATAACCACTGTGAGGGTGGCAAGAGACGGGGTCACGTTTCATTATATTGTGTATAGAGTTGTTATGAGCCAGCACACACTCAAAGGCACCAAACAAAAACAACAGGACTGTGCTTCTATGAATATGCTGAAGTAAACCTTAAGAGAAACTCCCCTTAGTTTAGACCAGTGGTTCTCAAACTGTGTCACAGTGCCTTTAGAAGACAAATGAACCTTTCACATGGGTGGCCTGATCCATAACAGAAGCGAAAATACAGTTATGATGTAGCAATGAAAATATTTTATGATTGGGGTGTCACCACTACAAGAGGACTGGTATGAAATAGTAGTGGCATTCAGAAAGTTGAGAACCACTATTCGTGAGGAAGACACAAATCTTGGTATGGAAGGGCAGGAAAAGAGAGGTAGTCCCTAACAAGATGGATTACCACAGTGGCCTCAACAATGAGCACAAACAGAAGAACCACTGTGAGGATCCACAGGGCAGGACAACGTTTCATTACATTGTGCATAGAGTTGGTATCAGCCAAAACCCACTCGAAGGCAGGCAAAAACAAGAACAGGATTTGTGCTTCTAACAATATGCTGAAACATACCTTAAAAATAAACTCCTCTTAGTGTAGAATAGCAGTTCTCAAACTGTGGGTCGTGATGACTTTTAGGGGGTGGGAGGGGAGAATGACTATATCACATGGTGGCCTGATTCATAACAGTAGCATAATTTTAGTTATAAAGTAACAAGGAAAGTAATTTTATGATTGGGGGGGGCACCAATACATGAGGAATGGTGTCAGAGAGTCGTGCATTAGGAAGTTTGAGAACCACTGCCCTAGAGGAAGACACAAATCTGGGTACAGTAGAAGGTCAGCAAATGAGAGGCAGTCCCCCAAAAGATGGATTAGCACAGAGACTGCAACAATGAGCGAAAACAAAAGAAAAGTGTGAGGGTGTTAGAGGATGGAACAGTGTTTCATGATACTGTGCATAGAGTTGTTATGAGCCAACTATGAGCCAAACGCACAGAGACTGCAACAATGAGCGAAAACAAAAGAAAAGTGTGAGGGTGTTAGAGGATGGAACAGTGTTTCATGATACTGTGCATAGAGTTGTTATGAGCCAACTATGAGCCAAACCCACTCGACAGCCCCTAACAACAATAAGAACAGGACTCGTGCGTGTAATAATATACTGAGCTAGACCACAGGAGAAACTCCTCTTAATTTAGAACAGCGGTTCTCAACCTGTGATTTGTGACCACTTTGTTTCGTTGAACAACCCTTTCACAGGGTGACTAGATTCATAAGACTTGCAAAATTACAGTTATGGAAAAACAGTAGAAAAAAACCTATATGCTTTGGGGACCACCACTACATATTGGGAAGTGTATGGAAAGGTCATAGAAATAGGAAGGGTGAGAAACACTGTCCTAGAGGAAGACGCAAGTACAGTAGAAGGGCAGCAGAAGAGAGGAAGTCCATACAAGACGGATTTGCACGGTGGCTGCAACAATGAGCGTAAGCAAAGAACCACTGTGAGGATGATGCAAGTCTGAGCAGGCCTGTATTATATTGTGCACAGGGTTGCTATGAGCCCAAACCCTCTCCACGGCACGAACAACAATAACAGGAGGAATCATACATCTAACAATATGCTCAACTAAACCTTGAGAGAAACTGCTCTTAGTTTAGAGCAGCCATTCTCAACTTGTGAGTGGTAAATCCTTTGGAGGTGTTCGAATGACCTGCCCATGGGGGGGGGGCGATATGTAACAGTAGCAAAATTACAGTTATGAAGTAGCAACAGTATAATTTTTTTGGTTGGGGGGTCATTACTACACGAGGCACTGTATTAAAGGTTCGTGCATTAGGATTGCTGAAAACCACAGTCCTACAGGAAGACACAAGCCTTGATACAGTTGAAGGGCCACAATATAGAGTCAGCCCCCAAATAGATGGAATAGCACAGTGGCTGCAGCAATGAGCTCAAGCTAAGGGAACACCGTGAGGATCGCACAAGATGGGGCAGCGTTACATTATATGGAGCATAGAGTTGCTATGAGTCAAAACCCACTAGACTGCACCTGACAACAAAACAACAGGACTTGTGTTTCTTATAATGTGCTAAAGTTGACCTTAAGAGAAACTCCTATTAGTTTAGTGCAGCGGTTCTCAACTTTTGGGTCACGAGCCCTGTTGGGGGATGAATGAACCTTTCATAGTGGTGGCCCAGTCATAACAGTAGAAAAATTAGAGTTACAAATTTGCAGTGAAAATAATTTTATGATTTGGCAGTCAGCACTATATGAGGAACGGTATGAAAATGTTGTGGCATTAGGAAGGTTGAGAACCACTGCCCTAAAGGAAGACACAAATCTTGGTAGAGTAGAAGGGCAACAAAAAATAGCCAGCCCCCCCGCCCCCCGAATATGGCTCCCACAATGAGCACTAGCAAACAACCACTGTCAGGATGGCACAGGTTTGGGAAGCATTTCATGATATTGTGCATAGAGATGCGATGAGCCAAAACCCCCTCCGCGGAACTTAACAACAATAACAACAGGGCTTGTGTGTTTAACAATATGCTGAAGTAAATCTTAAGAGCAACTCTTCTTAGTTTACAGCAGGGTTCTCAACATTGGGTCGTGAACACTTTCAGGTGGGGGGTGTTTCTAAACCCCCCTTCACAGTGATGGCCTGATTCATAACAGTAGCAAAAGTACAGTTATGAAATAACAATGACTATAATTTTATAATTTTATGTTTGGGGTCCACCACTACATTGGGAACTGTACGAAAGGGCTGCAGAATTTGGATGTATGAGAAACATTGTCCTAGAGGAAGACACAAATGTTGGTACAGCAGAAGGGCTGCAAAAGTCAGGCAGCCCCTACAAGATGGAATAGATGCAGCAGTGAGCGCAAGCAAAGGACCACAGTGAGATGGCACAAGATGGGGCCGAGTTTCATTATATTGTGCATACAGTTGCTATGAGCCAACACACACTCAAAGGCACCAAACAATAATAAAAAGAACTTGGGCTTCTAAGAATATTCTGAAGTAGACCTTAAGAGAAACTCCTATTCGTTTGGACCATTGGTTCTCCAACTGTGTGTCGAGACGCCTTTGCGGAGACTAACGAACCTTTCACATGGGTGGCCTGATCCATAACGGAAGCAAAATTACAACTATGATGTAGCAATGCAAATATTTTATGGTTGGATGTCACCACTACACGAGGAATGGTGTGAAGTGGTTGTGGCATTTGTAAAGTTGAGAACCACTGCTCTAGAGGAAGACACATATCTCGGTACAGAAGGGCAGGAAAAGAGAGTCAGTGCCCAACAAGATGGATTAGCACAGTGGCTGCAAAAATGAGTGTGAGCAAAAGAACCACTGTATGGAAGGCACAGGACGGGAAAGCATTTCATTACATGGTGCATAGAGTTGGCATGAGCCTAAACCCATTCGAAGGCACCAAACAACAGGATTTGTGCCTCTAACAATATGCTGAAGAAGACTTTAAAAGAAACTCTTAGTGTAGAGTAACAGTTCTCCAACTGTGGGTCACATGGGTGACCTGATTCATAACAGTAGCAAATTTATAGTTATGGAGTAACAAGGAAAATAATTGTATGATTGGGGGGGGGTCACTAGTACATGAGGAATGGTGTGAAAGAGTCATGACATTAGGAAGGTTGAGAACCACTGCCCTAGAGGGAGACATAGATGTGGGTACAGTAGAAGGGCAGCAAAAAGAGGCAGCCCACAGCACGATGGAATACAACAGTGGCTGCAACAATCACAATCCGCGCAAGCAAAAGAACCACTGGGAGGATGGCGCAAGACAGGACACCTTTCCATCATATTGTGCTTAGAGCTGCTAGGCGTCGAAAGCTACACAACAGAATCTAACAATAACTATAGGATTTGTGCTTCTGACAATAGGGTGAAGTAGATATTAAGAGAAACTCCTCTTAGTTTAGACCACGGGTTTTTAACCTGTGGTTCGCGACCACTTTTGGCGATCGAATGACCCTTTCACAGGTGTGAAATGATTCATAACTGTATGAAGTAACAATAATGTTATGATGGGGGTCACCACTACATGAGGAACTGTATGAAAGGGTCATGGCATTAGGAAATTTGACAACCACTGCCCTAGAGGAAGACACAAGTCTTGGTACAGCAGAAAGGCCACAAAAAAGAGGCAGCTAACCAAAAGTTGGATTAGCACAGTGGCTGCAACAATGAGCACAAGCAAAAGAACCACTGTGAGGATGGCATAGAATGGGAAAGCATTTCATTATATTGTGCATAGAGTTACTATGAGCCAAAACCCACTCAGTGGTACCTAACACCAATAACAACAGAACTTGTGCATCTACCAGTATACTGAATTCTATCTTAAGAGAACCTCCTCTTAGTTTAGAGCAGGGGATCTTCACCTGTGTGTCGCGACCCCTTTGTGGGTATGGAATGAAAATTTCACAGGGGTGTCGTGACTCATAACAGTAACAAAATTATAGTTATGAAGCTGCAATGAAATCATTTTTATGGTTGGGGGGGGTCACCACAAAATGAGAATCGGTATGAAAATATCATGGCATTAGGAAAGTTGAGAACCACTGCTCTAGTGGAAGTCCCAAATCTTGGTATGAAAGGGCAGGAAAAGAGAGGCGGTCCCCAACAAGATGCATTAGCACAGTCGCTGCAACAATGAGCGCAAGCAGAGAACCACTGTGAGGATGTCACAGGACAGGGCGGCATTTCATTATATTGTGCGTACAGTTGCTATGAGACATACCCACTCGACGGCACCTAACAACAACAACAAATGGACTTGAGCTTCTAACAGTATGGTGAAATAGACCTTAAGAGAAACTCCTCTAAATTTAGAGCAGCGGTTCTCACCATGTGGGTCGTGACCCCTTTGGGGCTTAGACGAACCCTTTACAGGGTGGCACTATTCATAACTTGTAACAAAACGAGAGTTACGAAGTAGCAAAAATATAATTTTATGATGGGGGTCTACAACTACAAAGGAAACTGTATGAAAGTGTCGTGGATTTAGGAATGTTGAGAAGCACTGTCCTAGAGGAAGACACAGATATTGGTAGAGTAGACGGGCAGCAAAGGAGAGGCAGCCCCTACAATTTGGAATAGCTCAGTGGCTGCAAAAATGAGCGCAAGCAAAGAACCACTGTGAGGAATGCACAGGACCGGGCAGCGTTTCAGTACATTGTACATAGAGTTGCTGTGAACCAAAATCCACTCGACGGCACCTAACAACAGCAACAACAGGACTTGGGCGTCTAACAATATACTGAACTACATCTTATAGAAACACCTCTTAGTTAAGAGCAGCGGTTCTCAACCTGTGGATCGGGACCTCTTTGGGGGTTGAGCTACCCATTCACAGGGGTCGGTATCTTCTTCATAGTATCAAAATTACAGTTATGAAGTAGCAACGAAAATAATTTTATGAATGGATGTTCACCACAACATCAGGAACTTCATTATAGTGCCAAGGAATTAGGAAGGTTGAGAACCACTGGTTTAGAGCATAGGAAATCTGATGAAATACTGCATATTTTAACACACATGACATTGGAAAGTAATGGAAATTGGGAGAGGACAGTAGTATCAAATTCCTATGAGTCAGAATTGCTCTATATCATAGAGTAGCTAAGACAATGAGAAGAAATGACAAAGTCAAAGAGCTGAAGTTAAAATTCCATAGGACACGTGGCAACAGCTTTATGCTCTTGTTAGACCCTCAGGGCCTCCCTAACTTTTGTTGGCTTTCTTAAGCCCATCCCCACCACTGTTAATAGTCTTCATTAAACTCTCTTTAATTAAACCTTCTGCATGGTTTGTTTTCTGCTGGACCCCTAACAGATATCATTTAATTTTCTTGATTGCAATTCATCTCTAGCATACAGAAATCTTTCAAGAGTTTTTTTTATGTTTTGTTTTCATCCTCAATAGCATTTCCTTCCAGATTTGTTTGTCCTTGAAACATGATCAATAGTTCTTTCCTCTCCAATGAAACCCAAGTGATACGCTGCCTGACTGCCTATGAAGTTCATGTGTAGCCTACATGGAGATCCCAACCATTCCCTAGACAAGTGTTTCTCAACCTTCCGAATGCCATGATACTTTCATACACTTCCTGAGGTTGTGTTTACCCCGATCATAAAAATTATTTCATTGCTTATTCATCACTGTAATTGTGCTACTGCGATGAACCAGGCAACCCCTGTGAAAGTGTCATTGGACCCACAAAGGTGTCGTGACCCACTGGTTGAGATCCACTACCTTAGACCAACGTATGGCCCGAGGGCTGTATAGGGCCCCCGAAATAATCAATAGCTGCCAGCATCACACATCTCACCAACGAGAAGCATTTGGAGCCATCACCTTAGGGGTGAGTTCATTAAATATTTGACCTGTATGGCCCCATGAATGATGTTATCAATCACCACATGGTCCTTGGCAGAAAAACAGGTTTCCAGCTCCTGCTCCAGACCAAAGGTTCCCAAACTTATTCTGCCTACTGCCCTCTTTTCAGAAAAAGAAATTACTCAGGACCCCTCAGCAATGAAAGAATTTTGGACTATAGCCCACCATCCAGGATAAAACGTAGATATCTGCTTTGTAGATCTCTGGATTTTTCTGTGCCCAGTAGGTGGGTGGTGATGCCCACTTTGGGAAATGAGACTCTAGGAAAATCAGGTGTGTTTTCACTCTCTCTGCAAGAATTTCAGTTGAGGAGCAAGATTGTCTTGAAAGAAGTGTATCCAGAATGCTCCTTAGAGGCAAGGATGGCTAGACTTCATCTCACGTCCTTGGGCATCAGGAGCTATGAGGAGGAACATCATGGAAAAGGCCATCATGCTTGGTAAAGGGGCGCCCAAATGGGGAGGACCCTCACCAAGATGGATGGACACAGTTTCTACAACAACACACTAAAACATAACAATTGTGAGGCTGGCACAGGAGCAGGCAGTGTTTCTTTCGGTTGTATGTAGGGTCGCCACGAGTTGAAACCAACTTGACAGCATCCAACAAAACCAGATGTGGAAAAAGCATGGCCTGGTCTGTGTACAGTGGCCCCACCGAGGTTCCTCATCAGTTGTGTTTGAATGGGCCAGGTGCTCTCACAAACCTCCTCTTCAATAGACAACTTAGAATGTTTTCTTTCTGCCCAGGAACCATCCTGAAATTTAAAATGACCATTTGACACTGAGTTGATTGCGATTCATGGTGAGTCATAGGACTTTCACTCGGCATAACCTTTCAGAAACAGATGGCCAGGCTTTTCTTCCAAGGTATTTCTGGGTGCGCTTGAACCTCCTAAGTTTCTGTTAATGGCCAAGTGTTTTAACCATTTGTACTCTCCAGGGATGACTCACAGCTCTATTTATCCTTAAAAGTGACATCTCTCCTCTCTTTGGAAAGCCATAGCAATTGTTCTGTTTCAGTAGATTTACCTTCTTTAAATATAGGAATGACATATACTTCTACCACCTCACAGAAAATGTCAGAAACTCTTGCTCTCATTTAATAATGGCGTGGGTGATTACATATTGGGCTGCTAATCGCAAAGCCAACAGTTCAAAACCACCAGCCACTCTCAGGGAAAAACATGAAACTTTCCAATCCTATAAAGTTACAATCTCAAATACCCACAGGAGCAGTTGGACCCTGTCCTGTAGGGTAGAACTCAGGTCATGGGCAGTCAGAGTGGATTCGATGGCAGTGAGTTTGGTTTGGTTTTTGGACTCCCCTCCTACCACAATAGCTCACAATTACTAAGTGCATGTTATGTACTAGTGTTCTAAGCATTGCTTGTACATTCACTCATTTCATCCCACTGGTGGTGGTGTGGGTGAAGCATTAGAACTGCTAACCAGAAGGTCGGTGGTTCAAACCCACCAGCTGTTCTTCGGGATCAAGTTGGGGCTGTCTGAGCTCATAAAGATTTTCAGGGTCGGACGTCTGCAGGGACAGTTATTACTTTATCCTGCTGAGTTGCTATGAGTCTGAAAGAACTCAAGAGAAGTGGGGTTTTGGTGACTTTTGCAACCCCTTTAAGAGGAGCGCTGGCGGGGCAATAGAGAAGCCCTTGACTATTTACCACTAGCTCAGCGAAACCCTCGGCAGCTTCCCATGAGAATGATGCGTCAATTTGCTCCAGTATCAGTCACAGCCTATGGGAACGCCTGAATGGTTCCACTCTGTCCTCTAGGCTCACTATGAGTTGGAATCGACTGACCCATTGGTAGTACATCAGCTTCCGTCTATAGGTGAGGACACGAATGCACAGAGAGGTGAAGCCATCTGGCCCAGGGGTAATCAGGTTATCCAAGGGGGAGCTGGAATTTAAATCCCAGCAGACCAACCTCAGAGACTACAGGCTTAGTTCTACCGTCTGCTGATATCTGGACTAAGAGTGGTTGGATTTTGCCTCCTTTTCCCTACAAATCATCTCCATTGTCCCCTATCAAGCAAAATTTGTTTGAGCATTGAACAGGCACCCTCCAGCCCTGCCCGATTGCACACGCGCAGGTTAGAAAAGGATGGGGAGATCACTGGGCTGTTTTAGCTGCCACCTCTACTCCCACTGTGCCAACACACCCACAACGAAGTCAGAGAAAGAATTCTTGGCCTTGTAACCACTCCTCAGCCCTGACCCCTTGGAGGGAGCCAAAGCCACTCTCTTGGACACCCACTCGACTGCTACCTGGGAACTTCCCTTGGAGCACTTGGGGACAAAGCAGAGGGAGCACGCCTTCAATGTAATTAACATCATGACAACTTGTTCCCCCCTTGGAGAATGACACCATTAGCTGCTTCAATTGTGCATGAAATGTAAATTACACGACTCAGGGGTATCACATCTGAGCAGCCATGATGCTAAGTGACGAGGCTCTCCATCGAGCAGCCCCTCCCCAAGCAGCAGGAACTAAGAAAACCAAGCCCCGAGGCCGGCAGCTGAGACCGAGGTCCTATGGTCTTTGAGTGTGCCTGCTCCACAGAGCCCACAAGGGAGGATCTTTCCGGGTGGCCCTGGATGCGAGGCTGGGATGTTCCAGCCACCTGCTCTCATCACCCTGGACCTCCCATTTTCTCTAAAGGGAGTTGAAAGCTGGACAGCACTCTTTCCTCCCTATCTCTCAGAAAATTAGGAAAAAGGGGTGGTGGCTGTGGTTGTGGTAATATCCTTCTTGCTAAGGAGTTTTGGTGATGCTGTGGGTTAAGCATCCCGCTACTAATCTCAAAGCCAGCAGTTCAAACCCACTAGCTGCTCTGAATGGGAGAAAGTTGAGGCTGTCTGACAATGAACAAAATTTATAGTGTCAGAAACCCACAGAGGCAGATCCAAACTCGTCCCCCAGATTACTTCCATATCCATTCTGCCTCCCATTCATTACTCTGTCTGGCTCAAATTATTCCGTGTTCACTCCCTGGCCAGCTCCCCACATTTCCCTACCCCCTTTCACCACGAACACTCTGGACACTACTCTAAATCAGCTTGAGACACTGGATCAGCCACACTTCTTTGTGGCCCATGAAATAACTTTCCAAAACCTCATGTCACAAGCAGGTCCACTTGCTTTTAGAGAAGAGGCATAGGCGAAATTGTATGTGTCCATCTTGAGAGGGGCAAGCACCACCATGTACAATTAGTAGGTGACCACCAGTGTGTCACTTTGTGGTCACTACACATCTCCTTTGGGGACCCATTTGCCACTCTCCTAGCACCCTGATCCCTGGTGCCATGGTTAGACTGCGATGGGAAATCCCTGTGCTCAACCAGGAAATTCCAGGTGGAATCAGAGTCACTGTCCCCTCTGCAGAGCCTCTGTGAGGACAGGGAGTTTGGAAACACAGCCTAAACCTGCAGTAGGATAAATTTAAGAAATGATCACGCATTTACCCTAATGTCAACTGTACAAATCCCACAAACAACCTTCAAATGCCCTGCCACTGAGCAGACCCAAAAGCAGGAAGAGCCAAAACCTACATATGGGTATAGGAAGACCTCTGGAAAGTGTCCCTGTGGGGGGCCGGGGAAGGGGGAGAGTGGAGATGAGGAGGCTCGGGGGCTAAGGCTCAGTCTGGGAAAGAGCCAGAGTTCCTAGTTCGACTCTCTCTTTGTCTCTCTGCCTAACCACCCACCTCCCACCCAGTCCAGGATTCTTTGAACAGGGCCCACAGGGTCAGAGGTGAGAGCTGGCAGCTCCTGTTACTACCCTGACTTGGGAAATCTCCCTCATTCTGGAAATCCATATATTTTCATGGGCTTTGATCAAGACCCAGGTCAAGCCTCCCCTCCCGCTTTTCTCACAGAGGCACTTGGTCAGAATGGCAAATAGCCCTCAACTGTGCCATGCACTCCGCCTCTTCATTCCCTGTTCCCTTCAAACCATCTGCTGCAAAAAATCACAAAACAGCCCGATGGAGGGCAGGTCGGTGCTTCTTTTTCAGACTTTCCTCTCATTCTTTCTCTGGTCGCATCATCATTCCAGGTACAGCAAACCCATTACTGTCCAGTCAATTCCAACTCATGGAGACCCTATGTAAGTTTTCCAACATTGTCCAACATTACTGGAACAGACAGCCTCATCGTTTTCCTTGAAGCAGCTGATGGTTTGAACTGTCAACTTTGAGCTAGCAGTTCAACATTTACATGACATCCCTTCAGAGTGGTGAGTCATAGTCTGCAGACACCGTGGGCAAGAATCATTGTTCTGGCTTATTTTCATAAGGTGGGATTCTAGGTAGGCAGGTGTGACGCAGGTGTAACTGGAAATCGACTTGATGGCAACAAACAACAACACTGATGTCATTGTTTCGGGACTTGGGAACTGAGACCTATGAGGCATGGAGCTAAGTAACAGCTACTTCAGGTTTGTTAGGTACTTCATTGCTGAGCTCTGTTCTAGATACTGGGAATACAGCTAGAAGGAAGGTGGCATCTCTTTTCCTGTGGTTGAGAGATGAGAGGGGTTGGGAAACTTCCTGTCCGGTTAGTAGTGGGTGTAGACATTGTTTCTGCTGTTAGATGTTATTGAGTCAGTTCCAACCCCTAGCCACCCTATGGATAATAGAACGAAACACCACCCTGTCCTGCACCATCCTCTCAATTGTTGTTAAGTTTGAACCCCTTGTTACAGCCACTGTGTCAATCCATTGGCCGAAGTTCTTCCTCATTTTCACTGCCTCTCTGCTTCACCAAGCAGGACGTCCTTCCTCCTCCAGGGACTGGTCTCTCCCTAACAGTATGTCCAAGGTGTGTGAGGGGAAGCCTCACCATCCTGGCTTCTAAGGAGTATTCTGGCTGCATTGATTCTTCTCTGATTTTCCTTTTCAATGTCCAACTTTCATGTGCATAGAAGGCCATCGAAAATATGACTAAGATGGCTTTAGTCAGGTGCACCTTAATGTAACATTCTTGCTCTTAAACACTTTGAAGAACACTTTTGAAAGAGGTCTCTGGCGGCAGCACCCGGCCCCTTTAAGGGTGAGGAGGATGGGCGCACAGGTGGAAGCCCATGGCCCCTTTAAGGCTTGGCCTACTTGGCAGCAGCTGGAGCCTATTGAGAACATGACAGGAGGCCAGCCAGCAGTTCCTATAGAGGTCAAGGGCTCAGGAGCTGAGCGAGCCAAGCTCTGAAGGCTGTGAGCCAGCTTCGGAGCCGCACTGCCTCCATGGGCCATAATGACCTGATGCGCAAGGCCTAGGACTTCAAAGACCAGGTGTGGTATGTGCAGCCTTCCTGCCCCTTCCCAGACTCCTGCCCACCAGGGAGGGCCTTGCCACCATGACCCCTGATGTGGGTCTGCAGCCCACCAGGCACCTGGCCAGCCACCAAGATCCCTGCCCTTCCCAGCTGACCCACCCAGGACCACACTCCAGACCCCCTGCCCCCACCCTGGGCCTGCTCACCACCAAGACACTGCCCTGGGCCCGCTGCCCACACAGGAACCTGCATCAGGGACCTTGCCAACCCTGGGTCCAGTCCAGGCCGGGCACACGCCTGGGATCCCTGTTCCAGGTCCCTGCCCACCTGGGTCTGGGCCTGCCACAAAGACCCTGCCCGAGGCCCTCTGCCTACCCAGGAAACACCCCCAGCCCAGCTAGCCCCTGGGTCTTCTGGGCACTGCCCCAGGCCCCCTGCCTGCCCAAGACCTTGTGTTAGCCTGACTGGCCATGGAGGATGGAGAGGAAGAGGGACCCTGCCCAGGCCCCTGCACCCCATCCCACTTGGGATGCCCTGGGTTGGCCCAGCCCCAAAGGTGGCTCCCTTCCCCCAGGCCCACATACCCAGAACTCCATGGGCCCACTGCTTACCTGAGGCCTCCCCATCAAGGCTTTGGGATATGTAACCCCAGCCTGGGATGGGCTCCTAACTTGCTAGAGCCCCATGCCACTCTCCTTAAGCCCCAACTACTTAAGATCCCTAGAAAGTGCCTGTGGGGGCCCTAGTTGAGTCACACTCTGGCTGTAAGGGGCTAGGCTGTAGCTCTTGAAACTTGTCTTCTCCATTCTGAACCTTTAGGACATTGGTCTTTCCACAGGGCAGTTCTAAAGAAGTGGCAGGGAACTCTATTCCCGAGTATAGTTGGCCAGGTTTGAGTGGGGGGGTGCCCTGGCAGGGACCCCAACTTGGGAGAACAGCCCATCTCCCCTTTCTCATTCCCAACTGAAAAAAAGAAAAAAAGAAAGAGATCTCAAAGAGCAGATTTACCCAATACATTACATCCCTTGAGTTCTTGACCGGGGCTCACATGATAATTTATTGTGGACTCCAGAAAGAAGATAGCCCTGATCACTTCAGTCTTTTCTCCATTTATCATGATCATGTTGTAGATGACAGGGTCATAATTACATATAAATATGTCCCTGGGACCCAGCTCCTGGGGAGTCCCAAACTTCTTGATGTAAAGAAAATAAGAGAGAGAAAACAAGCACTCTGAGCTCTTGGTTGGAAGGACAGTCCTTTGTGAATAGAGAGCTGCAAGGATATTGGAGTTCCTGAAGGGGGGCAAACAGTTCCACACACAACTATTTAACAAATCATTTGCCGTTGGAACCCACCCAGGGACACCATGGAGGAAAGGCCTGGCAACCTCCTTAAAGCCTATAGTCTTGAAAGTCCTATGCAATGTACACATGGGGGCACCATGAGTCAGAATCAACTCTCTCATGCCTGTTTTGGTTTGGGGCGAGGAGCTATTAGAAGCAGTGGGGTATAATGTTGAATCCCAAAAAAGGAAGGATTTGGTCACCATTAAAGTGACTTCTGACCAAATTACTAACAATCATAGGGACTTTTGTGGGAGAAAGATGAGGATTTCTACTGCTGTAAATATTTCGTGTCAAAAACCCACAGACAGTTCTCCCCTGTCGTACACAGTCACTGACTTGCTGTCAACTGGATGGCACTAAGATAGCACCTATCTGCTGAAAGGTTGCCATGCGGCAGGACTTGTGCCAAGTCCATTATGGTAATGCCTATGATCTTTGTGGGAGACAAAGCCTTGCTTATGTTTAATGTCTCTGTTGTCAGATCGCTTCATTGTCCAGTCCTGGCTCTATGTCCTTCTAGCTCCATGACCTGGGACAAATCATTGAACCCCCTTTGCGCTGCTGTGTGTAGAAGGGAAGTGAAAAATAGTGCTTAGGTTGTGTGTTCGAGGTTGAGATTGAATGCATCAATAGATAGAAAGACCTTGTTGTTGTTGTTAGTCTCCAGTAAGTCAAATTTGACTCCTTTTGACCGTAGGTCTGATAAGACAAATCACTGCCAGATCCTATGCCATCTTCCTGCCCATCGGCAGGTTTGAGGTCATTGTTGCGGTTATGGAGCCAGTCCGTGTCATGAAGAGTTTCCCCAGATCCACATGATGTCCTCTTCTCGCAACTGGTCTTTCCTAACTACATGACCAAAATCAGCATGACAAAAATTTGCCATTCTCTCTTCTAGGAACATTCTGTGAAGAGTGTCCTGGCTCAATTTCCTCCAGGACAGATTTGCTCATTATCCTGGCCACACACAGTATAATCCACACACGTTTTTTTCCATCAATGCCATTCAAATGCCTCAATCCTTCTGAGAATCCTGGTCCTCACTGTTTGCCCCATTAGAAACTCCATTTCTCGCAGCTTGCATCAGAACTGCTGAAGTGGAATCTGAGTTTCTGTTAGGCCCCAAGGGCATTTTATTTGTGTGCCTGCTAGAAGCACGGCTGGGGAACAACGTCTGGCCCATATAAGTGCTTTATAATTTTTGGTTGTGATCAGTGTCATTATTTATTACTCCATCTAATCTTTCCAGCACACTCACAGGTCAGGAAACCAAGATTCTGAGCCTGTCAGTGCCTTTGCTGAGGCTACCCCTCAGGAGAGGGCAGGGGCTACATGAAAACCGAATATAAGATCAGGCCAACATTTGGATCACTCTGAATGGAGACACAGTCAATGCTCATTAACCAGTCACTCCCCATTGCCTTCGTCACCCAACCCTTATTAACCGTGACTCTGCTTGCTGTGTATGGATTTCCCTATGGATTCTGCATATTTTATATCAATCTCATTATGGTCTGACTTGTTTCACTCAGCAGAAGGTGTTCAAGGTCCTGCATAGTGTAGCATGTTCCAAAACATCATTCCTTTTTAAAGGCTGAATAATATTCCATTGTATGACTTAGATATTGTTTGGTTTATCCATTCTTCGGGCCCTGGGCACTTTGGTAATAGTCACCTTTCAGCTATTGTGGGTAGTGCTGCAGTGAACTTGTATACCACTATCTCTTTGAGTCTCTGTTTGTTATTCTTTGAGGTATATGCTTAGATGTAGGATTGTGAGGTGGTCAAGGATTTCCTCTTCCTTGGATCCATGTTCAACACTCATGCAAGCAGCAGTCAAGAGCTTAAAAAATGCATTGCATTGTATTGGCTAAATATTCACAAGACCTCTTTAGAGTATTGAAAAGCAGGGATGTTATTTTGAGAACTAAGGTGCATCTGACACAAGCCATAGTACGTTCAAACACTTCCTATGCATGCAAAATTTGGAGATTAAATAAGGCAGGCCAAAGAAGAATCGATGCATTTGAATTATGGTGCTAGGAAAAAAGAACCATAGAAAGTACTATGGACTACCAGAAGCACCAATAAACTTGTCTTGGAAGAAGCACAGGCCAAATGCTCCTTAGAAGTAAGGATGGCCAGATTTTGTCACCCTTTGGACATGTACTTTCAACATGTTGTCAGGAGAGACCAGGCCCAGGAATAGGACATCATGCTTGGTAAAGTGGAAGGGCAATGGAAAAGAGGGAGGCTCTCATGAGATGGATGGACATGGGGGCTGCAGTAATGTGCTCAAACGTAAGAACAATTGTGATGAGGGTACCAGGTGGCGTTGTGTTCTGTTTGACATAGGGTTGTTATGAGTGGGAACCAACAGGACCGACCCTAACAACAATAGTAAATCTCTGACTTGTTAAGAAGAAACAAGCATTTTTCATTTCCTCTATGAGGCAGGCACTGCGAAGACCCTGAAGGTCCAGATATAAACAGCACTTGGCCCCTACCCATGACGGGTTCCCAGGCTAGGGGTAAGGCAGCAGATCTCCACTTTTGGATGAGACTATGCAGCCCCCTTGGGGTTCCAGTGTGTGCTGGAGAGACTCCAGTTAACTTTGCCTTTCTCTATACCTGCCTTTAGGGAAGTGGAAGAACGTTAGAATAAAGCATCTTCGGAGATTTCTGTTGCACAATTAGAAAAAAGGAAACCAATGGTGGCTAAAGAGAGCGAACAGAGAATCCAGAGCTGTGTCTGAGTCCTTGGCCATGCAGCTATCAATCAGCACAGTTGAGTTCAGGAATCAGGAAGCGAAGATCCTCAATATCTGGATCCAGTAGGTATAGAAGGCATAGCTTCAAAGATAAAGAAGGATAAGCCCTCTTTCGCTTTCAGGAGGAACTCACCCAGGGCGAACTCATTCAGGTGGGACTGCACTAAAGCCTTAGAACTGGGAGGGTCCATAGGAGCATGTTTACTGCCAGAATGGTGCCTTCCCATTCAAGAGCTTCTATCATATTCCAGCTCATGAATGGTCTTTGCCAAGTGCCTTGGTTCTTTTGCTGTGACTTCTGTGGCATCACTTGAACTCTCCATCCCCTCCAGCCAGCAGCAGTGGCAGGAAAAATCTATTAGGGAGAAGTGAGAGGGTGAGCTAGGAGATATTCCGTACACAGATTGCAGTTTCCTTCAGCAAAGGCCCTGTGGGGTGGGGACTAAACTTTTCTGATTCTCTCCTATTAGAAGTCAACACCGAGCTAAAGAAGCATGAATGGAAGAAAGCAGGATAATGAGCTGACAGCTTTTCCATAAGGAAATTATAGCCAGAAGGGCTCAAAGTTGGGATGAGGCATGGTGGGGAGGGGAACACATGTGCTGCTACCAAGAGGAGAGTGAGGAGCAAGAGACCAGCAGAGGCTAGTCTCAAAGCCATCTCCAATAACATTTCCCCAACAGGCTGTTTTCCTCTCTCCACTCTAAACACGTCAGCCTTCACCTCCACCAAGCACCGAAACCCCCCATTCCTCCCACCAATTGGTCCAGGTTGCTATGGGAACTATGGGAGTAGTAAGTGGTTCCCGCTATTACTACCTACCTCCCTGATTTCAGCAGCAAAAAGTTTTATGACTGGGGGTCCACCACTACAATGGGAACTGTATGAAAGGGTCATGAAATTAGGAAGGTTGAGAACCACTGTCTGAGAGGAAGACACAAATGTTGGTATAGTAGAGGAGCAGCAAAGGAGAGGCAGCCCCCACAAGTTGGAATAGCACAGTGGCTGCAACACAAAGCACAAGCAAGGAAGCACGGTGAGGATGGCACAGGGCAGTGTTTCATTATATTTGCATAGAGTTACTGTGAGCTGAATCCCACTCTATGGCACCTAACTACAATAACAAAAGACTTGTGCTTCTAACAATGTGTTTAAATATATCTAAAGAAAAATTCTTCATAGTTTAGAGCAGCGGTTCTCAACCTGTGGGCCAGGACCCCGTTTAGGTGATGAATGACCCTTTCACAGGGGTGTCTCAGTACATAATGGTAGCAAAATTACAGTTATGAAGTAGTAATGAAAATAAATTTATGATTGGGGGGTATGCACTACATCAGGAATGGTATGAAAGGGTTGTGGAATTAGGGAGGTTGAGAACCACTGGCCTAAAGGAAGACAGAAATCTTGGTAGAGTAGAAAGCCAGCAAATGAGAGGCAGACCCCCAAATGATGGATTAGCAGAGTGGCTACAACAATGAGCGCAAGCAAAGAGCCACTGTGAGGATTGCATAAGTGGTGGCAGCATTTCATTATATTGTGCATAGAGTTGCTGTGAGCCGAAACTACTGGACAGCACCTAACAACAATAACTACAGGACTTGTGCTTCTCACAATTTGGTGACGTAGATCCTAAGAGAAACTACTGTTAGTTTAGAGCAGAGATTCTCAACCTGTGGGTCGCGACCCCTTTGGGGGGGTGTCAAATGACCCTTTCACAGTGGAGGCCCAATTCATAACTACAGCAAAATTAAAGTTGCGAAGTAGCAATGAAAATAATTTTACGATTGGGGGTTCATCACTACATGAGGAAATGTATGCAAGCGTCATGGCATTAGCATATTTGAGAACCACTGCCCTAGAGGAAGACACAAATCTTGGTACATTAGAGGGGCAGCAAAAGAGAGGCAGCACTCCAAAAGTTGGATTAGTGCAATGGCTGATACAATGAGCACAAGCAAAATCACCACTGTGAGGATCGCACAAGATGGGGCCAGGTTTCATTATATTGTGCATACAGTTGCTATGAGCCAACACACACTAAAAGGCACCTAACAATAAAAAATAGGACTTGTGGTTCGAAGAATATTCTGAAGTAGACCTTAAGAGAAACTCCTATTAATTTAGATCATTGGTTCTCAAACTGTGTGTCGTGACACCTTTGAGGAGACTAATGAACCTTTCACATGGGTGGCCTGATTCATAACAGAAGCAAAATTACAGTTATGATGTAGCAATGAATATATTTTATAGTTGGGATGTCACCACTACATGAGGAACGGTGTGAAATGGTAGAGGCATTCAGAAAATTAAGAACTACTGCTCTAGAGGAAGACACAAATCTGTGTATAGAAGGGCAGGAAAAGAGGCAGTGACCAACAAGATGGATTGGCACATTGGCTGCAACAATGAGCATGAGCAAAAGAACCACTGTGAGGAAGGCACAGGACGGGAAAGCATTTCATTACACGGTGAATAGAGTTGGTATGAGCCAAAACCCACTCGAAGGCAGCCAAAAACAACAGGACTTGTGCCTCTAACAATATGCTGAAGTAGACCTTAACAGAAAATCCTCTTAGTGTAGAGTAGCAGCTCTCAAACTGTGGATCACAACGTTTTAAGGGGGAGGAATGACCATTTCACATGGGTGGCCTGATTCATAACAGTAGTAAAATTATAGTTATGAAATAACAAGGAAAATAATTTGATGATTGGGGGGTGTCACCAGTACAAGAGAAATGGTGTGACAGAGTCGTGGCATTAGGAAGGTAGAGAACCACTGCCCTAGAGAAAGACATAAATCTGGGTACAGTAGAAGGGCAGCAAAAAAGAGGCAACCCACAGCAAAATGGAATACGGCAGTGGCTGTAACAATCCGAGCAAGCAAAAGAACCACTGTGAGGATGGCACAGGACAGGACACCTTTCCACCATATTGTTCTTAGAATAGCTGTACGTCGAAAGCTATGCGACAGAATCTAACAACAATAACTACGGGATTTGTGCATCTAACAATAGGGTGAAATAGATATTAAGAGAAACTCCTCTTAGTTTAGACCAGCAGTTTTCAATCTGTGGGTCGCGACCGCTTTTGGCGGTCAAATGACCCTTTCACAAGTATGACCTGATTCATAACTGTAGGAAAATTACAGTTACAAAGTAACAATGAAATTAATTTTATGATGTGAGTCACCACTACATGAGGAACTGTATGAAAGGGTCATAGCATTAGGAAATTTGACAACCACTGCCCTAGAGGAAGACACAATTCTTGGTACAGTAGAAAGGCCACAAAAAAGAGGCAGCTACCCAAAAGTTGGTTTAGCACAGTGGCTGCAACAATGAGCGCAAGTATAAGAACCACTGTGGCATAGGAAGGGAAAGTGTTTCTTTGCATTGTGCATAGAGTTGTGATGAGCCAAAACCCACCCAATGGTACCTAACAACAGAACTTCTGCATCTACAAATATGCTGAATTCTATCTTAAGAGAATCTCCTCTTAGTTTCGAGCAGAGGATCTTCACCTGCATGTCACAACCCCTTTGTAGTGTGGAATGAAAATTACACAAGGGTGTCATGATTCATAACAGTAACAAAATTACAGTTACGAAGGTGCAATGAAAATAATTTTATGGTTGGGGGTCACCACTAAATGAGAATCAGTATGAAAAGAAAATGGCATTAGGAAAGTTGAGAGCCACTGCTCTAAAGGAAGACCCAAATCTTGGTACAGAGGGGCAGGAAAAGAGAGGCAGTCCCCAACAAGATACATTAGCACAGTGGCTGAACATAATCAAAGAACCACTATGAGGAGGGCACAGGACAGGGAGGCATTCCATTATAATGTGCATAGAGTTGCTATGAGACACACCCACTCTACAGCACCTAACAACAACAACAAATGGACTTGAGCTTCTAACAGTATGGTGAAGCAGACCTTAAGAGAAACTCCTCTGAATTTAGAGCAGCAGTTCTCAACATGTGGGTCGTGACCAATTTGGGGCTTAGACGAACCTTTTACAGGGTGGCACTATTCATAACAGTAGCAAAACTAGAGTTATGAAGTAGCAAAGAATATAATTTTATGATTGAAGGTCTACCACTACATTGGAAAGTGTTGTGGAATTAGGAAGGTTGAGATCACTGTCCTAGAGGTTGACACAAATATTGGTACAGTAGAAGGGCAGCAAAAGAGAGGCAGCCCCTACAATTTGGAATAGCTAAGTGGCTGCAACATAGAGCCCAAGCAAAGAACCACTGTGAGGAATGCACAGGATGGGTAAGCGTTTCAGTACATTGTACATAGAGTTGCTGTGAGCCAAAACCCACTTGATTGCACCTAACAACAGCAACAACAGGACTTGGGCGTCTAACAATATGCTGAACTACATCTTAAAGAAACACTTCTTAGTTTAGAGCAGCGGTTCACAACCTGTGGATCAGGACTTCCTTGGGGCTTGAGCTTCCCATTCACAGGGGTTGGCCTCTTCTTATTAGTAGCAAAATTACAGGTATAAAGTAGCAGCAAAAATAATTTTATTAATGGATGTTCACCACAACATCAGGGACTTCACTATAGTGTCAAGGAATTACGAAGTTTGAGAACCACTGGTTTAGAGCATAGTAAATCTTATTAAATACTACATATTTTAACACGAATGAAGTTGGAAAGTAATGGAAATTGGGAGAGGACAGTAGTATAAAATTCCTATGAGGCAGAATTGCTCTACATCATAGAGTAGCTAAGACAATGAGAAGATATGAAGTCAAAGAGCTGTAGAGGAAATTCCATAGGACACGTGGCAACAGTTTATGCTCTTGTTAAACCCTTGGGGCCTCCCTATCTTTTCTTGGCTCCCTTATCCCCATCCGCACCACTGTGAACAGTCTTCATTAAACTCTCTTTAATTAAAACTTCTGAATGGTTTGTTTTCTGCTGGACCCCTAACAGATATCATTTAATTTTCTTGATTGCAATTCATCTCTAGCATACAGAAATCTTTCAAGAGTTTGTTTTATGTTTTGTTTTCATCCACAATAGCATTTCCATCCAGATTTGTTTGTCCTTGAAACAAGATCAATAGTTCTTTCCTCTTCAATGAAACCCAAGTGGTACACTGCCTGAATGACTATGAAGTTCATGTTTTCCTACATTGAGATCCCAACCATTCCGTAGACCAGTGTTTCTCAACCTTCCTAATGCCGTGACTTTTTCATATATTTCCTCAGTTTGTGGTGACACCTGACCACAAAATTATTTCATTTCTAATTCATCACTGTAATTTTGTTACTGTGATGAATCAGGCAACCCCCGTTAAAGTCTCATTCGACCCCCAAAGAAGTCGCGACCCACCAGTTGAGATCCACTACCCTAGAACAACGTTTGGCCCGAGGGCTGTATATGGCCCCCCAAATCATCAATACCTGCCAGCATCACACATCTCACCAAAGAGAAGCATTTGTAGCCATCACCTTAGGGGTGAGTTCATTAAATATTTGACCTGTATGGCCCCATGAATGACATTATAAATCACATGATCCTTGGCAGAAAAACAAGTTTCCAGCTCCTGCTCTAGACCAAAAGTTCCGAAAATTATTCTGCCTACTGCCCTCTTTTCAGAAAAAGAAATTACTCAGGGACCCCTGGTAATGAATGAATTTTGTACTATAGCTCACCATCCAGGATAAAATGTAGATATCTGCTTTGTAGATCCCTGGAGTTTTCCATGCCAATCAGATGGTGGTGTTGCCCACTGTGGGAAATGAGACTCTAGGTAACTCAGGTTTGCTTTCACACTCTGTGCAAGAATTTCAGTTGAGGAGCAAGATCTGTCTTGAAAGAATTGTATCCAGAATGCTCCTTAGAGGCAAGAATGGCTAGAATCCGTCTCACATACTTGAACATCAGGAGCTATGAGGAGCAACATCATAGCGAAGGCCATCATGCTTGGTAAAGGGGCACCAAAATGAGGAAGCCCCTCACCAAGATGGATGGACATAGTTTCTGTAACAATAGTCTAAAACATAACAATTGTGAGGATGGCACAGGAACAGGAAGTGTGTCTTTCGGTTGTACAAAGAGACGCTGCGAGTTGAAACCAACTTGACAGCATCCAACAAAACTAGATGTGGAGAAAGCATGGCCTGGTCTGTGTACTGTGACCCCAGCGAGACTCCTCATCCATTTTTGTGTTTAAATGGGCCAGGTGCTCTCACAAACCACCTCTTCAATAGACAACTTAGATTTTTTCTTTCATCCCAGGAACCATCCTGAAATTTAAAATGACCATTTGACACTGAGTTGATTGTGATTCATGGCAATTCATAGGATTTCCAATGGGCATATCCTTTCAGAAACAGATGGCCAGACTTTCTTCCAAGGTATTCTGGGTGCGCTTGAGCCTCCTACGTTTCTGTTAATGGCCAAGTGTTTTCACCATTTGTACTATCCAAGATTGACTTCCAGCTCTATATATCCTTAAAATTGACATCTCTCCTCTCTTTGTAAAGTCATGACCATTGCTCTGTTTCAGTCAATTTACCGTATTCAAAAATAGAAATGACAAATAATTCTACCACCTCACAGAAAATGTCAGAAACTCATTGCTCTCATTTAATAGTGGCGTGGGTGATTACATATTGGACTGCTAATCCCAAAGCCAACAGTTCAAAATGACCAGCCACTCTCAGGGAAAAAGATGAGGCTTTCCACTCCTACCAAGTTACAGTCTCAAATAACCACAGGAGCAGTTGGACCCTGTCCTATAGGGTAGAACTCAGGTCATGGTGAGTCAGAGTGGACTTGATGTCAGTGAATTGGTTTGGTTTTTGGACTCCCCTCCTACCACAATAGCTCACAATTACTAAGTGCATGTTATGTACTAGTGTTCTAAGCATTGCATGTACATTCACTCATTTCATCCCACTGGTGGTGGTGTGGGTGAAGCATTAGAAATGCTAATCAGAATGTCGGTGGTTCAAATCCACCAGCTGTTCTTCGGGATCAAGATTGGGCTGTCAGCTCTCATAAAGATGTTCAGGGTTGGACATCTGCCGGGACAGTTATTACTTTATCCTGCCGAGTTGCTATGGGTCTGAATGAACTCAAGAGCAGTGGGGTTTTGGTGGCTTTTGCAACCCTTTTAAGAGGAGCGCTGGTGGGGCAATAGAGAAGCCCTTGACTATTTACCACAAGCTCAGAAAAACCCTCAGCAGATTCCCCTGAGAATGATGCATCAATTTTCTCCAGGACAAGTCACAGCTTATAGGAATGGTTCCACTCTGTCCTGCAGGCTCACTATGAATTGGAATTGACTGACCCATTGGTAGTGAGTGCATCAGCTCCCGTCTATTGGTGAGAACATGAATGCACAGAAAAGTGAAACAATCTAGCCCAGAGGTGACCAGGTTATCAAAGGGGGAGCTAGAATTCATATTCCAGCAGACCAATCTCAGAGACACTAGGCTTAGCTCCACACTCTGCTGATGTCTTGACTACAAGTGGTTGGATTTTGCATCCGTTCCCCTACACATCATCTCCACTGTCCAATATCGATCAATGTTAGCATGAGAACTGAAGAGTCACACTCTAACCCTGCCCAATCCCACACGTACAGGTGAGAAAAAAATGGTGAGACCACTGGGCAGTTTTAGCTGCCACCTCTATTTCCACCGCCTCAATGCACACAAAAGAAGTCAGAGAAAGCATTTTTGGCCTTGCCACCACTCCTTAGCCCTGACACCTTGGGGCCTGTCCACTCTCTTGGACACCCACAAGACGGCTACCTGGGAACTTCCCCTGGGGCACTTGGGGACAAAGGAAAGGGCACACGCCTGCAATGTAATTCACACTGTAACAACTTGATTCCCCCTTGGGAAATGACACCGTTAGCTGCTTCAATTGTGCATGAAATATAAATTACATGACTCAGAGGTATCATGTCGGAGCAGCCATGATGTTAAGTGATGAGGCTCTCCATCGAGCAGCCCCTCTCCCACCAGCAGGTCCAAAGAAACCCAAGACCCGAGGCTGACAGCTGAGAACGAGGTTCTGTGGTCTTTGAGTGTGCCTGCTTCATAGAGCCCACAAGGGAGAATCTTTCCGGGTGACCCAGGATGCCAGGCTGGAATGTTCCAGCCATCTGCTGTCATCACCCTGGACCTCCCATTTTCTTTAAAGGGAGTCGAATGCTGAACAGTATTCTTTCCTTCCCTAACCCCCGGAAAAGTAGGAAAAAGGTGGTGGTGATTGTGGTAATATCCTTCTTGCTAAGGAGATTTGGTGATGCTGTGGGTTAAGCATCTCACCACTAATCACAAGGCCAGCAGTTCAAACCCACTAGCTGTTCTGAGAGGGAGAAAGATGAGACCTTCTGACAATGGACAAATTGTGTGTCAGAAACCCACACAGGAAGTTCTACTATTTCCTCTGGGATTGCTATGCATCTGAATTGGCTGGATTCACCAGAAGTAGGTTTTGCTTCTTAGGAGTGTATTTGTACATGTGTGTGTACATGTGCGTGTGCGTGCCTGTGAGTGCGTGTGTCTGCATTGTCGCTTGTGTGGTTTGGAAGCCCAGAGCAGGCAGATTGAGGCTTCATTGGAAGAAGTTGAGAAGAGAGAAGGGTGAGATCCTTCAAGAGGTAGATAGATCCAAACTCATTTCCCAGATCCCTTCTATATTCATTCTGCCTCCCATTCATAACTCTTTCTGGTTCAAATTACTCCGTATTCTCTCCCTGGCTAGCGCCCCACAGCTTTCTACCCCATTTCACCACTAGATCTCTGGACACTACTCTAAATCAGCTTGAGATATTCAATGATTGATGAGCTGCTGAAGGGTTGGATCAGACACGCTACTTTGTGCCCATGAAAGAACTTTCCAAAACCTCATGTCACAAGCAGGTACCCTTGCTTTTAGAGAAGAGGCATAGGCTAATTTGTATGTTTCCACCTTGAGAGGGCCAAGCACCACCATGTACAATTAGTAGATAACTATAAGTGTGTCACTTTTGTGGTCACTACACATCTCCTTTGGAGGACTCATTTTCCCCTCTCCTAGCACCGTGATCCCTGGTGCCATGGCTAGACTGGGATGGGACATCCATGTGCTCAACCAGGAACTGCCAGGTGGAATCAGAGCCACTGCCCCCTCTGCAGAGCCTCTGTGAGGACCGGGAGTTTGGAAACACAGCCTAAAGCTGCAGGAGGAGAAATTTAGGAAATTATCACGCATTTATGCTAATGACAACTGTACAAAGCCCACAACCACCCTTCAACTGCCCTGCCACTGAGCAGAGCCAAAAGAAGGAAAAGCCAAAATCTACATATGGGTACAGGAAGAACTCTGGAAGGTGTCCCTGTGGGGTCCGGGGAAGCGGGAGCGTGGACTTGAGGAGGCTCAAGGGCTCAGGCTGGGAAAGAGCCAGGATGCCTGTCGACAAACCCCTTCAGACCAGACACAACCAGAGGAAGTTCAACTCTCTCTCTTTGTCTCTCTGCCTAACCACCAACCTCTTACCCAGTGCAGGAGATTCTTTGAACAGGGTCCACAGGGCCAGATGTGAGAGCTAGCAGCTCCTGTTACTACCCTGGCTTGGGAAACCTCCCACTTTCTGGAAATGCAAATATTTTCTTGGACTTTGATCAAGACCAAGATCAACCCTACCCTCCCCCTTTTCTCACAGAGGCACTTGATCAGAATGGCAAATAGCGCTCAACTGCCATGCGCTCCGCCTCTTTATTCCTTGTTCCATTCGAACCAACTGCTGCAAAAAAATCACAAAACTGCCAGATGGAGGGCAGGGCAGTGCTTTCTTTTCAGACTTCCCTCTCATTCTTTCTCTGGTCGCATCATCATTCCAGGTACAGCAAACTCATTGCAGTCCAGTCAATTCCTTATATAAGTTTTCCAAGGTTGTGCAACATTACTGGAACAGACAGCTCCACCATTTTACCTTGAAGCAGCTGGTGGGTTTCAACTGTCAACTTTCAGCTAGCCATTCAATATTTACATGACAGTGCCTTCAGAGTGGTGAGTCATATTCTGCAGACACCGTGGGAAAGAATCATTCTTCTGCGTTATTTTCATAAGGTGAGTTACTAGGTAGGCAGGTGTGAGGCAGGTGTAAGTAGAAATCAACTTGATGGCAACAAACAACAACACCGATGTTATTGTTTTGGGGCTGGGGAACTGAGACCTATGAGGCATGGAGTTAAGTAACAGCTACTTCAGGTTTGTTAGGCACTTCGTCGTTGAGCTCTCTTCTAGATACTGGTTATACAGCTAGAAGGAAGGTGGCATCTCTGTTTCTGGGGTTGAGAGATGCGAGGGGTTGGAAAACTTCCTGTCCTGTTAGTAGTGGGTGTAGATTTTGTTTCTGTTGTTAGATGCCATTGAGTCAATTCCAACTCCTAGCCACCCTATGGACAATAGAACGAAACACCACCCAGTCCTGCACCATCCTCTCAATAGTTGTTATGGTTCAGCCCCTTGTTGCAGCCACTGTGTCAATCCATTTACTGAAGGTCTTCCTCATTTTCGCTTATCTTTCTTCACCTAGCAGGATGTCCTTACTCCTCCAGGGACTGATCTCTCACTAACAGTATGTCTAAGGTACGTGAGGGGAAGTCTCACCATTCTTGCTTCTAAGGACTATTCTGGCTGTACTTCTAACCCACATTTGTTTGTTCTTTTGGAAGTTCATAGTACTTCCAATATTATTCACCAACATCCCAATATAAATGCATTGATTCTTCTTTGATCTTCCTTTTCAATGTCCAACTTTCACATGCATACAAGACCATTGAATATATGACTCAGGTGGCTTTAGTCAGGTACACCTTAAGCTTCAAGGTAACATCCTTGCTCTTAAACACTTTAGAGAACACTTTTGAAAGAGGTCTCTGGCTGCAACGCATGGCCCCTTTAAGGATGAAGAGGCGGGGCGCACAGGTGGAAGCCCGTGGCCCCTTCAAGCCTTGGCCTATTTGGCAGCAGCTGGAGCCACTATTGAGGACAAGGCAAGAGGCCAGCCAGCACTTCCTGTGGAGGCCAAGGGCTCAGGACCTGAGCAGGCCAAGCTCTGTGCACTGAGTGAGCCAGTCTCAGAGCCGCACCACCTCCATGGGCCAAAATGACCTGATGGGCAAGGCCTAGGGCTTCACAGTCCAGTTGTGGTTCCTGCAGCCTCCCCGCCCTCTCCCAGACTCCTGCCCACCCGGGCCTTGCCACCATGACCCCTGATGTGGGTCTGCAGCCCACCTGGTGCCTGCCCATGCACCAGAACTCCTGCCCTGCCTGGCACACCCACCTGAGACCTCACTCCAGGCCCCCTGTCCCAACCCTGTTCCTGCTCCAGGCCCCCTCCCTGCCCAAGACTTTGTTAGTCTGGTTGATCATGAGGGATGGAAAGGAGGAGGGACCCTGCCCAGGCCCCTGCACCCCATCCAACTTGGGATGCTCTGGGTTGGTCCAGCCCCCAAGGTGGCTTCCCTCCCACAGGCCCATATACCCAAAACTCCATTGGACCCACTGGTACGTGAGGCCTCCCCATCAAGGGCTCGGGATATGTGCCCACAGCCTGGAATGGGATCCTAGCTTGCTAGATCCCCACACCCCTCCCCTTAAGCCCCAACAACTTAAGATCCCTAGAAAGTGTCTGTTTGTGGGGGCCCTTGTAGGGTCACACTCTGGCTGTGAAGGGCTAGGCTATGGCTTTTGGCACTTGTCTTCTCCATTCTGAACCTTTAGACCATTGGTACTTCCATGGGGCAGTTCTACAGGAGTAGCAGGGAACTCTATTCGGGAGTGAAGTTGGCCAGATTTGAGTAGGGGGTGCCCTGGCAGGGATGCCAACTTGGGAGAAGAGCCCATCTCCCCTTTCTCTTTCCCAGCTGCAAAAAAAAAAATTAAAAAGGAAGAGGTCTCATAGAGCAGATTTACCCAATGCAATACATCCTTTGGGTTCTTGACTGGGGCTCGCGTGATCATTTATTGTGGATCGCAGCAAGAAGATAGCACTGATCACTTCACTATTTTCTCCATTTATCATGATCATGTTGTAGATGACAGGGACATATAAATATGTCCCTGGGACCCAACTCCTGGGGTGTCCCAAACAACTTGATGAAAAGGAAAACAAGAGAGAGAAGACAAGCACTCTGTGCCTAGGTTGGAAGGACAGTCCTTTGTGAATAGAGAGCTTCAAGGGTATTGGAGTTCCTGGAGGAGGGCAAAGAGTTCCACACTCAACTATTCAACAAATCATTGGCAGTTGGAACCCACACAGGGGCACCATGGAGGAAAGGCCTGGAAACCTGCTTAAAGCCTATAGTCTTGAAAGTCCTATGGAATCCACACATAAGGCACCATGAGTCAGAATCAACTCTCTCATGCCTGTTTTGGTTTGGGTAGAGGAGCTATTAGAAGCAGTGGGGTATTATGTTGAATCCAAGAAGAGGAAGGATTTGGTCACCATTAAAGTGACTTCTGACCCAATTAATAACAATCATACGGACTTTTGTGGGAGAAAGATGAGGATTTCTACGGCTGTAAATATTTAGTGTCAGAAACCCACATAGACAGTTCTACCCTGCCCTATACAGTCGCTGATTTGGTGTCAACTAGATGGCACTAAAATAGCAACTATCTGCTGAAAGGTTGCCATGTGGAAGAGCTTGTGCCAAGTCCGTTATGGATATGCCTATGATCTTTGTGGGACACAAAGGTCCTGCTTAAGATTAATGTCTCTGGTGTCAAATCGCTCCATTGTCCAGTCTTGGCTCTATGTCCTTCTAGCTCTATAACCTCGGAAAAATTATTGAACCCCCTTTGTTCTGCTGTGTGTACAAGGGAAGTGAAAATAGTTCTTAGGTTGTGTGTTCGAGGTTGAGATTGAATGATAGAAAGACCTTGTTGTTGTTAGTCGCCAGCAAGGCAAATTTGATTCCTTTTGACCTTATGCCGGATAGGACAATTTACTGCTAGATCCTATGCAATCTTCCTGCCCATTGGCAGATTTGAGGTCATTGTTGCGGTTATTGTGCCAGTCCGTGTCATGAAGAGTTTCCCCAGATCCACTATTTTACCAAACATGATGTTTTCGTCTCGCAATTGGTCTTTCCTTACGACATGTCCAAAATCAGCATGACAAAATTTTGCCATTCTATCTTCTAGGAACATTCTTCGAAGAATGTCCTGGTTTGATTTCCTCCAGGACTGATTTGCTCATTCTTTTGGCCACCCACAGTATACTCAATACATGGTCTTTGCCATCACGGTCATTTGAATGCCTCAGTCCTTCTTAGAATCCTGGTCCTCACTGTTGTCACAGTTAGAAACTCCATTTCTCACAGCTTGCTTCAGATCTGCTGAAGTGGAATCTGAGTTCTTGTAGGCCCCAAGGACATGGCATTTGTGTGCCTGCTAGAAGCACTGAGGAACAACGTTTGGCCCATAGTAAGTGCTTATAATTGTTCATTGCGATCAGTGTTATTATTTATCATCCCATGTAAACTTTCCAGCACACGCACAGGTCAGGAAACCAAGATTCTGAGCCTGTCAGTGCCTTCACTGAGGCTACCCCTCAGGAGAGGGGAGGGGCTGCATGCAAATCGAATACATGATCAAACCAGTTGGCCTGGGTGGAGGGACTTTCAATGCTAAAATAGGGGAACGGGTTGTTGGGTATGTGGGAGCAAAGGCATCTAAAGAAAATCAGCAGAGTGCTCCGAGGCTCTGGAGTTCTGAATACAAAGACACATAACCTTGCTCCCACACCTCCTCTTTTCTGGCAGTGACATAAGCCGAGCATTTTCTCTTTTTCCCTGTACAATCCAGTGAAGAACATTCAAAATGATGTACAACCATCACCCCCATCTAGTTCCAGAACATTTGGATCACTCTGCATGGAGACGCAGTCAGTGCTCATTAACCAGTCACTCTCCATTGCCTTCGTCACCCAGCCCTTATCAACAGTGACTATGCTTGCTGTCTCTACGGATTTGCCTATGGATTCTGCATATTTCATATCAATGTCTCATTTTGGTCTGACTTGTTTCACTCAGCAGAAGGTTTTCAAGATCCCTTCATGGTGTAGCATGTTCCAAAGCATCATTCCTTTTTAAAGGCTAAATAATATTCCATTGTATGACTTAGATATTTTGGTTTGCTTTATCCATTCTTTGGAGGCCAGGCATTTTGGTAATAGCCACCTTTCAGCTCTTGTGGGTAGTGCCGAAGTGAACGTGTATAGCACTATCTCATTGAGTTCCTGTTTGTTATTCTTTGAGGTATATGCTTAGATGTAGAATTGTGAGGTGGTCAAGGATTTCCTCTTCCTTGGATCCATGATCAACACTCATGCAAACAACAGTCAAGAGCTTAAAAAATGCACAGCATTTTATTGGGTAAATATTCACAAGACCTCTTTAGAGTATTGAAAAGCAGGGATGTTGTTTTGAGAACTAAGGTGCATCTGACACGAGCCATAGTATGTTCAAACACTTCCTATGCATGTAAAATTTGGAGATTAAATAAGGAAGTCCAAAGAAGAATCGATGCATGTGAATTATGGTGCTAGGGAAAGAAAAAAACATTGAATGTATCATGGACTACCAGAAGTACCAAGAATTTTGTCTTGGATGAAGCACAGGCCAAATGCTCCTTAGAAGTAAGGATGGCCAGATTTTACCACCCTTTGGACATGTACTTTCAACATGCTGTCAAGAGAGACCAGGCCCTGGAAAAGGACATCGTGCTTGGTAAAGTGGAGGGGCAATAGAAAACAGGAAGGCTCTCATGAGATGGATGGACATGGGGGCTGCAATAATGGGCTCAAACATGAGAACAATTGTGATGATGGTACGGGGTGGCGTTGTGTTCTGTTTGTCATAGGGTTGTTATGAGTGGGAACCAACAGGACCGACCCTAACAACAATAGTAAATCTCTGACTTGTTAAGAAGAAACAAGCATTTTTCATTTCCCCTATGAGCCAGGCACTGCGAAGACCCTAAAGGTCCAGATAGAAACAGAACTTGGCTCCTGCCCATGATATGTTCCCTGTCTAGGGGTGAGGCAGCAGACCTCCACCTTTGATTGAGACCTATGCAGCCCCCTTGGGGTTCCAGTGTGTGCTGGAGAGACTCCAGTTAACTTTGCATTTCTCTATACCCTCCTTTAGGGAATTGGAAGAACTTTACTCTAGAACAAACCATCCCCAGGGATTTCTTTTCCACAATTAGACAAAAGGAAACCAATGGGAAACAAAGAGAGTGAATAGAGAATACAGAGCTGTGTCAGTGTCCTTGGCCATGCAGCTATCAATCAGCACAGTTGAGCTCAGGAATCAGGAAGCGACGATCCTCAATATATGAATCCACCAGGAGAAGAAGGAGTAGCTTCAAAGCTAAAGAAGGATAAGCCTTCTTTCACTTTCAGGAGGAACTCACTTGGGGAGCACTCAGTCAGGTAGGACTGCACTAAAGCCTTAGAACGAGGAGGGTCCATAGGACCATGTTCACTGCCAGAATGGTGGCTTCCCCTTCAAGAGCTTATAGCATATTCCACCTCATGAATGGTCTTTGCCGAGTCCCTTGGTTCATTTGCTGTGACTTCTGTGGCATCACTTGAACACTCCATCCCGTCCAGCCAGGAGCAGTGGCAGGAAAAACCTGTTAAGGAGAAGTGGGAGAGTGAGCTAGGAGAGATTCCGTACCCAGATTGCAGCACAGATCTGGGCTGTCTCCTTCAGCAACGGCCCTGTGGGGAGGGGACTTGACTTTTCTGATTCTCTCCAGTTAGAAGTCAACACACAGCTAAAGAAGCATGAATGGAAGAAAGCAGGATGATGAACTGACAGTTTTGCCATGAGGAAATAATAGCCAGAAGGGCTCCAAGTGGGGATGAAGGGATGGCAGGTGGGGACACACACACATGCCACTACCAAGAGGAGAGTGAGGAGCAAGAGACCAGCAGAGGCTAGTCTCAAAGCCATCTCCAACAACATTTGCCCACCAGGCTGTTTTCCTCTCTCCACTCTAGATACGTCAGCCTTCACCTCCACCAAGCACCGAACCCCACAATGCGGCATTTATCTGCCCATTGCTCCCACCAATTGGTCCCGGTTGTTATGGAAACTATGGGGGAGTAAGGTGATCCTTCTATTACTACCAACCTCCCTGATTTCAGCACAGATCAATCAACCCCTCACCCCAACCCCATATCTAAGTGGAAGGTCCTAGGGGAGAGTAAGGACAAGATAAATTCAACACAAGAAAAGAATAGTGAAAAATGAACAAAGAGAGGGAGTGATGTAATTCCAGAGTGTTAGTCAATTCCTTTTGTCTTCCCAGCAACCATTCTCTCCCCCAGCTTAATCCCTGAAGGAGGAAGGAATGCTCAGTGGATGTCTGCCAAGGTGCGGATTCAGGTCACTTGGGGGCTTCTGAGGGTTCCCTTCCAAATTTGCCTTCCCTTCCTTCAAAGAAAGTCACTGGAACTCACCAGCCAGAGTGTGCAAGGCTATCATTGAGTTTCCCAGTTAAGGTTTATGTCCTGGGGCAGACTGTAGCTCACAAAATGCCTTCCAGGGATTGCTTCTTCCCTACAAGGTCTTCCAGAATCTTGTCATTCCCCATCCAAAGTTGGAGTTTATGTTTCTTCCCTTGAACGCACGCCGGCCTTATGGCTCTCCAGGAGTACAATATGGCAGTTGAGGGGCGTTGTGACTTCTGAGGAAATATAACTCCCACCTGGCTCCTTCTCTGCACAAGACCTTCGGAGTCCAGTCGCCTTGCTGTGAGGAAGTGTGATGTAGAGGCCACATGCAGATGCTGACAATAGTCCCCCTTAAAGTCCCAGCAAACACCAGTGGCCATTGTCTGGTACTTACCAGTGGGGAAGCTGTGTGAGATGTCTCCATCATAAGCCATTGCCTGACGTCAAGCCCACAGAAGAATCTGCTAGCTTAGTACAGCCAATCCCCAGAGCCATAGGAAATAATGACTCATGAGGAAGATAATAATTGACTGCAATTGTGTTTCAAAACAGAAGACATGTGCTGCACAACACTGAAGTTGTAGCTCTGGAACCAAGGTCCTGACGCAGATGTATTACATTATTTATTGTCTAGTGATTCTTTCTGGTCCTCACCCTTCCCAGCTTCCATGTGTTCACCATTCAAAGCAGCTGGTTCATCACTTTTTCTGTAAATGTATGTGCGGGTAAGTCAGAAAGCATTGCTCCAATACCACAGACACTTTTTAAACAAAAATATCAATATGTGAGGCGACTGTGTCTAGACATAGCCTCCTTCTTGGTCTACATCCAGGAGGCAAAGTTTTGAGATAGAAGAGCCAAATTTGTCCCTCACAACAATTGAAAAATTATTTCAAAGAAATAAAAATATATTTTAATATTTTTACATTTTATTAGGGGCTCATACAACTCTTATCACAATCCACACATATATATACATCAATTGTATAAAGCACATCCACACATTCCCTGCCCCAATCATTCTCAAAGCATTTGCTCTCCACTTAAGCACTCTGCATCAGGTCCTCTTTTTTTCCCTTCCCTCCCCGCTACCCCCTCCCTCCTGAGCCCTTGATAATCCACAGATTGTTATTTTGTCATATCTTGCGATATCCGGAGTCTCCCTCCCCCCCCTTCTCTGCCGTCTATCTCCCAGGGAGGAGGTCACATGTGGATCATTTTAATCAGCTCCTCCACTCACCCTCCACTCTCCCAGCATCGCCCCTCACACCCCTGGTCGTAAAGGAATAGTCCACCCTGGATTCCCTGTGCCTCCAGCTCCCATATGCACCAGTGTACAATCTCTGCCCTATCCAGTCCTGCAAGGTAGAATTCAGATCATGGTAGTTGGGGGGAGGAAGCATCCAGGATCTAGGGGAGAGCTGTGTTCTTCATCGGTACTAAATTGCACCCTGCTTGACCCGTCTCCTCTCCTAAACCCCTCCGTGAGTGGATCACCAGTTGTCGACACTTGGGCTTCGGGTCTCCACTCTGCACTTCCCCCTTCATTCACTATGGTATATATATATATATATATATATATATATATATATATATATATATATATACCACACACACACATATATATATATTTTTGGGGGGGGCATGATGCCTTATACCTGGTCCCTTTGGCACCTCGTGATCGCACCGGCTGGTGTGCTTCTTCCATGTGGGCTTTATTGCTTCTGAGCTAGATGGCCGCTTGTTCACCTTCAAGCCTTTACGACCCCAGACACTATCTCTTTCGATAGCTTGGCACCATCAGCTTTCTTCACCACATTTGCTTATGTACCTGTTTGTCTTCGGTGATCGTATCAGGGAGGTGTGCAGCCAATGATATGATTTTTTGTTCTTTGATGCCTGATAACTGATCCCTTTGGGACCACGCGATCACACAGGTTGGTGTGTTCTTCCATGTGGGCTTTGTTGCTTCTGAGCTAGATGGCCGCTTGTTTATCTTCAAATCTTTAAGACCCCAGTCACTATCTCTTTTGATAGCCGGGCACCATCGGCTTTCTTCGCCGCATTTACTTGTTCAACCACTTTGGCTTCAGCAGTTGTGTCGGGAGAGTGAGCATCATACAGTGAAAATTCAATAAAAGAAAGTATTCATGCATTGAGGGAGTGCTTGGGTATCTGAATAATAACTGTCCTTGAAAGGTTTCCATTTTACTTCAGAGCCACATACATGGACCGAGAGACCCGCAGTGTATCCCTGACCACTGCTCTACAGACTTCTGTAATTATTCTCTGAGGTTTTCTCTGCTCAATACACTTCTAGTCACACAACATACCATGTCCAACAGGGTCGTTTTGGCATCATTGGGGGACTTGGATCACTTGCTTTGACACGTTCTTTGATCGTACTGTGTCCCTTGAGAGAATCTATCCAGATGATCCCTGTCAGATCCCCAAACCAAAAAAGTCACCATCACCTTCTGAGCTGCCCTCCCTGTTTTGAATTTCACTGGCCCAGCAGATCCCTTCAGAAGCCACAGTTTTGATTAGAAGCTGCCATGTGGGCTAACCAGGGCAACCTTTGCACTTCAGCACCCACAGGATCTTTCCATCGCTCAAGTTGGGGTCTCAGAAGCTGATTTACTCATCACCACCCTATGTGCCTGAGCTACCCACCTCAGATTCTCCGTATCAAAGGGCTGCCTCCTCTTGACCAACCACATCTCCACCATGTGGCACTTGCAGCACCTGGTCTAGTGGTTCTGGAACCAGACCTTGAACTGGCTCTTTGTCCTGTTCAGGAATCAGGGAAGCCAGGCACTCCTGGCTCACCAGGTACTTGAGCTGCTCACAGGTTCCCTCCAACCCAAATAGCTACTTCTTGCCATCCGTCTCCAGGATCACCTCCCACTCCCCACCCCTTATATTTTATGCACTAGTTTGGGGTGGATGGTTTACAACAAAAATAATAACAACAAACTAGAGTGATGCTGGACATTAGGAATGAGAATTTGGGTTCTATTGCACCATTTGTGGCAACAAACTCATTTTAGCTTTTCAACTTCTCTGCCTGTGTAAACACAGAGGTTCAATTGGTTTTTGTGACCTAATTGATGGTTTATTTCATGCTGGATACACATGGCAATCATCGGTCACTATTTTATTATAACATGCTGTGATGGAGAGAGACAATTCACAATTTTAGCCCATGTGATGAGTCTGTGCTCCCAAAGAAATAGAAGTCACATATCCAGTGGGCACTCATCTTAGCCATTTGCGGGTGGATGTCAGTCTTATCTATGTCGTCTGATAATTTTTGGTTGTCTATTCTTTGTTATTCATAACGTTTTCTGTGGCTAAGTCCTCAAAAGTGGACAGCCTATTTCTTCTATGTAGTCTGCTCTTAGTCTGGACATTCTGTTGAAACTGTTAACCTTGGGTAACCCTGCTGGTATTTGAAATACCAATAATATAGCTTCCAGCATCGCAGCAATACACAAGCCACTGCAGTACAACAAACTGACAGGTGATGAGTACCGGTTTCTGGCTCCCCTGTAGGTAGCTGTCATATTGCTTTGTGCTCCCAAACTTCTTTAAGGTTGTAGACATTAGTGGGCCTCAAACATGAGCAGGCATCAGAATCACCTGGAGGATTTCTTAAGACAGATTGTTGGACATTACCTTCAGATTTCTAAATACAGTAGTTCTGGAGTGACGCCCAAGAATGCTCTGTTTGTGCTTAACAAGCTCCCAGATGATGCTGAGGCTGCAGGTCCACAGATCACGCTTTCACTTGCCACCTGTATTCTTCTTCCCCCTCCTGTTAAACCTCTTACTATATGGTTTCCCCCTTCATCATGGTTTCTCTGAGGGGGGGGGGGCGGGTCAATGCTTTTGGAATATAGTCTAACCTAATGATCTCTGCTCATCCTTTGACCTCCAGTGACCTCTGTGTATCATTAAATGCCAAGGGAGCATGCTTTCCTATTTGGTGCTTCTTTTACCTTGCCTCTTGAAACATGCCTCTTCTAGTGCTGTACGCTCCTTAATACTCACTTTTTCCAGGCTCCATGAGTGTCCTGGGACTATGGTAACAAATCACCACCAGTTCACAAGAGTCACTTAGTTCTCTCATAGTTCTGGAGGCTAGAAGACTGAAGTCAAGGTGTTAGCAGGGCCATGCTTACTACAAACGCTCTAGGGAATTTTTTGTTCTAGTAGCCTCAGCAAAATTTTAGCTGATGACAGCACAACTCCAATCTTTGCCTCTCTCTTCACTTGACAGTTTTCCATTAGAATTGGTCTGTGTCCCTTCTCTTCCCATGAGGGCATCTCTTATACACGATTTGAATTCAGTCTAATGATCTCCTTGTATAACTAATTAGGCATGTTTAAATCCCCCGTCCAAATGAGGTCATGTTCACCATGCCTAGTTGAGCGGCAATCCTCAAGGTCATTAGTTGGACACCACCAGCTGCACTTAGGAAGAAAAATGGAGCTGTTTTAATCTCATAAAAAATTACAGTCTTGGAGACCCACCGGGGAAGTCTACCCTATCCTATAGGGTCGTTATGAGTCGGCATCAACTTGATGACAATGAGTTTTAAGTGGGCTCGTACTTCAACATATTTTTATGTGGGGAAGTATACAGGTCAATCAATCGCACTTCCTCATCTCAATAGCTGGCACTCTTTGGTGTTCTCTTTTTTCTGGTTCCTACTGATGAAGAAGCTCTGCATAAGGTCAAGGAAAAAAATTCAAGCCTCAAGTTGGAATCTTTAAAGATTCTGTAAACAAAATAATGAATGATACAGGAAGCATCAAGGGAAGATGAAAAGACTACACAATGTCACTGTACAAAAAGCACTAGTCAACATCCCACCATTTTAGGAAGCACCATATGAACAAGAACCAATGGTGCTGAAGCAAGAATTTCAAACTTCACTGAAAGTATTAGCCAAGCACAAAGCTCCAGGAATTGATGGAATATCCATTGAAATGTTTCAGCAAGCTGGAAAAGCACTGGAAGCACTTACTCATCAATGCTAGGGAATTTGGAAGAGTTGCTTGTCCTACTGCTTGGAAGAGATCAATATTTGTCCCCATTCCAAAGCAAAGTGATCCAACAAAATGCTCCAACTATAGAACAATATCATTGATATTTCGCACAAGTAAAATTTTGCTAAAGATCATCCCACAATGGTTGCAGCAGTATATTGACAGGGAACTGCTTCCAGGAGTTCAGGCTGGATTTACAAGAGGACGTGAAACAAGGGATACTATTGGTGATGTCAGATGGACCTTAGCTCAAAGCAAAGAATACCAGAAAGATGTTTACTTGTGATTCATTGACTATGCAAAGGCATTCAACTCTGTGATTCATAATAAACCGTGGATAACTTTAAGGAGAATGGACTTCCAGAACACGATACAATGTTCAGAATATGTACATGGATCTGTTAACAGAATAAGGACAAACTGAATGGCTTAAAGTCACGAAAGGTGTTAGGGTTGAATCCTCTCACCATGCTTTTTCAATCTGTATGTTGAGCAAATCATCAGAGAATCTAGATTACATGAAGAAGAATGTGGTATCAGGATTGAAGGGAAGGCTTACTAAAAACATGAAATATACAGATATTCAACAACCTTGCTTGCTGAAAGGGAGGAGGACTTGAAGCACTTGCTGATGAAGATCAAGGATTACAGCCTTCAGTGTGGGTTACAAATAATTGTAAAGAAGACCCAAATCCTCACCATTGGACCAATAGGTAACACCATGACAAATGGAGAAAAGATTTTAGTTGTCAAGGACTGTGTCTTACTTGGATGAACAATCAATGTTCACGGAAGCAGCAGTTGAGAAACCAAAAGGCGTACTGCTTTAGGTAAATCTGCTGCTCAAGACTGCTTTAGAATGAAGATCAGACCGTAACTTGGGTCAGGCACACCTTAGTCCTCAAAGTCACAGTCTTCTCTATCCCATCATACACTTGGGAACATTGGACATTGAATAAGGAAGACTTTAGAAGAATAGAAGCATTTGAGTTGTGGTGCTGGGGAGGAATATAGAAAGGTAAATGGACTCCTAAAAAGACAAAACGATTTATGTTCTAAGAATTAAGATCAAGCAAGGTGCCTTACACTTTGAAGCACTTGCGTAGAGGCAAAGGATGGCAAGACTAATTTGGACATATAGGCAGGAGAGGCCGGTCCCTGCAGGAGGACATGTTTGATAAAGTAAAAGAGCAGTGAAAAAAAGGAAGACTCCCCTGAGACGGATTGACACTATAGCTACAACCATGGACTCAGGTATAGGAACAATTGTGAAGGCAACAGCGGACAGTGCAGTGTTTTGTTCTGCTGTGCATTGGGTCGCTTTGGGTCAGAGCTGACTTGACCTAAAAATAACAACTGGTGAGGATCAAGGATAGCAAGCTCCAGTGTGGATTATAACTCAATATAAAGCAAACCAAAATCCTCACAACGGGACCAATGGATAACATCATGATAAATGGGGAAAAGTTTTAATTTTTCAAGGATTTCATTTTTCTTGGCTCCACAATTAATGCTCGTGGAAGTAGCAATCAAGAGATCCAATGAAGCATTATGATGGAAATATTTGCTGCACAAATTTTCTTTAAAGTTTGAAAATAAAGCATGCTACTTTGAGGACAAAAGTTCTCCTGGACCAAGTCATGGTATTTTCAATCATCTCATATGCATGTGAAAGTTGGACATTGGATAAGGAAGATGGAAGAATAAGTGATACATTCAAATTATGGAAAAGTTTTCGGAAGTACCATAGGCTGCCAGAAGAACAAACAGATCTTGGGAAAAGTACACTCAGAATTCTCTTTAGAGGCAAGCACGGCAAGAATTCATCTCATGTACTTTGGACATATTGTCAGGAGAGACAAGTCCCTGGAGGACATCATGATTGGTAAAGTGGAGGGGCAGTGAAAAAGAGGAAGGCTCTCAACATGGATTGAGACAGCGACTGCAACAATGGGCTTAGAGATAAGAACAATTGTAAGCATTGTGCAGGACTGGGTTGGGTTTTATTCTGTTGTGCATAGGGTCACAATGTGTCAGAAGTGTCTCAACTGCACCTAACAAGAACAACAACTGACATCTACCTGTCGATGCCTTCCAAATGTATGGCTCTAGCCAAGGCCTCTCTCCTGATGTCCAGGCCCACATTTACACCAATCCGCTGGGTGTTTCTAGCTGAGTGTCCTCCAGGTATCCAACATGCTCAACATCATTCTCCCATCTTTCTTGGCATATGTACTTTGTGTCCCTTAGTCCTTGATGGCTACACAAGTTAGCTACCTCTTCCTGAAATTCAAATGATCATCAGGTCCTAGCCATAAATGCTTCTCCAATTCGCTTCCTCCTCTCTAGTTCATCCTCACCTGTAACCTTTGTTTGTACCTGCAGTAGCTCTTGCCTGGACCATAACCATGGCTGTCTGAGTGATTTTCTCACCCTTAGATGCATCTCCAATTTTGTGTGCCATTACCAGTTAGATTTCCGACATAGGGATTAGACTGTATCATTGTCTTGTTTTAAAATGTCAATGATTCTTCATAACTCTGCAGATGCTCCTCTCAGACCCTCTGATGACCCCAGGCTGCCTGAACAACTCCCTATTCCATAGAGTGCCCAGGGGAGCCCAGAAACAGTGACTGAGGGGTGAGTAGCTACAAGTCTCTTATTCTCTTACTTCCATGGAGACCACGCTTGAGGAGTGACTTTTCCAGTCTCCAGAGTGACCCTGAAAGATTGAGCTAAATTGTCTCTCATAGCACTTGGTAGCACACTTTGACTTATTTGGTTTGTTTGCCGTATACCTTTTTTTCTATCCCTTTCTAGCTTTTCCTGGTAACACCTAATAAATCATTTTCATAAGAATCATGTTCATAGTTGGCTTCTGGGGACCTTGATCTAAGGCAAGATTTTATAGGGTAAAATTCAAACTTAGTAACTTGGAATTCAAGGCCTTTCAAAATCGGTTCTGAGCAATGTTTCTGGATCTATCATTCCTGTGTCCCATCTGACATGACAGTCACAGGTAGACCTTGAATTCCCACAACATTTCGTGTGCTTCCACACTCCCGTGGCTCTGATGAGGCGTTGTGCCTGTCGGGAGTGCCAATGCTGCCCCTGCTTGGAGAGCCAGCACAAAGGCCACGTCTTCTGTAAAGCCTTCGGAAGTCTGTCTTCTGGCTCCACTGTCCATGTTCCCTTTGCCTTCATGTTTTATGCATTTCCCTGATTCAATATTTATTTGGATTAATGGCTCATAAGCCCGCTTCCCACATTCCAATATGAACTCCCTAAAGGGTGGCCACATTTCCATAATTCTTGTATTCTCTCTGCCTGGTTGAGTATTTGACCCATAATAAGTGCTCAATAAATGTTGCATGAATGAATTTTATGTAAGGAAGTAGAATTTAGCACTTGACAACATCCAGCACCAATTCCTAATCAAAACACTCATGAAAATAGGATTGGAAGTTAAGTTCCTCAAGCTCATACAAGCTATCAATGAAAGACCAACAGCCAACATCATAGCCAATGGAGAAAAGACAAGAACAATCCCACTGAAAAAGTGTACAAGACAAGGATGCCCCCTGTCCCCTCTTCTATTCAATATCGTTTTGGAGGGTCTGGCTAACAACATAAGACAGCAGAAGGACATCAAAGGGATCCAGTTGGGAGAGGAGGAGTAGAAACTATCGCTATTTGTAGATGACATGATCCTATACATTGAAGACCCCCAAAACTCCACAGTTGGCTTACAGCAGTAGAGGAATATGAAAGAGTAGCAGGATACAAGATCAATAAACAGAATTCGGTAGGGTTTCTATACACATCGGATAGGGCCATGGAAGAGGCGATTAAGAGGTAAGTACCCTTCACAGTAGCCAAGAACAAACTGAAATACCTAGGAATATAATTAACAAAAAATACTAAAGACCTTTATAAGCATAATTATAAAACCCTATTACAGGAAACCAAAAGTGACCTTCACAAATGGATGACCCTCCCCTGCTCATGGTTAGGTAGGCTGAACATAGTATAGATGACAGATCTTCCTAAAGCACTCTACAAGTTCAATGCTATACCAATCCAATTACCATCAACCTTCTTCAGAGAATTGGAAAAACTGACCACCAACTTCATATGGAGAGGGAAGAAACCCAGAATTAACAGAGAACTCCTCAAGAAGAAGGACACAATTGGAGGACTCGCCCTACCTGATTTTAATGCCTACTACACAGCTACAGTGGTCAAAACAGCATGGGACTGGCACAATGATAGATACTCAGACCAGTGGGAAAGAATAGAAAGCCCAGGAGTAAAATCATCAGCATATAGACAACTGATCTTCCACAAGGGTCCCAAAAACGTCAAGTGGGAAGCAGATGCCCTCTTTAATAAGTGGTGCAGGAAACAATGGATATCCACATGTAGAAAGATGAAACAAGACGTTTACCTCACCCCATGCACAAGAATACACTCAAGGTGGATCACAGATCTAGAAGTCAAACCCCAAACCATCAGGACCATTAAGGAGGGAATCGGGACTAATCTCAGAGCACTGGCCCAGGGAGCACATGACTCACTGCAATAGGGAAGGGGACACACACAGGTGAACTGGAAATCGACATATGGGATCTAATAAGAATAAAACACCTGTGCACCTCGAAATTCTTCGCCAAGCGTGTGACAAGGCAACCCACAGACTGGGAGAGGATTTTTAGTAATGACACATCAGACAAAGGGCTCATTACTAAAATCTGCAACACCATCGTGACCTGCAAAAAGAGGAAAACAGTTAACCCCCTAAGGAAGTGTTCAAAAGAATTGAGAAGAATTTTCACTAGAGAGGAGATCAATATGGCCAATAAACATATGAGAAAGTGCTCAAAGTACCTTGCCATAAGAGAAATGCAAATCAAAACAACCATGAGATACCACCTAACACCCCTGATGCTAGCCCAGATCAGTAAATCAGAGAGCAACAAGTGTTGGAGGGGCTGTGGTGAAGCAGGAACCCTCCTCCACTGCTGGTGGTCGTGCAGATTTGTACAGCCACTGTGAAAAGCAATTTGGCGATACCTAAAGAAAATGGAAATTGTTCTACCTTATGACCCAGCCATCCCTCTACTGGGCATATACCCGGTTGAAGCAGCACATAAAACACGACCAGTCATATGCGCTCCAATGTTTATTGCGGCACAATTCACAATAGCAAAGACTTGGAAACAGCCTAAGATTCCATCGATAGACGAGTGGATTAGCAAACTTTGGCACATACACACAATGGAGTACTATGCAACACTGAAAAGCACCGATGAGCACATGAAACACGTTATTTCATGGGAAGAGCTGGAAGGAATTATGCTAACCGAGGTAAGCCACACCCAAAGGGACAGGTACAACATGAGTCCCCTGAGGTAAGTACAATCAGCATGACAGAAATAGAAGAATAAACATCCATCCCATAATAAACGGGGGAAAGCATAGATAGTTGGAGGGAGGGCAGGCCACACTTAGGGAGGTACATGAGAGCCCAGCATAAAGAAGGAGTAGTGGGGCAGGGAGAGGGAGAACCTGGAGGGGGAGAATCCGAATGGATGGTATGGGGTGGGGCAGGGTACTAACCCACCTGGGGGAGAGTATCGGTTGTGTCCCCACAGATCTGGAACATGAATATGGACCCACCACGACACACCAAACAAGGAGGGCAACGCAAAGTACAGAGGTCTACACAAAGAGGCTGGACGACACGCTGGCCCAAACCAGAATCAGGCCGACCCCCACACTTGAAGGGAATACCACAGAAAACTAAAATAGATCGTCTGGAGTGGGAAAGGAACTGACCCACCACACCACATCCAGAAGGAAGCTGAAACAAAAGAAAAACGGTCTTAGTGGAGTACACCTGGGTCCACCATTCAGCTGGCCACACTATGAGATGCAACATCCTGCACCAACACATGGCCCTACACGGGACAGCACCTGAGATACAGTGGGGGATGTGCGACTGAGCTGACCCCGCCACACTGAGGCAAACACTGGGGGCGTGCAATGGAGCAGTGGAGGAAGCAGAGCAAAGGGATCTCGAGGGAGTATAAAGGATGGTCTTCCGGGCCAGGACGTGGCGCCTCACAAGCTACACCTAGAAAACACTCCTAAAGGCCAACGAACTGACCTTGAACTACTAGCAATATTTCTTTTTAATATTTGCTATCTTTTTGTTTAGTCTTTTTTTAATTGGTTTTGTTTTTTACCTTCTAAATTTTGTATGTTAGTGGCTTTTCTGCTTACAGCGTGTCGATGTTGCTTCTGTCAAAGCCATGTCCTTATGTGCCACTTGGGCGCAGTCAAAGTCATATGCATTTGTATGCACATATTGCTATGTCAGCAGGTCCACCTAGACAAGATAGGCTGGACAAATAATGAGAGAAGAAAACAACAGGACCAACGGTCCTGGAGGGACATGAGAGCGTGGGAGGTAGGGGAAGGGAGGAGGTGTCGCCCTACAGAGGGACAAGGGAACAGCAAGTGGTTCAAAACCAGAGGAGGGAGGGGAGGGGAGGACTGGTAGGGAGTGACCAAGAGCAAGGTAACTGAGAGGAACTACTGAATCCAGAATGAAGGCTAAACATGGTAATGGGTCGGGAGGAAAGCAAAAGGAAATAGAGGAAAGGAGTAGGAGGCAAAGTGCATAGAGAGAAGCCTAAATACAGACATGTACATATTTAAATATATTTATGATTATGGGGGCAATAGATTTATATGCATATATTTATAGGTTCAGTAGTAGAGTAGCAGATGGACATTGGGCCTCCTCATACATAATCCACCAATACAATAGCACCTCGCCCTGCTAAACAGTCATTGCAGGATACCCATCTTCCCGACATGATCACTGAAGACAGACGTGTGTGTAGGCAAACGTGGTGAAGTAAGCTGATGGTGCCCGGGTATCAAAAAGATATAGCGTCTGGGGTCTTAAAGGCTTGAAGGCAAATAAGCGACCATCTAACTCAGAAGCAACAAAGCCCACCGAGAAGAAGCACACAGCCTAAGCGAATACAAGGTGTTGAATGGACCATGTAGCAGATACAAAGGAACAAAAACAATCATTGTGTGAACACCTTCCTCACATAATCGCTGAAGACGAAAGTGTGCATAAGCAAGTGTGGTGAAGAAGGCTGATGGAGCCCAGTTACTGAGAGATATAGCGTCTGGGGACTTGAAGGCTTGAAAGCAAACAAGCGGCCATCTAGTCCAGAAGCAACCAAGCCCACACGGAAGCAGAACACCAGCAGAGGTGATCGTGAAGGGCAGAGGAGACCAGGTCTCCAACAACAAAGGGGGGGTGGTGGTGAGAATCACATCACCGTGAAAGAGGGAGAGTGCGTGATGGGGACCCAATGCCCATCTGGAGACAGCTAGACACCCCTTCCAGAGGGGTAGTGTGGAGGAGATGGGCCACTCAGGGTTCAGTGTAGCAACAATGAAACTCAAAACCTTCCTCTAGTTCCTGAACGCTTCCTCCCCTTCCAATCATCATGACCCCAATTCTACCTTGCCTTGCGGACCTGGTTATACCAGAGGATGCACAGCGGTACAGTGGGGATCTGGAGGCACAGGGAATCTAGGACAGATGAACCCCTCAACACCAGCGGTGGGAGTGGCGACACCAGGGGGGAAGGGGGTGTAGAAAGGGAGAACCTGTTTCGGAGATCTATGTGTAACCTCCTCTCTGGGAGATGGCAATGATGTGGCGGGTGAGGGGAGACGCCAGGGAGTGTAAGATAAGATATAAAATTATTTATAAACTATTAAGGGACCAGGGGTGGGATCGGGGAGGGAGGGGGATAGGGGGAAAAAGGGAAACCAAGCTGATTCCAGGAACCCAAGTTGAAGGTGAATTATGAGAATGACGAGTGCAACGAATGTATAAGGGTGCTTTGCTCAATTGATGTATGTGCAGACTGTGATAAGAACATTATGAGCCCCAATAAAAATATTTTTTAAAAAGATGACAAAATATGTACAGATGTGTTTGAGGCAATGGATATATGTATGGATTATGATGAACTGTAAGAGCCCCCAATAAAATACAATAATAAAAATCAAAAAAAGAAATGAAAAAAAATTAAGAGATGAGAGAAAGAAAAAAAAGACTTGGCTCAAAAAAAAAGAAGAGTTAGATTTCCAAGAGTAATCTGATGTGTGAGATCTTCACTAACCACTATGCTATTCTGAACTAAGACAATTCTAATAGCAACTGATGCAAAGGAGATTCACAACCACTTAGGTACTTCTAGGTAGGGGAGAAAACTGAGACAAAGAGAGGGAATGGCCAAGTTCTACATGAGTTGTAAACAGCCAAGGTGGCAATCAAACCCTTTTTTTCTGACTCCTAATATAATGCCCTCTCTACAAATCAGAGGAGATTGGCCTTGAGAGCATCTCGTGATAAATCCTATTGTTTGAGAGTCAATGCCACTAGTTTGGGTACCAATGAGTAAACACAGGGCACATAGTTTTTGTCAGGGAAACTTGGTTCCTTGGTAGAAGACGCTCCTTGGCTGGGTATGGGCTAACAGTGGTTGTGTACATTTTCATTCTCTGCGAGTGTAACTTCCATGATTGATGGTCATAAGTAGAATTGCTTGGCCTTTAGATTTAGAACCTGATGCCCATAAACCACATTTTCATTTAGAATACATGTCTGAGAAGCAGGCATGTTTTAATCTCAGGAGTCATTGTCCTACCTTTCTCTAAAACCTGAGCCAGCCTCCGATGAGTGAAGAGCTTGCTGTGGCAAGGGAAAAACCCACCCAGTGCTTCAGAGCCTCCCATTTTGGCTCCCTTGTCAGAGACCTGCATTTATTTATTCTGGAAGGGGAGGATGTTCTAATGGGTATTTAAGGGTCCTTGCTGCCTCAGAGTGGCAAGAAGAGATGGGATGTTCACAGTTTGGATCACTCAGTCATGATTCCCAATAACTGCGGACAGCTGAGTCGTTCGGCAATGGCTCTAGTTACAAAGGATGATGGTGGCCGTGTGTGTGTGTGTGTGTGTGTGTGTGTGTGTGTGTGTGTGTGTGTGTTCCGTTAAATTCAAGTCAGTTCTGCGGATAAAGACTTTGTAATATTGGATTACTTTGGCGTTGGCCAAGTGGGAGGAAAGAAGATATGCTCCCTGGAAAGTTCCAGAAGACTTACACTAGCCTGTTCGCTAACCTAGTACACAAATAACAAGCAAGCTGATTGCCAGGAAGTCGTGCTATTTTATAAGGGGTGGTGATAGAACATTAGAGGTTGGCCCAGGTATATTTCAGATATTGAATTTACAGTGGACTATCAAAAGAATGAACAATCCATCTTCGAAGAAATACAACCAGAACCCTATTAGGAAATGACGATGGCAAGGTTGTGGCTTGATACTGTGGACATGTCATCACAAAGGGCTGATAGCTAAAAAACGACATCATGCTTCGCAAATTAGGTAAACAAACCAAGGGAGCTCATCCATGAAACCAATGGACACAGTATCCCTGCAAAGGACTCAAGCACACCAGTGCTCTGAAGATGGTACAGTCATGGTCAATGTTTTGTTCTTTTGTACATAAGGTCACCATGAGGGGAGCCTACTTCAAGGACATTAAAAACAACCACCTAACTCCAAAACAAACATCACTGCCAGGGAATCCATTCTGACTCATAGACACCCTTTAGGGCAGAGTAGGCCTACTCCCTGGAATTTCTGGGACTGCATTTTTCAGGAGCAGCCAGGCACATTGTTCTTAGCGGATGGGCTGATGAGTATGAACCACTGCCCTTACAATTTCAGCCCAATGCTTACCCAACTCTCTCACTGAGACTCTGTGTAACAGCAGTAGCAGCCGCAGCCGCAAACCCTGGCCACTGCTGATTTTAGGGGACAGATGATGGGTCTGGAACTAGGTGTGATCTAAATAGGGATAGCTCAGACACATGTAGTCTGGGGCTCACAGTGCTTCAAGGATTGGGCTAGATGCTAGGGGATGTGATACCACAAGGCAGAGGCGGCTCAGGGCAGGGTAGAGGCCAGGCATGGATGGAAATGGTGGACAGTTCAAACACCTGTCTTAAAAGGCAAGCACTGTGTCAAGTAGAAAACCCATTGGAATATGCTCTCCTTAGGAGAACTTTTTTTCGTTGTATCACCCGGCTAGTCCACAGAGCCTCACTTCTACAATGATCTCATGCTTCACTTGGCTTCTTGGGTTTTCTTCATCTCTCTAGCCACTCCTTTTGAGTCTTTTTTGCTGGTTCTTTCTGGCCTCCTTGACCTCTTATTCTTGTGTTACCCAAAGACTAACTCTGAATTTCTTCTGTTCTCTGCCTACACCCTTCCATGGAGATGTCCTTATCCCATTTTGTGACTTGACATATTCTCTTATACTGAGGATTGCCAGATTCATGACTACGACACAGACTCCACCCATTGCTATTCTACTTGGACCTTCACAGCCTCTCAAACTTAACCACGTTCTCCGTCACCCCTTACTCAAGATTGTTCCTCCCGTAGACTTCTGTAGCTCAGTGTTAGCAGCTCCTTACCTCCAGTTGCTCAGGTCAAGTGCTGTAGATGCATCCATAACTTGCCTCTTTCTTTCCATACATTATTATGGTAGATTCAGAATCCTGTTCTGTCCCACCCTTTCCACTCCTACCGCCCTTGCCCTACCACCATCTGTTCATGCCTGCACTGCTTTTCTAACCTCCCAATTCACTGACTGCTTTCCATCTTTGTTCCCTTAAAGCCTGTTGTTAACACAGAAGCTAATGCCCCTTTAAAATGCACGGTGGGCCATGTCATGCCCACGCACTACCTTCTAATGGCTCATCTACCCCCAAGGAAGACAAATTCTTCACAATGCCCTGTAGAGCTCTGTATATTCTGTATACATCTCCCTCAGTATCCCTTCAGCCCACGGGTCTTCTATTCCTTCCTTCCTCCCTCCTTCCCTCCCTCCCCATTGCTCTCTGTGATATGGCCAAGCTGGTGGCCTTGCCACTCCTGCCACAGACCAGGCAACTATCCATCTGAGGACCTTTGCCCACAGGATCTCATTGTTTGGAACCCTCTCCTCCAGAGATCTGTGTCACTTTCCCTCTCATCTCCTTCAGGTTTTGATCTCAAAGTCACCTTTGTGACACCTCCCCTGGCTGACCATCCCATTCAAAACAGAAACCCTATCATTCTCCCCAAACACCCCCTCTCAACTCCCACCCCAGCTCCTTTGTCTGGTTTCTTTTAATAGTACTTTTCTAATTTGTTATCCATTTTACTTTCCCCCTAAAATGTAAGCTCTGTGAGGGCAGGCATTTGGTTTGTTTGAGTCACTATTTATTCCTTATTACCTATTTACATTACTGGGTAAAAAATAAGGCACTCAATAAAAATTTTTTACCAAATAATTTTGTTACTTGGACGTTATTTTTATGAGGCTATTTCCTTCTTCCCTCCCCCACTTTTCTTCTGCCCTTCCCTCTTTCCCTCTTTTCTCTCCCTTTCATTCTTTTTTTTTTCATTCTTTTTTTTTAAAAAAATTTATTGGGGCTGATACAATTCTTTTCACAGTTCATACATATACATACATCAATTGTATAAAGCACATCTGTACAGTCTTTGCCCTAATCATTTTTTTCTCTTTTCTTCTTTTACATTTTATTAGGGATTCCAACAACTCTTACCACAATCCATACATATACATACATCAATTGTATAAAGCACATCCATACATTCCCTGCCCCAATCATTCTCAAGGCATTTGCTCTCCACTTAAGCCCCTTGCATCAGGTCCTCTTTTTTCCCCCCCTCCCTCCCCTTTCCCCCCTCCCTCATATGCCCTTGTTAATTTATACCTCGTTATTTTGTCATATCTTGCCCTATTCGGGGTCTCCCTTCCCCCCTTCTCTGCTGTCCCTCTCCCAGGGAAGAGGTCACATGTGGCTCCTTGTAATCAGTTCCCCTTTTCCAACCCACTCACCCTCCACTCTCCCAGCATCGTCCCTCACGCCCTTGGTCCTGAAGGTATCATCCACCCTGGATTCCCTGTACCTCCAACCCTCATATGTACCAGTGTACAGCCTCTGTCCTATCCAGCCCTGCAAGATAAAATTCGGATCATGGTAGTTGGGGGGAGGAAGCATCCAGGATCTGGGGGAAAGCTGTGTTCTTCATCGATACTACCTCACACCCTAATTAACCCATCTCCTCTCCTAAGCCCCTCTATGAGGGGATGCTTAATATACATTCCATTTTGGTAGTGCTTATCAATTTTTAACATCCTCTTCCACACATTCTCGGATTTTATCTTCATAGCAACCCTCTGTGGTCAACTGAGCAACTTCTTTCATCCAACTAAGATTGAGAGGTTGATTTCGGGCAAATCAAGCTGGGGCTCTAGACATCCGCCTTACTCTCTGCTCGGGTGTAGCACTGCAACTCAGCAGCTGTGGGAGACAGTTTCCAATACATTGAAGACTTTCCACCTCAAGTGCCTGAGGCTCTCTGCTTCTCTGCCATGGGCATGCTCAGTCAAGCACAAGTGCCACCCGGAAGTGCAGAGGCATGAACGCCCCAAGGATATTGCTCAGCCCCAGCTCCTCACTCCTCCTGTGCCCTGATGCTAAGACAAGTTCCGTGGTTGCTGGGAAGCCTCCTAGGGGATTGAGTCCTAGTGACTCCCTCTTACTGGTTTCCCTCCCTTCCTGGCCTCACCTTGCTGTTCTTGCACTGTGTTTTTCAGGGCCACCTCTCATTCAAACCACCTGTGCCCAAGTGCTTCCCCATGTTGGCTTCGGGAGATGCCTATACTGCTACAGAAAGGGGGCTGGTGTTCTTTAATGCGACTAAAAGAGCCCTCTGTGGCCCTGCCTACCAGGTTCTTTACATGAAAATATAGAATTCCTGGTTAATTTGAATTTCAGGTAAACAATAGATAGGCTTTTAGTATGTGTCATATTTAGTATAACTATGGGGGATGTGTGTACTAAGAAAATGTCATTGTTTATTTTGGATTCAGTTTAAACTGGGCAGCCTGTGTTTTACCTGGAAGCCTTACACCTGAACCATGGTTGCAAAGAAGTCTGAATTAATAGGGAAACTGGGAATAGTGACAGACGCCTGGGTGACTGGTAACGCTAGGCTACATAGATCTGTGAATTTGAAGCTTTAACATACTTCATCTGGGAAGTGTTTGCATCCCATGGTCTCCTTGGGCAACTTGTCCAGCCAACTATGTAAGGACAGGCCATCAAAAGCACACTTATTGCCGTAGAGTCAACTCTGATTCATAGTGACCCTGCAGGACAGAGTAGGAAACCCCTCCGGGGCTTCCAAGGCTGTGGGTCTTTATGGGAGCAGAGAGCTTCAACTTTACACCAAACTTGCAGTTAGCATCCAGATGCTTAAATCCCTGCCCCAATAGGGATTCAATGTGAGTTTTAAAGCCATCCACTGCTATTAAATCGATTCTGATATATAGTGATCACGTGAACAGAGCAGAACTGATCCCTAGGGTTCTGAGGAGTGGAAATCTACCTGCTCCCACCCTTTGCGACACTCTGTCTGTCATAGAACTCTGCTCCATAGGTTTCCCAGGGTTGAGAGTTCGGAAGTAGAACACCAGGCCTTTCTTCTAAGGCACCTCTGGGTGGATTCAAATAGCCAGCCTTTGGGTTAGCAAGCAAGCCCCTTAACTTTAAATAACCTATTGGCCTGATTAGTTATTTAATTGACTAACCACTAAGTGGATGAGGTGGGGAGAACTATCAACCCCATTTTCCAGACAAGGAAACGGAGGCACACTAAGAGAGCACTTGTGGTGGAACAGCCATCAGGCAGACCTAGGAAATGTGACATCTAGGCAGTGAGCCCTCCTACTCAGTCACAATCACCGACTACTCAGAACTGTTTCTCGAATCAGGGGAGAGTGTATGTAAAGACCAACAAAGGAACAGTGTCCAGGCTGGAGTCTGAAGGGATCTATGTATTAAAGATACTTGCTTGTGTTTGCATCACTTTTATCCCTATCTTTCTTCTCCTGCACCCAAAACTCTGTCCCAGGGGCGATGGCAACTACAGTGACCAGACTGTTCTGTCTGACTTCTCCAGTAGGACACAGAGACCATCTGAATAGACCCTTTGATCTCGATGGCCCTCTCACTCCCATAGACAAAACTGCAGCCAGCCCCAGACACCAAACCTGCAGACTAAGAGTTTGTCACAAGTCTAGAAAGAGCTGTCAATGCCCTGAAAAACTAGCCTGGAGAAGAGGAGACATAGAATCAATAGCTTCAGGTGAGAGAAGATCAGACAACCGAGAAGAGGAGAAAACACTAGAGCTTCTCAAAGTGGTTCACCCTGGTTTAGTCGTGGCCAGGATTAAGTCACTTTGGCCTAAATCAGTGTCTCCACCCAAATCCCTAAGCTTCTGAAGTTCCTAGAACCCTGTGTCCTGCAGTCCCTGTCTTTTACCCAACAACCCTGCTGATTCTACTTTATAGCCACCTCTTCCTTTGTTCAGTTTTTATTTAATTTCTTTGTTATTAAATGATGTGGTCTACAGAAATTTTAAAAATTTTAAGCCATTAGAAACGTATTTCGCTTAAAAAAAAAATAAGGCCAGCATGCAAGTAAATGTCTGGATAGGCTGAGTAGAAAATAATAGAGCCTGCTCAAAGATGGCAGCAAACCACTTGCTGCATTGAAAGTGTGTCGCTCTCCACAGTGTTGGAAGTAAATTGGTGTCATGAAACAGGTTTGTGAAAGGTTCCCAAATCACTATTCCAGGGATTTAAACCATATTTTCCCCCATTCCATTTAGCCTTCGAGATCGTTAAAGCTTTTAAAAACAGGTCTACTTCACTTCTTTTCATCAGCCCACAACTGAATTGGCTCATATCAGTTCAAAGACCCAGAAAACACAATCTCTGATTTGTGCTGTATTCAAGTTGAGATGAGCTGCCTTATGACCATCTGCTTTTCTTTCTTTTTTAGAAAATTTCCCATAAGTAGCATGCACTACATGTAATGCTATAACATATATCTCTGATGTCATTCTAGCTGTAAGTTTATATCCAATGTTTTCAACCCCCACAAACTAATGATGGTCAGATGTGTAAAGATGAAAATAAAAGGTAAGAATAATGAGATATTTGACTTCTGTCAGGACTGACTCATAACAGAATCATCAGAATGGTGCCGGTCATAACTCAGGGACTGAGTACCTGTCATCCAAACCAGTTGCTGTGAGGTTGATTCCAAGTCACAGAACTACCATGTGTGCAGAGCCAAACTGAACCATGTTAGGTAGGGGCTTCAAGGCTGTGTGAGCGTTCAGAAGCAGACCACCAGGTCTGTCTTCTGAGGCACCACCATATAGATTCAGAAGTATATTTTAGTCAGGAATTGAGCTCTTAACTGTTTGTGCCATCCAGGGATGCCACCCAGAGATGCCATGGGGGAGAATAGCTTTTCTGTATTTAGTGTGATTCCCAAACTGACAAGGGTGCTAACTTGTGTCCTGGCTTTTCTTATAGTAGTTGTGTTAGTCTAAGTAAATTGGAGAAATAAATCCACAGAAAATCTTATGTATAAAAGACAGTTTTGGATAAAGGTTCAGTGCACATCAAGAAAACATCCCAACCCAGTGCTGCCCAAACCCACAAGTCCAACATTAGCCCATGTGTCCCACACCAATCCACAAAGTTCTCCTCCATCTTACCAAACACAGTGGTGCCGGTTGCAGGAGGAAGGCCAAATAAGTGAACATGTAAGCATCTCTCAGCGCTGGCAGGGGTCTCCAGTCTGCTTCTCTAGGACCCAGGACAGCATTGGGGCAGGTCTATGTGGCTTCTCCTCAGGGATGTCTTGCAGTAAGTCAGCCTTGCCACCTGAAGCAGAGAACTGGCTAAGACAGCTGCAACCGAATCTGACCATCAGAAAGCAAGGGACCCAAGAACAAGAAAGGCGAGGTTCACCAAGCCATTGATCTCTCTGCCCTTCCATTAACCCCACCTGTGTTAGTTGGCCAGGTTGTCAGAATAAACTTTAACTATCTCAATAGTGGTATCACTACTTTGAGGAAAACTGAACTCTGATACTGGGTTAGGCAGGTGTATTAGTCTGGGTACATTAGAGAAACAAATCCACAGAAACTCATATGTATAAGAGAGTTTTAAATAAAGGGTAAATGCACACCAAAAAAACCTCCCAACCCAGTGCTGCCCAAGTCCACAAGTCCAACATTGGCCTGTATGTCACCACAAATACACAAAGTCCTCCTCCATCTTACCAAGCACACGCAGTGATGCCGGGTGCAGGAGAAAAGCCGAATTAGTGAGCGCGTAAGCATATCAGCACTGGCAGGGGTCTTCAGTTGGCTTCTCCAGCACCCAGGGCTGCATCAGGGTAGGTCCATGTGGCTTCTCCTCAGGGATGGCTCACAGAAAGTGAGCCTTACCAGTTGAGGTAAAGAATGTCTAAGGCTTTACTGCTAAGGCACACTGGTCTGACCATCAGAGAACAAGAAACCAGAGAAAGAAAGGCGAGGCTTATTACTGAGGCATTTATCTCCCTGCCCTACAATTAATCCCACATGTGTTTGTTGGCCTGGATAGTTAATAAACCTTAACTATCACAGTATGTAAAGTAGGGCCCACCTCACAATGCCTCCGTCTTTAAAACTAGTCAGAGTGAAGTCATGACACTGGGACATTTTTCCAGACACTTCGTCTAGTCTTTGCGTTTCCCTTAAGTGCCCAGAGTGTCACTAACTGGGACGGGATGGGCAAAGACCTTGGTGGGCCCCTCAGGAGCCTATGCTTTGGCACCCTACACTTTGTCCAACAGTGTTTTCAGGTTGACTATCAACTGCCACTAACTGCAGTTCTTTTTAAATCGCATGCTAGAAAGAGGAAATGGCCACTTTTCTAGTGCAATGCACACAGAGGAGTTTATCCCTCCCCACTTGTGCCCCAGTCAAACCAACACCCTGGCCACCAACCTTCCCACACTGGCTAACATGACAGCCAAAACTCAGACTCCTGCCATTGAGTTGATTCTAGCTCATAATGACTCTATATGACACGGTAGAACTGCCCATGTGGGTTTCTGAGGTTGTTAACTCTTTACTGGAATAGAAAGCCACCTTTTCTCCCCTGGAGCAGCTGGTGTGTATAACCACTCAGCCACGAGGGCTCCATCTCCTTGTGCAGGAGAACTCAGTGATGTATGATCTACACTAGTGCTGCTCCAAGGGTGGTACATGAACCGGTGATAAACTGTGAGATGTTTATTATCTGTCCATTTTCAGCTAGGTACACAAAGGAAGGCTGGAGGCCATGTCACTGGTATTTCCAATGCCAGCAACGTCATCCAAAGGGCAAAGGGTGCTTCGGAGTTTCCAGACAGAGGACAAGCTAAGAATGAAGAAAAATCGGCTGCCCACTGCAAAGGAATTTGCCACTGAAAACCTTATGCTCGGCATGGAAACACTGTCAGGTGGTGGAGGCCTAGTAAGTCAAGGCAGAACCTTGTCAGAGAGGGGGCCAGAGGACGAACCCATCTGGTCAGAAGTAAGGGGAGGGCCAGCGACAAAGAGGCAGGTCGTTGGCAGGATGGATGGCCTCGGAGGCTGCAACGATGGGTTCAAACATCAGAACGATTGTGAGGGTGACCCAGGACTGGCAGCATTTCCTTGTGTTGTACATGGGGGTTGCTTTGAGGCAGGCCAACTTGATAGCACATACCAACAAGACCAAGCAAGGAAGAGGAAGCCTCTATGATCTCAGAATCTGACATCACTAGGATGTTTTAAGAGTCTTTTTTAAAGGTAACCAACAGCCTGGCCCTTCATCACAGAAAGCTGGGGAAACACCATTGTCCTGGTTTTCCAGACGTTCCCCAGGGGAATTACTCTCCAGCTGCCCACAGAGTCAGCTGGCTCACTACTACACCCTATATTGGCTGCCTTCCAACTCTTGGTTTCCTTCCCCATTCCCCTACCAATGTTTCTTGCATCTCCCAAACAAACACCTTGCACTTGCCTCCTTCCTTATGTCAGGTCTGCTTCTTGGGCACCCTAAACTCAGACACCCTCCCTTCTAAAAGGCTGCTAACAGTGCCATCTGCTGCCTGGGGCACCTCACTGGCGCCACCTCTACCCTTCCCCCAAGGAGTTAAGTAGCCCATTAAGGATGGTAACGTTATCTGCCCACCTCAGCATTTCTCCTTGCTTCCATGGTCCTAGGCCATGGTGATTGCCCCCACTGCCCTTCCCTGCTTCTGAGTAGAGTGGACTGCTGAAAGCTGCTGGAAGACGTGCTTTGAAGCAGTTGGCAGCCAAGAATTGCCACTATTCCTGTGAATATTGAATGGCCCCACATCACCTTCCAGATTGGTTCTTGACAGGGGCAATTGTTTCAAGGTACAGGTCTGAAGCATTAATTTATGGGCCAGAGAGGCAAGTCAGGAAAATCGGTAGGTTTTTCCAAAACCACTTTTGCATGTCAGTGGAATGCTTTTGTTCTGCTACAAAGCACCCAGGAGCAGCCTTTTATGACTTGAATCATTTACATGTGGCCCAGGGTCTCCTTCGACTTGAGTGCTATTATCCCCCTGTCTGTTAGACCGTGCAGCTCTATCTTCAGGCTTGCTCCTTGGTTGTTTATGGATTTCTCAATCTGCCTGCTCAGGCTGAAAAAGACTTGCTTGCCCATAAAATTCCCACAGTTCTAAATCATCTCTCTCTCTCTCTCTCTCTCTCTCTCTCTCTGTGTGTGTGTGTGTGTGTGTGTGTGTGTGTGTGTCTCCTCTCTGCTCCTGCTCTCCTCCCTTTTTCCATCCCGGCCACCCCCTTACTCTCAACTCAGTCCTTAGAACTCTAAGAGCCTACAATGAAAACCATTTTTAAATCTCATTTTGTTCTTCCCTTTTAGCACCGGAATCACCCTGGATTATTTGGAGTATCTAAGGGAGCCATGGTATTGTAGGGGTTACGAGGTAAGATGTTAACTGGCAAGATCAGCAGTTCAAAATCACCAACCACTCTTAAGGAGAAAGACTGGGCTTCCTACTGTCATAAAGAGTTACCGGCTCAGAAACCCACAGGGGCAGTTCTACCCTGTCCTATAGGGTTGTTGTGCATCGGTATCAACTTGCTGGAAGAGGGTTTGGTGAGTATTTATGCAGCCAATTAAAGGAGCCCTGATGTTGTGATGATTTGAGCCCACTCAGGAGGAAGATTTGCTCCCATAGAGATAACAGCCTAACCCCTCTCCCCACAATGAGAAAGTCCTCTCTGTCACATGTGGTCACCATGCATAGAAAATCAACTGGAGGGCACATAATCACAACACGCCTTGACATCTTCCCTCAGTACCTGCCCTGCTTCAGGCCCTCTGCCAGGGAAGAATCTCCGGAAGCAATTTTAAAAGCCCTTCTAAGAACAAAATTATGGACTGGCAGAGGCTGAGATCAGCAGACTCTTGGGAACATGGTCAGTTCTGGGGTTGTTATGAATTGGGCAACCCCTGTGAAAGCGTTGTTGGACCCCCAAAGGGGTTGTGACCCAGAGGTTGATAACTGCTAGGTGAGCATAGTCATTCTGCCTCATAATATTAACTATTACCCCCTCTAAAAACCACAACCACTATTATACTCTGTAATGTTAAATACAAATGATGGAGATAAAATTGGGGATAAGGTGAACTGGAGTAATCAGAGAAGGCTTCCTGGAGGAAGGGGTTTTAGCAGGCGGCCTGGGGAGGAATCAGCCATTGAAGGGTAGCAGGGAGGATATAAATTATTGTACCAGAGGCCAGACTGGGTGAGATCAAATTTTCCAAGATGGTAGCCAGTCATCTCTCTCAACCAGTCGACTCTTTGCCACCTAATCTAGATACTCCTCCCACCACAAGGTGGGATCTGGGTCCTTTCTATTTGTATATGAGTAAACTGATGTCTGCTTCAACCAATAGAATACAATGTAAGTGATGCTGATGGCCAGGCTGTGCAGTTGCTGCGTTATTCACTTGTACTTGAGTCTTGAGCTGCCTTGTAAGACATCCAATGATCCTGCATTCACTATGCTGCTGCGAAGAACAAGCTTGAGCTACATAGAGAGACCACCTGTAGATACGCAGCTGACAGTCCTCCCAACCTAGGTGGGCAGAGGGGAGGCAGATATGTGAATGAAGGAACCCTCATGATGCAACCATCAAATCACTATCACGTACGAAAATCTGTTCTTCCCACAGTTCTTCAACAAATCAGCCCAGTTATCAAGCCACCTCAGTCTCCGTGTTTTCCCAGCTGAGACTATACGCTGGAGCCTGTTTGAATTGCTGACCCAAAGACTCTGTCAGCATGAGAAAATGACTGGTGTTTTAAGTCACTGCGGTGGGGTACTTTGTTCATCAGCAGTAGTACCTGGGGACTCAAGTAAAAGTGCAGAGCTGCGGGCAGAAGCAGTGCAAGACAAGTCACTGTTGAGTGTGAAATCTGGGGGACACAAGAGAGAGAGCTCTGGGGTCTGTGGTCTACTCTTTCCCATCTTAGAGTTGATAACACGATGGTAGGAAACCAAATCAAACCAAGCCGTACACAACAAACTCACTGCCATCTAATTGCTTCCAATTCATAGTGAGCCTGTAGAGCAGAGTAAAACTGCCTCCGTGGGTTTCTGGAGCTGTAACTCTTTAGCGGAGCAGAAAGCCTCATCTTTCTCCTGTGGAGAGGCTGGTGGGTTTGAACTACTTGCCTGGTGGTAGCAGTAACCCATTATATCCCTAAAGCTCCTTAACAATGATGCAAAGTTTTAGCTACTCAGAGACTGGCAAAGGACAATGAGGTGATAATGGAGGGATATGGTAGAAGTTGTCCTGCAAAAGAGAAGTAGAGACAAGTTTTCCGTTTGTACTTCCTCAGCACAAAGGAAGGGGAAGGGCAGACTAAGACGCATTTCCTTAACCGAAGGATGAGAACCAAAATAATGGAGCAAATGAAATGGCTGGGGGAAGAATGTTCATATTATGCTCACAATTAACTAATAGCGTCGAGTTTGGGGTCTGAGACAAGAGCACAGCATGAAATCTGGGGCACCAAGATGTGGTTGATAAAAGTGCCAGAATGTGCATCCCTGAAAGAAGGAGGGCCACAACAGAGGACCAGTCAATAGCAGAAGACTCCACCAGAAAGCCAGCCTTTGGTGGTGGTGGTGGTGGTGAGCCATTTTCAGTATATAATGTCTGGCTCTACATTTTGCCAGACCTGTTAGATTGACTAAGGGCCCTTGTGGCACAGTGGTTACAAGTTGAGCTGACATCCCAAAGGCCAGTAATTTGATACCACCATCATCCCTGTGGCAGAAAGATGGTGCTTTCGGCTTCCATGGAGTTAGTCTTGGAGAGTCACAGGGACAGAGCTACCCTGTACCATAGGATCCTGTTCAACAGGGTCCCTCACTATGAGCTAGTATTGACTTGATGGCCATGCGTTTAAGGGCCATTTTGGCTTCCTTTTCAAAGGAACCTCATTCAGTGAACTGACTCTTTCTGGTCAATCCTTTCCTCTGACTCTGGTCTGATGTAGCACCTCACCTGGGGAGTGAAGAGGTCTGAAGCTTGGAGCTGCCTCCCAATGAAAGAAAGTAAACCATGATAGTTCATAAAGGCACTTGTGCAAATTGTAAACCACCAACCTTGGCTTAATTCATTTTTTAATTGGATAGAAAGTACTCTAATTATGTTGATGACAAATAAACCAAACATATATGTGGATACACACATACACACACACACAAATACACACACACACAAGACGGATGCTTAGGGGCATCTACCCAGCTCTGTCAGAGAGATTTGTCCCAGGTCTGGGCATAGGAGTCAGTCTTCTTGCATTTCAGTGTCTGACTCTGTAACTGACTTTAAGCCACATGACCTTGATCAGATTGCTTAACATCTCTGAGCCATTTTGGCAACACCGTGGATCAGGGCTGAGAAGGGTCACTGGGTAAGCCCTGACACATGATGGGGGAGGGACTCAGCCAAAATAAAGCATACAAGGGTAATGACCATGGCATTCTCTCCAGTGTGGTCCTCAGAGCAGCTCTTTTTCTAGAAAATCCTACAGAAATAATTTTACCAACCTGGGCCTTCAGCCCTCACGCCAAATTTAACACGTTTCTAATCCACACAATGTTTACAGCTTTGGGTTCTCATCCCTCTACTTCTTCCAAGAGACCAAGGAGAATGGAGTGTTTGAGCAATATCCAGGCCACATGACCATCTTTCTCAGTTCTTAACTCACCTTTTCCTCTCTCAAGCACAGCTTTAATGTTTCCATGAGTGTCCGTGGCTATGATAAAGAATACGTGTTATGGGAGGTAATCAGGGCCTGCGTCTTCCATAAACCAGTTGCCAAAGACTCTTTACAGATAGGTAATGGTAGGCCCATATGTTTTACTTACCTATTGCTGCTTAGTGACTTTCAATCCCACTCGGTGTATTATTTGCTCATAATTTTGTAATTTGAGGAAGGTTTGGCTGGGGCAGCACATCTCCACTCCACGCGGCATTGGCCAAACCAGCTCACGCAGCAAGACCCGGCAAGATGGGTTTGCTTTGGTTCATAGATCTAGGGCCTGGGTTCTTGCTGTTGCATTGGCTCCCCAATTTCCCTACATGTGATCGTATCATGTGCTTGCCTTTAGCTTCCTCACAGCAGTGTGCTTTTCAAGATACATTTTTTTGTCAGGATAGTTGGGCTGTAGGCCAAGTGACAAAATCCCTTAAAGGGATTAAATTGAATGCACAATTTAATACGTGACTGCCAAATATCCCCCAGAGCACACAAGTTGAAACCACAAGACTTCTCCCTAAGAGAGGTTCCTTGTAGCTTTTGATTGTCTTCTAAGTCCCTTTTCCTTTTCCACAATAATGTCTGGGTTGCTTTATCAATCATCTTTTTTCTTTTTATGTAGCACTATCTCTGGCTGTTTAGTCCAAGCCAATGCAGTTCTTTCCCAAAGTTACTGGGTTTCCCTTGCACTGGATTACATGATGCATTCCATTTTATGAAAGCCGTGTCCCTACATCTCTTTGAAATGGGTCCCTCTCTGTTTTAGGCTGCAATTCAGCCTATTTAGACTCTTAGAAAACCTTTTGTGTACATGAGACTGTCTACAAGGCACTGGGTTACATTCTTTTGTGATCTTAGTACACGGCAATAAAGCTATCTTCTTGATCTGATCCAACGCAGAAGCCATGCTCATGCCATTCCTATTAAGGGACATTATTTTTTGGCAAGAAAGACTTGGGGTTGAAAAATAGGTTTTGTTAGGCAGATAGGCAGGAATGAGATGTCCTTTGTCGCATGCCCAGGAGAACCAAGCATAGAACAAAAGCCTAGGTTTTCCCGCTGGTGGGTACGGATGGGCGTTAAACCTGTATCAGCCCAATGGGATCGACCTGGGGTCATTCACCATGCCTCCCCCCGGGAATCCTTGAAAAGGCAGGAGCGAGGGGGAGAAAGGAAAAACTGGGGACAGGAACTGGGGAGAGAACTTGAGAAAGAACATGAGACAGGTCCTTTTTTTGGAGGAAAACTTAGGAGAGAGATCTTTGCGTGACCTTGAGCAGTCTCTGCCAGGCTGCAAGGTGGGGAGGAATCCTAGGGGTGCCGCGTAAAACCTGAAACTTCTTTTAACTTTCATTAAACTCACTTGGATCACGAGCCAGGCTTTGGCATGAATTCTTTCTCATGCAGAGCCAAGAACTGAGATGTAACTCTAGCCCGGAGAGAGATCTTACAGTTTATATTTAAGTCCAGCAAGTCCCTGCTCCTTCATAGTTCATATTTTCTGCTCAAAAAAACACACAACTAAACCCCAAACAGAAGTAACTTCTTTAGCTTCTCTTTACCCTTCTGTAGTTTATAATTATTGGTCTGTTGCCTCCATTGCTAATGACGCTGAGAGTTCAGATTCTAGATAAAGCAGAAGAATGTCACTGCCACCCAAAATAGTTGTTCTTAGTGTTAGTTGGTGCCCAATCAATCCATGCCCATCCACTCACTTGCTGCCATTGAGTCAATTCTGACTCATGGCAGCGGAGTATACTTGCCCGGGTAGGTTTCTGAGACTATACATCTGTACAGTAGAAAGCTTCAGCTTTCTCTCTCAGAGCAGCTGGTAGTATTGAACTGCTGGCCTTATGGCTAGCAGTACAATATGTTACCAGGGATCCTTTTCAAGACTGTGCCCTTTCAGAAACAGATCACCAGGCCTGCTTTCCTAGGAACCTGTGGGTGGGTTTGAAGCATCAACCTTTTGGTTAATATGCAAGTGCTTAACTAATGGGCTTTATCCTGGTTTGGAAAACCTAAGTCACGGGTCTTTTGCCTAAAGAGTCACTTTCAATGGTCCTGGCTTGTTTCATGGGAAGTGCCAGTTCAGGGGCTCCCAGACAGATGGTGGGGTAGGATCCTTATTTAGTAGGGCCATATTGGGGGGGGGCGGCAGGGAAGTGTGTGTGTGCTGTATGTGTGTGTAATCCGCATCTATAACAAATGCCCCCCCCCACTCAAATAAGAAACACTGGCCCCAATTGTCCTCTGCCTCTCTTGTTGCTAACTTTTTTTGGGATTTTTCTGGCTTTTAGCAGCCCTGGAGGCCCCTCCTATCTAGGCAGGAAAAGGAGCCAATAAATAATTTCACAATAAGGTGCTAGAGAGTGATAAAAGCTAATCCCTTCCAAGGGCAATTGCTCTCAGAAAGAAAGAAAAAAAGAGAGAGAGAGCTCAGGGGTTTGGGGGGAGCAATTTAACTCCAATGAATAGTGTCTCCTGGAAGAGTACTACACTTTGTCACTGCAATGGGAGTCATATATGAACATGTGCGTATGTGAAACCCCTCACATCAGTCTCTTCTTCTGCTTTTGTGTAAATTGGACTTTAAACACATTCTCTAGGAAGTGTTTGAATGCCTCTTTTTATGGAAGCTTCTTGACAGAAGGGGGATTTTTGTCTCTTTTGTTCAGTGAGAGAGCCCCAAGGTCTGGCATTTAATAAGTAAGTAGCAAGCTGGTTGAATGAATGGGTGAATGAGTGAGTGATGTAAAGAAGCCTTCTGCAGCCTTCCAGGTCGAGACTGCCCCCCTCAGAAGCCTGGCTCTTGTCTAAAGTGAGGTACACCTCTCTCCCTTCCCATTTCATGCTTTCCCGTGGTCTACCTGGGATTGAGCTGAAAAATGATTTTTCATGCACGTCATCCTCATTATATCATTATCCCTCAGAGCAAAGCTCTCTGACCACGCTGAAGACCTGTATTTAATGTGAGGAAAGGTGATTTAATGGAGTGGAGAGCGCAGCAAATAACAGACAACCCTTTCAGAATAGCAGAGCAGGCTGTCCCTCCAAGGGGGAAGGGACAAAAAGGGAAAAGAAAAGAAAAATGGCGAGGGAAGGGGGGGGCAACTCTCACTCTCGTAATAGGCTGAAATAAGAAGTCCTTTTGGTCAGCTTCATCAGAAGACAAACCTGAAAGGGGCCCCTTGCCCTCCCCGCCAGCGCATAACTGACTTACCATGCATTTTACCTTGGAGCTGATTATGCGCTGAGTTGATGCAGACGGGGAGAGTTTATTGACATATGGTCTCCCTTCACACATTTTGTTACAGCCAGACATCAGGGACTGAGCTGCAGAATATTAAAGGATTTGGAAGCGTTATCAAGGAATGGTACATATTTATCAAAACCAGGGTGATATTACAAAGCTGGGTTGCTGCTACACCTGGGTGTGTTATGTGATTAAAAATAATGACAATGCATCCTCTTGATGGATTTTGCACCTGGGCGAATACTGAGCAGGTCTGCTGGACCACCCTTGGTCGCGAATTCACACCTAACAACCCCTTTGGTCTCAGAAGAAAATTGTGGCTGCTAGCTCACACTTGGAATCCAGGTAGGGCAATGTTTAAGCACTTCACTGTTAACCGAAAGAGCAACACTTGGAATTCACCAGCTATCCCGAGTGAGAAAGATGTGACCATGTGCTGCCACAAAGATTACAGCCTTGGAAACCTTCCGGGAGGTTCTTCCCTGGCCTACAGGGTTGCTGGAGTCAGAATTGACTTGACTTCCATGGCATTGAGCTGTTTTGAGTTTTGAATGGCTGAATTGGAGACTTCAGGATTGCAGGAAGATTTGAGAACAGCCTGAGATATGCAGGCGACCAGCCTTGCTTGCTGCAAGGGAAGAGGAGTTGAAGCACTTACTGATGAAGTTCAAAGATGATAGTCTTCAGTATGGATTACAACTCGAGGTTAAAAGAATAAGAATCCTCACCACTGAACCAATAAGCAACATGATAAACAGAGAAAAGATTTAAATGGTGAAGCATTTCATCTTACTTGGACCCATCCACAACCAATGCTCATAGAAATATCTGTAAAGAAATCACTGGATAAATTGCTTTCAGTGAATTTGCTGCAAAAGTTCTTTTAAACAATTTTTTGAACCAAGGTGACTTTGCCACCTTAAAAACTCAGGAATATCCTATCCCAAGGCATGATTATTTTCATGTGGAAGCTGGAAAATGCATAAGGAAGTCCCATGAGAAGAATTGATGCATTTGAAATATGGTCCTGGTGAGGAATATTGAATACACCAAGGAACTTCTAGGAGAACAAACAAATCTATGTTGAAAGAACTACAGCCAGAGTGATTCTTAGAAGCGAGGATGGTGACATTTGGCTTCATGTACTTTGGGTGTTATCAGGAGGGACCAGTCCCTGGAGTTGGGCAGCATGCTTGGTCAAGCCAAAAGGAGGACAAACCTCCACAAGATGGGTTGACACAGTGGCTCAAATGTAGGAATGACTGAGAGAAATGCCCAGGGCAGCGTGTTGTTTTGTTCTGCTGTACATAGAGTGGCCATGAGTTGGAACCAAATTGACAGCACGTGGTTACGCAATGGACTAATGGCAAGATCAACCATTCATAACCACCAGCCACTCCTCAAGAGAAAGATGAGGCTTTTTTACTCCCGTAAAGAGTCGCAGTGTGAGAAACTCACAGGGGGAATTCTACCCTGTCATATAGGGTCACTGTGAATCGGCATCAACTCTATAGACGTGAACGGCAACAACAACAACAACAACAACAAAAAACGCACTAATGGTGGCTGGGTACATGCGCAGACACCCATCCACTCGCACTGGAGCTAAGTTAGTGGTTTCAGCAGGAAGCTTACCTCGGTGGTTTCCAGAACTCCCTCAGGCTGAACCAATTTACACCAGGTCCTTCAAATATCCCTGGTACCCCGGGCATATTTCATTTCCCAGAGTTGGTTGCATGACTTAAGGCTTGATGATCATGGGGCCACATGAAGGACGCCTATGTGCTCCAACCACTGCCTTCCTAGAGAGTGCTGTGGACAATTGCCTTCAAGTCAGCCAGCTCCTGACTCATGCGGACTCCATGCGCTACAGAACTCAATGCCCACTGGTCCTGCCCCATTCCTTCAATGGGTTGTAGATTTGACCCCTTGTCAGCTGGGGGGTTTTCAGTGGCTGATGGCTTGAAGGAGTTCACCAGGCCTTTTCTCCTAGTCTGTCGGTAGGCAGAAAACATCGCTAAAATCTGTTCAGCATCATAGCAATATGCCAGCCTCCACTAGCAGTTAGGTGGTAGCTGTAACAGGAGGCGCACTGGCCAAGAATCAAACCCAAATTTCCTGCATGGCTAGTGAGAATTCTGCCATGGAACCACCACTTCTTCTCTCCTGGTTTCTAGTGTTTATGTGTATAAGATTTCAGTACCTTCTAACAAGCAGTAAGTAAGACTGCACCACGGGTCACTTCTATTTAGCTCTCCCCCAAATTTTTCCACATGAATTTTAAAGTGTGTGACAGTTGTAATATGTTTCTCTTTTTAAAAATTGCTGGGTGAACTTAAAACAACACAAGGAAGTGCCAGCATAGCAAAATGATACCCACCTGCTTATTTATCTTAAGAGAAGAAAAGTCGTGAATGCATTCACTCAGGTGAAAATATCATTCATGGAAAGAAGTGCCTAATGGTCACCAGGACCCATGGTTAATCCAGGCGTGGCCATCTGATTCCAATCGATCAGACCTAGCTATAAATCACTTATAAGTCTGGATAATTAAAAGCAAATATAAATTTTCAAAGAAATAACGTTGCATGGGATAGAAAGAGAATACATAACAACATCAGACTTAAATATGCCTCAAGACAAACTCTTTGTGCACATCCAGAATACATAATGGCTCTTGCTAAGATGCCTTTCCCACTAGACCCTACCCCAAGCCAGTAAAAGCCAGAAACTCTACAGTAAACTGTGGATTGTACTACTCTGAAATGGGAGCTGTGTCTCTAGACCGAATTTGGGGCTGTTCGTGCTGAGGACTCACCAATACCTGCTGCAGTGACAACAGTCCAGGTGAGAATAAGGAAATCTGGATGGCAGCCAGGATATAGGAGCACTGAGACCTCCAATTGCTTCTAGGCGAGCATGGCCTAATGGACTTCCATTTCTGCACCTCTGGCAGGAGGAGTTTGTTCTGGAAAGTAATGATTTCTATGGAAGTATTTCTTAAATTTTCACATGCATGCACTTACCCAGGTTCCTGGAAATCGGGCTGGGGGGCAAATTCTGATTTTGTGGGTTCAGGGTGGGGTCTAGGATCCAGCAGTTCTAGAGGCCCTGGTACTCTTGGGCTGTTAACCACAAGGACAGTAGTCCTAAACCACCAGCCACTCCTTGGGAGAAATATGAGTTTGTAGATTCCGGGCAAGAGTGACAGTCTGGGAAACCCACAAGGGCAGTTCTACCCTGTCCTGTAGGGTCACTATGAGTCAGCATCAACTCGATGGCATTAGCGTGGGAGAAGCTAATGCTGATGTTGATGGTTCCTTGACCTATGATACTTTGAGTGGCAAAGTCCCAAGGGCCTTCCCGGATGTGATGGCCAAAAGCAGTAGTGTTCACCCTTGGTCATACTTTGGAATCCTTTAGGAGCTTTCCAGCCTCCCATTGGCCTGTCGCCATCCCAGGCCAATGAAGCAAGGCTTAGTGGAAGCAGGATTCAGGTCACGGTCAGTGAGAAAGCCCCCTTGGCAATGCCAACGTACAGCCAGTGCAGAGTCGAACTGGTCGATGACTCCACAGGATTCCATATACTTTGGTAAAGCCAGCTGTTTGGGCAAGGTTTTCAGAGTTACCACCCATGTAGACTTGTTGGTGATAGTGCATTAAATAGAGCACATGCAGTGCATTGCATGAGTGGCCTAGGTCATGCAACCACATCAGGGGGATGTTGAGCCAATTTCTCTGGGAGACCAAGGGTGTTGGCTCCATCCTGAACGTTGGCAGGGTAATGGACTGACACAGAGGAAACTCATTCTCTTTGTAGCGGTGCATTAATGGGTTCTTCACAGAAGGCCAAGTCCATGGCTGCAGATGCAGATGCTCACGGGGCTGAGGGAGCAGGACAAACCCTTAGTCCGAGGTGGGTGTTTGCATATTTACATGCCCTCACTGCCATCAAGTCCATTCCAACTCACAGGCCCATGGGACTGAGTAAAATGGCCCCCGTGGGTTTCTGAGACTGTGATTCTTTAGAGGAGTAGAAAATCTCCTCTTTCTCCAGAGGAGCGGTTGGTCATTCAAACTGCTGACCTTGAGATTAACAGTCCAACTCCTGACCACTCTTGCCGTCAGAATTGTATTTATATACACAAGTATATATATATCCTTTCCCAAATGAACTCCACATTTTCAAATCATTCTTGACACTCATGGCCTTTTTTCCTCTATAGCCATGCCTTTGGTTGAAACACAGATATAAGAGAAATATTTATCTACTTATAGGGGTACAAAAGGAGCTTTGGTGTAATAGTGTTTGCATGTTGGGCTGCTAACACCAAAGTCAGCACTTTGAAACCACCATCCACTCCGTGGGAAGAAGAGTCTGTCTACTATAAAGAATTACAGTCTCAGAAACTCACAGGGACAGATCTACGCTGCCTCATAGGGTCACTATGAGTCAGCATCACCTCCCTGACAATGAGGTAGATTTTGGTTTCATAGAGATACAAGTCAGTCCTGAGCTGCTGAAGACAAGGTTGGCAGTTTGAACCCACCAGCTGCAGAGAAAGAGGAGGCTTTCTATTCCGATAAGGAGCTACAGTTTCAGAAATACCCACAGGGGAAATTTTAACCTCTCCTGTAGGATCAATATGAGTCAGAATCGACTTATCGGTGGTGAGCAAGTGGAGGGGACCCTAAAGTGGTTCCGGTGGACCTTAAGAGTTCTACTAATTGTGCATGCTCTATAAAATGTAAACCAAGATTTTACTTTTGCAAACATTATTTTTTCTAAACACGTCTAACTGTGAAACTATACTCGCATGCGGGTCTTTGAACCTGGTCAGTGGTCTGGGGAATTGAAGGGCCCTGACATCCTTTGTTGTTGTTAGTGCTGTCCAGTCATTCTGACATCACAGGGACCTTCTTTGCAACACAAGGCAGCACTGCCCGGTCCTTTGCCAGCCTCAGGGGTAGTATGTTGGAGCCCATGGTTTCAGCTACCGTGGCCTCCAGTTCACCAAGGAGTTTCCTCTTTGTGCTGCTTACTAAACCCATTTCTGAGGAGTCCATTCCAACTCACGGTGATGCCGTGTGGGTCAGCACCACGGGACCCCACAGAGCTTTCAAAGGCTGGTCGTTCCGATGTCAATCAGCAGGCCTTTCTCCTGAGGGGCCTTGGATTTGAACCGCAAACCTTTTAATCAGCAGTGGTTGAGCACGCTAACTGTTCACATTACCCGGGGACACCCAACCCTTCTTACCCTCAGCGCTTCATAGGTGATCCATCTCCAATCCAAGAGGGCAGAGAAGATAGATAATACAGCCTGAGCTGCGTATGTCAGGTCCAAACTTTTCAGTGTCATGGAACAAATAGCCAAAAACCATGATGAAATGGCTGGGAAAACTCAGTCCAAATCATTCCAAAGAAAGGAGTAGCAGTGCACTCTTGGGAACTTGCGCTGTGACAGCAGCCACCAGGAAGACCCGGGTAGTCCAGAGCTTTGCCACCCCAAATATGGTCACAGACTAGCAACATCAGGAGCTTGTTAGAAGTGCAAATTCTCAAGCCCTACACAAGGTCCACTGAACCAGCGTGTGCAATTTACCAAGACCACCAACGGATCGGGGTACCTGTGAAAACCAAACCAAACCCAAACTCACTGCTGTCCAGTCGAATCAGACTCAGAGCAGCCCTATGGGCCAGGGTAGAGCTACCACTGTGCATTCCCAAGACTGTAATTCTTTAAAGGAGCAGACAGCTTGTTGTTCTCCTTCAGAATGCCTGCTATTTTAGAACTGCTAGTTTGGTGGTTAGCAGCCCATTGCCTAACTGCTAGGCCACCAGGGCTCCTTTTGTGCTTGTGAGAGTTCGAGCAAATACCATTAGCAACTAGAGAAGAACCTGGAAGAAGAAGAGCAGGGTCAGAACTGTGAGTCAATTTGGTCATTAGCACATTTCTGTGTTTACTTATTCTGTTCCTTCCCTTGTGTATTCAGTCAACAATTCTTCTTTGAACATCACCTCTGAGCCAGGATCTGTGATATGCTAATTAATTTGGTTTAGGAAAGGGGTCTGCCTAAGTGACTCCTGCTTCCTGGCTTTTCCTGCTTCCAGATCCCCTCTCTTTATTTCCTTCCACATTAGAAGCACATCCTTACATATGCAGCTGATCCCTAGTTCAGGACCGGAAGTTACATTTTGGCATGCATGCTCATAGCTCGCTCAGTGGGAGTGCAAAAAGTCAATTCCTTCAAGAGCCTAGCAAAGTCTGTAAGGTTGGGATGGTGTTAAAAGTGGTGGGGTTGGTGTTAGTTCCCGTTGAGCCCATTCTGCATAGGATACCTTCATGTGACAGAGTAGAAATGTCCCCATTGGGTTTCCTAGTCTGTCATCGTTACCAAAGGAGCCCCAGGGTGTACTTTAAGGGAAGTGTTGGACTGTCAACCGCAAAGTCAGGGGTTCACACCTACCAGCTGCTCCGCAGGAGACAGATGAGGCCCTCTCCTCCCATGAAGATTTACAGCCTCAGAATCCCATGATTGGGTCGCTATGAGCCAGGGTTGGTTCCATGACAGACCCAAAGCCCACTTTCTATCGAGTTGATTCCAACTCATGGTGATCTTATATACTTGTTGTTGTTGCTGTCGGGTGCCATTGAGTGGTTTCTGACCCAAAGTGACCCTATGCACAACAGAACCAAACACTTCCAGGTCCTGCACCATCATCACATTTGTTCTCTGCCTGAGTCCATTGATGCAGCCACGGTGTCAATCCAGCTCGTTGAGGGCCTTCCTCTTTTGTGCTGCCCCTCCACTTTACCAAGCAGGATGTCCTTCTCCAGGCAATATGTCCAACATATTTGGGAGGCAAAATCTTGCCATATATTCTGTCAAGGGCACTCTGGCCTGACTTCTTCCAAGACAGATTAGGTTGTTCGTTTAGTAGTCCATGGCAGGGTAGAATTTTCCCTATAGGTTTCTGAGATATTATGTCTCTATAGGAATAGATAGCTTCATCTTTCTCCCACAGTGAAGCTGGTGGGTTAGAACTGTTGACTTTGCATTTAGTAGCTCTGTGAGTAGCCCGCCATGTCACCAGAGGTCCTTTGCGTTTGATGGCAGTGGGGTGGAATGTTTACAATTGCAAAACCTTTTTCTCATGTATTGCTACTGACCGCGGTCTAAAGCCCAAGTGCTTAGCCATTGGGCCACCAGGATTCTTCGTGGTAAGGATGTGTTCCTGCCAAAGTTCATGAACACTACACAACAGTGGGGTTTTGGATCTGCTAGATAGTTTAGCTTAGGGACTGAGGCATCCATTACACATGGTCAGCAGTCTGAGCCTTTGTCCCATGAGCAAGTGGTACACTGCGCATGCTCAAAGGCTCAGGTTCCCAGCCAGGAAGGGGAGGTACACCTGGGTGTGTTCTGCACCTGAATTGGCCCACCAAGGCGAGGTGAATTCAGTTCAGCCAATGAGTTCAACCAGGGCCACCAGCACGCCCCACCTCTGGGAGTAATTTAAAAGGCAGGAGCACAGAGCAGACCTCGTGACTTTCAGGGAAGCTTCTAAGGAGATGCACATTTCTGAAGAGCCCTGCAGGTGTCTTCATAAACCTGAAACTTCTTCTAATTCTCATAAAACTCACTTGGATCACAAACTAGGCTTGGAGGTGAATGCTTTCTCGTGTGTAGCCAAGGAGCAAGGTATATCTCTATCCTGAGAGATCTCACAGAACCATTGATTGCCCTGGCATGTTTTGGAGTCCTGATGGTGTCATGGTTATGCTTTGTGCAACAGTTTAAAACCACTAGCCACTCCACAAGGGAAAGATGGGGCTTTCTATTCCTATAAAGAGATACATCCTCAATAACTCACAGGGGAATTCTACCCTGTCCTATAGGGTTGTTATGAGTCAGCATTGACTCAATGGCAGTGAGTGAGTGCCCTGGCAAGTAAGCCTTGGGTATCTACATTAACTCTCAGTTTCTGGTTAGCTTTTCACCACTTCACCCCATGAACTTGAACTGCAGTGGATGAGATTTGGGAGCTCTGGCTCTGGGGCTGCTTGCTTGAATTTTCACATCATGGTCCTGCCCGTGATGGGACATTTGACAGTTGGGCAAATGAGCTCAAGCCCGAGTTTCCTTTTCTGCAGCATAGGCTGAGGAAGGAGATGTCTTCTTTCTTGTGTGCTAACTGACTTTTACCAGTTACTATGAATTAGATCTTTCCACGAGGAAGATCAGGGAGAAGGGGGAAGGATGAAGCAACTTGGATAGAGGTGAAGGCAGCATGAGGGGTCAGAGAGAGATGAAAGGACCACCATGTCACCTTTGACTACTCTTAGTGAGGCTGGCTTGGAGTGCAGGAGACGGGGAGAGTGAGGACACGGGCTAAAGGCAGTGCTCATTCATTACTTCCGGGCAGTGTTTAGCCTTTGGCATATTTGTTGGATGCTGGCGCTGTGTTCATCCAATGAACCTTCAAACTTCTGTCCTCTCATTAACCCTTTGTCTCTCCTTTGTTCACGATTTAGAACTTCTATTCTCGGGTTCTCTTTAGAGCCCCAGGAAATCAGAAGTCACAAGTCACTTCTGTTTACAGAGAGGCCCCCAGCATGCAAAGGCAGGAGGGTGTGTTAACAGCACACCGGTCCAGTGGCTGGTCACGCCCATGCAGTACATTCTCCATCCCTTAGCTCAACAAAAGGAAAATCACCAAAGAAAAAAATTTTTCTTTTTCATGGATATTTACTTTTTCAGTTCCCTCCCCCACCCATAATCTGTGTGAATTACAATAGAACACGCACACACACACATACACACAATTTTCTGCCAGAACGTGTTACTCCCGTACATTCTACCCTCCTCCCTCACTGCCTTCTACCCTTTTTTCTCCTATCTACTCTCTTCCCATGACACCCAATGGATACGTAGGGGAATTCAAATTAGACCACAGTCTCAAATGTAGTTTAAAGCTCACTCACGCACTGCTATTGTGCCAGTTCTGACTCATAGTTACAGGATACAACTGTCCTTGTGGATTTCTGAAACAACAATTCTTTGTGGGAGTTGAAATCTGCCCTTCCTATAGGAATGCAGCAGGTGCGTTTGAACTGCCGACCCTGCAGTTAACAGGCCAACGTGAAGGGATTTTGCCACTTTGCCACCAAGGATCCTAAAGGTAGCATGAGGAGAACATTTATTAAATCTTCCATGGTACACAGGCAAGGGGGAGACCTGAACTACAGCTCTCGGGATTCTTGGTGCCTCGCAGTGGACAGTTCCAGCCGCATTGGATCCAAGCTTCCCAAGATTTGCAGAGCCACCAGCATAGTCTTTGCTCCTCTCCAGGATTCACAATTGCTTCCTGGTTGCTCAGGTATGTAGGAGTTTAGTGGTTCTCTAATGCAATCATCCCATTTTGCAAAGAAGATGCTGATGCCCAGACCGGGGAGAAGATTATCTGAGGCCACTGAGAAGGACACCATCACCTCAAGTCCTTCTGACCCCCCACAAGTTTCTGCCAACAGCACTGAGCTCTGGGTTACCTACTCAGTCTTTTGAAGCCTTAGCCATCTGATGCAGCTGCCAGTTGGATTGATCAGGGTATGTGACGCAGAGCTCCTTAGAACGCGCCCCCCCCTAAATGCAAATTTACTGCCATAGAGTTGATACTGACTCATAATGACCCTATAAGACAGGGGAGAACTTCTCCTGTAGGTTTCTGAGACTAACTTTCAGCCTTTCTCCTGAGAAGTGGCTGGTTGTGTGGTGGTTTAGATCTTGCAGTTAGCAGCGTTTTAGCATGAGAGGTAGGGTCACATTTCTGTTCTGATTATGCTCCATTTTCTCAGATGCCACTGCCGAGGCTCCCCTCTCTGCGGGTAGCAGTGAGATTTTTCTCACTAAACTGTGCTGGATGGGAAACTTGGGGCAAGTAGTGCATCGCAGCCAAGGAAGATCTCATTGACAGTGCAGTACTTGAATAAGGCAGGAAGACACAGGAGTGGCCATGTGGCGGTGGGGAAAGTGTTCCAGGTAGGAGACAGTCAGTGCAAAAGGCCTTGTGATTGGGTTCTCCAAGCTTCTTCCTGGAACAGCAAGGAGACCAATGTGAGTGGGGCATGACACTCTGTGTAGTGAGGAAAGATGATCACTGTGTGGGCCTCCTGTATGATTGAGAAGCCAAGGGGAATTTTTAAACCCTAAGCCAGATCAATGCTCAAGGAAGCATCAGTCAAGACATCAAATGACACGTTGCATTGGCTAAATGTGCTACAACAGATCTTTTAAAAAGACTGAAGATCAAGGATGTTACTTTGAGGACACTGCCTGATCTTGTGCCAAATCTCGCCATGGTTGTTAGGTTGGAGTCCATTGTTGCAGCCATGGTGTCAGCCCATCTCCTTGATGGTCAGTCTCTTTTCTTGTGGACCTTCAGTTTTACCAAGCATGATGTCCCTTTCCATGGACTGGCCTGTCCTGATAAAATGTAGTAGCTACCAGATTGGATGTCATGCCTTTAGAACAATGTTCTCAACCTTCCTAATGTTGACACTTTCATATAGTTCCTCATGTGTGGTGCTCCCCCCAACTATAAAATTATTTTTGTTGCTACTTCATAACTATAATATTGCTACTGTGATGAATCGGATGACCCCTGTGAAAGCATTGTTCGACCCCCCCCATGGGGGTCGCGACCCACAGGTTGAGAATCACTGCTCTGGAACATTTTCATCATAGAAGAGAGTTCGGTTGCACAGCTCTGAGTTAGAGGGTGAGACGGGTTATTTGACATTCATTTGCTGATGTGTTTGCGAACCCAGTGGAAACACTTGGGAATGCGCATCTTCTTTAGCCATATTCCTGGATCATTCAAATGCCATCTCCCCTGTGAATGCCTCACTCCATCCTTGGCTTTCCATACTTGCCATATGAAAATGGGATAATATTCAATACTTAGCATTATATATAACCCAGTATTTGGTAGTCTGCCTCAAACAGATGCGAGTCTCTCTCTTTTTCTACTAATATCTAATTTTGATATGTGAAAACATACAAAGCAAAATCGGTTCCATTTCAACCCTTTCTGGATACAATGTTCAGTGATATTGGTCACACTCTTCATATTGAATTAACATTCTTGTTCTTTCTATTCTAGGTGTTTCTTTTTACTTAATCTCTCTGCCACAACCCTCTCACATATATTTTGAATTATCTGTAGCCCATTTAGATTTGTGCTGATTTTTAAAGACTGCAACACTCAAGTATGCAATCCTTTAAGAGCTAAATTGTTATTTAGTTTAACGATGACTTCAGGGGACAGTTTCAATTCAAGGTTTGAAGAGTAACTCAGGGTCATAGTCTCTGGGACTCTTCCAGTTAAATAAGTCTAGATAATTAAATAATTTTAAATTATGTTCCACAAGGTTCTTCCTTTGTATCAGCATCCTTAGGAATCATGGTTCTATGGTGCCTGCTAACCTCAAAGTCAATAGTTGAAACCACTCTGCAGGGGAAAGAAAAGGCTTTCTGTTTCCTTAAAGAATAGCAAGCGAGGAAACCACAGGGGGTGTTCTATACTGAGTCAAAATTGACTCCATGGCAGTGAGTTTATGTTGTTATCGAAAAAAGAACACATTTTAATGGGGGCTCTGACAGATAATATAACAATCCATAAATCAATCAGATCAAGCGAGTTTGTACATATGCTGCCACCATCATTTTCTAAACACTATCATTCTACTTGACCCCTTTGATATCAGCTCCGGTTTTTTCCCTCTTTCCTCAACCATCACACCCTTACTAAATTATATATAAATTAATATCTTTATACACACCGTCTTCTGTGTCCCTCTACCCATATTTCTGTTATTCGGCCCCTAGGATGTGTGTTTGTGTGTTCTAAATCCATCATTGTTATCAGTTCCCTTTCCCTCCCCTTCCCTACACAGCCACCCTGTGCCCTCATGGTATCTGAGTCAGTTCGAGTTGACTAGAGAAGCACATTCATAAACACTCATGTGTCTTAAAAAAGCTTTATATAGAAGAATAATTGTATATTAAGAAAACATCCCAGCCCAGTCCAGACCACGTCCATAAGTACGAAATTAACCCATATATTCAATAACAGTGTGTAAATTTTTTTCAGACTTATGCAACACATGCAATGAAACCAAGTGCTGGAAGATCACAGGGCAGTCAGTGGAATGTCTTATGGACCCAGTAGAGGTGGAAAGTGGCATGGGTCTCCACATGACTCCTCCCCATTCAAGGCTCTAGCTGCCATCAATGTAGATCCATGTATCTTGTCAGCAGGAATATCAAGTCATGGGTGTCTCTCACCCCAAGGAAAGAATACAGGAGTTGCCAGAATCCTCAAGAGAAGGCCATGCCCACATTGAGACCTCACTGGCTATGGCCTGAGTGACAGTCTGGACTCCACCCCTATGCAAGATGATGGGAGATTTAAAAGCTACCACTGTATCGCTACTCCCATTACTGTTCCTGAGGATTTTATCTGTCCTGGATTCCGTGCGTGGTTGCTATTTTTTTTATGATTTTTCTTTCAGCATCTATCTGTGGTGTCCCTGATCTGAATGCCCTGATGCAGTGTCTGTGAGTCTCCTGTGAGCAGGGACTGTGTTCTCTACATCTGGGTCTTCTTAAAGCTTTGCAAAATGTTGTCATTTGAATAACACTCAATAAATATTTGTTGAAGGAATGGCATTGCAGGTGACAGTCAGTACCTATTCTCCCATCAGTTTTATGGTTGGCGGTCTTTTTCCTCTCAGACATATAGCTGAATCATTACAATGTGAGGGTCTGAGCCTGGTTATATTATTGGGACATGTAGTCAAAAGACAAAATATGTTTGCCTAAAGCATCTTTTGAGTATGACGTTTCAATAAAATGAATTGGACAGATCCTGGCAGCAGACATCTTTCAGCCGCTCACAAGCTATGTGGCTTTGAGTAGTGTACCCTAAGCTCTGAATTCAAGGTAAGTAGTTTCAATGGTCAATATGCATGTGAGAGCTGGACAGTGAGTAAGGAAAACTGAAGAAGAATCAATGCATGTGAATGATGTGCAAACAATACCGAAAGTCGTCTGGGCTGTCAGAAGAACAAGCAAATCCCTCTTGGAGGAAGCACGGCCAGAATGCCCCTTAGAAGTGAGGATGGCAAGTCTTCATCTCACATCCATTGGACATGCTATCAGGAGAGACTGTTTTTAAGAAAGGACATAATGCTTGTTAAAGTACAGGGGCAGCAAGAGGGAAGAAGACCCTTGATAAGATGGATGTCCACAGTGGCTACAGCAATGGACTCAACATGGACCAACGACTGTGGTGATGACACAAGAGCAGGCAGGGTTTCATTCCGATGTACAGTTCCGGTCTCTGGTACAAAGGAAAATAATTTGCCCTATCCTGTGGGGTTGAGGCTATTGTGCCTGCTGTGTATTTTGTCCTAAGGACTTGCAGTGTTGTTCTTTATACAGTGTTGTTGTTATTAGCTGCTTTTCGGTCCATTTGGACTCATAGCGACCCCCATGCATTTCAGAGTAGAACTGTTCCATAGGGTTTTTAAGGCTGTGACCTTTTGGAAGCATATTTTCAGGCCTACCTTCCTTAGGCACCTCTTGGATTCTGGGTGGGATTTAACTGCCGACCTCCTGGGTGCTAGTCAAACACTACCCAGGGAGTCCTCCCACTGAATAGTGTGAGTGTATTCCCACCTAGGGTGCTCCTCTTCCAGTACTTGTTTGGACGGTATTCTCTTTTGATCCACAGGGTTCCATGGACTCATTCTCAGTAGTACATCATCAGGTCTTTCTTCCCAGTGTGTCCTAGCTTGGATGCTCTGGTGAAGCGTGTCCAGAGTGTCTTGCTCTGGTTATAATCGTAGCTGGTGACACCGCTTACAGCAATCACAGCTATAGACAAATGACAACATGATGACAAACTGACAGATGGGTGGCAGCCTAGGGAAGGAATGATCAACACAACACAACCTGAGTGGAAATCGAGCTATGGAGTCTCTGAGAGTCCAGGCTCTTCGTCCTGGCACAGCCTGGGGCAGGGCCTGGAGCCAGGAACTGTGGCTGCTGGGGTGAGGACCCCCAGCTTCCCCACTTGGCATTCCCTCCCCAAACACAGCTGGCAGCCTGTGGGAATTGTCTTTCCCCTTGCACATGACGGCACTGACGAGCATAACGCAACGCTGCTGGTGGTTAATGACTGGTGACATTTTGAGGCCACTGCCCACCTTTGGTTGAGGGAATTTGCCAATGCTCGGAAGTTGTTGGGCTCTAACGAAATGCAACCCCTGCAAGCAAGCACTGAGGCAAGTGTACGAGATGTGTGGCACTCTGACATCCCCGTGTGACCATGAAAAGCAGGCTGCGGAGCAGTGGTGGCTGCTGAGGCTCCTTTCTCCTGGCAATACTGGCGTGCTGAAATGGCGGGCGGATTTGCCATGGAAAGCAGGGTTTCATGGGAACTTGAGGATTAAGAATCCACATGCCTGCAATCAATATTGTATGTTCATCATATAATTTACTTTGAAAGGGAGACGACACAGTTCTCCGAATTTTTGGGTGAAGTAAACCACTTTTCCAAAGGGGTAAGTGGATTTCTGTGTTTATAAATCATGCCCACCACTTGGGAGTACAGAGGAGGATATGGGAGGATGGTAAAGAAAAGCAGCAGGAGAGGAACTGAAGACCTCATGTTTCCTCAGGGTCAGGGGCCAGGTGAAACCAATGTCCCTGGAACACCACTGTCTCTCTGGAATGGTATTAGCACAGCTTGTTATTTGCACACTGTACTGAGTTCATACTGACTCGCAGCGCCCCTATAGGGAAGAATAAACATGCCCCAGTGACTCTCTGAGACTATAATTCTTTACTCAAATAGAAAGTCTCATCTTTTTTCCATGGAGGAACTGGTGGATTCAGAACTGCTGACCTGGTGGTTAGCAGGCCAACGCCGAACCTACTATACTACCAGGACATTCTGTTTAGCCTAGAGACTTTCAAATGGATAGAACAAGACCCATCCCAACCCTGTTCACGGCTATCAACCCCCCTTTCTGTGAAGTCCCCACTATATTCTGTGAAGTTCACCACTTTCTCCATGTGTGTGTGTGTCTGTGTGTGTGAGAGAGAGTCATAAAAACAGGAACTTTGACCTCTTTTTAGAACTCTTGCAATTCCAGGGCTTGCTCAACAAAGCACGAATCCCCAGTGTCTTCAACCTGACTTGTCCCATGTGGAAATACACATTGGGTTTCTAGACACACTGAGCTAATGAGTGAGTGGACACTACTGTGCTATCTAAACAAACCCTGTGTGACAGGGCTGCACCTGCCTAACTTAATTGAATAATCAGAACCGTTTTCTAAAATAGGTAATATCAACTTAATCTCCCTGCCATCGAGTCACTGCTGATGCATAGCGACCTTGTAGGACAGGGGGAATTGCCCCCATGAGTTTCTGAGCCTGTAACTCTTGACAGGAGTAGAAAGCCTCATCTTTCCCTCACCGAGTGCTGATGTTTTCGAACTGCTGAGTTTAAGGTTAGGGACACAATGTGTAACCCACTACACCACCAGGAGATGCTTGTGTCAACTTTCTATATACAAAAATGAAATGTCGCCAGGTCCGATGCCATCTTCATGGTCACTGCTGTATGTGAGTCCAAAGTTGTGGGCCGATACATCTCAAGGAGAATCGCCTGCATATACAATGACACATCCCCGCACCAAACCCAATTTCCTTTTCTACTGATCAGCCTTGCTTAATGACTTGGCCAAAGTGATCAAGCATAAATCCTCCCAGCCTCCCTTGCCAGGCACAGTGTGGTTTCCGAGAGCAGTGTTTCTTCTACAATGGGAGTGCTCATGCTTTTGCCACACTCGGCAGATTCTATGAATATTTTGACTTTTTTTAAAACTTATTTGATCATAGAGCATGTTTCCCTTTTCCCTATGTATGAGATGACAAAATTTCACTCACTTCCTAGTCATCCAAGGAAAGAGTAAACTTTCCTGCCCTGCCAGCGAAGGGCTTGGCCAATAGAATAAAAGTGGAAGGAGTTGTGTGCCACTCTCGTTCAGAGGTTTTAAGAGAAATGGTCCTTTTGTTGCTTACCTATCCTTCAAGAGGAAGGAAACCTGGTAATATAGTGGTTATGCGTTGGCCTCTTAATCTCATGAGTCACACACATGCAAGTCTTTCAATTTCAAAGCCTGATTGTTCCCCTGCACAAAGCTAACAGAGATAAGCAACAACTGCTTGTAGGCTGGAAAGGTTGCCCGAACATAGTGTACTTTGGGGATTTCTTACTGCCAGGAGAAATGCAGGCGATGTGGCAGGTGACGGTCCTAGTATCTCTCAGCTTCCAATCAGAGGCAGGTTCTGAGCCTTCAGTCAGGGCCACTGGAGGAAGTAGCTCATGGTGATGCTGCCATAGTCCATCCCAGATCAAGCCCTCTGAGGTGCTGGGTTACAGAGTTTTGGATTGGTACTCAGTGAGGGCTGCTTCAAAGCTCCTTCCTTTCTAAACTTGCTCCTGCAACCACATTCTTTCTGAAGGTCCTTGTCAGTAAGCCGAAATCCCAACCAATTTGCTAAGTCAGGACAAAATGCAAAATTGATGGTACCCAGAGACATTAAACCACCTACAACCTTTTAGACCATGTCAACAGATCATCTGTAGCCTCAACTGCAGAAACATTTCACGAAATCCTCTCTGTTTCTCCACAAAGATTAGGAATGTCCTTCTATTTTTTAAAAACAGATATTGGTCGGGAACCACTTCGGGTCCAGCTGAGGTAGTGGATTCCCCTGAGCTAAGCTCTAGAGAGGATCACTTAATCTTCATTCAAGTTATATGTCATGAGGACTGTAGATCATGCAGGGACTGCACAATCCCTCTGTGTCGGCAGCGGCTGCATCACGGCCTGGCCCATTGGGAAGAGAGACGGACCCATGGCAATTATAAGGCAAGATGCTGAGGGTGCTGGGGTGGTCTAGGGATACAGGAAAGATACTATTGGGCATGGAGGCAATTATGAAGGGTTCTTCTTTCCCATGGACCAAACCCATGCCAGTTGCCATGAAGTTAACTCTGATTCATAGGGAGTCCTTTGGGCCAGAATAGAACGACATTCTGTTGTTTTTTTCTATAACTGATTTTGTTGTTGTTGTTTGAAATGCAGCACCAGGCCTTTCTTCGGAGACACTTCTGGCTGGGCTTGAAGCTCCAACCTATGAGTTAGTAGCCCACTATGTTAACCAACTGAACCACCCAGGGACTCCTCCATGTGACTAAAGAATGACTTAAGGACTTCCCCCACAGACCCAAACCAAAACCAAATCCACTGCCATGGGGTTGACCTCATATATGGCACACTAGACTGGCTCTGCTGATTTTCAGAACTGCACATCTTTACTGGAGCAGAAAACCCTCATCTTTCTCCCAAGGAGTAGATGGTGGGTCTGAACCATTAACTTTGCCATTAGCAGCAGCCCAACTCTTAACCCAATATACCACCAAGAGTGGTTCAATTTGGAAAAATAGTATGTGATCACCTATCTATGAAGGGAAACCCCTCTCATAGAGTGCACTTACACAAATGAGAAAGAAATGAGTCCCCAAATGCCCGTCTTAATCAACAATGTGGGGAAGGGTGTTCTGGGAAGCAGCTTTCAAATGTGGCTGGAGATTATACAATTAATCAACCTAATCCCTGTTTTAAAGAGCCCTGGTGGTACAATGGCTAAGGACTGGGTGGCTAAACAAAAGGCTGGTAGTTTGAACCTACCCATGGGCTCTAAAGGGGAAAAGACCTGACGAGCTGGTCCCATAACGATCTCAGCCTAGGACACCTTTGGGGGCAGTTCTACTCTGTCCTGTAGGGTCACTATGAGAGCTGACATCAACTTAAAGACACACAGCACGTTTGACTCTACGTCATTTGTTGATAGAGTTTGTGCCGAGCTTTCTGAGTAGAAAACAGACTCAGGGGCATGTGACATCAACCAGCAACAGTCTCTTTCCTTGAGAAAGACTGTGGAAAGGGATGAGGAGGGAGCTTCCAAAAGCGTGTGGAAAATTGATACGAAAAAATAATGGAATTTTGCCATGAGCTTTTTGAAGCTCTCTTCATGAGAGCTAGTCCTCCATGGAGGTTTCTAGAAAAGTGAAACACGAAGGAAGAGGCTGGTAAGTCCCACTGAACAATTCCAGGGGAGAATGGGTCTTGACTCAGAGTACTTGAGCATTCTGGCTTATTCCTCCAAATAGCAAATCAGACTAGACCAGGTTCTGAGACTCAGGGAAGGCAAATAAGACACACCAGGCCCATGATTCAGACTTATGGGGAAAGTCACACTGGAGAGGGAAGGCCTCTTTACCTTGTGTGCCTGACAAGTGTCTCATTTGCCTCATCTAAAACCCAGCCCTGGAAAAAAGGCTAACAGTACCAACTTCAAACTTATATTTGAATCTTGTCTCTGTCACTTATTAACTTAGCCACCTTAAATCCCTTCCTCTAGTTTTCCATCTGTAAATGAGGCACAGTTCCAATCATAGGGCCTTCAGTAAATGGCTATTATTAGCTAGGCATGCACTCCTGTTTTCTAGGCGAGAGTTCTCAGCCAGGTTTTTGCAGGAGCTTGTTCTTCAGGGTATTGTCATAGATGAGTGTGTCACCCAGATTCCTCTCAGGGCCAAGAGACTGATTTCCCCAGCTGCTGAGAGAGCCACTGATAGAAAAGGTCCCAGCTGTCTGGCCCCTTTTAGGATTGCCTCAGCTGATGAGAGCTCATCTAAGGTCTGCTCCTTCCCCAAACTAACCTTCATCCAACGACTTGTCAATATAGGGGTATAAATGGCATAGTGGAGGCATTTGACCCCCCTGTAACTTCACAAAAGGCAATGGAGGAAAATCAAGATAAACAGCCCAAGGCTGATTCCTATGAGACAGAGATCAAAATGCCTCCACCCTCCTTTCTTTTCACAGTTTCTGACACCAACCATCCCTACCATGACACTCTCTTCTTCTCTGCTGGGTTTGATAATCCTTAAGTGGCAATGGCCACACAGAACTCGCAAACAATACTTATGATTCTGGGGTTAATTGGGGACCTAGCAGGTGACAATTCAGGATCAGAAATGACTGGGGATATAGTTCTTCAGTCAGCACAGTCTCTTCCCAGTGGTGCCCAGAGGCAGAACTTTTTCTGGTCCTTGGCCTCTGCCCTGCAGCTCCTTGACCTCTGCTCTGCCTGGGACCGTGTACAAAGTTCTTTCAGTTCTGCTGATAAGTGCGTTGAGGCAGCCCGCTTTGTCTGGAAGCCTTGGCCCAAAGACACTCAGCTTTCTCATTCTGTGTGCTGGCGAGCTCCCTGTTCTGGGGTCTTGGTGCTGCTGCCACTACTTCCATGAGCTATTTATCTGCCACTGTTTTTCATTGTCTCCTGATGCATCCAGTGTCAGGGATCTCTGTCTCCTGGACAGAGGTGGTGCTCAGAGTAATAATCCTGGGTCCAAAGAGCACACTCCACTGCTGGCTCGTCTTTCTCGGTGCTCTTGAAACTCCACTTTCTGTTTCTGAGCTAACACACCCAGGATGACCAAACCGACCAATCCCTACATTAGGGGTCTACAGGTCTTATTTGAATGGTCTCACCTCTTCGAGAATACCATGCACCTTACTGATATTATTAGCATGCTGTCTACTTCCCTCGGTGGCATAGTTCCACCCTGTCATTGGTAGGAGTTACAAAGACTATAGCTAGAGGAGAACTAGTAAGCAATTCGCTGCAACGTATTACGCTCCAAGTCCCAGGCTACAGGTCACCACTTGGCCAGGTCCCAGTTACAGAGCTCCCTGTGATGGCTCCTTTTGCATATCAATGTGGCGAGGCTATGGTGCCCAGTTTTTGGGTCAAACAAGCATTCATCTATTTGCTCTTGTTTTTTAAACATTTTATTAGGGGCTCATACAACTCTTATCACAATCCATACATATACATACATCAATTTTATAAATCACATCTGTACATTCTTTGCCCTAATCACTCTCAAAGCATTTTCTCTCCACTTAAGCCCTCCGCATCAGGTCCTCTTTTTTTGTCCCCTCCCTCCCCGCTCCCCATCCCTCATGAGCTCTTGATAATACACAGATTGTTATTTTGTCATCTCTTGCCCTTTCCGGAGTCTCCCTTCCCCCTTTCTCTGCCGTTCATCTCCCAGGGAGGAGGTCACATGTGGATCCTTGTAATCAGTTCCCCCTTTCCAACCCACACACCCTCCACTCTCCCAGTATCACCCCTCACACCCCTAGTCCTGAAGGTATCATCCACCCTGGATTCCCTGTGCCTCCAGCTCCCATATGCACCAGTGTACAGCCTCTGCCCTATCCAGTTCTGCAAGGTAGAATTTGGATCCTGGTAGTTGGGGAAAGGAAGCATCCAGGATCTGGGGGAAAGCTGTGTTCTTCATCGGTACTACATCGCACCCTGACTGACCCATCTCCTCTCCTAAAGCCCTCTATGAGGGGATCTCCAGTGGTCGACATTTGGGCCTCTGGTCTCCACTCTGCACTTCCCCCTTCATTCTCTATGGTATATATATATATATATATATATATATACAGAGATATGTATACATATATATATTCTTTTTTTTTTTTGCATGATGCCTTATACCTGGTCCCTTTGGCACCTCATGATCGCACCGGCTGGTGTGCTTCTTCCAGGTGGGCTTTATTGCTTCTGAGCTAGATGGCCGCTTGTTCACCTCATCTATTTGCTCTTATAAAGGAGTTGGTCTCAAGCAAAATAGAATACTTTCAATAATGTGGGAAGGGGTAAACCTCTCAGCCAAAGGCCTTCAGCACAGAAAGGGAGTTTCCCTAGGGTGTGTTCTGGCCATTCTTATTCTTGTCTTTTCCCATCACCTAACCTATGGATTTTAAGATGAACATCGACAGAGCTCTTTAGGCTGTTGCCTGACCTATGAATTTGGAACTTGCCATTCCCCTATGTGAGCCAATTCCTAGAAATAAGCCTCACTCTCTGGGGCTCTGGTGTCGTAGTGGGTGGCCCATTGAGCATCCAACAGCAAGGACATCAGTTTGAAAACACCAAGGGCTCCTTGAGGGAAAGATGAAGCTTCGTAATCTCCTGAAGAGTTACAGTCTCCAACGCCCAAAAGGTCAGTTCTATACTGTTTTACACAGTCACTTTGAGTCCACCTTGATGGCAATGAGTGGCCGGTGCAGTGGTTAACCATAGGAGCCCTGGTGGATATATCGATATCTCCAGTTTCAGCTATATAACTGGTTTGGTTTCTCTAGGGCACACTGACTATGACACTCTCCATAGTCATGGCTGAGACCTCTGTTGAGATTTCCCTCCTGTGCCCTTCCTTGATTCCCCCCACAGGTGCTTATTCCCTGAGCATTCCTCAATAAATGTCAGGAATCCAGAGCTAATTCCATCACAGTGTCTCCTTCTTCCAGGGAGTCTGAATGGCTTCCGGGGAGTATGAACTGCAGTCTCCGTCCAACTTCCTCCTTCTATTTCTATGATCTGGACCTTATTTGGGGCTCATTTGGTTGTAAACAGGCAAAGAGACCAATACTTGGAAGAGAGAATCCTAGGAAAATGGAAAGGTGGGGAGAACAAGAGGACAGCTGGCTCTGTCGACGGTTCCTCACCACCACTGGCATGTTCCTGTGTTCTTTGTGTCTGTCTCTCAGGGCACATGCTGTAATTTCGCAACATTTACCGCCTCCTCCACGTGGCGGGACATGTGCCTCTGAATTATGCTTCTTAGATGCTAGGCCACTTGCAAAAACGGGACTTTCTTTTTTGTTTTTTGGTTGGAAATGCTCTAGAAAAAGCGTCTAGTTGACCCATCTTATGTAGTGTCTCCACTGGGCCAATGAAACAGCCTTGTGACCGTATTGAAATGTGGTGTCTTCCCCAGGGAAATGATGTTTCAGCCAGTGAGGTAGTTCACAGGGACACATAAGAAAGGGGGTTGGGACAGATTAAAATAATAATAATGTCTATTTTCAAAGAATAGGGCCTTATTATTTTTCGCATGTCCCCATCTGAACACCCTACCACTGAATATAGGCAGGAGGTAGGGCCCACCTGTCACTCAAGCAGCTAAAAATGTACAGCACTTGCTGTAGCAGCTGCTAATGTGCCCATGTATTAGCACTTAGCATCCACCACTCCCATAAATGCCAATGGACTCACAGGAAGCACATGTAACTCCCCACACAGGGAACAGTCATTGAGCAGACAGGGGAGTTGACATCCTCCAGGACCTAATGCCACTTTAACCAATGACACATGAGGATAGGTGGAGCCACACTCCAGTTCCCTCAGCCTTTGGGTGGGACAACTACAAGAGGATTTATACTGTCTCTGGGAACCTACTCAATGACATTTCTTTATCGGCCCCTTCCCTTTGCTCTATCAGTATTACCCTTCTCTACTGGTCCTTCCTGGAGGCACCTCCCAAGGAAACAATAGTCTAGCTGCCATTACAATTCTAGTGGATTCCATTTTTTGGTGATCGCATTCATGTGAGTCAATCAGAACTGTGCTTTCTGCAGATTCTTTCTCTCCCCTTTTTAAGAGTAGTTTTAAGGACACTGTGAAAGCTTCCCACCATCCAGTTCCAGAACATTTTCATTGACCCTGCAGCCATTAAGCAGTCATTCCCCATTGCCCCTCTCACCCCACCCTGGGAAACCACCAATCTACTCTATGGCTCTACGGGATTTACCTGTCCAGCATTTTTCCTCTAAATGGACTCACAATACATGGCATTTGGTGTTTGGCGTCTTTCACTTCATGTCTTTCCTTCACCTGTGTTACAGAGTCTGTCCGAATCAAAGGCCTTAGTTTTCTTGTGGCAGACTATATGTATATCCCACTCAGTGTAGATCATATTTTCTCTATTCTTCTACTGATGGGTATTGTTGGCTTATTGTTTACCTTTTGCCCATAGTGATTAGTGCAGCATCCATCTGGGTACTCGTCTTTCATTCTTTTAGATATGTACTTGGGAATGGACTCCCTGGATCAGCTGGCAAGAGTTCATGACCAAGTGGGTTATGTTGGGCTGCTAACCGTAAGGCCAGCATTTTGGACCCTTTAGCTACTGCGAGATAGAAATGCTCTCATAATGATCCACAGCCCCCCAGACCCACCAGCTGCAGTTCTACTCTGTCATTTCGGGTTGCTGTGAGTCAGAATCGACTCGATGGCAGTGGTAGTGATGAAGCCAGCGACTTGAGAGTGGAACCAGGGCCCGTGGAGAATTCTGGCAGTAGCCATGGTGTCCTCACAACCCAGATGACAGCAGCCACCAGTGAACACAGGAGGCACAAGCAAGGTTCTTGCTGCCTTCATGCTTGCGACCTGGCTGCCCCTGCTTCCTCAAATGCCATTTCCTCAGCTTTACTGGCAACGGGGTGTACTCCCTATTATCATATCACCAACTCTTTCAATGGTCCACCTAGCCAGGTGTGATTCCAGACACTCACTTTACAGCCACCATCAGCGAAGGTGGCTGCCCACCTCATTTGTACACATGCAAAGAATGTGATCATTCTTGGCACTGGTGTCCTTAGTCATCCTGGTTGGTATATTTACATCCTTGGGGAGCTGGGTCAGTGAGCAAGCGCTTCTCAAGGTGCCCATATGATCTGTTTACTGAGAGTGCCAGCCCAAGAATCTGACTTGCCACCCACAGTGAACGCACCTCTGAGGCAAAGGGGAAGGCTTCTTTCTAACTGGGAGACCAGCAGGTCTTCTGCAGACATCACTCCCCTGCAGCACTCTGATCCTAGGCCTTTCATATTCCAAAGAGCAGCATTAAGATTCCCATCTGTCACCCAGTCAGACTCACATGTGCGAATTCTCTTTTCAGAGCAAGACAGCCAATGCAGTGAGCTGGGTAAAGGGGCAGTCTCACTCTGAGGAGACTCAGCCAGGAGTGTAGGGACAGGGAGGGAAATGTGCAGTTTCCAGCTGCCACCCAAACCTCCTTAGTGCAGTGGCATGAGAGCAAAGAGATAGTCCTTTGTGACTCTTTGACCTCCTTCCTGGCCTTGGTGGAATTAACACTGCTCAGTGCCAGTCTCTTCTGAATATACGGAAAAGATAGCTCAGAAAAGAATAGAGTTAAATAAGAGCAGGACAGAGTAAGGTGGCTTCACGGTGTTGCATCTGTGTGTCTCAGAGCCCATCCTGGCTCACAGTGACCCTCTGTGACAGAGAAGAACTGTTCCACAGATTTTTCTAGGCAGAATTTTAAGGAAATGTACCTAGCAGCACAGTGGTTGCATGTGCGGCTGTAACAGAGAGACTGGCAGTTTGAACTCACTGATCCCCATCGAGAGAGTGAAGACGTGACTGCCTGCTCCCATGAAGACTCCTAGCCTGTTATTGTCTGTCCATTTGTGGTGCTGTCGTAAGTTGTGTGTTACTGTGATGCTGGAAGCCACGTGACAGGTATTTCAAATGCCAGCAGGGTTACCTCAAGTGAAGAGGTGTCAGGGAAACTTCCAGGCTAAGAACAGAATACAAAGAAGTGTTCCACTGCCCACTTCAGAGGAAGTAGCCGCTGAAAACCCTTACACTATAGCACAGTGTGCCTTTCCTTCCCGTTACAGGGAGTCAGAATCGCCTCAGTGGCACAGAACAACCAACAACACCTTTGAGGAGGGAAATCTCCTTCAGTAGGGCTGGGTGAGTTAAAACTGGGTGGCTTCTTGGTTAGCACTTGAGCTCTGAATCATCTCACCACCAGGGCTACCATCTTCATGATGCAGGCAAATAAAACCATCTTGGTCCTGCTCGGTATTGCCAGCGTCAGCATGCTCTTTCTCCCATAAGCACATGTCTGGTGGCTGGACCACAGCAAACCCGGTTGACACTATTTCCTCATCACCCCGTGTGTGTCAGAGTAGAAGTGAACCATGATGTTTTCTTTGATTAAAAACATTTTTATTGTGATTTGGGTGAAGGTTAAAGAGCAGCTCAGCTGTCCATTGAGCAATGCATACACATTTTGTTTCATGTCATTGATAGCAATTCCCACAATGTACCATCACTTCCCCCACATCTTCTTGTTTCTGGTCTCCAAGCTTCCTTCATTCTCAACTTTTTTGAACTTCGTTCTTGGGGGAATGCTGTCTTTTGATCTCATGTGATCTATTATTCTATGGTATTTGTATGTCTCTAATGTCATTGTTCCCATTATAGACCTGTCTATTGTTTGGTTGAACATCGAGCCATGATGAGTTCAGTTCCAGATCTGCAGGGTAACTAAGCACCATAGTCTTGCAATTTCGCCAGCCTTTATCCAAACAGTAAGCTTGGTGTTTTATCATGATTTTGAGTTTTGCCCCACATTTCCCTTCTACTCTAATCAAGCCCTTCTAATGTGATCTCTTTCATAGCAGTCGATAGTGGGAGCTAGGCACCATCTAGTTCTTCTGGTCTCCAGTGGTGGAGGGTGATCGTGGCTTGAGTCATTAGTCATTGATTCATTGTGGCCAATCAGTTCTCCTCTTCTGCTGTCCTCTGGATGGGGAGAGACCAACTGTTGCCCCTTTCCTTATTGCTCAGGAACTTTGAAAATCCCAGAGACGATGGTCCTGATCCCCCAGGCTCAACAACTCATTCCCTCACAGTTTTTGCATCTGTCTCAGAGATTTTTTCCACCCCCACCCAGTTTTATGACATTGGTCCCTGTATGCTCCACCATATACCTGGATCTATTTAACAACCAAGGTCAATACATTCTATAAACTTTTCAATGGCCGAGGATTCTGAAGAAGATTGCCAGGCTTCTCTTTCACAGCTCCTCTAAGTGGGTTGGGAATGACAACTTTTCCCTTAATAGCAGAGCTCATTAACTGTTTACACCCCTAGATACTTCTTACTCTTAGAAAACTCACTGCCATCGAATCCATACTGACTCACAGCCAACTTATAGGGCAGTGTAGAACTGCCCCTGGGAGTGTCTTAGACTCGAATTCTTTATGGGAGCAGAATGCCTTATCTTTCTCCTACAAAGCAGCTGGTAGTTTCAAACTGCTGATATAGCAATTAGCAGCCGAACTTGTAGCCACTAGGCCACAAAGGCTCTTTTTCTTCTTAGCAAAGAGAGAGAAAAAAAGCAAAGGGAACATTCCCCTGGTGCTTCCCGTGGATGCTGCGATGGGAGCTGGATCCTGAAGGACCGGATTGGCTGAAGCTCCATTTACATAGGAACACAAGCCCCCCTTGTTAGTATTTGCATTGGGCAAGCCATTTCCTGCGCTGACATTTTGCATCTAGTTAAATGCCAGCAACTCCAGAGAGACGTAGCTTTTACCTGTGGCTCTGCCCTTCTGGACAAGCCTTTGGTGCTCAATGGGGCTACTTTCAGTCTATGATTTTACATGTCCTTTTGGATCCCATCGTCTCTTGTTTTTGTTTTGATTAACACAAACTGGATGAACAGCTTCAGGCTTCATATAATCGCTGCTGAATATTTCACTGGGAAATGTTGTTAAGAAGGCAGTTGGCATCCATGATCTAAGTGTATGCATAGAGATTTCTTTTCATATGGTAAAGTGGCTTTGAATAATTATTGTTATTATTAGTGAATTAAAGACAAATGTGCCTCAAAATGTGAACATTAGGTGTGTGTGTGTTTGTGTGTGTGTGTGTGTGTGTGCATGTTTTAAAGAGCACATGGCTTGGTGATAGAGAGGGCGAAGCACTGGTGAGGAGCACATGACAGTGTTCAGAGAGATGACAAAGGGTAGTGATGAAACAAAACAGATTCCAAGCTCACATCCTCTGCTCCCTGCCTCAGAGGGAGGTCGCAACAAGGAGCAGAAAAGCCAAAAGCATTTCCTGCCCTCTCACAGCTAGCAAGCGCCACAGAAGGCACGGGGTTTTAATGCCGAGGCTTTGCTGCTGTGAGGCCGGGAGGGGGGCTTGCCATAGTTTCCACACGCTGACATCACAAACATACTGCAAGTGGGTGCCGTTAACACACCAAAGTCAATGTTCTCACAGCACCGGAGGCTGACAGCATCATGCCAGTGAACCAGCTTGATGGGCAGGCTCTATTTGTCCATCCCTGGGGGCTGAGGGCTGGTGGGCGGTATTCTTGTTTTGGCTTCAATAACCTCCATGGTTGGTGGTCCTTGGAGCTCTCTGCATGCCAGCTGCCTTCTTCCCTTGGAGGTAGTTTGCTTCAATGTTGAATTGAATCCTTTTGTATCAGCCAAGTGATTCGTGTAAGGTACAACCTCTTTAATGTCACAAAGAAAATCTCTGCCCAGGTGGGATTACATCCACAGTAAAAAATCCCACTCCTGTAGAGCTCACTCCAGCTCATCATGGCCTTCTCCAGGGGGGTTCCATGGCTGGGCATCTTTATGGAAGCACACAGCCACAGTTTTTCTCCAGAGAAACAGCTAGTCTTTTCTGAACTACCGACATTGTTGTCAATAGCCCCCTTCTTAACATGTGCGCCAGAAGCCCTGCTCTGCGGTTTGATGAGCAGCCCTTCTGGCCATTGCTAATGGCTACATGACAAAGCCATTTTGTACAAGCAACGTTGTCATCAGCAAAGCATGAGTTTAGCTTACCTCAGTAGGATGCTCAGCAGGGAAGTGATAAACTGCTTGGCTTGGGTTTTATGCAGGAGAACCATGGGAGCTGAGATGTTCAGGCTCTTGATTTGAACCCAGACACTCTATCTCCCAGCCTGAACTCTCACCATCATACTCAACTTTTGGGGGTCAAATGTTTGACTCACCTGAGAGATGTGCAGCTGAAAGCGTGCCCCAGTAACATCTCCCTCCCATCCCTGTCATCTCGGAGAGTTCTCCAGATAAGGATTGGTGGTTCATGTGAAGGGACATATTGTAGCATTTCCCTTGCACTCCTCAAAGGCAAGAAAATGACCCACAGCACCTCGAGTTGCCAGCAGTGTCAAAGGGGATGTGCTCCTTGAGACTCAAACTGAGTCCCCAGGAGACGAGCTCTCAACTGTGGAATTAGCACTTTTGAAAAGGGGCAAATCTTCCAGCAGTTCTCTCTTCAGAGGCCTGGCCATACGCTCTGCAGACTTGTGGGCACGCTCACTCTGGTGAACCCAAATTCTTGGGAGAGGCTGATCTGTCCCTAGAAAACAGGCCACATGCAAAAGCACAGAGACCAATATCTGCCACCTGCTGGAAGTATCTGGAAGGAGAAGGGTGGCTGGAGTCCTCTAGGAGGGAAGTTGAGAGCCAGGAGAGGCAGCAAAGCCACAGTTCCAGCAGGTGGTGTCCTAAGGCTAAGGGAGCTTGCCAAGGATCAAGTGAGTCCTGGAGGTGTCTGCAGCCCATCTTGCTGAGGGCCTCCATTTATTTCATATATCTATGGATAATGGGAAGGGCCGCCAAGGCCCACTGGCTGACCTCATATGATACGCCGTGAACTATCCACTTTGGCATCCTCCAAAGTCTCTGAATGCGCAGCCGCTCCCACCCACTGGCAGCCTTCTTGGACAGGATCTCCTCAACACTGCTGCAACCATGGGCTCACACACAAGGACCATTGTGAGGACGGTGCAGGACCAGGTGGTGCTTCAATCTCTTGTGTGTACATTAGCTATGAGTCAGGAGCTCACTCAATGGTATCTAACAAGTTATTGTGAGAAGACATAAGAGGACTTCGTGGAGGCCCTTCCAAGAGAGGGTTGGAAGATACCATGGTAAGAGGCCTGGTCAGGAATGTGCTCATTGTTTCCATCCCCTTCTCCCAGAAGCCAATGCTCTAGGGAGGAAAGGCAGGCCCAGAGACAGGGAAGGGCTAGGGAAGAGGGAGCGATAGGAGAGCAATAGAAAAGACAGGTTACTCTCCCTCATTCCCAGTATAGCTCCTCAAACCTCAGGTAAAGCCTCTGATTCTGAGGCTGTGGCTTATAATAGGATCAGACTGAACATTTAATCCCTCAAGCTGCCTGGAAAGTGTGGGAGCTGATGAAGATGGCAAGAGATGAAGAAGGAAGGAATCTACTGGTTACAGATGTGAAAGCACCTGTTAGTGAAGCCTTCTCAGTTTCTTATTGCCTTATCAATGTCATCAGTCCACTTAATGTACTCACTTTCCAAACGCCTATTAACCAATTGTACATATCTTGAGTTCTTTCTAGGAGGCAATATTAATATTCTCATTTCTGAGTTGAGGCCACAGAAGTTTGGAAAACATCTGGTTGTTGTTGTTGCTGGCAGGTGCTCATCAAGTTGGTTCCAACACATAGCAACCCCCGTGCATACCGGAAGGGAGCATGGCCCTGTCCTGTGTCCCCCTCTCTGGAGGGCATTTGCCTCAAATCTTTAAATTCAAAGCTTCATGTTTTGTCAAATGAAATCATTTCTTCAGTCAATCTCAGAAATCTTTATGTAAAAACGTTGGAAACGCCTTTCACTCAAGGTCTAGGGAGGCTGAGTAAGGTGGGAGGGGCTCCAGGAAAGATGGTGGGAATCACTCCTGCAGCCTCCCTGGTGACTGACCTCAACCAGCAATGGGCAGCTGGACACATGGCATGAAGTGACCTCTGGTCTTCGTGGCGGTGGATGCCAGTAGACCGTCAGGTATGGGAGACCCATGAGAAAATAGGTTACTTTTCTCTTTCTCTCCAAGTTTCTCTGTGATCTCTTTATGCTGCCTGAGCCCGCATGCATACTGACAAAGGCAGACATGTGCACATACATGGCAAAGTAAATAGAGACGCCCACATTCACAGACGTATCCATCCACGTGCAAATAGGCACATATGTGCACATGCATGCCAAAGCAGACACAGACATCCATGAATGAACATGTATTCGTGAAAGCCGATTTTCATGGGGAAAAAGATCAGCTCTATCACTGTCAAGTCCACTCCAACTCAAAGCAACTGTAGAACACAGAGGAGAACTGCCCCATTGGGTTTCCAAAGCTGTCATCTTGTCAGACACAGTCAGCCACCACTTTCTCCTGCAGAGCAGCTGGGATTTTCCAACTGCCGACCTTTCACTTAGCAGCCGAGCACTTACTGATTTTCATAGGAGTCTGGAAATCAGTTTCATTGCCTGCTAGTCACACCTCCTCTGTGAGTTAGCACAGCCTGGTAAGCTTGGAAGGAGAAAAATCTTCCTTCCCAAGGTAGTTGAGTGGTTTTCCCCTGAGGAAATGGTTCAGAAAAAGATTTCCTTCAAGAAATCAGAACACTCTTGAAGAGAAATTTCCTGCCAAAACATTTGTTTGCTTGACACTGAGACATTTTGATTCATTTTGTTGTAGTTGTTCTTATCAGATTCCATTGAGCCAGTTGCAACCCACATTGACGCTATGCCAAACAGAAAGAAACACTACCTAGCCCTGAATTATTCTCCTAATTGTTCCCAAGCTTGAGCCCCTTGTTTCAGTCACTGTCAATCCATCTCCTTAAGGGGCTTCCTCTCTTTCACTGTCCCTCTACTTCACCTGGCATGATGTCCTTCTCCAGGGACTAGTCTCTCTTAATAACATGACCAAAGTATGTGAGAGGAAGTCTCACCATCCTTGCCTTTAAGGAGCCCTCTGACCATACTTCTTCTAAGACAGATCTGTTTGTTCCTTGGCAGTCCATGTTACTTTCAATATTCTTCACCAGCACCACAATTCAAACGTATCAATTCTTCTTCAGCCTTCCTTATTCAATGTCTGACTTTCACATACTTATGAGGCAATTTAAATTACTATGGCTTGGGTAAGGTGCACCTTAGTCCTCAAAGTAGCATCCTTGCTTTTTAGCACTCTACAGACGTATTGTGCACCAAATGTATCCATATGCAATGCATCATTGGATCTCATGATTGCAGCTTCCAAGAGCATTGATAAGAGACCTCATCAAGACAAAAATCCGTGACAACTTCAACAAATAAAAACAACAACAAACTTCTCCATTTATCATGGTACCTATTGATCAAGTTGTGAGGATGTGTGTCTTCTTGACATTGAGTTGTAATCCATACTGAGGGCTGCAATCTTTGATTCTTATAAGGTTCACTTTATAAACCTGTCTATTTTTCAGGGGCTTGAATTCAGTTCCAGACCTGAAGGGTGATGAAGGACCACTAGTCTATCTAACCAATAAACCTCATCTTTTATCATTATTATTATTACTATTGGTAGTAGTAGTATGACTTTCAGTTTTCTTACACATTACTCCCCACTCTATCTAGGATCATGTACCATGATCCCTTTCAGAGCAGCTGTTTGTGATAGGCAGGCACCATTTAGTTCTTGTGACCTTAGCATCATAGAGGCTGAGGTACGCATAGTCCATTACTGATTTGGACTAATTGTTGCCAGGCATCTTGATTTTCTTCACTGTTATTTGCTCCAGACAGGGTGCAATAGTTTATCGTGCCAGCCAGGCCGATAAACACAAGTAGGACTAATCGCAGGGCAGAGGGATAAATGGCTTCGTGAGCCTCGCCTTGCTTGTTCTGTGCCTCAATTTAAAGGGGTACACTACCTGTGGGATGCCTAACTTGTGGACTGTGTCACTGTAAGTTGAGGTCCATTTAATCCCACAGGATTGGAATGTTCGTCTCTGGATCTGGGGACCGACAGTTGGTGACTTGCCTTGCTGTTTGCTGCCTGGGTGTATATATAGCCCAGCTCTCTCTACAGAAAGGGACTGGCAACTGGCGGCTGTCAAGCCTTAAAGGGCTGCTAGTGTCTCACTGTTTTATAATTTAACTGTTAGTTTCTTGTGTTATCTATCTGTATATAATTTACTGGTTCATTTCTTGTATTGTATATCTAGCTTTATAAATATATTTATATATAATTACTAGCAATATGGTTTTGTCTCTCTAGAGAACCCTGTCTAACACATAGGGTGAGACCAAGAACCGACTTTTAGTTTGCTACTCACTAGCTTTTGAAGACCCCAGTCACTTCCCTGATGGACACAGAACATTGTCTTTGTGAGCTAGTTTGTACCAATTGATCTTGAGGTCTCTCAGAGCTATGTTCCTGATCCCCCATATTTAGGACACGCTCCCTCAAGGGGTTTTGTTATAGCTAAGACATTTTCATAATTATGTCTCCTGGATGCACTAATATATTCATGGACATATTTGTAGTATATGCTAATATGTATATAGAACTATTCTCTGGCAAACCTATATTTATTCATGGGGCTAGTCCCATTCTCCTTCCCACAAGTGCTCAGATTTTGTGGTTTTTCTATCTATCTATTTATCTCTCTAGCTATCCTTGTATGTTATTGTTATTATTGGAGTATTTATCTCTGTTGCCTTTAATGCTTGTAGAATGCTTTGAGAATGATTGGGGCAGGGAATGTGCAGAAGTGCTTTATACAATTGATGTATGTATATGTATGGATTGTGATAAGAGTTGAATGAGCCCCTAATAAAATGTTTTAAAAAAATGAGGCCATATGAGAATAGGCTTGTGTGAGAGCCGAGGGACTAGGGACTCTTGTCCCTTCACTGCCTTACTGTGCAGATGGAGGTTTTTGGTGTTTTTTTTTAATTTAAATTTATTTATTTTATTGGGGGCTCTTACAGCTCTTGTTACAATCCATACACCAATTGTATCTGGCATAGACATACGTATATTGCCATCATTCTTTTCTAGACATTTATTTTCTGTTGAGCCCTTGGGATCAGCTCCTCTTTTTTTCCTCCTCCCCCAATCATGGTTACTTGATAGATTATAGATTGTTATTATTTTCATATCTCACATCGACCATTCTCTCTTTTATCCTCAGGTTTCTGTTGCTCCTCTCCCTGAGAGGGGTGTGTGGTTATATGTCATTCATTGCTATCGGTTCCCATTCCTCCCATCCTCTACCTCCCTTCCCCCTACCCTTTTGGTATCTCTAATCCCATTCCTGTTCCTGGGTTTCATGTGTCATGAGTTTTATCTCTTGCTGATATCTATGCACTCTAGTCCAGAGTGGGAAGCGGCACTGGGGTGATGATAGTGGGGGGTGAGGAGGCCTCAAGGTGTCAGAAGCAGATTGTGTGATTCATTGGTGCGATCCATGTCTCCTCAGGAGGGACTCCACCCAGTAGAATAGCATCTGGGAGGCTTGTGGCTTTCTCCTAAGAAAGCATGGTTGCCAAGGGCCCGGGCATTGAGTATGGGACTCTGGGCCTGTGGTGGCAGCAATTGCAGAAGCCACCCCCTACCCCAGGCACCCACCTGGATATGGACGAGCACGTGAGACAGTTGGCTGTGAACTTTGAGGGTGGCCTCAGCGTCTCAGAGCAGGTGGGGTCTGGCCTGAGTCAGCTCCCACAGCTCCAACCAGGCAGCCCTGCCCCCAGGCGGGGGTCAGCAGTTATCCCAGCATGCTCATTCCTCCCCTCAGCTTCTGTCTGGTCAACCCTTCAGCTTCCTGGCTGGGTTTAGAACTTGTCCTAAGCTCCCAGAGGGCCACCGTCCTGAGATCTTGCTCGGCGCTTTAGGCCTTTCTGCAAACTCTCCTCCCAGGATCCCATTATCACTAGCAGTTTACCCCTTGCTCTAACGATGCTCCAGGAGGCCTGCTTGGGAACTGTTGGGCTGTTGCCTGGTTCAGGCCCACTAACTGCTCCTCGGGAGAAAGAAGAGGTTCCCTGCTTCTGGAAAGATTTACTGACTTGCAAACCCTCTGGAGGATCCCCATGAGTCAGCAGGTGGGGTCATTCTAAAGCCCGGCACACGGCAGGTAGCCACGTTGTGTGCCACACAGGCATGCTGTGTGTTTGGAGGAGACTGCACACCCTTCAAAGGTAGAAGCTGCACCCCTCCATGGTTCTTCCATGCAGCAAATGCCGGGCCCCTGAGACTCCGGGCCAGCCTCTGGGCTAGGATCATGGGCAAATCAGGATCTCGCCTAAGCTCCATCTGGGCTGGAAACGCAGTCGCTTGTACTGTGACCTGGGTCAGCGTGGGGCTGTGCAGGGCATCCTCAGCCCAGCTCAACTCTTCCCAGAACGCCCCTGCAGGTGCAGGGAGCCCGTGGCTTGGGAAAGTGACCCTGCAAAGTGGACTTTGTGACCAGGCTCCCTGATCCACCGACCCAGCTTTGCCTCCTCCACAGGCCACAGACAGCAGGGGCTGTCCTGGGTTCCCTGAACTCGGGCCCTCTCCAGAGACAGTGGTTTGGCAGAGCCACAGCACAGCAAGGGTCTCCCTGGAAGCCTCTTCATCCCATGCCCAGCACCTCCTCCCAAACTCACCCCTGCTCCAGGCTGCTTTTACTCACTGTAGGTCCTGTCACCACTGCTGGGCCCTGGGGGCAGTGCTGGGCCGTCACTCCAGCAGGCTTTTCTCTAGTGGGGCAGGCTGCCCCCTGGGGGCCACCCATCTTCACTTGGTGCCGAAACATTACAAACTTGGTTAAGAGGAGCTAAGAGAGGAGAGGGGTCACAGGGGTCCCTGGCTGGTGGGCTGTAAGACACCTCAGTGAGTGACTGGGCAGGGCAGGACTGAACAGCCACAGAACTTGCCCCTCTACGCAGAGAGGGGAATAGGAAGCCACAGCTGTCCTCAGTCCAGACTGATGTTCCCCATCAGCCCCTTGTGCATGCAGCCCCCCTCCACTACCCGTCTTCATTCGGCTCCAGGGCACCTTCCTTGCCCCTAGCCCCTTCCTCACTAGGGTGTGCTCATAGTCCTCTCTCTTCTGGCCACCTGCTGCTGGTTGCTCAGCCAACTCTGCAAGTCCTCGGCTTCCCTCAGGAAGCCCTGCAGTGCCAGCATCCTCTTCAGATCCTGGCCCCTGTGGTGACAGCCTGAGTCCCCCGACAGTTAGTGGGCATGTGTCCACACTCTGGAGGTCAAGGGACCCAATCAAAGGGGCTGCCTGAAGGACAAGGTTCTTCATGGTCTTTGCCCAGGCTGCTCCTCTGGATTCAAGAAGCAAACCCAGGGCATGGGGAGTTGGGGCTGGCGAGGGTGTGGCTGTGGGGAAGGGCATTTGACTGGAGCCAGGGTGCTGAGCCCCTGCCCTGCATGCTCTCCTCAAAATTTTGTGGGAAGAGGAAACAGTGAAGGACTCATCTTTTCCTGACACATGTCTACAGGCCTCTGTCACGGTTCTCTTCAAGGCAGGGGTAGCATCTAGGGGAATAAGCAACCCCAGCCAGTTTTCTGGTACCCACGGATGCAGTGACCCTCACTGTTGGGCTGCCAACTCCCGCAGTGTGTGCAGCTGCTTCCAGAGCTTCCCCTGCATCACACCCAGCTGCTCTGAGACCTCAGTTACAAGGATCTACGTATAACTTCCTCCCTGGGGGATGGACAACGGAAAAGTGGGTGAAGGAAGACAAAATATGTAAGATCTGACAAATTATCAAGGGTTCATGAGTGAGGGGGGAACAGGGAGGGCGGAGAAAAATGAGGACATGATGCCAGGGCTTTAAGTGGAGAGCAGATGTTTTGAGAATGATGAGGGCAATGAATGTACGGATGTGCTTTACACAACTGATGTATGTATGGATTGTGATAAGAGTTGTATGTGCCCCTAATAAAATGATTTTTTAAAATTAAATCATTATAATTTCTTAGGACAATGCCATTTGTATTTCAAAGCAACATTCACGAAAGCTATTTTTTCACCTTCACTATCTTCTATTTAGTTTTAGGTAGAGCAAAAACAATTCTTATGCCTTTTGATGAGATGTAATGCAAGGAGACATAAATTTATGCATAATTAAAAATTTGAATGAACAAAATATTTTGTTAAAGAATTTGACCTTTTGTGAAAATCATAGAAAGGATATAGCATTTTATTGAAGGGTTGGGAATGTTTTCCTCTATTTTATTCTAGTATTTGGTCGGAGGTTCTTACGGCATATTCTGATTGTTGTCATGTAAGAGAATGTACATTCCATATAAGAGAAAACTTTCTTTATAATATTTTCCTATCCATTGCTTCCTGCTGAATCTCTCATTTGTTCTTTTATCATTATATCTTCCTATAAAAAACACAGGCTGCTTAATTTTTTTCTTATTAATCATTTATATAAGTTAGGAAAATATTCATTATATATACATTTTTATTAAAAATTTTTAATTGGAGACTCTTACAACTTTTGTTGCAATCCATATTGATTGCATCAGGCATTTTGTATATATGTTGCCTTCATTCATTTATAGACATTTCTTTCTTTTTCTTTTTTAAAATCATTTTATTGGGGCTCATACAACTCATCACAATCCATACATACACCAGTTGTGCAAAGCACACTTATACATTCGTTGCCTTCATCATTCTCAAAATTTGCTTTCCGCTTGGGTTCCTGGAATCAGCTCATTTCCCCTTTCCCCTCTCCCCCTCTCACCCTGCTCCTCTTCCTTCATGAACCCTTAATAATTTATAAATTATTATTTTCTCTTATCTTACACTGCGCGGCGTCTCCCTTCACCCAATTTTCTGTTGCCTATCTCCCAGGGGGGAAGTTATATGTAGATCCTTGTGATCGGTTTCCCATTTCTACACCCACTTCCCTCCCAGTATCGCCACTCTCACCGCTGGTCCTGGGGGGTTCATCTGTCCTGGAATCCCTGTGTTTCCAGTTTCCATCTGTAGCGCTGTGTATCTTCTGGTCTAACCAGGTTTGCAAGGTAGAATTGGGATCATGAGAGGTGGGGGGAGGAAGTGTTTAATAACTAGAGGAAGGTTGTGGGTTTCATTATTGCTACACTGAACCATGAGTGACTCATCTCCTTCCCACTACCCCTCCGAAGGGATGTCCAGTTGTCTACAGGAGGGCATTGGTCCCCCGTCATGCACTCCCCTCATTAACGATGATATAATCCCCCCGCCCGCCTTTGTTGCTTGAAAACTGGTCCCCTCAGCCCTTCATGATCACACATGTTGGTGTGATGCTTCCATGTGGGCTTTGTTGCTTCTGGGCCTGCTTGTTTACTTTCAAGCCTTTTAAACCCGGGACGCTATATCGCTTGATAGCCGGGCACCATCAGCCTTCTTCACCACACTTACTTATGCACACATTCATCGTCAGCGTTTATGTGGGGAAGGTGATCACACAATAATGGTTTTTGTTCTTTGGTGTCTGCTACCTGATCCCTTCAACACCTCATGTTCACTTAGGCTTGTGTGCTTCTTCTCTGTGGGCTTTGTTGCTTCCGAGCTAGATTTCAGCCTGTTTGCCTTCAAGCCTTTAAGACCACCAGAGTTTCATTATATTGTGCAGAGAGTGGCTATGAGCCAAACCCACTCGACTGCACCCAACAACAATAACAACAGGACTTGTGCTTCTAACAATATGCTGAAGAAGACCTTAAGAGAATCTCACCTTTCTTTTAGAGCAGCGGCTCTCGACCTGTGTGTCGTGTCTACTTAGGGGGTCAAACAGCCCTTTCATGAGGTGGCCTGAATTATAGCAGTAGCAAAATTACAGCTAGGATGTAGCAACAAAAATAATTTTATGCTTGGTTGGTCACGACTACATGAGGAACTGGATGAAAGGGTCGTGAGTAAGAATGTTGAAAACCACTGTCCAAGAGGAAGACTCAATTCTTGATACAGTTGAAGGGCAACAAAATAGACTCAGCCCCAATATAGATGGGATAGCACAGTGGCTGCAACAATAAACACAAGCCAAAGAAACACTGCAAGGATGGCACAAGACGGGACAGTGTTTCATTATATTGACATAGAGTTGATATGAGTCAAAACCCACAAGAAAAAAAAACAGGACTTGTTTTTCTAACAATGTACCTAAGTAGACCTGAAGAGAACCTCCTATTAGTTTAGCACAGCGGTCCTCAAACTGAGGGTTGTGACCCCTTTTGGGGGACGAATGACCCTTTCACGGCAGTGGGCCGTTCATTAAAGTGGAAAAATTAGAGGTATGATGTAGCAATGAAAATAATTTCATAATTTGGCAGTCACCACTACATGAGGAATGGTATGAAAGAGTCGTGGCATTAGGAAGGTTGAGAACCACTTCACTAGAGGAAAACAGAATTCTTGGTAGACTAGAAGGGCAGCAAAGGAGAGGCAGCCCCTACAAGATTGATTAGCCCAGTGGCTGCAACAATGAGCACAAGCAAATGAACAACTCTGAGCATGGCATTGGACTGGGCAGCATTTCATTATATTGTGCATAGAGTTCTTGTGACCAGAAACCCACTCAACAGCACTCAACAAAAATAACTACATGATTTGTGCTTCTAACAATATGGTGAAGTAGGACTTAAGAGAAAGTCCTTTAACTTTAGAGCAGCAGTTCTCATCCTGTGGGTCGCGCCCCTTGGGAGGATAGAATGACCCTTTCACAGGGGTGACCCGATTCATAACTGTAGTACAATTACAGTGACAAAGTACCAATGAAAATAATTTTATGGTTGTGGGTCCCCACTAAATGAGAATCGATATGAAAGGGTAGTGGCATTAGGAAGGTTAAGAAACACTTCTCTAGGGCAAGACACAAATTTGGTACAGATGGGAAGGAAGAGAGCGGCAGTCTCCAACAAGTTGGATTAGCACGCTGGCTGCAACACTGAGGCCAAGCACACAAGCACGGTGAGGGTGGCACAGGACAGGGCAGCATTTCATTATATTGTGCATAGAGTTGCTAAGAGTCAAAACCCACTCGACGGCACTTAACGACAATAACTACAGGACGTGTACTTCTAACAATGTGCTGAACTAGATCTTAAGAGAAACTCCTCTAAATTTAGAGCAGTGGTTCTTAACTTGTGGGTCGCGACCCCTATGGGGTTTCAGACGAGCCTCTCACAGGTGTTGCCAATTAATAACAGTAGAGAAATCACAGTAATGGAGTAACAATGAAAAAAATTACTGTTGGAGGATCAGCACAACATTAAGAATTGTATAAAGGAGCCATGCCATTAAGTAGGTTCAGAAACACTGCCCAAGAGGAATACACAAAACGTGGTACTGCAGAAGGGCAGCAAGTGAGAGGCAGACCCTACAAGATGGAATAGCTCAGTGGCTGCAACAATGAGTGCCATGAACAAACCACTGTGAGGACGGCACAGGACGGGGCAGTGTTTCATTATATTGTGCGTAGAGTTGCTGAGAGTCAAAACCCACTCGACGGCAACTAACAGCAACACAAAACAGGTACAACATGAGTCCCCTGAGGTAAGTACAATCAGCATGACAGAAATAGAAGAATAAACATCCATCCAACAATAAACGGGAAGAAGCATAGATAGTTGGAGTGAGGACAGGCCACACCTAGGGAGGTACATGAGAGCCCAGCATAAAGAAGGATTAGTGGGGTAGGGAGAGGGAGAACCGGGAGGGGGAGAATCTGAATGGATGGTATGGGGGGGGCAGGGTACTAACCCACCCAGGGGAGAGTATTGGTTGTGTCCCCACAGATCTGGAACATGCATACGGACTCCAACACGACACACCAAACAAGGAGGGCAACGCAAAGTACAGAGGACTACACAAAGAGGCTGGACGACAAGCCGGCCCAAACCAGAATTAGGCCGACCCCCACACTCGAAGGGAATACCACAGAAAACAAAAATAGATCATCTGGAGAGGGAAAGGAACTGACCCACCACACCACATCCAGAAGGAAGCTGAAACAAAAGAAGGAGAAAGGACGTAGTGGAGTACACCTGGGTCCACCAAACCCAAAGTCGATAGACCAGCTAGATGGCCCGTCATACAGAGAGGACCATTCAGCTGACCACACTAGGAGATACGACATCCTGCACCAACACATGGCCCTACATGGGACAGCACCTGAGACACAATGGGGGATGGGCGACTGAGCTGACCCCGCCACACTGAGGCAAACACTGGGGGCGTGCAATGGAGCAGCGGAGGAAGCAGAGCAAAGGGAGCCCAAGGGAGTATAAAGGATGGTCTAAAGGCCAACGAAAGGACCTTGAACTACTAGCAATTTTTATTTTAATATTTGCTATCTTTTTGCTTAGTCTTTTTTAATTTGTTTTGTTTTTTACCTTGTAAATTTTGTATGTTAGTGGCTTTTCTGCTTATCAGTGTGTCGATGTTGTTTCTGTCAAAACCATGTTCTTATGGGCCACTTGGGTGCAGTCAAAGTCATATCCATTTGTATGCACATATTACTATGTCAGCAGCTCCATCTAGACAAGATAGGCTGGACAAATAATGAGAGAAGAAAACAAAAGGACCAACGGTCCTGGAGGGACATGAGAGCGTCGGAGGTAGGGGAAGGGAGGAGGTGTCGCCCAACACAGGAACAAGGGAACAGCGAATGGTTCAAAACCAGAGGAGGGAGGGGAGGGGAGGACTGGAAGGGAGTGACCAAGAGCAAGGTAACTGAGAGGAACTACTGAATCCAGAATGAAGGCCAAACATGGTAATGGGTCGGGAGGAAATCGAAAGGAAATCGAGGAAAGGAGTAGGAGGCAAAGTGCATACAGAGAAGCCTAAATACAGACATGTACATATGTAAATATATTTATGATTATGGGGGCAATAGATTTATATGCATATATTTATAGGTTCAGTAGTAGGGTAGCAGATGGACATTGGGCCTCCTCATGCATAATCCCCCAATACAATAGCACCTCGCCCTGCTAAGCAGCCATTGCAGGATACCCATCTTCCCGACATGATCACTGAAGACAGCCGTGTGTGTAAGCAAATGTGGTGAAGAAATCTGATGGTGCCCGGCTATCAAAAAAAGATATAGCGTCTGGGGTCTTAAAGGCTTGAAGGCAAATAAGCGGCCATCAAGCTCAGAAGCAACAAAGCCCACAGAGAAGAAGCACACGGCCTAAGCGAATACAAGGTGTTGAATGGACCATGTAGCAGATACAAAGGAACAAAAACAATCATTGTGTGATCACCTTCCTCACATAATGGCTGAAGACGAAAGTGTGCATAAGCAAGTGTGGTGAAGAAGGCGGATGGTGCCCGGCTACTGAGAGATATAGCCTCTGAGGACTTAAAGGCTTGAAAGCAAACGAGCGGCCATCTAGCCCAGAAGCAACCGAGCCCACACGGAAGCAGCACACTGGCATAGGTGACCATGAAGGACATAGGAGACCAGGTCTCCAACATCAAAGGTGGGGTGGTGTTGAGAATCACATCACCGTGAAAGAGGGGGAGTGCTTGATGGGGACCCAATGCCCACCTGTAGAGAGCTGAACACCCCTTCCAGAGGGGTAGTGAGGAGGAGATGGGCCACACAGGGTTCAGTGTAACAACAATGAAACTCAAAACCTTCCTCTAGTTCCTGAACGCTTCCTCCCCTCCCAATCATCATGACCCCAATTCTACCTTGCCATGTGGACCTGGTTGTACCAGAGGATGTACATCGGTGCAGTGGGGATCTGGAGGCACAGGGAATCTAGGACTGACGAACCCTTCAACACCAGCGGTGGGAGTGGTGACACCAGGAGGAAAGGGCATGTAGAAAGGGAGAACCGATCTCGGAGATCTATGTGTAACCTCCTTTCTGGGAGATTTGCAAGGGGGAGGCGGGTGAGGGGAGACGCCGGGGAGTGTAAGATAAGATATAATAATTATTTATAAACTATCAAGGGACCAGGGGTGGGATCGGGGAGGGAGGGGAATGGGGGGGAAAAAAGGGAAACGGAGCTAATTCCAGGAACCCAAGTGGAAGGTGAATTATGAGAGTGATGAGTGCAACGAATGTATAAGGGTGCTTTGCTCATTTGATGTATGTACAGATTTTGATAAGAGCCTTATGAGTCCCAATAAAAAGATTAAAAAAAGGACTAGGGCAAAGAATGTACGGATGTGCTTTATACAATTGATGTATGTATATGTATATGTAAGAATTGTGATAAGAGTTGTATTAGCCCCTAATAAAATGTAAAAAATAAATAAATTAATTAATTAATTTTAAAAAAAGATAAAGAGTCTAGGGTTTTAAAGACTAGAAGGTTAACAAGTGGCCATCTAACTCAGAACCAATAAAGTGCACATGAAAGAAGCACACCAGCCTGTGTGATCACAAGATGTAGAAGGGATCAGGTATCAGGCATGAAAGAACAAAAAAATCATATCATTGTGAATGAGGGGGGGGGTACAGTTAGGGGATCCAAAATCTATCTGTAGGCAACTGGACAACCCCTTACAGAAGGTTCGCTGGGAGGAGATGAGTCAGTCAGGATGCAGTGTAGCAACGATGAAACATATAACTTTCCTCTCGTTCCTAAATTCTACCGCGCCCACTATCATGATCCCAATTCTACCTTACAAACCTGGCTAGACCAGAGAATATACACTGGTCCATATAGGAACTGGAAACACAGGGAAACCAGGACAGATGACCCCTTCAGAACCAGTGCTGGAGGAAAGGTGGGGTAGAAAGAGGGATCTGATTACAAGGATCTACATATAACCTCCTCCATGAGGGAGGGACAACAAAAAAGTGGGTGAAGTAGATGTCGGACAGTGTAAGATAGGACAGAATAATAATTTATAAATTATCAAGGGTCCATGAGGGAGGGGGAGGGGGAAGAAGGGGAAATGAGGAGCTACTACCAAGGGCTCAAGTAGAAAGCAAATGTTTTGAGAATGATGATGGCAACAAATGTACACAGTGGATGTATGTATAGATTGTGATAAGAGTTGTAGGAGCCCCCCAAAAATGATTCTTTTTAAAAACCTCAAAGAGCAAAACACACTATGGTTTATTGTACATCAATGATACTTCAATAAAATTACATAAAAGAGGGGAAAAAGAAATGGAATTTAAGGTAAAGAAAGTATTCCCTTTGAAGATCATATAGCAAATATATATTTAGGCAGGCAATTAGATAAAGACATTTTAAGTCTGGGCTTCTATACCTGCCATCTGTCTGTTATGAAAACTATAATTAGCAACTAGAATCTCTCATACAAAATCAACTCAATATGGTCTTTCTTGTCTGACCTCAGTGGTGTTCTACTCTGCTTTGATGGAACTCATCATATCATGACTCTATAACAAGATTGAGGAGTTATTTGCATTCTTATGTGGAAGGTAAATCTGTTTGGCCATTCTGTTAGACTAGTTCATTTTCTTTCCTACCATCACATCTGCCATTTTAATTCAAAACAAGGAGAAAAGCATGTATGTGCCTTTTGAGGAAGGAGAAGATTTTGGTGTGGAAGAAATTCTCTTCTAGCCTGCAAGGTAAGTATTTACCCCCTCTAGCCCTGTTGGAGGAGGGGAAAAGGAAGAGAGACAAGGCAAAGAGAACAACATAGTTAGTTTCATGCCTCCTTACTTGATCTGGGGATTGAGGGGAATATCAGTGACTATGGACCTGTTGTGCTCCCCATTTGGAAGCACGAGGAATAGAGGCTGCCAGGCAGAGAAGCCCTATGGGAAGTCACTGAAGACAAACATATAGAGAGTGCCATCAAGTCTACTGTGATCCATGGAGATCTTATATGAAATGGAATGGAGTGCTGTCTGATCTTGCACCATTGTCACACATTCCTGAATGTTGAAGTCCATTGTTGCAGCGATTAGGAAATCTGCCTCAATAAGGATCTTCCATGTCCCTCTATTTCATCAAATATGATGTCTTCCTCTAGCAATTGTCTACTAATAATATGTCCAAAACACATTAGTCAGTCAGTGTTCTCTTGTGATCCATAAGGTTTTCTTTCAGTAATTTTTGGAAGTGGACTGGCAGGCCCCTCTTCCTTGTCTGTCTTAGTCTAGAAGCTTCACTTAAACCTGTCCACCATGGGCAATCCTTCTGGTATTTGAAATTCTGGGAACAGAGCTTCCAGCATCATGACAATACACAAACCATTATAGTACAACCAACTGACAGATGAGTGGAGGAAATCTATATATCTATATCTATATCTATGTATATATATATATATATGGAGAGAGAGAGTAAAACTGGCAATGCAGTCTGATTAGTCAGTATTCTGATGATCTGCTGCTAATAGAAAATATCCCCACAAATAACATCTTAAAGTAATGATAATATCAATTTTGCTCACAAATTTGCAATCTGGGCAGTGTTCAGTGAGGACACTAGTTTTGGCTTCATCAAGCATTAGCTGGGGTAGCTCAAAAGACAGAGGCTGCAGCTCTCTTAAGACTCACTCCCTCACACGACTGATACTTCTATTGGTTGGAGCTCAAGAAGAACCCTATATGTGACATTTTCATTTGGCCTGGTCTTCCTTGCAACATCCTGACAGGGTCCCAATGGTGAACAACCCAATACGACCAGGTGGAAGTCACAGAGCAACACTTCTGCCATAGTCAAAGGCCTGCCAAGATGCAAGGAAGAGGGAAAGCAGGCCCTGTTTCTGGAAAAGTGAACACAAACTCATCCTGTCACAAGAGAATGTGCGATGTGCAACATTAGGACAGTCATCTTTGAAGGACACACCCTGCCACGAGCCAAGATACAGAGACAGATTTCTACGAATGCGAAAGGGCAGGACTTAGACTTAAAGATAAAGCCACAGACTTCATAGGACAAGAGCAATAGGGAGACAAGCAAAGGAAAGCTCTAGGACGCAAGCCTAACATGGCTAAAGATAGGGACAATGTCAGGACTGAACTGGAAGCAAGCAGACACCTGTGCAAGGCAGAACCCGTGAAGTTGTGAGTGCCTTCAAAGCTAAGTCAAAGTACCTTGGGGCGTGAGAAGGGAAGGAGCAGGAGAAGAAATTAATGAGTAGGTTTATGGAATTTGTAAGTCTGGGGACAGAGCATCAGGAATAGCTGGGTTCTGGCACTCAGTTGATACCATCAGAGTTTGAACCTTTTCCTTTCAGTGCTGTTTCCTTTTGAGTTTCACGCAGGCTTCCTGATGACAGCTGTAGTTTTATCTAGAAGCTCAGGAATTCTATTAGAGAGAGTCTCTTTTCTTTTCTAATCATTGGTGGTACTATCAGGTAAGCATTGGATTGCTAACTGCAAGTTTGGCAGTGCTACCCTACCAGCTACCTCATAGGGAAAAAGATGGAACATTTTGCTCACATAAATATTTACAGCCTGAGAAACCCAACAGGGACCTTCTATGATTCAAAATGGACTCATTGGTAATGGGGCAATTGTTTCTGGGTCATTTTTTAGGGTTAGATATCATTAACCTAACATGAGTCACATACTGAGTCTGACCCAGTCCCTTTGGACAGAGGAAAGTCATGCCCTGACTAGCCAGGCCTGGAGCTGGCAGATTGGGTCAATGCCAGCAGAAGCATGGAGATGGAGCATGGTGGAAGAGTGATCCCAAAGATACAAGCCATGTGCTGTGCGTGGAAGAAGGGCAAATGAATGCTGCATTAATTAACCAGTCATTGACAAAATGAGGTTGCATAACAAATGCCTCCAAAACCCAGCAGTTCAACAAACAGCCCAACCCCTTCCCTCCCACACACACAGTTCTTAAAATTCAGGATCAGGGAGATTAACTGGAACTTTGAACTTGGCACTTCAGGGCTTGGAAGAGATGACAGTGCATGTAAAGGCCTTGGGGCAGGAGAGATCTTGGTGTGACTGAAAGCCCAGAAGAAGACTAATTTGGGGGAGGTGAGATAATAGGAATGGAGTCTTCAGTGAGCATTTCCTTGAGAGCCTTCAAGCAAAAGCGATTTTTCTATATTCATGTTTTAGAAGTAAATCTCCACCCATTGGGTAAAGCTTTGGGTATTGGATTGGTGTCGGTATGCAGGGAAAAAAAAATGGGCTTGTTATGGATTAGGAGCCTGTGGTAGTCACCAAATCTTGTGTCAAGTTAAGGATTAGGAGTGTAGGCGTGGAGTCTAGGCTGCCAATCTGGAGATAGTCAGTGAGATTTTTATGTGGGCATAGCCTTCTCCTGAGAACTCTGAGAAATCTGGTACTTCCTCTTTGGAGGTGGAAGACACCTCTCTCTCTCTCTTTCTCTCTCTGCTACTCCTTGGGAGACATTGCAGAAGGCAAGCCAAATGGATGTGACCAGACCTCTGAAGCCAAAGAAGCCTCAGAGAGATCGCTGCCAGCACTGAGATGCTTACAATGCCACTGGATCCACAAGACTTTCCACCCATTGGCCTGTGATTATCCTGCATTCAGCATCACTGCACATGTTTTATGGGTCTGAAAAGGAATTTATAGATTGCTATCAGACATATGGGCTAATATCAGACTTATGGATTTGATCTGCACTGGGCTGGGACGTTTGTTTAATGTACAATTACTGTTTGATATAAAACTCTCTGGATTTATAAGGTAGAATTGGACCAGAACATGTACTCTGGTACAGACAGGAGCTGGAAACACAGGGAATCCACGACAGATGATCCGTTCAGGACCAGTGGTGAGAGTGGCAATACCAGGAGGGTGGAGGGAAGGTGGGGTAGAAAGGGTGAACCGATTACAAGGATCTACATAAAACCTCTGCCCTGGGGGACGGACAACAGAAAAGTGGGGCAAGTGAGATGTTTGATGTGTAAGAGATGACAAAATAATTGATATATTATCAAGGATTTATGAGGGAGGGGGGAGGATAGAAGTGGGGAAATGAGGAGCTGATACCAAGGGCTCAAGTAGAAAGCAAATGTTTTGAGAATGATGAGGGCAACACATGTACAAATGTACTTGACACACAATGGGTGGATGGATGGATGGATGGAATGACTGTGATAAGAGTTGTATGAGTCCCCAATAAAATTATCAAGCATTCAAAGAGAGGGGTGTGGGGAGGGAGGAGAAAAATGAGGAATAGGTGCCAGGGGCTTATGTGGAGAGCAAATGTTTTCACAATGATGAGGGCAATGAATGTATAAATGTGCTTTATAATGGATGGATGGATGGATTGTGATAAGAGTTGTATGAATCCCTCATATAATGATTAAATAATAGGGAAATGATTTTTAAAAACCACTAACTCTCTGTCATACACATGAGTCTCCCTCGAGTTTTCTCTAGCATACCCAGACTAATACACAGATCGCCCCTGTCCTATAGGGCCGCTATGAGTTGGCATGGACTTGAGGGCAGTGGGTTTGTTAGGGCTTTGGAGTTCAGCAGGCCTTTGTTGGTGTGTTTGAGTCTATTTTTGTAGCTGTTGTGTGCAGGTCAGTGGCTCATCTTCCAGCACTCTATAGGACCATATTTTGTTGTGACCCATAAGGCTTTCATTTGTTAATATTTGGAAGTAGATCACCAGGTCTTTCTTCCTAGTCTGCCTTAGGCTAGAGCAGTGGTTCTCAATCTGTGGGTTGTGACCCCTTTTGGGGTCCAGCGACCTTTTAACATGAGTCACCCGATTCATGGCAGTAGCAAATTTACAGTTATGAAGTAGCAAGGAAAATGATTTTATGGTTGGGGGTCACCACAACATGAGGAATTGTATTAAAGGAAGGTTGAGCACCACAGGGCTCGAGGTTCCACTGAAGCCTGCCCATCATTGCTGACCCTTCTGGGGTTTGTCATATCGGTGGCACGGCTTCCAATTTCACAGCAACACTCTAGCTACCACTGCACCACGAACTGATAGACAGGTGGTGGACTGTTCTTAAAAACCACCTGATTTACGATGCTTTGTTTTGACAGCCCTGGAAAATGGATAGAGAATCTAGTTTCATAGTCAAAGCAAGACACACTTGGGGCAGTAGGGATGGCATGAAGTGAATAGATTCAAAGTATATTTTAGGGAGAGGAAGGATGACAGTTAATGCATGGAGGCTGTGCAAGAAGGAAGGAAGCAGAGATGCCAATGATATTAAGTGCCTGAGTTAAGACAGGAATTTCCAGGGATGCTGGTGGGTCATGATGGGAGAATTTCACACTCCCCGGGGACAGGGGGAGCATTGATTAGTTCATATGTCTGCACATCTTCTCAGACAATAGAGGCTTTGTCATCCTCAAATGAAGCATGCAGTTGGAGCTCAGAGAGGGCATGCAGTGCAAATGAAGACTGGGTTGGTTGAGATGGGTGGACCAGGGCCACTAGTCAATTCTGAGGAGCTTCAGCAAACCTGCCCAGTGTCTCTTGGAGAGTGGCCATTTCTCATGGCCACAGAGGGCCTTTTAATGTTTCACCTCCCACTACAGCAGCGAGAGGCTCTATCAGCTCATCCTGGAAAGGAAACATACTACCTGCCACCAGGTTCATTTCTTCAAAAAGGATGGAAGAACACAAATGAAAGACTACAGTTTGAAGGGGTCTTAGGCAGACTATCAGGCTCATTAAAGCTTCATTTATTAAAACTTCATTATTCAGAAACATTCTCCCAGTAGGATGTATGCTGGGGTGGGGGTGGGCATGAGGAGGAAGGCTTGGAGCAGGGTAGGGGAACAACCCCACACCACCAAAAAATACCTTCCCACGAAGCAATTCCAGTGGGCACAGATTAGATAGACGTTTCATCCTCTGGTCACTTGATGTTTGTCCCTCTCTTTTATCTGAATGCTCTTTCACATTGCTCAGATGAAGCATCAAATTTGTATTAAAATGCAAGTTAGGAAGCATCATCCCCAACCAACCCTGGTCATCAAAATGGTAGTGCTCTCTCCGGGTACCCTGAGTTCAGTTTGTCAACAAGCTGAAGCAGGTGAGCTGGGGCTCTGTGAGGCCCAGGAGCATGAGTTCATTAATATCCGACCCATAATGCCTTGCTGGGTTTATGCCAACAAAGCCCTGTCACTCCTTACCTTAGGATTTACTCACTCCTTGAAACAGGCATTTATTTACACACAGTTTGACCTCATGATGGTGTTCAGCAGATGTGGATCTTACTTATTTGCATTGTTCTGTGACAGTTGCAAAATTCGTTAGTGGCTCAGGGATCAATCCTCTGTGGACTGCCCCGAAGCTAGATGAAGCAAGCAGGTTCTCGCTGATTCATCCTCCCTCCTTAGCAATGCTTGCTAGTCAGGATAACATAGTGCTCATTAAAGAAACTGCCTGTATCAGTTTAAATTTGTGACCTGGGCGGGAGGGAGGGTCATGATCACAAGTGACAGAAACTGACGCTTGACTAACTTAGGGAAAAAGGCCTAATGGTGGATAAATGGTGGGAAGACAAGAAAATGTTGCAAATGCCTGGGCAATCTCAGGGCTGTGAAGCAGGTACTGGCGAAACACTCCTCCTGAGGCCAAAGCGTGCCCTCTGTAGTACATTAAATCACATTCACACACACCCATTCATGTTCACATGGAACCTGAGGCTATGGCCTTACTTGGAGAGGAGGTCTTGGCAGATGTGCTTAGTTAAGGATTTCAAGAGCTCCATCTTTCTGGGTTTAGATTTCAGATGGATGCTGCATGCACTGATTGGTGTGTTTTTATAAGAAAAGGAGTGGGCACACAGAGACCCCGTGTGAAGACACTGGCAGAGATCGGATCAGTGCATCTATAAGCCAAGAAATATCAAGGATTAGCAGCAGTGACCAGAAGCAGAGAGAGGCTACTTTGATTCTGCTTCAGAGCTCTCAGAAGGAATGAATCTTGCCCACACCTTAATTTTAACCCTTTGCCCTTCAGAAAAGTGAGAGAACAAATGCCTGCTGTTTAAGTCACTCGATTGGTAGCCATTTGTTACAGCTACCCAAAAGAACCATTATGGATTGATCTGTAGCCCCCTAAAAATATGTGAGAAATTTGAGCCTTGGTGGACATGATCCTGTTTGAAAAGAAGGGAGTTCTTTTGTAATATAAATGAGGCCGCATGGCCACTGGAGATCCCCTCATAGAGGGGTTTAGAAGAGGAGTTGGGTCAGTCAGAGGGGTGATGCTGGGAGTGTGGAGGGTGAGTGGGTTGGAAAGGGGGAACTGATTATGAGGATCCACATGTGACCGCCTCCCTGGGAGAGGGACAGCAGAGAAGTGGGGGGAAGGGAGATTGAGGATAGGGCAAGATATGACAAAATAACAATGTATAAATTACCAAGGGTACATGAGGAAGGGGGGAGCGGGGAGGGAGAGGGGAAAAAAAAGAGGACCTGATGCAAAGGGCTTAAGTGGAGAGCAAATGCTTTGAGAATGATTGGGGCAGGGAATGTGCAGATGTGCTTTATACAATTGATGTATGTATATGTATGGATTTTGATAAGAGTTGTATGAGCCCCTAATAAAATGTTAAAAAAATGAGACCATATGAGAATAGGCTTGAGCCTAAACCTAAACACTTCTGAGTTAAAGGCCAGGATAGACCCAGTAACACACAGTACGGGGAGAAAGATAGCGAGGAATGCCAAGGAACATTCTGGTATCCACAAAGAAGGACCCTGACCTAGAGTCGCACCCCAAATTTGAACCTGTAAGCTCCAAAGCAGGGGGAAACGTGTTTTAAGGCTACTGACTTGTTGGATAATTTTTGGTTAAGGAGATTAAGACAGGAACTTAAGACATCCTCCAATCCTTCCTCTGGCTTCGATCCATTTTTCTCACATTCAAGAGTCCTCCCAGAGGATTCAGTCAGGTTGTTGTTGTTGTTGTTGTTGTTGTTCAGTGTCATAGGGAGGGTTTGGATTCATTGTGACCATACATACAACATAATCATACACTGCCCGGTACTGTACCATTCTCACAGTTGTTCTTAAGTTTGAGCCCATTGTTGCAGCCACTGTGTCAATCCCATTTGTTGAGGGCCTTCCTCTTTTCCATTGCCCCTCTACTTTCCAGAACGCAATGTCCTGCTCCAGGGACTGATCTCTCCAGACAACATGTCAAAGTTAAGGTGAAGAATCATTATCCTTGCCCTGAGGAACATTCTGGCTGTACTTCATCCAAGTTAGATGGGTTTGTTCTTTTAGCAGTCCATGGTATATTCATTACTCTTTTACATCACTATTAATCAAATATATCTATTCTTCTTTGTTCTTCCTTATTCAGTGTTCAACTTTCACATGAATATGAGACAGTTGAAAATATCATGGCCTGGGTCAACCCGCCCCAGTCCTCAAAGTAATCTCTTGCTTTTCAACACTTTAAAGAGGTCTCGTGTAGCAGATTTGACTAGTGAAATGTGTCATTTGTTCTCTTCTCTGCTGCTTCCATGAGAATTGATTGTGGATTCAAGCAAGGCAAAATCCTAGACAATTTCAAACTTTCCTTCATTTATCATGATGTTATCAATAGGTCCAGTTGTGAGGGTCTGGGCTTTCTTTACCTTGAGTCATAATCCAAACTGAAGGCTTTAATCCTTCATCTTCATCAGCAAGTGAATCAAGTCCTTCTCATTTTCAGCAAAACTGTGTCATCTGTATAATTCAGGTTGTTAATAAGCCTTCCTCCAACCTGATGCTCCATCAGGCACTGCCCCTTAATGAGTTTAGGTCATGAAGGATAGTCCTTCATAGGCACATTGATTATTACCCTACCCCCCTCACATAATAAATTCAGAGAGAGAACATTTCCCCAAAGCAATGGAAAGCTTACTAGAGAAGTGGAGGGTGCTCAAAGCCAAATGTGACACAAACTGGAAATCAATACTAGTTTTCTATATCTGAAGTCATCTAATAGTTCACTGCACTATCTAAGGAAAGGTGAGGAGAACTGGGGCAATTCCATTAAAAAAAAGACAATGCAGGGTATATAAGTCTGTCGTTCCTCTGGAGAAGAAAAACACATAGTTGTGTTGTAGAGCTTTGTTTGCTAATCAACTGAATGTAGTTGTAAGGCAGGGGTGTGTGCGCGCGTGGGTGTGTGTGTGTGTGTGTTGAAGGGAGGGTCTTGCCATTCTATTTCATAGCCAGGAGAAAGATGAGCCTCTTCCCATATCTTTTGCTCTGTGGCAAGTTACTGATCTACAAGGAACTTTTATTTGACAAGGACATTGCCGAGAAAAAAACGGGAAGCTTGTGTTCATCTCTGCTGAGAAGTGGAGTCAAAGAGATCGGCTTTATGACAGACACCCTGATCGTGCAGCCAAACTATGAAATGGCCTCATACATTCAACACACATTTGCTGCACCTCCCCAGTGTGCTGCCCATATATTACCAGGCAGAGTGTTTTATGGGCAGCATTTTAGAGTTAGGCAGGCAGAGGGAGTGTCTTTGTGGGTGTTGCCTTTACCAGTCCTTGGATTGTACTGGGACAGGCATGTCTTTTTCCTCTAAAGTAACTGATCGCGTGTAAAGAAGGAGTCTCCTCAGTAAGACGGGTTAAACCAAACCCAACCTATGACAATCATCTCAATTGGAACACATAGTGACCCTATACAAATATCCGTAGGGTTTCCAAGTTTGTAACTCTTTTGGGGGGTCAACTACCATATCTTTCTCTTTCAGAAGCACTACAGAATAGACCGTTGTGTTAGCAGCTGAATGCTTAATCACTGTGCCCATTTTGTTTGCTGAGCCGCCCTCAAAACACTGAACAGGTTTTCTGGGTACCAAGTATGTCCACTTCTATATCTGGCATAGGGTGTTTTCTCCAAATTGATAGGCGGTGCAAATCAATTACTAGGGTTTTGGCAGAGTCAGTATGGAAACTGGGAGGGTGTTTAAAATTTGAACCAGAGTAGAACAATTCCAAGACACTTCCTAGGGATTCCTGGCATATAATATGCAAATGATAGTCTTGATTTTTAACTGTGTCTCTGTTCTTGGTTCTGTCAGTACCTGGTGTGGCCACAAAGGAGAAACCTGGTCTCCTGCTATTTTGAGTATCTAGTGTGAATGACAGGAGATAAGTCACATGCTAATGAACCCTGGTGGTGTAGTAGTTAAGCACCATGTTGTCCGGCTATCAAAGGATATAGCATTGGGGTCTTAAAGGCTGGAAGATAAACAGGGGGCCATCTAGCTAAGAAACAACAAAGCCCACATGGAAAAAGCACACCAGCCTACACCGACATGATCGCTGAAGACAAAGCGGGTGCATAAACACATGCGAGCATGTTTTCTTGATGTGCACTCACTCTTTACATACAACTCTCTTATACATACGTGTTTCTGTGGATTTGTTTCTCGAATGCACCCAGACTAACATAAGCAGTGTGGAACGCATTTAAGAAGCATAGACAAGGGCAGGGCAGGATATTCGGAAGGACTGGATCCAGAATTAGAGAGGAAGGAGCCCTGGTGGCAAAACGGGCTGCTAGCTCCCTCTCCCAAGGGGGACAATGAAACAGCTGGCTCCCATGAAGATTTACAGTCTTGAACACTCCATATAGGGTCACTGTGGTTGGAATCCACTGGACGGCAGTGACCTTTTGGGATTGAAGGTGGTAGCCACCAATGACTTCCTGCCATTGAGCCAAGGAGCCTCCGGAGAGTGTGTGAACTTCTGGAATGCAGTGAACAACCTCTGCACATCTGCTTTTCGTGCTGCCCAAGTCATGCCCTTGGCCTTTGCTTAAACATATTCATCCAGAAGTGAACCATCACAGCTGCTCCCTCGGGAAGCTGGGGCCTGAGCCCTCTGGTTCCACTCTGTCAGCTATTCTGGTCCGGGTACCTCCCCTCTGCCCCAGCACAGGCAATGTGCTTTTGGAAGTAGTGCTCCCTGGGTAGTGGGTGTGATTTGCCTCCTCTGGCCTAACATGATGAATGCTGAGAGGGGGTGGATACTAGGGGGTTAAACCTCCTGAACTTTACCTAGCCCAGGGGAAAATTTATTATTTAAAGTAAGTTTTAGACAGAATCTTTAGAAAGATAAATTGTTAACTTTATGTACACAATTACTCCCCAACATATAGGCTCAACCTCATAGGCTGTGGATGACCTTGAGCAAGTGCTCAGTCACAATGGGTTTCTATCAGGATTGAGAGTTCAGCTCTCTCAACTCTCCAACTGGTTATTAGCACCATAGTCTCTATTCTATTTATGTATTTACTTTGTTTTTAGGGGGGAAAGACTCCCAATTCAACTATATTTTATTAGGAACTCCTTTGCTAAGTTTTACACAAGAAAAAGGCACAAACTGCTGTTCTGGATGAAGGAGAGCATCCGCATGAGGCCACAATGGTGTCAGAAGGACCCACAGCCACAGTTACTTAAATAAAATGACACCCATACTGTCCTGCTGACCCTGACTCATAGTGACTCTGTGTAGGGATCCTGAAGTTGCTACCTTTACAGGAAGCATTAACCTAATCTTTTTCCTGTGGAATGACTAGTGGTTTGAACCAGCGACCTTGCTCTTAATAGTCCAACACTATCCAGCATTACCACCTGGGCTCCTGAAAACTTAAATAAGACATAGAAAACAAACAACATTGTCACAAAATTGTGACTGAAGACAGATCTATTCAAGGAGTTTCAGGAGGGCCTGTGAGAGCATGAGCGGGACCTTCATTGGGATGTGCACACTACCGTATATCGTTGAGTCTGGCCCTGGAAGTGGACGCAAGCACACTGCCTGAGGGACAAGCTTTCCACTGCCAGTCAGCAGTAGGAAAGAACTCAATGGCGGCTGAATCGGTGGCCCCTCAAAATGGATTTAGGATCTCCACATGGACTCTCACTGTGAGCCACAGCCTATTGCTCAAAATTTAAGCTCAAATACAACTTAAACGCCAAACATTCTGTTTCCTTAAAATAGGGTACTGCCAGGATCAGCTAGAAGTCTGCATGACCTATCAGATCTCAACGCCAATCTCAAATCACTTCACTTGATCCATTCTACCAGTCATGTCGAGGACAACTAGAGGTCTGCATGAGCGAGCCCAAATCGCCTCCTCACTTACCCATTCCAGAGGCTGTGCCTGTATAACCTATCGACTAACACATTCCGATATGCCGTGGTTATGAAACCAACCATCATGCTAGAATAAGGACCAATCACGATGCAAGGGTCAGGGTCAATGGGAAAGCAGAATAGGGCCTGAGGGGAGCCAAGAGGGGTCACTTCACTCAATCCCTAAACCTGATCTAATGTCACTAGACTGGGGTCTTCCTCACATCTCAAGGGCACCCGATTCATGATTGAAGTGAATTGTGCTTATTCAATCATTGTTCTGTTTGCTGTCCTGCTGTGCTGCATCCTCTTCTTGCTTTTTTGGTGCATGGCTCCCTCTGTTGTGGTGACAAATGGCTCCAGAGGGATTTGACATAGGGAGAAAGACCACCCACATCAATTGTCACCAGAAGCAGACACTAAGTCCATTTCTCTCACCTCACAGAACTATGCACACCAGACACTGGTAGGGCTGCCTGGGAGGGGAACCCTTAGTGCAGTGGTTCTCAACCTGTGGGTTGTGACCCCTTTGGGAGTCATATGGCCTTTTCACAGGGCTCACCCAATTCATAACTGTAGCAAAATTATAGTGATGAAGTAGCAAGAAAATCATTTAATGGTTGGGGGAGGGGGCATCACCCCAACAATAGGAGCTGTATTAGGAAGGTTGAGAACCACAGCCCAAGTGTGTTTAGGACTTTGCTGCACTCAAGGTCATGAGACATTCCTGAAGGCAGATCCACTGCAGGAAGCCCTTCTGGGAAATGCCCTGAAGACAGGTCTCAACCAACTCCACCCTCACCCTCCGAGATCCTAATCATAGGACGCATGGAAATGCTCCCTGCCACTTCGAAGTCTGTAAGTCCATGGGAGCAGAAAGCCTCCTCTTTCTCCCTTGGAGTGGTGGCTGGTGAGTTCAAACTGCTCACTTTCTGGCTAACATAACCCACAGACCAGCTCCCCCTGAGCTCAGTTTGGTTTGCCGCACAGCACACATTGTTTGGAACCTTCTGAAATAGCTATGCACATGTGCAGGTTGGGGGGATTTCACACAAGATGCAGTTTTCCACCCTCTCTTGGCAAAAATATTTTTTGCAAAAGGCTTGTGTTCTCTTCTGGATCTGAGTAGCAGCTACTCTCATGAAGTCATAGCACATACATTCATGCTACAGTCCTCCCAACTCCCTAATGTCTTACGCCGAGTCTGCTCCATGCTTTTCTGTGTCCTACATGGCAGCTGTAGGCACCCAAGGCATGGGCTCTGCAGCCTGGGTCCAAATATCTCCTTCCCACTTCCTCACTGTGTGGTCCTAGGCTCATGAGTTTATCATCCTGTGCCACTGATTTTTCATCTGTAAAATGAGGCCAGAATAGCGTCCACACATAGGCTTGTTAAGTGGAATAATTGAATTATTATACACAAAAAGCTTAGAACGGTGCTTGGCATCTTGCAAATACTATTAGGTGGTTTAGCATAGGGACTGGGTCATCCATTACATATGCTCAGGTTCAAACTTCCGGCCAGGAAGGGGTGGTACACCTAGGTGGGCATTACACCTGGATTGGCCCATCTGGGCCAGGTGAATTCAATCCAGCCATTGGGGTTGACCATGACCGTCAACCATGCCTCCCTATGGAGGAATTGAAAAGGCAGGATCTTGACCACTCCGATGTCTCCCTTCGACCACTTTTCTGTTGTCTGTCCCCCAGGGAGGAGGTCACATGTAGATACTTATAATCAGTTCCCTCTTTCCAATCCACCCTCCCACAACCCTCTCAGTATCACCACTCACAAATTATCAAGGTTTCTTGATGTATGGGGGAGCGGGGAGGGAGGGGTAAAATGAGGACTTGATGCCAGGGGCTTAGGTGGAGAGCAAATGTTTTGAGAATAACGACGGCAATGAATGTACAAATGTGCTTTACACAATTGATGTATATATGGATTGTGATAAGAGTTTTATGAGCCCCTAATAAAACGATTTTTAAAAAAAGAAAAAAGGCAGGATCCCAGAGCCCACTGAGTGACTTTCTTTCCAGCAGCTTCTAGGTAGGCTGTGCCCTGTGAGGGGCCCTGAGGTGCCTGTGTAAACCTGAAACTTCTTCTCTCAAGAAACTCACTTGGTTCACAATCCAGGCTTCGAAGTGAGTTCTTTCTCACGCGAAGCGAAGGCCTGAGGTATATCTCTCCCAGGAGAGATCTAACAATAGTATCTTTTATTATAGAATTAGGAGCCCAGGTGGTGTAGTGGACTGTGCATTAAGCTGCTAATCGCAAGGTCGGGGGTTTGAATTGACTAGCCCGTCCGTGGGAGAAATATGAGGTTCTCTATTTCTGTAAGGCAGTGATTCTCAACCTTCATAATGCCCCCACCCTTTAATACAGTTCAAGTTGTGGTCACCTGCAACCATAAAATTATTTTCATTGCTACTTCATAACTGTAATTTTGCTATTGTTATGAATTGGTTGACCCCTGTGAAAGGGTTAATTGATCCCCAGAGGGGTAGCGACCCACAGGTGGAGCATCGCTACTGTAAGGATTTAAAGTCTCAAAACCCCAAAGGGGCAGTTCTTTGTCCTATTGGGCCGGTATGAGTGGGAGTCAATAAAATGGTAGTTAGGTTTTTTTTAGCATCAGTATCAGATTCTGGTGGCAATCTCAGTCATCCTGCATTGTGGTCTGGTTTGAACTCTGGTTGATTTGTGGGAAATGACTGCCCTGGTTTGAGGTGAGGACCACGGTGCTTCAGTGGTAGATCTCTCATCGTCTTTCACCGGGAAGTCCCGGGTTCGATTTGCAGCCAATGTGTCCCAGACTGTCAGCGAAAGTTTGTGTGTTGCTATGACACTTAGCAGGCTTCAGTGATGCTTCCAGACTGAAATAGAATAAGGATGAAAAACCTGATTATCTCCATCCACACATCGACCTATGGCCCGCCACAGTTGGCTTCCCCTCCCAGCTCTGGTGATAGCACAGACTGGCATAGTTTGCTCTGCTTCCCATGAGGTGCCCATGAGAAGCTGACTCGACAACCACGGTCAACATCAACAGCTTGAACTTCTTTCTGGGTCTACAGAAACAAGAACAACCTTCTGAAATGAGGTCGCATTGCTATTTGGGACTGGGAGAATGCCTTTGTGACAAGGATTGTGCTCTGGATCCCAAAGGCGACTTTTAAACACAGCCACATAGCAACTCCGGAAATTGCCGTAGTAGAAGCCACGTTTAAAAAAAAAAAGTTCTACTGACTTGCTCAAAGAGGCCAGAGATGGATGGGGGTGCGGTGGGGTGGGGTGGGGTGGGAGACTCCTCTAAAAATGAACAAATTTGTTTCCGTACATATTTGTCATGTCTTTTGGTCCTGAAAGATGGGGGGGGGAAGCAGACGAGAGGAGGAAACGGCGACTGACAGTCATCTTGTTGGTGTTCCCACAGCATCCCCTCCTTAGGCACTTGCTGCCATCTCATCCAACTCCACTCAGTATATTTTCAGCCAGCAATGATGCAGAAATGTCTGGGTACTCCAGTTTTATTGTAGTCAGGCAGCATTTATGGGTTTGACTTTCAACTCAGCATGGTAAGACGTCTAGAAGCAATTATAACCAGCACCTGCTCTGTCTGTGCGGTGGGCAGGCAGTGACAGATTCCCAGCTTCTGGAACACTAGTGCCCCCTCCCAGCTCAGGATAATGACGGTGACACTCGGCCTCCTTGTTGTCTGTGGGAGCTCTTGGAGCTCTCCTCTGAAACCTCATATTATTGGCATTTCTTTGAGTGAACACATCAAATTAGTGACTGTAAAGGAAGGCGTAGGAGATGATTATTGGTGACAAGACAAGCCTCAACCACCTCCAGAGAGCATGTCTCCTAAGTGCAAAGTATGGAGAGGGAGGAAACAATTGACCACAAATGGAATAGGCTCTGAGTCTCCCACACAATGTATGTGTGTGGTCACTAAGGCGCCAACATTATGGCTGGAGAATGGATATGGTTTGTGCAGCCGTGATTGCCATCCAGAACGTGCCGTATTGTGAAAAATGATTTTTTATTCTGAGCAAATCTCTGCTTCCACTTGCTTTAATGCTTCGCCAGAGAGCCAGGGACTCTGGGAGGGGTCGGGATGCACAGGGCTGGGCTGACCTCAGGAACTCATGTGTAAAGGGCTTTTTCTCACTTGGAAGCAGGCTGGGTTCACAGCTGTTCTTTCTGGTAAAGCTTGTTTCTGAACCTTGCCACGTCTGAGTCCGAAGAGGGAAATGAAGGTGACAAATGCTGCGAGGAGCCCTGGGCACATCTTGGCTATGGTCCTGCTTAAGTCTGTTTCATTTGAATCCCAGTTTTACCTTTCCTCCATTCTGGGTTCCGAAGCATCAGATGGGTGCCAAATGCTTCCACGGACAACTAAAGCTGAACAAAGTGGAGGCAGATGAAGAGCAACTGGAGGTTTGTATTTGGGAGACTGAATACTTGGGCTTCCTAGGCCAGTCCAGCTGGTGGTTAGAGCCCTGTTTCAGATTCCACTGAAATCTCCTAGTGTCCAAGGACCAAGTGGCTCCTAAGTCCAGAATTTCTGTTACATGTCTCACCAAGGAGAAGCTGGGCCAAAATGCATTGAAGAATAAAGCAGGAGCTTGGCTTGTGAATCCACTCTCTGATTCTGAAATTTCAAAGGCTCCATGCACAGACATTTCAACACTGAAAGCACAGCAGGGAAAATCAAAGACTTGGGCTTCCTCCTTGCCCCTCTTTTAGGGCTTTTATGGTTTTCCAAGGTGCCTCCCAGAGCCGAGTGTTGTATAGGTCATGTTTTAAAATGTCGTAGTTCTGAGGGACTTGCTGTTCTGCTTTCTTTTGCAAGGAGACCCGGTTTCTTCTATTGTGGCCAAACACAGAGCACAGATGTCTGTGGGCCCCTCCCTTTCCCCTGACTTTGTTCTCTTCTCTGGATACCCTACTGACCTGTTCTCCCTTACAAGATCTGAATTGCTCACACACTTCGTTAAATTCTCATCCTAGCGAGAAGCACCTGAGCATCTTATTAGAGCCTGTATGAGTTCTGTTCTGGATGCCTATTTGTGTAACTTCAGGTCTCTGGCATGGAAACGTCCCATGCCCACAGACCCACACAGGTAATATAAACTCCAACAGTAGTTTAAGGTTTAAGGTGGTCACAGGGAACTCTGGGGCCCGTGTCTCCTGGTGAACCACACAGGCTGTCTAAAGGGGCTAGTTCCATCTCAATGTAGCCATGCAGGAATGTAGACCGGTTAGGTAGCAAGACAAGGGGTTGTTCCTCTCCATGCTTAGGGGGCCCCCTACGGGAGGTTGGAAGCCAATGCAGGCTAAGCCCAAGCCAGGAGAGCTTAATTGACGCCTTCCAGCTGAAAGCCCTTAAAAGGCTGGAATCTGGAGACCACCTCCCCTTCCCTTCAGCTGCTTCTCTGCCTTCCACTCAGCAGGGCTGGGTGTGCAGTGTCATGAGGGTGCCCGTGTTCAGTTTAGTGTAACGCCGGAACCTTCTTCTCTCATGTATATAAACCCACTCGGATTATGAACCAGGCTTTGGTGTGAATTTCTTTCCAGTGTGTAGCCAAGGACCGAGACATTTCCCACCCGAGAAACCTAACAGACCCAGACTTACAATAAACCCATATTTTTATTTATAAGGCAAGAGGTGACCAGGTCTAGACAATAATGGTGAAGAGGGCCCTGGGTTTGAGAAATATTCTGAAGTAGAATCCATAACCCTTAGAAATGTATTGGCCTTAGGGGAGGGGCAAAGAGGGCTGGATTGAGAAAGTCTCTGGCATCCAGTTCTGACTTGACTTCTGGATCCTGAATCCTTCAGGGCCATGACCTTGCCCTCCACCCAGACCTTCCCATAGCCATCTTCTCAGAGCCTTGTTAAGTTCTCATAATACATTACACCTGCCATCCTGTGAGCAGCTACCAAACCCAGGCACTTTTTTCAAAGACAAGCTCGCTCTCTCTACCCCTAAGAGCAGGTAGTTTGGGGATGATGGATATGAGATACCACAGAAGACAAATCTGTTATCTTCCATGGTGCACAAAACATGCTGTCACAACCAGGACTCGTGACAATCCCTCAGTTTCCTAAATTGCTTCACTGCTACTTTTTAATTAAGCCTCATTAGATTGCCATATATTGATAAGAGGGATGACCCTGAGCTAGATGCATAAATTAAAGCTTTCCTCATCCTGTGCTTTTATATGAATGTGTTAATTATTTTTGTCATTAGGGAGAATAATGGAGGGATGGAGCAATACCAAACAGAGTTTGACAAAGTGTTGGTGTTTGCTGCGGCAAACGTGGTGCGTGTCAGATACAATCCGTCACCTAGTGAGTCTGCAATTAACACCAAGGGACAAAGGTAGGATTCCCTGTAATAAATAGCCTTCCTCCCAGATGCTAATGGGGACCCAGCAGGACCCAAAGTTGGTTTGTCGCAGTTGTACACGGGCCCTTAGAGGAGACAGAGCTGGTGTTTGAAACGAGTCTTGTTTGCCCCCAGTTGGAGTTCATCCACCACAGGACAGTCCTATCCACTGCCAGGACTCGCAGTTCCCCCTCCACAGGATGCAGCCAGCTCTACAGCTCCCAGATGCTTTCCCGTATGCAGGGCCTGGGGCAGGACGTGGGGTGAGCAGTGGGCACTGGGCAACCTGGGGTCCCATCCAACCTGGCCCAGGGCGTGCACAGTCCCACCTTGCAGGCCTCCTGGAGCGTGGCCTCTTTCCTACAGTTGGCCCTCAGCTCGCCCCAGAGCTGCTGCAGTTCCTGTAGCCTCGCCTGGAAGGTCTCTGAGGCCCAGTGGTCCCCCTGCAGGCCCCTCTGTCCCTCCTGCAGCCACAGTGGGCACACAGACCTCCTCCAGCCACCAGCTGTTGGTTCTGGGCACTAGCTTGTAAGCTTCGATCCCCCCTCTATGTAATGGGCACAACAATGGATTATTTTGCTTCAAGGAGAGAAACCATATACAGTCCTGAGTGGGGCCCATCTTTTGTAGATGGGAATAGAGACACTTAAAAAAGAAGGAAAAAAAAGGATTGACCTCCAGTCCCTTCACCGGCAGGGACAAATGCTCTGGTCTCACTGTGTCCCCTAAACACATCATGTCAAAACGTTTTCTTTTAAATTATGGACATCACTGCATTATAGTTACGACAGCCAAAGGTGGAAGCTGCCTTTGAGTCCGTGGACAGATGGATGGACCAAATCAGTGAGTTCGAGTTCTAGAACGGAGTGGTGTCCTTTCATTAAAATAGGGGGATAAATGTCAGGTCACAAATGAACCTTGAAAAGACATGCTGGGAATTAAATAAATAAAATTCCCAACTCACTGCCATCCAGTCAACTCTGACTCATGGTAACCTTAAAGGGCAGTGTGGAACTGCCCCCACGGGTTCCGGGGATGGTAACTCTTTTACAGACATAGAAAGCTTCATCTTTCTCACAAGGCGCAGCTGGTGGACTTGAACTGCAGGTCTTACAGACCACAGTCCAATTTGTAACCACTACGCCAGCAGGGCTGCTGGTAGTGACATAAGCCAGACACAAAAGAACAGGTGTAGGACCGAGCCAAGTAGAGAAAGGGTGAGCACAGGCAAAGGCACAGAGGCAGGTAGATCGGAGATATATGGGTTCACGGTGGCACTCTTGGGCGGGTTAGTGCCCTGTGACCCCGCGACCCATTTATTTATTATTATTACTTTTCCTTTCCCGGCCTCTTTTTATCTGTCTACCATGTGTATCCCTGAATTTGGTCTGGTCCCTGCCATATTACCTGGTCCTCACCCCAGGAATGTTCATACAGTAGCTTTTCCCCTATGTCCCTTTTGCATTTTTTTTAAAGCTTACCTCCGTGGACACAGTGTGTACTTGTCATTTTGTGCTTAGTTTACTTCGCTTAGCATGCTTTCCTCCAGTTCTTCCCATGCAGTGATGTGCTTCATACGTTCATCACTACTTTTTAGCGATGCGTAGTACTCCATTGTATGTATGTACCACAGTTTTTTTCCCCCCACTGAAAAAGAAGTCTTTATTCTGATCCCACCAGCTGTACCATCTGTTATGCGCCTTCCTCCTTGGCAATCCGGTCTTTCTTGAGTGGTCCCATGAAAGCTTTTTTCTCTTCCACGGTCTGGAAACGGCCATGGCCCAACTTGGAGGTGGTGTCGATGAACTTGAGGTCGATCTTCTCCAGGGCACAGCGCTTGGTCTGCACCAGCAGGGACTTGTGCAGAGTCAGCACTCGCCTCTTGGTGCCCACCATGCAGCCCTTGAGCATGACAAACTCATTGATCACTTCCCCGTAGTGGACAAAGTCGCCCAGGGGGTTGATGCTCTTGTTAGAGAGATCATAGTCGGTGGAGGCGTTGTTCTTGATAAGCTTGCCGTCCTTGACGAGGTAGCCCTGGCCAATCTTATAGATCTTCTTGTTGATCTCTGTGCAGTGGTGGTAGCCTTTCTGCCCAGCGTGGGCCATCGAGAAGGCCACACGGGCGGGATGCCAGGCCCCGATACAAGCCACCTTGCGCAACCCTCGGTGGGTCTTTCGGGGCAGCTTCTTGGTGTGCCAACAACTGGTGACCCCTTTGTAGCCTTTGCCCTTGGTCACCACCGTGATGTCGACCATTTCATCCTGCGCGAACACCTGGTTCACTGGCACCAGCTTCTCTCGGGCCCAGTCCAGCTTCTCAGCCACGGAGCTTCCGTTCACCTGCATCTCCGTCAGGTGCGCCTTCTCCTGGCGCAGGGGGAGCAGGCGCGTCTGGGTGTGGGTGATGGCGCGCATGACCGGGCAGGACTTCTTCATGCTGCTAACGTCTTTCTCGAGCTGCTTCTTACCCTTGTCATCCTGCCACTTCTTGCAGTACTTGGTGAAAGCCTTCTTCTTCGACTAGTGCCAGTTCTTGTAGAACTGCCGCTTGCACTCGTCGTCACTGATGTGTTCCGCAAAGACCGTCTTGAAGGTCCGGAGGCCGCGAGGTGTCTCCACATAGCCCACGATGCCCACCACCACCATGGGAGGGGTCTCCACGATGGTCACGGCCTCCACCACTTCCTTCTTGATCACCTTGGAGCCTGGTCTGTCGACCTCGTGCACAATGTGGGTCATGCCGGCCTTGTGGCCCAGGAAGGCCGTCAGGTGGACCAGCTTGGAGGCGTCATCCTTGGGGAAGCTCTTCACCTTCCCGCCGTGCCAGCTACTGTGCTTCCGAGGCAGGAAGCCCAGAGACCCATGCTGGGGCGCCAAGAACTTCCGGTGTGATATTACATCGTTGATCGCTGATGGTAGAGGTACCCCAGCTTTTTAATCCAATTGTCAGGTGATGGAAATTTGGGTTGTTTCCAATTCCTTGCAATTGTGAACTGTGCCACAATGAACATTGGAGCACAGATGTCTGACCTTGGTTTGTTTCTTTCCCAGTAAGGGGGTTGGGGGGTTGCTGGATCATATGGTAACTCTATTTCCATCTGTTTTAGATATCGCCAGTAGACCTCTTTCTTACACACATATGAGTCTCCCTGGATTTGTTTCACGGATGATGTGTCTGGGTCATTGTGTGGTCGTGGTCTCTTTTAAGACTTGATCGATGTTTTCTTTACATTGTTTGTCCTGAAGGTCTCTTTTATACCCTAAAACAAGGAGTCAAGAAGATGCATGGGACTTGATTGCTGAAGGGGGTGAGGAGTGAAGAAATGGACCCAAAGGGTGTCCATACCACTTCTGGGCTCTGCTCTGGAGCTGTTGCCAGCTGTCCATAAACTGTTGGCACCTGTGGCCGAGGCTGCGGGCTGACCCCAGGCTTCTCTGGCAGAGGAGGGCTGCCTTCTGCTCCGTGATATGGGGGATGTCCGGAGACTGAGGAAATGGATCAGGTTGTGCTCAAGAGGCCCCTGGCATGGGAGTGTACTGGCTCAGCTCTTCCTCTGCAGGGTCCCACAGAAGAGGTCCCCTGGCCTGGCCCCGATGCTAGACCCAGTGGCATACCTGCCCCTGAACTTGGAGGAGGCCCATCTCCTGCTCCAAGGCCTCGTGTCTGTGCAGCAGCCTCTCCATGCTCTTCCGATCCTTCCCAAGGTCCAGGACTCTAGCAAGGGCACCCTGTGGAGGACGGGCACATTACAGGCTTGGCCTCTGCCCTTCTGCCCAGGGTTCTCATCAATACTTTCTTCCTGGCTGGTCTTGGCCTTGGCCTCGGGCAGGTGACAGAGTCTGATTAGTGTCTGCACAGTGACACTGCGGGTGTTGGGGACAAGGCTGCTGGATGGAAAACAAGTACCTAGCAGGGGTCCCAGGCCTTCCTGTCAATTCCCTTCCTGCCTCCCTTCCATGGGGTCTCTGTCTCATAGGCCAGGTGTTTCTGAAACCGCATCAGCTTCTCTTTGTGGTCCCCAAGAGGGACAGGCTATTCCAGCTGCTGGCCCCACCCCTGGACCAGTCGCCGTCCTGTGTGATGGTGGGGACATTAGTGCCCTGATGTTCATACTGCCTTTGTCCCAAGCGATGACCCCGTCTACCCCTCGGTCTCTGTCAATGAGTGAAATGCTGACCAAGCTCAGGGACAGCACAATAATTTTTCTTTCACCCAAGATAACAGGGCCCAGGCCCATCAGTCTTCAGATCTAGGAAGTGGCTGGGCAGGGGCCATGGGTGGGTTCTCATGTGGAGGGTGCCCCTCACCCACCACTGGGGCCCTGTCTACTCTGCCCATCAGGATGACAGGTGTCCACACGGGTCTGAGAATCAAGGGCCCTGGGCTCCAGTCCTAGCTTTGCCCCTGGAAAAGCCATTAAACTCTCCACATCCCGTTCCACCGCAGGCCGCCCCTTGGCCCCTAGTGGGGCTGAAGGTCACTTGTAAAGGTAAAATGGGGTTCAGGTGGGGTGCCCTCTGACCTGGCTAGCAGCCCTGAGAAAGCCGGCAGTAATCAGAGAGGTGTGAAGCTTGTGTAGCTGACCTTCTCCCAGAGCTTCCACTCAAGCCGGCCGCTCTCGTATCGTGCCCAGCTGGCCCTGAACCCAGGGGCCTGGCAGCACCCTGGCCTGCTCTCTCAGCGCAGCCTCCTGCGTTGAGGGATGTGGGAGATGGACCCAGCCCTGAGTACTGAGTGTACCACTGCTGGGGCTGGCTCACAGCCCATAGCCCTCACTATAAGTCCCGGGGGCCTCCCCTCAGCTCTGCAGTTGAGGGTTGGCCAGGCTCCTGGGAAGAAGGAAGCAGGGGCCATGTGATATGGGCAGATCCAAATGCCCCCTGTGGTCCCCAGAGTGTGGCCTAACCCATCCCCATGCGCTTCTGGGTGCATGGGCACCTCGGCTTGGTCACCAGCCCTGGATTGGAGCCTATGGCTCCTTGGTAATCCCTCACCAACCAGCACAGGTTCGGTGTGCATACACACCTCACCCGTGTGCCCCCAACAGTCTGGATACCCTGGCCTTATCAGGGTCACGCCCATGACCGTCCCGGCCATCACCTCCCTGTCCTGTGTGCTTAGCACCTCTGAAAGGAGCCATGCTTCTGGATCAGCCGCTCCACCTCTTCCACAGAGCCCTCCAGGGCACTGGCTTCCTGGGAGACCTGGGGCAGCCATGGAGGTGACACAGGGGTGGGGGGTGATAGGGGGCACACATGGTGGTTCAAAGGGAACCCTAGACAGCAACATCTGCCAGAACCTTGGTTTACAGCCTGGGCTCTCTGGGGGTGCATCAAGGGGCCTGCGGCTGGGGGTGGGGAGGTGGGTGCTGAGCAGGAGGGGAAGTAACCTGAGGAAGAAGAGCACTCCAACCTGGGGGCCATTAGGAACATCCCAACTTCTGACGAGGTGGGGAGGAGCCCCATCAATTTCCAACCAAACCGCGTAGGGCTTGGCTGGCTGGGGCCAGTAGTGGGGAGGAGATGGCCCTGAGTGACCTGAGGCTCAGGTGTCCCCTTGGCCACTTGGGAAGACACACTATCTAGCTCCGTATCAGAATAGCAGCCAGTGATCCAGGAAGCAAGGGGGATTGGGGTGGTACTACAGGAGGACTGGAGGTCCTGGGGTCAGTGTGTCTGTGTGTGGTAAGGGGAGCTGTCTCCTGGGCCTGCAGGATCTTGTCCAGATGCCACACTGTCTGAGGAAGAGCTGCTTGTGGTGCATGGCCTGCCGTCTCCCTTGCTTCCGTTCCCAGGCCTGAAAGACTTGCTCCCAAGCATCATGCAGGGCGCATAGACTTTCCTGGACCTGGGCATGGGCATGGACACAACCGAAGGTGGTGCTGAGGGAAGCTCCAGAGAAAAGGTGCCTGACTGTCCCACCCAAGGGGAGGGTATTGTTTGTGTTTCCACATGGAAAGAGGGACCAGATATCAAGCCAGTGCCAGATGAATGCAGTGTGCCCGCACGGAGTGGGGAGCCAGTGGAGGGGCCTGAGGGCTGGGCTCCCATACAAGCTATGTGGACAACTGCCCTTGCCCCCAGAAGAATTTACTTCAGAGGACAGCACTGAAGCTGCATCTAGGAGAGAGGGGCATGTTTGATCAGAGCAAATGGGAGCAAAGAAGAGGGAGGAAGAGAGAGTGGAGCACATCCTGGCCCATCAGTCCTGGAGGACGATATCCCGGCTCTGAACAGCCAATGGACAGAGTGGAAAATGTTGCTTATCCCACCACGGGACACACCGTCCATTGATGACCCAGGGCCCTAAGGGGGACAACACTGGAGACTCAGGGTTAGAACTGGCCCAGACTGATCCTATGGCACTGAGGCAAACCACTAAAAGTGTGTGGCAGAGCAAACGTGGGAGCAGAGCAGGGAGCCCCTGAGGTAGTACAAAGGACAGACTCTGGGGCCAAAGCATGGTACCCCATTGGACCTGACTGAAGGACACGCCTAGAGATTAAAAATCAGATCTTCATCTATGTATAGGTTTTTCTTTCTTTAAAATTTTTTTCTTTTATTTTATTCTTAAAAAAGCATTTTATTAGGGACTCATACAACTCTTATCACAATCCATACTTACATCAGTTGTATAAAGCACATCTGTACATTCTTTGCCCTCATCATTTTCAAAGCATTTGCCTTCCAAAATTAATTTATTCTTCTATGGGTAATTGGTTTCCTTTTTGTTGTCATTGCTGTGTTCTCACTCATTGCCTATCTTGCAATGACTTGATCTTTGGTGCACATTATTATCTCTACAGACCTATCTAGATATGATAGACTGCATGAATAGTTTGGAGGAGAAAACTAGGGGACCAATAGTTCTGGGGGAATAGGGGAGTGGGAGAGAGGGGGGCAAAGGGGTAGTGCTAAACAACCCAGGAACAGGGGAGCAATAAGTTATCCAAAATCTGTAGCAAGGAGGGTGTGAGTGGTCTGGTAGGGATTCAGCAAGGGCAAGGTAACCGAGAGAAATTACTGAAACCCAAATGAAGGCTGAGCGTGATAGTGGGACAAGAGGAAAGTAAAAGGAAAATTGAGGAGAGAACTAGGTGACAAAGGGTATTTATAGAGGTCCAAAGACTGGAATATACATATGTAAATATATTTATATGAGTGTAGGGAAACAGATCTGTGTGCATATATTTATAGGTTTAGTACTAAGGCAGCAGATGGACATTGGGCCTCCACTCAAGCACTTACTCAATGCAAGAGCACGTTGTTCTATTAAATTGGCATTCCAGGATTCACACCTTCCCGACAAGATTGCTGAAGAAAAATGTGTGCATAAGCAAATGTGGTGAAGGAAGTTGACGGTGCCCGGCTATCAAAAGATATAGCGTCTTGGGTGTTAAAGGCTTGAAGATAAATAAGTGGCCATCTAGCTGAGAAGTATCAAAGCCCACATGGAAGAAGAACACCAGCCTGGCTGACCACGAGGTGTAGAAGGGACCAGTTTTCAGACATCAAAGAACTAAAAATCGTATCAGTGGGTGCCCACCTTCCTGATACGATCAGTGAAGACAAACGTGTGCATAAGCAAATGTGGTGAAGAAAGCTGATGGTGCCTGGCTGTCAAAAGATATAGCATCTGGGATCTTTAAGGCTCAAAGGTAAACAAGTGGCCACCTAGTTCAGAAGCAACAAAGCCCACATGGAAGAAACACACCAGCCTGTGTGACCACGAGCTGTCGAAGGGATCATGAGGTATCAAGAATCAAAGAACAAAAAAATCATATCATTGAAAATGTGGGTGAGTGCAGAGTGGAGACTCAAAGCCCATTGGTAGCCAACCGGACACCCTTTAATGAAGGGTTGTGGAGAGGAGATGAGCCAGTCAGGGTGCAGGGTAGCTACGATGAAACATATAACTTTCCTCTAGTTCTAAAATGCTTCCTCCCCCCACTCTCATGATCCCAATTCTACCTTACAAATCTGGCTAGATAAGAGGGTGTACATAGGTACAGATAGGAATTGGAAACACAGGGAACGCAGGACAGATGACTCCTTCAGGACCAGTGGTGAGAGTGGCGATGCCTGGAGGGTGGAGAGAATGTGGGGTGGAAAGGGGAAATTGATTACAAGAATCTACAAAGAGCCTCCTCCCTGGGGGAGGGACAGCAGAGAAGAAGAAAAGGGGAGACTTTGGACAGTGCAACATATGATAAAATAATATTAATTTATGAATGATGAAGGTTTCGTGAGGTAGGGGGGAGTGGGGAGGGAGGGGGAAAATGAACAGCAGATATTAAGGGCTCAAGTAGAAGGCAAATGTTTTGAGAATGATGATGGCAACAAATGTACATATGTTCTTTAAAAAAAAGAAACCTTTTATTATTTAAGCTTAATTTATTCCCAAGCCATGAGTTTTTGCTTCTTCAGTTTCTTCTGGGAAATCTTTTTCTTCAGTGCAACCTCCTCTTCTGGTTGGGAACGATTTGTTCCTTCTCAGTCAGGATCATTTCAATGTGGCAGGGGGAGCTCCTGTGTGGATTAATCTAGCCAAGAGCTCTGTAAGTCCGGTGGTGCATCTTGGGGGCTTTGTTCACCTGGATGTGCTCAATGACCTGAGAATCCACATCTAAACCCTTAAGTTCAGCATGACTTTCTGCATTTTTAAGCATGTGAACCAAAAATTCAGCACTCTTTTTGGGCTACCAACTCTGGGTCCCACCCCACTGTTTGGCCTGGGCACATCTACCAACACCATCATTGTCCCGTCGGAAAGGCACACACTGCTTCTGCAGAGTGACGTCTTTCAAGTATTTGGTGGCTTTCCAGATGTGCATTCCTTTGATGGCCTGGGCAGTTTCACGGGTGTTTTTGAAGTGGACCCGGAGATTCGACCCTCTGTATTTGCAGGATTTTGTAGGGTTTTCTGGGTCAAATGAGTAGCGAACCATTTTAGCAGGTCACCTCAGGCCGCTACAGTTAGAGGAAGAGCCTGTACATATGTTCTTGACACAATGCATGTATGTATGAATTGTGATAAGAATTGCACGAGCCCCCAATAAAATGATTAAAAAAATAGAAAAGAAAGGTGCTTGTCCCTGTGGGGCCAGTGTGCGGTGGTCCAGTGGGCTGGGGCAGGGCCAGAAAGGGGAGCCGACCTCCACGGCGGACGGCCCTGTAGCCTGGAGCACCTGCTGTCCCCGCTGGGTGGCGCACTGGTGCAGCTCCTTCTGGGCCTCCAGCTTGGCCCGCAGCTCTTGGTGGACACTGAGGCTTTGGGCTCCACTGCCAGGGTCTTGGGGCTCCTCCACCACCTGCAAATCTCACTGCACACTGGCTGCCCAGGAGGCATAGTCTTGCACCTGGAGCCTGGGAGAGCACGGGAGAGCACGGGGTGAGGGCACCTGGTACCGAGGCAGCGTCACAGCCGGCCTGAGTCCACCACCACTCATGTCCAAACCTCCATGTCTCTGCCGCTTAATCCCACAGCCTTACCAAGTGTCTACTCGGCCTCTGCTCTGCCGCCACCCCTCCTTCCCACCCAGTTCTCCAGGGCCAATGAAGTCCCTCATGGGCCGCTTGATAGCTTTACCCACCCATCCACAACTTTGCCAGACCCCCACTTTGAGGTAGCCTTTGGTGGCCTTGTGTGAGAGCCAAGGGACTCGGGACTCTTGTCCCTTCACTGCCTCACTGTGCAGATGGAGATTTTTGGTGTGTTTTTTTTAATTAAATTTAAATTTATTTATTTTATTGGGGGCTCTTACAGCTCTTGTTACAATCCATACACCAATTGTATCTGACATAGTCATACGTATATTGCCATCATTCTTTTCTAGACATTAACTTTCTATTGAGCCCTTGGCATCAGCTCCATTTTTTCACCTCCCCCACTCGTGGTTACTTGATAGATTATAGATTGTTATTATTTTCATATCTCACATTGACCATTGTCTCTTTTATCCTCAGGTTTCTGTTGCTTCTCTCCCTGCGAGGGGTGTGTGGTTATATGTCATTCATTGCTATCGGTTCCCCTTCCTTCCATCCTCGACCCCCCTTCCTGCTACCCTTTTGGTATCTCTAATCCCATTCCTGTTCCTGGGTTCCATGTGTTGTGTGTTTTATCTCTTGCTAATACTTATGGACTCTAGTCCAGAGTGGGAAGCGGCACTGGGGTGATGACAGTGGGGGGTGAGGAGGCCTCAAGGCGTCAGAAGCAGATTGTGTGATTCATTGGTGCGATCCATGTCTCCTCAGTGGGGCCTCCACCCAGTGGGACACAGCATCTGGGAGGATTGTGGCATTCTCTTGAGATAGCATGGTGGCCAAGGGCCCGGGCATTGAGTGTGGTATTCTGGGCCTGGGGTAGCAGCACTTGCAGAAGCTACCCTCTCCCCCAGGCACCCACCTGGATATGGACGAGCACGTGAGACAGTTGGCTGTGAACTTTGAGGGTGGCCTCAGCGTCTCAGAGCAGGTGGGGTCTGGCCTGAGTCAGCTCCCACAGCTCCAACCAGGCAGCCCTGCCCCCAGGCGGGGGTCAGCAGTTATCCCAGCATGCTCATCCTCCACCTCAGCTTCTGTCTGGTCAGCCCTTCAGCTTCCTGGCTGGGTTTAGAACTTGTCCTAAGCTCCCAGAGGGCCACCGTCCTGAGATCTTGCTCAGCTCTTCAGGCCTTTCTGCAAACTCTCCTCCCAGGAGCCCATTATCACTAGCAGTTTACCCCTTGCTCTAACGATGCTCCAGGAGGCCTGCTTGGGAAGCGTTGGGCTGTTGCCTGGTTCAGTCCCACTAACTGCTCCTCAGGAGAAAGAAGAGGTTCCCTGATCCTGGAAAGATTTACTGACTTGCACACCCTCTGGAGGATCCCCATGAGTCAGCAGGTGGGGTCATTCTAAAGCCCGGCAAATGGCAGGTAGCCACGTTGTGTGCCACCCAGGCATGCTGTGTGTTTGGAGGAGACTGCACACCCTTCAAAGGTAGAAGCTGTACCCCTCCATGGTTCTTGCATGCAGCAAATGCCGGGCCCCTGAGACTCTGGGCCAGCCTCTGGGCTAGGATCATGGGCAAATCGGGATCTCGCCTAAGCTCCATTTGGGCTGGAAACGCAGTAGCTTGTACTGTGACCTGGGTCAGCCTGGGGCTGTGCAGGGCATCCTCAGCCCAGCTCAACTATTCCCAGAACGCCCCTGCAGGTTCAGGGAGCCCGTGGCTTGGGAAAGTGACCCTGCAAAGTGGACTTTGTGACCAAGCTCCCTGATCCACCGACCCAGCTTTGCCTCCTCCACAGGCCGCAGACAGCAGGGTCTGCCCTGGGTTCCCTGAACTCGGGCCCTCTCTAGAGACAGTGGTTTGCAGAGCCGCAGCACAGCAAGGTTCTCCCTGGAAGCCTCTTTATCCCATGCCCAGCACCTCCCCCCAAACTCACCCCTGCTCCAGGCTGCTGGTACTCACTGTTGGTCCTGTCACCACTGCTGGGCCCTGGGGGCAGTGCTGGGCCGCCACTCCAGCAGGCTCTCCGCTAGTGGGGCAGGCTGCCCCCTGGTGGCCACCCATCTTCACTTGGTGCCGAAACATTGCAAACTTGGTTAAGAGGGGCTGAGAAGAGAAGAGAGGTAACACAGGGGCCCTGACTGGTGGGCTGTGAGACACCTCAGTCAGTGACTGGGCAGGGCAGGATTGGACAGCCACAGAACTTGCCCCTCTATGCAGAGAGGGGAATAGGAAGCCACAGCTGTCCTCAGCCCAGACTGATGTTCCCCATCAGCCCCTTGTGCATGCAGCCCCCCTCCACTACCCGTCTTCATTCGGCTCCAGGGCACCTTCCTTGCCCCTTGCCCCTTCCTCACTAGGGTGTGCTCATAGTCTTCTCTCCTCTGCCCACCTGCTGCTGCTGCTCAGCCAGCTCTGCAAGTCCTTGGCTTCCCTCAGGAAGCCCTGCAGTGCCAGCATCCTCTTCAGATCCTGGCCCCTGTGGTGACAGCCTGAGACCCCCAACAGTTAGTGTGCATATGTCCACACTCTGGAGGTCAAGGGACCCAATCAAAGGGGCTGCCTGAAGGACAAGTTTCTTCATGGTCTTTGCCCAGGCTGCTCCTCTGGATTCAAGAAGCAAACCCAGGGCAGGGGGAGTTGGGGCTGGCGAGGGTGTGTCTGTGGGGAAGGGCAGGTGACTGGAGCCAGGGAGCCAAGCCCCTGCCCTGCAGGCTCTCCTCAAAAGTTTGTGGGAAGAGGAAACAGTGAAGGACTCATCTTTTCCTGACACATGTCTACAGGCCTCTGTCATGGTTCTCTTCAAGGCAGGGGTAGCATCAAGGGGAATAAGCAACCCCAGCCAGTTTTCTGGTACCCACTGCTGCAGTGACCCTCACTGTTGGGTTGCCAACTCCCGCAGTGTCTGCAGCTGCTTCCAGAGCTTCCCCTGCATCACACCCAGCTGCTCTGAGACCTCAGTTACAAGGATCTACGTATAACTTCCTCCCTGGGGGATGGACAACGGAAAAGTGGGTGAAGGGAGACAAAATATGTAAGATCTGACAAATTATCAAGGGTCCATGAGTAAGGGTGGAACAGGGAGGTCAGAGAAAAATGAGGACATGATGCCAGGGCCTTAAGTGGAGAGCAAATGTTTTGAGAATGATGAGGGCAATGAATGTACGGATGTGCTTTACACAACTGATGTATGTATGGATTGTGATAAGAGTTGTATGTGCCCCTAATAAAATGATTTTTAAAAATTAAATCATTATAATTTCTTAGGACAATGCCATTTGTATTTCAAAGCAACATTCACGAAAGCTATTTTTTCACCTTCACTATCTTCTATTAAGTTTTAGATAGAGCAAAAACAATTCTTATGCCTTTTTATGAGATGTAATGCAAGTAGACCTAAATTTATGCATAATTAAAAATTTGAATGAACAAAATATTTTGTTAAAGAATTTGACCTTTTGTGAAAATCATCGAAAGCATATAGCATTTTATTGAAGGGTTGGGAATGTTTTCCTCTATTTTATTCTAGTATTTGGTCTGAGGTTCTTACGGCATATTCTGATTGTTGTCATGTAAGAGAATGTACATTCCATATAAGAGAAAACTTTCCTTATAATATTTTCCTATCAATGGCTTCCTGCTGAATCTCTCATTTGTTCTTTTATCATTATTTTTCCTATAGAAAACACAGGCTGCTTAACGTTATTCTTATTAATCATTTTTATTAGTTAGGAAAATATTTATTATATATACATTTTTATTAAAAATCTTTTATTGGAGACTCTTACAACTTTTGTTGCAATCCATATTGAGTGCATCAGGCATTTTGTACATATGTTGCCTTCATTCATTTATAGACATTTCTTTCTTTTTTTTTTTTAAATCATTTTATTGGGGCTCATACAACTCATCACAATCCATACATACACCAATTGTGTAAAGCACACTTATACATTCATTGCCTTCATCATCCTCAAAATTTGCTTTCCGCTTGGGTTCCTGGAATCAGCTCATTTCCCCTTTCCCATCTCCCCCTCTCATCCTGCTCCTCTTCCTTCATGAACCCTTAATAATTTATAAATTATTATTTTCTCTTATCTTACACTGCGCAGCGTCTCCTTTCACCCAATTTTCTGTTGCCCATCTCCCAGGGGCGAAGTTATATGTAGATCCTTGTGATCTGTGTCCCATTTCTACACCCACTTCCCTCCCAGTATCGCCACTCTCACCGCTGGTCCTGGGGGGTTCATCTGTCCTGGATTCCCTGTGTTTCTAGTTCCCATCTGTCGCGCTGTGTATCTTCTGGTCTAACCAGGTTTGCAAGGTAGAATTGGGATCATGAGAAGTGGGGGGAGGAAGTGTTTAATAACTAGAGGAAAGTTGTGAGTTTCATTATTGCTACACTGAACCCTGAGTGACTCATCTCCTTCCCACTACCCCTCCGCAAGGGATGTCCAGTTGTCTACAGGTGGGCATTGGTCCCCCGTCATGCACTCCCCTCATTCACTATGATATAATCCCCCCTCCCGCCTTTGTTGCTTGAAAACTGGTCCCCTCAGCCCTTCATGATCACACATGTTGGTGTGATGCTTCCATGTGGGCTTTGTTGCTTCTGGGCCTGCTTGTTTACTTTCAAGCCTTTAAGACCCGGGACGCTATATCGCTTGACAGCCGGGCACCATCAGCCTTCTTCACCACACTTACTTATGCACACATTCATCTTCAGCGTTTATGTGGGGAAGGTGATCACACAATAATGGTTTTTGTTCTTTGGTGTCTGCTACCTGATCCCTTCAACACCTCGTGTTCACTTAGCCTTGTGTGCTTCTTCTCTGTGGGCTTTGTTGCTTCCAAGCTAGATTTCAGCCTGTTTGCCTTCAAGCCTTTAAGACCCCCAGAGTTTCATTATATTGTGCAGAGAGTGGCTATGAACCAAACCCACTCGACTGCACCCAACAACAATAACAACAGGACTTGTGCTTCCAACAATATGCTGAATAAGGCCTTAAGAGAATCTCCCCTTTGTTTAGAGCAGAGGCTCTCGACCTGTGGGTCGTGTCTCCTTAGGGGGTCAAACAGCCCTTTCATGGGGTGGCCTGAATTATAGCAGTAGCAAAATTACAGCTATGATGTAGCAACAAAAACAATTTTATGGTTGGTTGCTCACGACAACATGAGGAAGTGGATGAAAGGGTCGTGAGTAAGAATGTTGAAAACCACTGTCCAAGAGGAAGACTCAATTCTTGATACAGTTGAAGGGCAACAAAATAGAGTCAGCCCCAATATAGATGGGATAGCACAGTGGCTGCAACAATAAACACAAGCCAAAGAAACACTGCAAGGATGGCACAAGACGGGACAGTGTTTCATCATATTGACATAGAGTTGCTATGAGTCAAAAACCACAAGGAAAAAAACAGGACTTGTTTTTCTAACAATGTACCTAAGTAGACCTGAAGAGAACCTCCTATTAGTTTAGCGCAGCGGTCCTCAAACTGAGGGTTGTGACCCCTTTTGGGGGACGAATGACCCTTTCACGGCAGTGGGCCGTTCATTAAAGTAGTAAAATTAGAGTTATGATGTAGCAATGAAAATAATTTCATGATTTGGCAGTCACCACTACATGAGGAATGGTATGAAAGAGCCGTGGCATTAGGAAGGTTGAGAACCACTTCCCTAGAGGAAGACAGAATTCTTGGTGGAGTAGAAGGGCAGCAAATGAGAGGCAGACCCCCAGATGATAGATTAGCGCAGTGGCTGCAACAATGAGTGCAGACAAGAAACCACTGTGAGGATGGCACAGGACGGGGCAGCGTTTCATTATCTTGTGCGTAGAGTTGCTGAGAGTCAAAATCCACTGGGCAACACCTAACAACAATCACTGTAGGTCTCATGCTTTTCACAATATGGTGCTGTAGATCCTCAGAGAAACTCCTCTAAGTTTAGAGCAGTGGTTCTCAACCTGTGGGTCGCGAGCCTTTGGGGGGTTCAAATGACCCTTTCACAGTGGAGGCCTGATTCATAACTGTAGCAAAATTAAAGTTACAAAGTAGCAATGAAAATAATTTTATGATTGGGGGTTCATCACTATCTAAGGAAATGAATGAAAAGGCAATAGAGGGGCAGCAAAAGAGAGGAAACCCCCTAAAAGTTGGATTAGCCCAAGGCTGCAACAATGACAACAAGCAAAATAACCACTGTGAGGGTGGCACAAGACGGGGTCACGTTTCATTATATTGTGTATAGAGTTGCTATGAGCCTGCACACACTCAAAGGCACCAAACAAAAACAACAGGACTGTGCTTCTATGAATATTCTGAAGTAGACCTTAAGAGAAACTCCTATTAGTTTAGTGCAGTGGTTCTCAACTTTTGGGTCACGAGCCCTGTTGTGGGATGAATGAACCTTTCATAGTGGTCGCCCACTCATAACAGTAGAAAAATTAGAGTTACAAAGTTGCAATAAAATAATTTTATGATTTGGCTGTCAGCACTACATGAGGAACGGTATGAAAATGCTGTGGCATTAGGAAGGTTGAGAACCACTGCCCTAAATGAAGACACAAATCTTGGTAGAGTAGAAGGGCAACAAAAAATAGCCAGCCCCCCCCCCCCCAATATGGCTCCAACAATGAGCACTAGCAAACAACCACTGTCAGGATGGCACAGGTCTGGGAAGCATTTCATGATATTGTGCATAGAGAAGTGATGAGCCAAAACCCCCTCCGTGGAACTTAACAACAATAACAAAAGGGCTTGTGTGTTTAACAATATGCTGAAGTAAATCTTAAGAGCAACTCTTCTTAGTTTACAGCAGGGTTCTCAACATTGGGTCGTGAACACTTTCAGGTGGGGGGTGTTTCGAAACACCCCTTCACAGTGATGGCCTGATTCATAACAGTAGCAAAAGTACAGTTATGAAATATCAATGAATATAATTGTATAATTTTATGATTGGGGTCCACCACTACATTGGGAACTGTACAAGAGGGCCGCAGAATTAGGATGTATGAGAAACATTGTCCTAGAGGAAGACACAAATGTTGGTACAGCAGAAGGGCTGCAAAAGTCAGGCAGCCCCTACAAGATGGAATAGATGCAGCAGTGAGCGCAAGCAAAGGACCACAGTGAGATGGCACGAGATGGGGCCGAGTTTCATTATATTGTGCATACAGTTGCTATGAGCCAACACACACTCAAAGGCACCAAACAATAATAAAAAGAACTTGGGCTTCTAAGAATATTCTGAAGTAGACCTTAAGAGAAACTCCTATTCGTATAGACCATTGGTTCTCCAACTGTTTGTCGAGACGTCTTTGAGGAGACTAACGAACCTTTCACATGGGTGGCCTGATCCATAACAGAAGCAAAATTACAATTATGATGTAGCAATGCAAATATTTTATGGTTGGATGTCACCACTGCACGAGGAATGGTGTGAAGTGGTTGTGGCATTTGGAAAGTTGAGAACCACTGCTCTAGAGGAAGACACATATCTTGGTACAGAAGGGCAGGAAAAGAGAGGCAGTGCCCAACAAGATGGATTAGCACAGTGGCTGCAAAAATGAGTGTGAACAAAAGAACCACTGTATGGAAGGCACAGGACGGGAAAGCATTTCATTACATGATGCATAGAGTTGGCATGAGCCTAAACCCATTCGAAGGCACCAAACAACAGGATTTGTGCCTCTAACAATATGCTGAAGAAGACTTTAAAAGAAACTCTTAGTGTAGAGTAACAGTTCTCTAACTGTGGGTCAGAACGTCTTAGGAGGGAACAATAAGCATTTCATATGGGTGACCTGATTCATAACAACGGCAAATTTATAGTTATGGAGTAATAAGGAAAAGAATTTTATGATTGGGGGGGTCACTAGTACATGAGGAATGGCTTGAAAGAGTCATGACATTAGGAAGGTTGAGAACCTCTGCCCTAGAGGGAGACATAGATCTGGGTACAGTAGAAGGGCAGCAAAAAGAGGCAGCCCACAGCATGATGGAATACAACAGTGGCTGCAACAATCCGCGCAAGCAAAAGAACCACTGGGAGGATGGCGCAGGACAGGACACCTTTCCATCATATTGTGCTTAGAGTTGCTAGGCGTCGAAAGCTACACAACAGAATCTAACAATAACTATAGGATTTGCGCTTCTGACATTATGGTGAAGTAGATATTAAGAGAAACTCCTCTTAGTTTAGAACAGCGGTTTTTAACTTGTGGTTCGCGACAACTTTTGGCGATCAAATGACCCTTTCACAGGTGTGAAATGATTCATAACTGTAGGAAAATTACAGTTATGAAGTAACAATAATGTTATTATGGGGGTCACCACTACATGAGGAACTGTATGAAAGGGTCATGGCATTAGGAAATTTGACAACCACTGCCCTAGAGGAAGACACAAGTCTTGGTACAGTAGAAAGGCCACAAAAAAGAGGCAGCTACCCAAACGTTGGATTGGCACAGTGGCTGCAACAATGAGCACAAGCAAAAGAACCACTGTGAGGCTGGCATAGGATGGGAAAGCATTTCATTATATTGTGCGTAGAGTTACTATGAGCCAAAACCCACTCGATGGTACCTAACACCAATAACAACAGAACTTGTGCATCTACCAGTATGCTGAATTCTATCTTAAGAGAATCTCCTCTTAGTTTAGAGCAGGGGATCTTCACCTGTGTGTCGAGACCCCTTTGTGGGTATGGAATGAAAATTTCACAGGGGTGTCGTGACTCATAACAGTAACAAAATTACAGTTATGAAGCTGCAATGAAATCATTTTTATGGTTGCGGGGGGTCACCACTAAATGAGAATCGGTATGAAAATATCATGGCATTAGGAAAGTTGAGAACCACTGTTCTAGAGGATGTCCCAAATCTTGATATGAGAGGGCAGGAAAAGAGAGGCGGTCCCCAACAAGATGCATAAGCACTATGGCTGCAACAATGAGCGCAAGCAGAGAACCACTGTGAGGATGTCACAGGACAGGGCGGCGTTTCATTACATTGTGCGTAGAGTTGCTATGAGACATACCCACTCGACGGCACCTAACAACAACAACAAATGGACTTGAGCTTCTAACAGTATGGTGAAATAGACCTTAAGAGAAACTCCTCTAAATTTAGATCAGCGGTTCTCACCATGTGGGTCGTGACCCCTTTGGGGCTTAGACGAACCCTTTACAGGGTGACACTATTCAAAACTTGTAACAAAACGAGAGTTACGAAGTAGCAAAGAATATAATTTTATGATTGGGGGTCTACCACTACAAAGGAAAGTGTATGAAAGTGCCGTGGATTTAGGAAGGTTGAGAAGCACTGTCCTAGAGGAAGACACAGATATTGGTAGAATAGAAGGGCAGCAAAGGAGAGGCAGCCCCTACAATTTGGAATAGCTCAGTGGCTGCAACAATGAGTGCATACAAAGAACCACTGTGAGGAATGCACAGGACGGGGCAGCGTTTCAGTACATTGTACATAGAGTTGCTGTGAGCCAAAATCCACCCCACGGCACCTAACAACAGCAACAACAGGACTTGGGCGTCTAACAATATACTGAACTACATCTTAAAGAAACACCTCTTAGTATAGAGCAGCAGTTCTCAACCTGTGGATCGGGAACTCTTTGGGGGTTGAGCTACCCAATCACAGGGGTTGGTATCTTCTTCATAGTAGCAAAATTACAGTTATGAAGTAGCAACGAAAATAATTTTATGAATGGATGTTCACCACAACATCAGGAACTTCATTATAGTGCCAAGGAATTAGGAAGGTTGAGAACCACTGGTTTAGAGCATAGGAAATCTGATGAAATACTGCATATTTTAACACACATGACGTTGGAAAGTAATGGAAATTGGGAGAGGACAGTAGTATCAAATTCCTATGAGTCAGAATTGCTCTATATCATAGAGTAGCTAAGACAATGAGAAGAATTGACAAAGTCAAAGAGCTGTAGAGAAAATTCCATAGGACACGTGGCAACAGCTTTATGCTCTTGTTAGACCCTCAGGGCCTCGCTATCTTTTGTTGGCTTTCTTAAGCCCATCCCCACCACTGTGAATAGTCTTCATTAAACTCTCTTTAATTAAACCTTCTGTATGGTTTGTTTTCTGCTGGACCCCTAACAGATATCATTTAATTTTCTTGATTGCAATTCATCTCTAGCATACGGAAATCTTTCAAGAGTTTGTTTTATGTTTTGCTTTCATCCACAACAGCATTTCCTTCCAGATTTGTTTGTCCTTGAAACATGATCAATAGTTCTTTCCTCTCCAATGAAACCCAAGTGATATGCTGCCTGACTGCCTATGAAGTTCATGTGTAGCCTACATGGAGATCCCAACCATTCCCTAGACAAGTGTTTCTCAACCTTCCGAATGCTATGATGCTTTCATACAGTTCCTCATGTTGTGTTTACCCTGATCATAAAAATTATTTCATTGCTAACTCATCACTGTAATTGTGCTACTGCGATGAACCAGGCAACCCCTGTGAAAGTGTCATTGGACCCCCAAAGGTGTGACCCACTGGTTGAGATCCACTATCTTAGACCAACGTATGGCCCGAGGGCTGTATTGGGCCCCCCAAATAATCAATAGCTGCCAGCATCACACATCTCACCAATGAGAAGCATTTGTAGCCATCACCTTAGGGGTGAGTTCATTAAATATTTGACCTTTATGGCTCCATGAATGATGTTATAAATCACCACATGGTCCTTGGCAGAAAAACAGGTTTCCAGCTCCTGCTCCAGACCAAAGGTTCCCAAACTTATTCTGCCTACTGCCCTCTTTTCAGAAAAAGAAATTACTCAGGACCCCCCAGCAATGAAATAATTTTGGACTATAGCCCACCATCCAGGATAAAATGTAGATATCTGCTTTGTAGATCTCTGGATTTTTCTGTGCCCAGTAGGTGGGTGGTGTTGCCCACTTTGGGAAACGAGACTCTAGGAAAATCAGGTGTGTTTTCACACTCTCTGCAAGAATTTCAGTTGAGGAGCAAGATCTGTCTTGAAAGAAGTATATCCAGAATGCTCCTTAGAGGCAAGGATGGCTAGACTTCATCTCACATCCTTGGGCATCAGGAGCTATGAGGAGGAACATCATGGAAAAGGCCATCATGCTTGGTAAAGAGGCGCCCAAAAGGGGAGGACCCTCACCAAGATGGATGGACACAGTTTCTACAACAACACACTAAAACATAACAATTGTGAGGCTGGCACAGGAGCAGGCAGTGTTTCTTTCGGTTGTATGTAGGGTCACCACGAGTTGAAACCAACTTGACAGCATCCAGCAAAACCAGATGTGGAGAAAGCATGGCCTGTTCTGTGTACAGTGGCCCCACCGAGGTTCCTCATCAGTTGTGTTTGAATGGGCCAGGTGCTCTCACAAACCTCCTCTTCAATAGACAACTTAGAATGTTTTCTTTCTGGCCAGGAACCATCCTGAAATTTAAAATGACCATTTGACACTGAGTTGATTGCGATTCATGGTGAGTCATAGGACTTTCAATCGGCATAACCTTTCAGAAACAGATGGCCAGGTTTCTCTTCCAAGGTATTTCTGGGTGCACTTGAACCTCCTCATTTTCTGTTAATGGCCAAGTGTTTTAACCATTTGTACTCTCCAGGGATGACTCACAGCTCTATATATCCTTAAAATTAACATCTCTCCTCTCTTTGGAAAGCCATGGCAATTGTTCTGTTTCAGTAGATTTACCTTCTTTAAATATAGGAATGACATATACTTCTACCACCTCACAGAAAATGTCAGAAACTCGTAGCTCTCATTTAATAATGGCGTGGGTGATTACATATTGGGCTGCTAATCCCAAAGCCAACAGTTCAAAACCACCAGCCACTCTCAGGGAAAAACATGAAACTTTCCAATCCTATAAAGTTACAATCTCAAATACTCACAGGAGCAGTTGGACCCTGTCCTATAGGGTAGAACGCAGGTCATGGGGACTCAGAGTGGATTCGATAGCAGTAAGTTTGGTTTGGTTTGGACTCCCCTCCTAAAACAATAGCTCACAACTACTAAGTGCATGTTATGTACTAGTGTTCTAAGCATTGCATGTACTTTCACTCATTTCATCCCACTGGTGGTGGTGGGGGTGAAGCATTAGAACTGCTAACCAGAAGGTCGGTGGTTCAAACCCACCAGCTGTTCTTCGGGATCAAGTTGGGGCTGTCTGAGCTCATAAAGATTTTCAGGGTCGGTCGTTTGCAGGGACAGTTATTACTTTTCCTGGTGAGTTGCTATGAGTCTGAAAGAACTCAAGAGAAGTGGGGTTTTGGTGACTTTTGCAACCCCTTTAAGAGGAGCGCTGGCGGGGCAATAGAGAAGCCCTTGACTATTTACCACTAGCTCAGCGAAACCCTCGGCAGCTTCCCATGAGAATGATGCGTCAATTTGCTCCAGTATCAGTCACAGCCTATGGGAACACCTATAGAATGGTTCCACTCTGTCCTCCAGGCTCACTATGATTTGGAATCGACTGACCCATTGGTAGTACATCAGCTTCCATCTATAGGTGAGGACACGAATGCACAGAGATGTGAAGCCATCTGGCCCAGGGGTAATCAGGTTATCCAAGGGGGAGCTGGAATTTAAATCCCAGCAGACCAGCCTCAGAGACTACAGGCTTAGCTCTACCATCTGCTGATATCTGGACTAAGAGTGGTTGGATTTTGCCTCCTTTTCCCTACACATCATCTCCACTGTCCCCTATCAAGCAAAATTAGCTTGAGCATTGAACAGGCACCCTCTAGCCCTGCCCGATTGCACACGCACAGGTTAGAAAAGGATGGGGAGATCACTGGGCTGTTTTAGCTGCCACCTCTACTCCCACTGCGCCAATACACCCACAATGAAGTCAGAGAAAGAATTCTTGGCCTTGTAACCACTCCTCAGCCCTGACACCTTGGAGAGAGCCAAAGCCACTCTCTTGGACACCCACTCGACTGCTACCTGGGAACTTCCCTTGGAGCACTTGGGGACAAAGGAGAGGGAACACGCCTGCAATGTAATTAACATTATGACAACTTGTTCCCCCCTTGGAGAATGACACCATTAGCTGCTTCAATTGTGCATGAAATGTAAATTACACGACTCAGGGGTATCACATCTGAGCAGCCATGATGCTAAGTGACGAGGCTCTCCATCGAGCAGCCCCTCCCCAAGCAGCAGGAACTAAGAAACCCAAGCCCCGAGGCCGACAGCTGAGACCGAGGTCCTATGGTCTTTGAGTGTGCCTGCTCCACAGAGCCCACAAGGGAGGATCTTTCCGGGTGGCCCTGGATGCCAGGCTGGGATGTTCCAGCCACCTGCTGTCATCACCCTGGACCTCCCATTTTCTCTAAAGGGAGTCGAACGCTGGACAGCACTCTTTCCTCTCTATCTCTCAGAAAATTAGGAAAAAAGGGGTGGTGGCTGTGGTTGTGGTAATATCCTTCTTGCTAAGGAGTTTTGGTGATGCTGTGGGTTAAGCATCCCGCTACTAATCTCAAAGCCAGCAGTTCAAACCCACTAGCTGCTCTGAGAGGGAGAAAGATGAGGCCGTCTGACAATGGGCAAATTTATAGTGTCAGAAACCCACAGAGGCAGATCCAAACTCGTCCCCCAGATTACTTCCATATCCATTCTGCCTCCCATTCATTACTCTGTCTGGCTCAAATTATTCCGTGTTCACTCCCTGGCCAGCTCCCCACATTTCCCTACCCCCTTTCACCACGAACTCTCTGGACACTACTCTAAATCAGCTTGAGACACTGGATCAGCCACACTTCTTTGTGGCCCATGAAAGAACTTTCCAAAACCTCATGTCCCAAGCAGGTCCACTTGCTTTTAGAGAAGAGTCATAGGCAAAATTGTATGTTTCCACCTTGAGAGGGGCAAGCACCACCATGTACAATTAGTAGGTGACCACCAGTGTGTCACTTTTGTGGTCACTACACATCTCCTTTGGGGACCCATTTGCCCCTCTCCTAGCATCCTGATTCCTGGTGCCATGGCTAGACTGGGATGGGAAATCCCTGTGCTCAACCAGGAAATTCCAGGTGGAATCAGAGTCACTGTCCCCTCTGCAGAGCCTCTGTGAGGACAGGGAGTTTGGAAACACAGCCTAAATCTGCAGTAGGATAAATTTAAGAAATGATCACGCATTTACCCTAATGTCAACTGTACAAATCACACAACCAACCTTCAAATGCCCTGCCACTGAGCAGAGCCAAAAGCAGGAAGAGCCAAAACGTACATATGGGTACAGGAAGACCTCTGGAAGGTGTCCCTGTGGGGGGCCGGGGAAGGGGGAGAGTGGAGATGAGGAGGCTCAGGGGCTCAGGCTCAGGCTGGGAAAGAGCCAGAGTTCCTAGTTCGACTCTCTCTTTGTCTCTCTGCCTAACCACCCACCTCCCACCCAGTCCAGGAGATTCTTTGAACAGGGCCCACAGGGTCAGAAGTGAGAGCTGGCAGCTCCTGTTACTACCCTGGCTTGGGAAACCTCCCTCATTCTGGAAATGCATATATTTTCTTGGGCTTTGATCAAGACCCAGGACAAGCCTCCCTTCCCCCTTTTCTCACAGAGGCACTTGGTCACAATGGCAAATAGCCCTCAACTGTGCCATGCACTCCACCTCTTCATTCCCTGTTCCCTTCGAACCATCTGCTGCAAAAAATCACAAAACAGCCCGATGGAGGGCAGGTCGGTGCTTCTTTTTCAGACTTCCCTCTCGTTCTTTCTCTGGTCGCATCATCATTCCAGGTACAGCAAACCCATTACTGTCCAGTCAATTCCAACTCATGGAGACCCTATGTAAGTTTTCCAACATTGTCCAACATTACTGGAACAGACAGCCTCATCGTTTTCCTTGAAGCAGCTGATGGTTTGAACTGTCAACTTTGAGCTAGCAGTTCAACATTTACATGACATCCCTTCAGAGTGGTGAGTCATAGTCTGCAGACACCGTGGGCAAGAATCATTGTTCTGGCTTATTTTCATAAGGTGGGATTCTAGGTAGGCAGGTGTGACGCAGGTGTAACTGGAAATCGACTAGATGGCAACAAACAACAACACTGATGTCATTGTTTCGGGACTTGGGAACTGAGACCTATCAGGCATGGAGCTAAGCAAGAGCTACTTCAGGTTTGTTAGGTACTTCATTGCTGAGCTCTGTTCTACATACTGGGAATACAGCTAGAAGGAAGGTGGCATTTCTGTTCCTGGGGTTGAGAGATGAGAGGGGTTGGGAAACTTCCTGTCCTGTTAGTAGTGGGTGTAGACATTGTTTCTGCTGTTAGATGTCATTGAGTCACTTCCAACCCCTAGCCACCCTATGGACAATAGAACGAAACACCACCATGTCCTGCACCATCCTCTCAATTGTTGTTATGTTTGAGCCCCTCGTTGCAGCCACTGTGTCAATCCATTGGCCGAAGTTCTTCCTCATTTTCACTGCCTCTCTGCTTCACCAAGGAGGATGTCCTTCCTCCTCCAGGGACTGGTCTCTCCCTAACAGTATGTCCAAGGTACGTGAGGGGAAGCCTCACCATCCTGGCTTCTAAGGAGTATTCTGGCTGTACTTCTAACCCACATTTGTTAGTTCTTTGGCAGTTCATAGTACTTTCAATATTCTTCACCAGCCTCCCAATTCAAATGCATTGATTCTTCTCTGATCTTCCTTTTCAATGTCCAACTTTCACGTGCATAGAAGGCCACCGAAAATATGACTAAGATGGCTTTAGTCAGGTGCAACTTAATGTAACATTCTTGCTCTTAAACACTTTGAAGAACACTTTTGAAAGAGGTCTCTGGCGGCAGCACGCGGCCCCTTTAAGGGTGAGGAGGAGGGGCGCACAGGTGGAAGCCCATGGCCCCTTTAAGGCTTGGCCTACTTGGCAGCAGCTGGGGGCCTATTGAGAACATGACAGGAGGCCAGCCAGCAGTTCCTATAGAGGACAAGGGCTCAGGAGCTGAGCGAGCCAAGCTCTGAAGGCTGTGAGCCAGCTTCGGAGCCGCACTGCCTCCATGGGCCATAATGACCTGATGCGCAAGGCCTAGGACTTCAAAGACCAGGTGTGGTCTGTGCAGCCTTCCTGCCCCTTCCCAGACTCCTGCCCACTATGTAGGGCCTTGACACCATGACCCCTGATGTGGGTCTGCATTCCACCAGTCACCTGGCCAGCCACCAGGATCCCCACCCTGCCCAGCTGACACACCCAGGACCACACTCCAGACCCCCTGCCCCCACCCTGGGCCTGCTCACCACCAAGACTCTGCCCTGGGCCCGCTGCCCACCCAGGAACCTGCATCAGGGCCCTTGCCAACCCTGGGTCCAATCCAGGCCTGGCACACACCTGGGATCCCTGTTCCAGGTCCCTGCCCACCTGGGTCTGGACCTGCCACAAGACCCTGCCTGAGGCCCTCTGCCTACACAGGAAACACCCCCTGCCCAGCTAGCCCCTGGGTCATCTGGGCACTGCCCCAGGCCCCCTGCCTGCCCAAGACCTTGTGTTAGCCCGACTGGCCATGGAGGATGGAGAGGAAGAGGGACCCTGCCCAGGACCCTGCACCCCATCCCACTTGGGATGCCCTGGGTTGGTCCAGCCCCAAAGGTGGCTGCCCTCCCACAGGCCCATATACCCAGAACTTCATTGGGCCCACTGCTTACCTGAGGCCTCCCCATCAAGGGCTTGGGATATGTAACCCCATCCTGGGATGGGCTCCTAGCTTGCTAGAGCCCCATGCCACTCTCCTTAAGCCCCAACTACTTAAGATCCCTAGAAAGTGCCTGTGGGGGCCCTTGTTGAGTCACACTCTGGCTGTAAGGGGCTAGGCTGTAGCTCTTGAAACTTGTCTTCTCCATTCTGAACCTTTAGCACATTGGTCCTTCCACAGGGCAGTTCTACAGAAGTGGCAGGGAACTCTATTCCCGAGTGGAGTTGGCCAGGTTTGAGTGGGGGATGCCCTGGTAGGGACCCCAACTTGGGAGAACAGCCCATCTCCCCTTTCTCTTTCCCAACTGCAAAAAAAAGAAAAAAAGAAAGAGATCTCAAAGAGCAGATTTACCCAATACAATACATCCCTTGAGTTCTTGACCGGGGCTCGCATGATCATTGATTGTGGACTTCGGAAAGAAGATACCCTGATCACTTCAGTCTTTTCTCCATTTATCATGATCATGTTGTAGATGACAGGGTCATAATTACATATAAATATGTCCCTGGGACCCAGCTCCTGAGGAGTCCCAAACTTCTTGATGTAAAGAAAATAAGAGAGAGAAAACAAGCACTCTGAGCTCTTGGTTGGAAGGACAGTCCTTTGTGAATAGAGAGCTGCAAGGATATTGGAGTTCCTGAAGGGGGGCAAACAGTTCCACACACTACTATTTAACAAATCATTTGCCGTTGGAACCCACCCAGGGAAACCATGGAGGAAAGGCCTGGCAACCTGCTTAAAGCCTATAGTCTTGAAAGTCCTATGCAATGTACACATGGGGGCACCATGAGTCAGAATCAACTTTCTCATGCCTGTCTTGGTTTGGGGCGAGGAGCTATTAGAAGCAGTGGGGTATAATGTTGAATCCCAAAAAAGGAAGGATTTGGTCACCATTAAAGTGACTTCTGACCAAATTACTAACAATCATAGGGACTTTTGTGGGAGAAAGATGAGGATTTCTACTGCTGTAAATATTTCGTGTCAAAAACCCACAGAGAGTTCTCCCCTGTCCTATACAGTCGCTGACTTGCTGTCAACTGGATAGCACTAAGATAGCACCTATCTCCTGAAAGGTTGCCATGCGGCAGGACTTGTGTCAAGTCCATTATGGTTATGCCTATGATCTTTGTGGGAGACAAAGCCCTGCTTATGTTTAATGTCTCTGTTGTCAGAACGCTCCATTGTCCAGTCCTGGCTCTATGTCCTTCTAGCTCCATGACATGGGACAAATCATTGAACCATCTTTGCGCTGCTGTGTGTAGAAGGGAAGTGAAAAATAGTGCTTAGGTTGTGTGTTCGAGGTTGAGATTGAATGCATCAATAGATAGAAAGACCTTGTTGTTGTTGTTAGTCTCCAGTAAGTCAAATTTGCCTCCTTTTGACCGTAGGTCTGATAAGACAAATCACTGCTAGGTCCTATGCCATCTTCCTGGCGATCGGCAGGTTTGAGGTCATTGTTGCGGTTATGGTGCCAGTCCGTGTCATGAAGAGTTTCCCCAGATCCACATGATGTCCTCTTCTCGCAACTGGTCTTTCCTAACGACATGACCAAAATCAGCATGACAAAAATTTGCCATTCTCTCTTCTAGGAACATTCTGTGAAGAGTGTCCTGGCTCAATTTCCTCCAGGACTGATTTGCTCATTCTCCTGGCCACACACAGTATACTCCACACACGGTCTTTGCCATCACTGCCATTCAAATGCCTCAATCCTTCTGAGAATCCTGGTCCTCACTGTTTTCCTCATTAGAAACTCCATTTCTCGCAGCTTGCTTCAGATCTGCTGAAGTGGAATCTGAGTTTCTGTTAGGCCCCAAGGGCATTTTATTTGTGTGCCTGCTAGAAGCACGGCTGGGGAACAACGTCTGGCCCATAGTAAGTGCTTTATAATTATTGGTTGTGATCAGTGTCATTATTTATTACTCCATCTAATCTTTCCAGCACATTCACAGGTCAGGAAACCAAGATTCTGAGCCTGTCAGTGCCTTTGCTGAGGCTACCCCTCAGGAGAGGGCAGGGGCTCCATGCAAACCGAATATAGGATCAGGCCAACATTTGGATCACTCTGAATGGAGACACAGTCAATGCTCATTAACCAGTCACTCCCCATTGCCTTCGTTACCCAACCCTTATCAACCGTGACTCTGCTTGCTGTCTATGGATTTCCCTATGGATTCTGCATATTTTATATCAATCTCATTATGGTCTGACTTGTTTCACTCAGCAGAAAGTGTTCAAGGTCCCTGCATGGTGTAGCATGTCCCAAAACATCATTCCTTTTTAAAGGCTGAAAAATATTCCATTGTATGGCTTAGATATTGTTTGGTTTATCCATTCTTCGGGCCCCGGGCACTTTGGTAATAATCACCTTTCAGCTATTGTGGGTAGTGCTGCAGTGAACTTGTATACCACTATCTCTTTGAGTCTCTGTTTATTATTCTTTGAGGTATATGCTTAGATGTAGAATTGTGAGGTGGTCAAGGATTTCCTCTTCCTTGGATCCATGATCAACGCTCATGCAAGCAGCAGTCAAGAGCTTAAAAAATGCATTGCATTGTATTGGCTACATATTCACAAGACTTCATTAGAGTATTGAAAAGCAGGGATGTTATTTTGAGAACTAAGGTGCATCTGACACAAGCCATAGTATGTTCAAACACTACCTATGCATGCAAAATTTGGAGATTAAATAAGGCAGGCCACAGAAGAATCGATGCATTTGAATTATGGTGCTAGGAAAAAAAGAACCATAGGAAGTACTATGGACTACCAGAAGCACCAATAAACTTGTCTTGGAAGAAGCACAGGCCAAATGCTCCTTAGAAGTAAGGATGGCCAGATTTTGTCACCCTTTGGACATGTACTTTCAACATGTTGTCAGGAGAGACCAGGCCCAGGAATAGGACATCATGCTTGGTAAAGTGGAAGGGCAATGGAAAAGAGGGAGGCTCTCATGAGATGGATGGACATGGGGGCTGCAGTAATGGGCTCAAACAGAAGAACAATTGTGATGATGGTACCGGGTGGCGTTGTGTTCTGTTTGACATAGGGTTGTTATGAGTGGGAAAGAACAGGACCGACCCTAACAACAATAGTAAATCTCTGACATGTTAAGAAGAAACAAGCATTTTTCATTTGCTCTATGAGCCAGGCACTGCGAAGACCCTGAAGGTCCAGATAGAAACAGCACTTGGCCCCTACCCATGATGGGTTCCCAGGCTAGGGGTGAGGCAGCAGATCTCCACTTTTGGATGAGACCTATGCAGCCCCCTTTGGGTTCCAGTGTGTGCTGGAGATACTCCAGTTAACTTTGCCCTTCTCTATACCCGCCTTTAAGGAAGTGGAAGAACTTTAGAATAAAGCATCCTCCAAGATTTCTGTTGCACAATTAGACAAAAGGAAACCAATAGTGGCTAAAAAGAGCGAACAGAGAATCCAGAGCTGTGCCTGGGTCCTTGGCCATGCAGCTATCAATCAGCACAGTTGGGTTCAGGAATCAGGAAGCGAAGATCCTCAATATCTGGATCCAGTAGGTATAGAAGGCATAGCTTCAAAGATAAAGAAGGATAAGCCCTCTCTCGCTTTCAGGAGGAACTCACCCAGGGAGAACTCATTCAGGTGGGACTGCACAAAAGCCTTAGAACTGGGAGGGTCCATAGGAGCATGTTTACTGCCAGAATGGTGCCTTCCCATTCAAGAGCTTCTATCATATTCCGCCTCATGAATGGTCTTTGCCAAGTGCCTTGGTTCTTTTGCTGTGACTTCTTTGGCATCACTTGAACTCTCCATCCCCTCTAGCCAAGAGCAGTGGCAGGAAAAATCTATTAGGGAGAAGTGAGAGAGTGAGCTAGGAGATATTCCGTACACAGCTTGCCGTCTCCTTCAGCAAAGGCCCTGTGGGGTGGGGACTTAACTTTTCTGATTCTCTCCTATTAGAAGTCAAACCGGAGCTAAAGAAGCATGAATGGAAGAAAACCGGATAATGAACTGACAGCTTTTCCATAAGGAAATAATAGCCAGAAGGGCTCCAAGTTGGGATGAGGCATTGTGGGGAGGGGAACACACGTGCTGCTACCAAGAGGAGAGTGAGGAGCAAGAGACCAGCAGAGGCTAGTCTCAAAGCCATCTCCAATAACATTTCCCCAACAGGCTGTTTTCCTCTCTCCACTCTACACACGTCAGCCTTCACCTCCACCAAGCACCGAAACCCCCCATTCCTCCCACCAAATGGTCCAGGTTGCTATGGGAACTATGGGAGTAGTAAGTGGTTCCCGCTATTACTACCTACCTCCCTGATTTCAGCAGCAAAAAGTTTTATGACTGGGGGTCCACCACTACATTGGGAACTGTATGAAAGGGTCATGAAATTAGGAAGGTTGAGAACCACTGTCTGAGAGGAAGACACAAATGTTGGTATAGTAGAGGAGCAGCAAAGGAGAGGCAGCCCCCACAAGTTGGAATAGCACAGTGGCTGCAACACAAAGCACAAGCAAGGAAGCACGGTGAGGATGGCACAGGGCAGTGTTTCATTATATTTGCATAGAGTTACTGTGAGCTGAATCCCACTCTATGGCACCTAACTACAATAACAAAAGACTTGTGCTTCTAACAATGTGTTTAAATATATCTAAAGAAAAATTCTTCATAGTTTAGATCAGCGGTTCTCAACCTGTGGGCCAGGACCCCATTTAGGTGATGAATGACCCTTTCACAGGGGTGTCCCAGTACATAACGGTAGCAAAATTACAGTTATGAAGTAGTAATGAAAATAAATTTATGATTGGGGGGTATGCACTACATCAGGAATGGTATGAAAGGGTTGTGGAATTAGGGAGGTTGAGAACCACTGGCCTAAAGGAAGATAGAAATCTTGGTAGAGTAGAAAGCCAGCAAATGGGAGGCAGACCCCCAAATGATGGATTAGCACAGTGGCTACAACAATGAGCGCAAGCAAAGAGCCACTGTGAGGATTGCATAAGTGGCGGCAACATTTCATTATATTGTGCGTAGAGTTGCTGTGAGCCGAAACTACTGGACAGCACCTAACAACAATAACTACAGGACTTGTGCTTCTCACAATTTGGTGACGTAGATCCTAAGAGAAACTACTGTTCGTTTAGAGCAGGGATTCTCAACCTGTGGGTCGCGACCCCTTTGGGGGGGGGGGTCAAATGACCCGTTTACAGTGGAGGCCCAATTCATAACTACAGCAAAATTAAAGTTGCGAAGTAGCAATGAAAATAATTTTAAGATTGGGGGTTCATCACTACATGAGGCAATGTATTCAAGGGTCATGGCATTAGCATATTTGAGAACCACTGCCCTAGAGGAAGATTCAAATGTTGGTACAGTAGAGGGGCAGCAAAAGAGAGGCAGCACTCCAAAAGTTGGATTAGTACAATGGCTGATACAATGAGCACAAGCAAAATCACCACTGTGAGGATCTCACAAGATGGGGCCAGGTTTCATTATATTGTGCATACAGTTGCTATGAGCCAACACACACTAAAAGGCACCTAACAATAAAAAACAGGACTTGTGGTTCTAAGAATATTCTGAAGTAGACCTTAAGAGAAACTCCTATTAATTTAGAACATTGGTTCTCAAACTGTGTGTCGTGACACCTTTGAGGAGACTAATGAACCTTTCACATGGGTGGCCTGATTCATAACAGAAGCAAAATTACAGTTATGATGTAGCCATGAATATATTTTATGGTTGGGATGTCACCACTACATGAGGAACGGTGTGAAATGGTAGAGACATTCAGAAAATTAAGAACCACTGCTGTAGAGGAAGATACAAATCTGTGTACAGAGGGCAGGAAAAGAGGCAGTGACCAACAAGATGGATTGGCACATTGGCTGCAACAATAAGCATGAGCAAAAGAACCACTGTGAGGAAGGCACAGGACAGGAACCATTTCATTACACGGTACATCGAGTTAGTATGAGCCAAAACCCACTCGAAGGCAGCCAAAAACAACAGGACTTATGCCTCTAACAATATGCTGAAGTAGACCTTAAAAGAAACTCCTCTTAGTGTTGAGTAGCAGCTCTCAAACTGTGGATCACAACGTTTTAAGGGGGAGGAATGACCATTTCACATGGGTGGCCTGATTCATAACAGTAGTAAAATTATAGTTATGAAATAACAAGGAAAATAATTTGATGATTGGGGGGGGTGTCACCAGTACTAGAGAAATGGTGTGAAAGAGTCGTGGCATTAGGAAGGTAGAGAACCACTGCCCTAGAGAAAGACATAAATCTGGGTACAGTAGAAGGGCAGCAAAAAAGAGGCAACCCACAGCAAGATGGAATACGACAGTGGCTGTAACAATCCGAGAAAGCAAAAGAACCACTGTGAGGATGGCACAGGACAGGACAACTTTCCATATATTGTTCTTAGAGTAGCTGTACGTTGAAAGCTATGCGACAGAATCTAACAACAATAACTACGGGATTTGTGCTTCTAACAATAGGGTGAAATAGATATTAAGAGAAACTCCTCTTAGTTTAGACCAGCAGTTTTCAATCTGTGGGTCGCGACCGCTTTTGGCGGTCAAATGACCCTTTCACAAGTATGACCCGATTCATAACTGTAGGAAAATTACAGTTACAAAGTAACAATGAAATTAATTTTATGATGTAAGTCACCACTACATGAGGAACTGTATGAAAGGGTCATGGCATTAGGAAATTTGACAACCACTGCCCTAGAGGAAGACACAATTCTTGGTACAGTACAAAGGCCACAAAAAAGAGGCAGCTACCCAAAAGTTGGTTTAGCACAGTGGCTGCAACAATGAGCGCAAGTGTAAGAACCACTGTGACATAGGACGGGAAAGTGTTTCTTTGCATTGTGCATAGAGTTGTTATGAGCCAAAACCCAGTCAATGGTACCTAACAACAGAACTTCAGCCTCTACAAATATGCTGAATTCTATCTTAAGAGAATCTCCTCTTAGTTTAGAGCAGAGGATTTTCACCTGCGTGTCACAACCCCTTTGTAGTGTGGAATGAAAATTACACAAGGGTGTCATGATCCATAACAGTAACAAAATTACAGTTAGGAAGGTGAAATGAAAATAATTTTATGGTTGGGGGTCACCACTAAATGAGAATCAGTATGAAAAGGAAATGGCATTAGGAAAGTTGAGAGCCACTGCTCTAAAGGAAGACCCAAATCTTGGTACAGAAGGGCAGGAAAAGAGAGGCAGTCCCCAACAAGATACATTAGCACAGTGGCTGAACATAATTAAAGAACCACTATGAGGAGGGCACAGGACAGGGCGCCGTTCCATTATAATGTGCATACAGTTGCTATGAGACACACCCACTCTACGGCACCTAACAACAACAACAAATGGACTTGAGCTTCTCACAGTATGGTGAAGCAGACCTTAAGAGAAACTCCTCTGAATTTAGAGCAGCAGTTCTCAACATGTGGGTCGTGACCCCTTTGGGGCTTAGACGAACCTTTTACAGGGTGGCACTATTCATAACAGTAGCAAAACTAGAGTTATGAAGTAGCAAAGAATATAATTTTATGATTGAAGGTCTACCACTACATTGGAAAGTGTTGTGGAATTAGGAAGGTTGAGATCACTGTCCTAGAGGATGACACAAATATTGGTACAGTAGAAGGGCAGCAAAGGAGAGGCAGCCCCTACAATTTGGAATAGCTAAGTGGCTGCAACATAGAGCCCAAGCAAAGAACCACTATGAGGAATGCACAGGATTGGTCAGCGTTTCAGTACATTGTACATAGAGTTGCTGTGAGCCAAAACCCACTCGATTGCACCTAACAACAGCAACAACAGGACTTGGGCGTCTAACAATATGCTGAACTACATCTTAAAGAAACACTTCTTAGTTTAGAGCAGCGGTTCACAACCTGTGGATCAGGACCTCTTTGGGGCTTGAGCTTCCCATTCACAGGGGTTGGCCTCTTCTTATTAGTAGCAAAATTACAGGTATAAAGTAGCAGCAAAAATAATTTTATGAATGGATGTTCACCACAACATCAGGGACTTCACTATAGTGTCAAGGAATTACGAAGTTTGAGAACCACTGGTTTAGAGCATAGTAAATCTGATTAAATACTACATATTTTAACACGAATGAAGTTGGAAAGTAATGGAAATTGGGAGAGGACAGTAGTATTAAATTCCTATGAGTCAGAATTGCTCTACATCATAGAGTATCTAAGACAATAAGAAGATATGAAGTCAAAGAGCTGTAGAGGAAATTCCATAGGACAAGTGGCAATAGCTTTATGCTCTTGTTAACCCTTTGGGGCCTCCCTATCTTTTGTTGGTTCCCTTAACCCCATCCGCACCACTGTGAACAATCTTCATTAAACTCTCTTTAATTAAAACTTCTGAATGGTTTGTTTTCTGCTGGACCCCTAACAGATATCATTTAATTTTCTTGATTGCAATTCATCTCTAGCATACAGAAATCTTTCAAGAGTTTGTTTTATGTTTTGTTTTCATCCACAAAAGCATTTACTTCCAGATTTGTTTGTCCTTGAAACAATATCAATAGTTCTTTCCTCTCCAATGAAACCCAAGTGCTACACTGCCTGAATGCCTATGAAGTTCATGTTTTCCTACATTGAGATCCCAACCATTCCCTAGACCAGTGTTTCTCAACCTTCCTAATGCCGTGATTTTTCATATATTTCATCAGTTTGTGGTGACACCTGAGCACAAAATTATTTCATTTCTAATTCATCACTGTAATTTTGTTACTGTGATGAATCAGGCAACCTCCGTGAAAGTCTCATTCGACCCCCAAAGAAGTCGCGACCCACCAGTTGAGATCCACGACCCTAGAACAACGTTTGGCCCGAGGGCTGTATATGGGCCCCCAAATCATCAATACCTGCCAGCATCACACATCTCACCAAAGAGAAGCATTTGTAGCCATCACCTTAGGGGTGAGTTCATTAAATATTTGACCTGTATGGCCCCATGAATGACTTTATAAATCACATGATCCTTGGCAGAAAAACAAGTTTCCAGCTCCTGCTCTAGACCAAAAGTTCCGAAACTTATTCTGCCTACTGCCCTCTTTTCAGAAAAAGAAATTACTCAGGGATCCCTGGTAATGAAAGAATTTTGTACTATAGCTCACCATCCAGGATAAAATGTAGATATCTGCTTTGTAGATACCTGGATTTTTCCATGCCAAGCAGATGGTGGTGTTGCCCACTGTGGGAAACGTGACTCTAGGTAAATCAGGTTTGCTTTCACTCTCTGTGCAAGAATTTCAGTTGAGGAGCAAGATCTGTCTTGAAAGAAGTGTATCCAGAATGCTCCTTAGAGGCAAGAATGGCTAGAATTCGTCTCACATACTTGAACATCAGGAGCTATGAGGAGCAACATCATAGAGAAGGCCATCATGCTTGGTAAAGGGGCACCAAAATGAGGAAGGCCCTCACCAAGATGGATGGACACAGTTTCTGCAGCAATAGTCTAAAACATAACAATTGTGAGGATGGCACAGGAACAGGAAGTGTTTCTTTCGGTTGTACAAAGAAACGCTGCGAGTTGAAACCAACTTGACAGCATCCAACAAAACTAGATGTGGAGAAAGCATGGCCTGGTCTGTGTACAGTGAAACCAGCGAGGCTCCTCATCCATTTTTGTGTTTAAATCAGCCAGGTGCTCTCACAAACCACCTCTTCAATAGACAACTTAGATTTTTTCTTTCATCTCAGGAACCATCCTGAAATTTAAAATGACCATTTGACACTGAGTTGATTGTGATTCATGGCAATTCATAGGATTTCCAATGGGCATATTCTTTCAGAAACAGATGGCCAGACTTTCTTCCAAGGTATTCTGGGTGCGCTTGAGCCTCCTACGTTTCTGTTAATGGCCAAGTGTTTTCACCATTTGTACTATCCAGGATTGACTTCCAGCTCTATATATCCTTAAAATTGACATCTCTCCTCTCTTTGTAAAGTCATGACCATTGCTGTGTTTCAGTCGATTTACCGTATTCAAAAATAGAAATGACAAATAATTCTACCACCTCACAGAAAATGTCAGAAACTCGTTGCTCTCATTTAATAGTGGCGTGGGTGATTACATATTGGAATGCTAATCCCAAAGCCAACAGTTCAAAACTACCAGCCACTCTCAGGGAAAAAGATGAGGCTTTCCACTCCTACCAAGTTACAGTCTCAAATAACCACAGGAGCAGTTGGACCCTGCCCTATAGGGTAGAACTCAGGTCATGGTGAGTCAGAGTGGACTTGATGGCAGTGAGTTGGTTTGGTTTTTGGACTCCCCTCCTACCACAATATCTCACAATTACTAAGTGCATCTTATGTACCAGTGTTCTAAGCATTGCATGTAAATTCACTCATTTCATCCCACTGGTGGTGGTGTGGGTGAAGCATTAGAAATGCTAACCAGAATGTCGGTGGTACAAATCCACCAGCTGTTCTTCGGGATCAAGATTGGGCTGTCAGCTCTCATAAAGGTGTTCAGGGTTGGACATCTGCCGGGACAGTTATTACTTTATCCTGCCGAGTTGCTATGGGTCTGAATGAACTCAAGAGCAGTGGGGTTTTGGTGGCTTTTGCAACCCTTTTAAGAGGAGCACTAGTGGGGCAATAGAGAAGCTCTTGACTATTTACCACAAACTCAGAAAAAAACCCTCAGCAGCTTCCCCTGAGAATGATGCATCAATTTTCTCCAGGACAGGTCACAGCTTATAGGAACACCTCTAGAATGGTTCCACTCTGTCCTGCAGGCTCACTATGAATTGGAATTGACTGACCCATTGGTAGTGAGTGCATCAGCTCCCGTCTATTGGTGAGAACATGAATGCACAGAAAAGTGAAACAATCTAGCCCAGAGGTGACCAGGTTATCAAAGGGGGAGCTAGAATTCATATCCCAGCAGACCAACCTCAGAGACTACAGGCTTAGCTCCACACTCTGCTGATGTCTTGACTACAAGTGGTTGGATTTTGCATCCGTTCCCCTACACATCATCTCCACTGTCCAATATCGATCAATGTTAACATGAGAACTGAAGAGTCACACTCTAGCTCTGCCCAATCCCACACGTACAGGTGAGAAAAAAATGGTGAGACCACTGGGCAGTTTTAGCTGCCACCTCTACTTCCACCACCTCAATGCACACAAAAAGAAGTCAGAGAAAGCATTTTTGGCCTTGCCACCACTCCTTAGCCCTGACACCTTGGGGCCTGTCCACTCTCTTGGACACTCACAAGATGGCTACCTGGGAACTTCCCCTGGGGCACTTGGGGACAAAGGAAAGGGCACACGCCTGCAATGAATTTCACACTGTAACAATTTGTTTCCCCCTTGGAGAATGACACCATTAGCTGCTTCAATTGTGCATGAAATATAAATTACATGACTCAGAGGTATCATGTCGGAGCAGCCATGATGCTAGGTGATGAGGCTCTCTATCGAGCAGCCCCTCTCCAACCAGCAGGTCCAAAGAAACCCAAGACCCGAGGCTGACAGCTGAGAACGAGGTTCTGTGGTCTTTGAGTGTGCCTGATTCATAGAGCCCACAAGGGAGAATCTTTCCGGGTGACCCAGGATGCCAGGCTGGAATGTTCCAGCCATCTGCTGTCATCACCCTGGACCTCCCATTTTCTTTAAAGGGAGTCGAATGCTGAACAGTACTCTTTCCTTCCCTAACCCCCAGAAAAGTAGGAAAATGGTGGTGGTGATTGTAGTAATATCCTTCTTGCTAAGGAGATTTGGTGATGTAGTGGGTTAAGCATCTCACTACTAATCACAAGGCCAGCAGTTCAAACCCACTAGCTGTTCTGAGAGGGAGAAAGATGAGGCCGTCTGACAATGGACAAATTTATGGTGTCAGAAACCCACACAGGAAGTTCTACTATTTCCTCTGGGATTGCTATGCATCTGAATTAGCTGGATTCACCAGAAGTAGGTTTTGCTTCTTCAGAGTGTATTTGTACATGTGTGTGTACATGTGCGTGTGCGTGCCTGTGAGTGCGTGTGTCTGCATTGTCGCTTGTGTGGTTTGGAAGCCCAGAGCAGGCAGACCGAGGCTGCATAGGAAGCAGTTGAGAAGAGAGAAGGGTGAGATCCTTCAAGAGGTAGATAGATCCAAACTCATTTCCCAGATCCCTTCTATATTCATTCTGCCTCCCATTCATAACTCTTTCTGGCTCAAATTACTCCGTATTCTCTCCCTAGCTAGCTCCCCGCAGCTTTCTACCCCATTTCACCACTAGATCTCTGGACACTACTCTTAATCAGCTTGAGATACTCAATGATTGATGAGCTGCAAAAGGATTGGATCAGCCACCCTTCTTTGTGTCCATGAAAGAACTTTCCAAAACCTCATGTCACAAGCAGGTACCCTTGCTTTTAGAGCATAGGCTAATTTGTATGTTTCCACCTTGAGAGGGCCAAGCACCACCATGTACAATTAGTAGAAAACCATAAGTGTGTCACTTTTGTGGTCACTACACATCTCCTTTGGAGGACCCATTTGCCCCTCTCCTAGCACCGTGATCCCTGGTGCCATGGCTAGACTGGGATGGGACATCCATGTGCTCAACCAGGAACTGCCAGGTAGAATCAGAGCCACTGCCCCCTCTGCAGAGCCTCTGTGAGGACCGGGAGTTTGGAAACACAGCCTAAAGCTGTGGGAGGAGAAATTTAGGAAATTATCACGCATTTATCCTAATGACAACTGTACAAACCCCCAAACAACCTTCAAATGCCCTGCCACTGAGCAGAACCAAAAGAAGGAAAAGCCAAAATCCACATATGGGTACAGGAAGACCTCTGGAAGGTGGGGGGCCGGGGAAGCGGGAGCGTGGAGTTGAGGAGGCTCAAGGGCTCAGGCTGGGAAAGAGCCAGGATGCCTGTCGACAAACCCCTTCAGACCAGACACAACCAGAGGAAGTTCAACTCTCTCTCTTTGTCTCTCTGCCTAACCACCAACCTCTTACCCAGTGCAGGAGATTCTTTGAACAGGGTCCACAGGGCCAGATGTGAGAGCTAGCAGCTCCTGTTACTACCCTGGCTTGGGAAACCTCCCACTTTCTGGAAATGCAAATATTTTCTTGGACTTTGATCAAGACCAAGATCAACCCTACCCTCCCCCTTTTCTCACAGAGGCACTTGATCAGAATGGCAAATAGCGCTCAACTGCCATGCGCTCCGCCTCTTTATTCCTTGTTCCATTCGAACCAACTGCTGCAAAAAAATCACAAAACTGCCAGATGGAGGGCAGGGCAGTGCTTTCTTTTCAGACTTCCCTCTCATTCTTTCTCTGGTCGCATCATCATTCCAGGTACAGCAAACTCATTGCAGTCCAGTCAATTCCTTATATAAGTTTTCCAAGGTTGTGCAACATTACTGGAACAGACAGCTCCACCATTTTACCTTGAAGCAGCTGGTGGGTTTCAACTGTCAACTTTCAGCTAGCCATTCAATATTTACATGACAGTGCCTTCAGAGTGGTGAGTCATATTCTGCAGACACCGTGGGAAAGAATCATTCTTCTGCGTTATTTTCATAAGGTGAGTTACTAGGTAGGCAGGTGTGAGGCAGGTGTAAGTAGAAATCAACTTGATGGCAACAAACAACAACACCGATGTTATTGTTTTGGGGATGGGGAACTGAGACCTATGAGGCATGGAGCTAAGTAACAGCTACTTCAGGTTTGTTAGGCACTTCGTCGTTGAGCTCTGTTCTAGATACTGTTTATACAGCTAGAAGGAAGGTGGCATCTCTGTTTCTGGGGTTGAGAGATGCGAGGGGTTGGAAAACTTCCTGTCCTGTTAGTAGTGGGTGTAGATTTTGTTTCTGTTGTTAGATGCCATTGAGTCAATTCCAACTCCTAGCCACCCTATGGGCAATAGAACGAAACACCACCCAGTCCTGCACCATCCTCTCAATAGTTGTTATGGTTCAGCCCCTTGTTGCAGCCACTGTGTCAATCCATTTACTGAAGGTCTTCCTCATTTTCACTTATCTCTCTTCACCTAGCAGGATGTACTTACTCCTCCAGGGACGGATCTCTCACTAACAGTATGTCTAAGGTACGTGAGGGGAAGTCTCACCATTCTTGCTTCTAAGGAGTATTCTGGCTGTACTTCTCACCCACATTTGTTTGTTCTTTTGGCAGTTCATAGTACTTCCAATATTATTCACCAGCATCCCAATATAAATGCATTGATTCTACTTTGATCTTCCTTTTCAATGTCCAACTTTCACATGCATACAAGACCATTGAATATATGACTCAGGTGGCTTTAGTCAGGTACACCTTAAGCTTCAAGGTAACATCCTTGCTCTTAAACACTTTGGAGAACACTTTTGAAAGAGGTCTCTGGCTGCAACGCATGGCCCCTTTAAGGATGAAGAGGCGGGGCGCACAGGTGGAAGCCCGTGGCCCCTTCAAGCCTTGGCCTATTTGGCAGCAGCTGGAGCCACTATTGAGGACAAGGCAAGAGGCCAGCCAGCACTTCCTGTGGAGGCCAAGGGCTCAGGACCTGAGCAGGCCAAGCACTGAGCACGGAGTGAGCCAGTCTCAGAGCCGCACCACCTCCATTCGCCAAAATGACCTGATGGGCAAGGCCTAGGGCTTCACAGACCAGGTGTGGTTCCTGCAGCCTCTGCGCCCTCTCCCAGACTCCTGCCCATCCGGGCCTTGCCACCATGACCCCTGATGTGGGTCTGCAGCCCACTTGGTGCCTGCCCAGGCACCAGAACACCTGCCCTGCCTGGCCCACCCACCTGAGACCTCACTCCAGGCCCCCTGTCCCAACCCTGGTCCTGCTCCAGGCCCCCTCCCTGTCCAAGACTTTGTTAGTCTGGTTGGTCATGAGGGATGGAAAGGAGGAGGGACCCTGCCCAGGCCCCTGCACCCCATCCAACTTGGGATGCTCTGGGTTGGTCCAGCCCCCAAGGTGGCTTCCCTACCACAGGCCCATATACCCAGAACTCCATTGTACCCAATGGTACGTGAGGCCTCCCTATCAAGGGCTCAGGATATGTGCCCACAGCCTGGAATGGTATCCTAGATTGCTAGAGCCCCACACCCCTCCCCTTAAGCCCCAACAAATTAAGATCCCTAGAAAGTGTCTGTTTGTGGGGGCCCTTGTAGGGTCACACTCTGGCTGTGAAGGGCTAGGCTATGGCTTTTGGCACTTGTCTTCTCCATTCTGAATCTTTAGACCATTGGTCCTTCCATGGGGCAGTTCTACAGGAGTAGCAGGGAACTCTATTCGGGAGTGAAGTTGCCAGATTTGAGTAGGGGGTGCCCTGGCAGGGATGCCAACTTGGGAGAAGAGCCCATCTCCCCTTTCTCTTTCCCAGCTGCAAAAAAATTTAAAAAGGAAGAGGTCTCATACAGCACATTTACCCAATGCAATACATCCTTTGGGTTCTTGACTGGGGCTCGTGTGATCATTTATTGTGGATCGCAGCAAGAAGATAGCACTGATCACTTCAGTATTTTCTCCATTTATCATGATCATGTTGTAGATGACAGGGACATATAAATATGTCCCTGGGACCCAACTCCTGGGGAGTCCCAAACAACTTGATGAAAAGGAAAACAAGAGAGAGAAGACAAGCACTCTGTGCCTAGGTTGGAAGGACAGTCCTTTGTGAATAGAGAGCTTCAAGGGTATTGGAGTTCCTGGAGGAGGGCAAAGAGTTCCACACTCAACTATTCAACAAATCATTGGCAGTTGGAACCCACACAGGGGCACCATGGAGGAAAGGCCTGGAAACCTGCTTAAAGCCTATAGTCTTGAAAGTCCTATGGAATCCACACATAAGGCACCATGAGTCAGAATCAACTCTCTCATGCCTGTTTTGGTTTGGGTAGAGGAGCTATTAGTAGCAGTGGGGTATAACGTTGAATCCAAGAAGAGGAAGGATTTGGTCACCATTAAAGTGACTTCTGACCCAATTAATAACAATCATACGGACTTTTGTGGGAGAAAGATGAGGATTTCTACGGCTGTAAATATTTAGTGTCAGAAACCCACATAGACAGTTCTACCCTGCCCTATACAGTCGCTGATTTGGTGTCAACTAGATGGCACTAAGATAGCAACAATCTGCTGAAAGGTTGCCATGTGGAAGAGCTTGTGCCAAGTCCGTTATGGATATGCCAATGATCTTTGTGGGAGACAAAGGTCCTGCTTAAGATTAATGTCTCTGGTGTCAAATCGCTCCATTGTCCAGTCTTGGCTCTATGTCCTTCTAGCTCTATAACCTCAGAAAAATCATTGAACCCCCTTTGTTCTGCTGTGTGTACAAGGGAAGTGAAAAATAGTTCTTAGGTTGTGTGTTCGAGGTTGAGATTGAATGATAGAAAGACCTTGTTGTTGTTAGTCGCCAGCAAGGCAAATTTGATTCCTTTTGACCTTATGCCGGATAGGACAATTTACTGCTAGATCCTATGCAATCTTCCTGCCCATTGGCAGATTTGAGGTCATTGTTGCGGTTATTGTGCCAGTCCGTGTCATGAAGAGTTTCCCCAGATCCACTATTTTACCAAACATGATGTTTTCGTCTCGCAATTGGTCTTTCCTTACGACATGTCCAAAATCAGCATGACAAAATTTTGCCATTCTATCTTCTAGGAACATTCTTCGAAGAATGTCCTGGTTTGATTTCCTCCAGGACTGATTTGCTCATTCTTTTGGCCACCCACAGTATACTCAATACATGGTCTTTGCCATCACGGTCATTTGAATGCCTCAGTCCTTCTTAGAATCCTGGTCCTCACTGTTGTCACAGTTAGAAACTCCATTTCTCACAGCTTGCTTCAGATCTGCTGAAGTGGAATCTGAGTTCTTGTAGGCCCCAAGGACATGGCATTTGTGTGCTTGCTAGAAGCACTGAGGAACAACGTCTGGCCCATAGTAAGTGCTTATAATTGTTCATTGCGATCAGTGTTATTATTTATCATCCCATGTAAACTTTCCAGCACACGCACAGGTCAGGAAACCAAGATTTTGAGCCTGTCAGTGCCTTCACTGAGGCTACCCCTCAGGAGAGGGGAGGGGCTGCATGCAAATCGAATACATGATCAAACCAGTTGGCCTGGGTGGAGGGACTTTCAATGCTAAAATAGGGGAACGGGTTGTTGGGTATGTGGGAGCAAAGGCATCTAAAGAAAATCAGCAGAGTGCTCCGAGGCTCTGGAGTTCTGACTACAAAGACACATAACCTTGCTCCCACACCTCCTCTTTTCTGGCAGTGACATAAGCCGAGCATTTTCTCTTTTTCCCTGTACAATCCAGTGAAGAACATTCAAAATGATGTACAACCATCACCTCCATCTAGTTCCAGAACATTTGGATCACTCTGCATGGAAAGGCAGTCAGTGCCCATTAACCAGTCACTCTCCATTGCCTTCGTCACCCAGCCCTTATCAACAGTGACTATGCTTGCTGTTTCTACGGATTTGCCTATGGATTCTGCATATTTCATATCAATGTCTCATTTTGGTCTGACTTGTTTCACTCAACAGAAGGTTTTCAAGGTACCTTCATGGTGTAGCATGTTCCAAAGCATCATTCCTTTTTAAAGGCTAAATAATATTCCGTTGTATGACTTAGATATTTTTGTTTGGTTTATCCATTCTTTGGAGGCCAGGCATTTTGGTAATAGCCACCTTTCAGCTCTTGTGGGTAGTGCTGCAGTGAACTTGTGTAGCACTATCTCATTGAGTTTCTGTTTGTTATTCTTTGAGGTATATGCTTAGATGTAGAATTGTGAGGTGGTCAAGGATTTCCTCTTCCTTGGATCCATGATCAACACTCATGCAAACAACAGTCAAGCGCTTAAAAAATGCACAGCATTTTATTGGGTAAATATTCACAAGACCTCTTTAGAGTATTGAAAAGCAGGGATGTTGTTTTGAGAACTAAGGTGCATCTGACACGAGCCATAGTATGTTCAAACACTTCCTATGCATGTAAAATTTGGAGATTACATAAGAAAGTCTAAAGAAGAATCGATGCATGTGAATTATGGTGCTAGGGAAAGAAAAAAACATTGAAAGTATCATGGACTACCAGAAGTACCAAGAATTTTGTCTTGGAAGAAGCACAGGCCAAATGCTCCTTAGAAGTAAGGATGGCTAGATTTTACCACCCTTTGGACATGTACTTTCAACATGCTGTCAAGAGAGACCATGCCCTGGAAAAGGAAATCGTGCTTGGTAAAGTGGAGGGGCAATAGAAAAGAGGACGGCTCTCATGAGATGGATGGACACGGGGGTTGCAATAATGGGCTCAAACATGAGAACAATTGTGATGATGGTACCGGGTGGCGTTGTGTTCTGTTTGACATGGGGTTGTTATGAGTGGGAACCAACAGGTCCGACCCTAACAACAATAGTAAATCTCTGACTTGTTAAGAAGAAACAAGCATTTTTCATTTCCTCTATGAGCCAGGGACTGCGAAGACCCTGAAGGTCCAGATAGAAACAGCACTTGGCTCCTGCCCATGATGTGTTCCCTGTCTAGGGGTGAGGCAGCAGACCTCCACTTTTGGTTGAGACCTATGCAGCCCCCTTGGGGTGCCAGTGCATGTTTGAGAGACCCCAGTTAACTTTGCATTTCTCTATACCCTCCTTTAGGGAATTGGAAGAACTTTACTCTAGAACAAACCATCCCCAGGGATTCCTTTTCCACAATTAGACAAAAGGAAACCAATGGGAAACAAAGAGAGTGAATAGGGAATACAGAGCTGTGTCAGTGTCCTTGGCCATGAAGCTATCAGTCAGCACAGTTGAGCTCAGGAATCAGGAAGCGAAGATCCTCAATATATGAATCCACCAGGAGAAGAAGGAGTAGCTTCAAAGCTAAAGAAGGATAAGCCTTCTTTCACTTTCAGGAGGAACTCACTTGGGGAGCACTCAGTCAGGTAGGACTGCACTAAAGCCTTAGAACGAGGAGGGTCCATAGGACCATGTTCACTGCCAGAATGGTGGCTTCCCATTCAAGAGCTTATAGCATATTCCACCTCATGAATGGTCTTTGCCGAGTCCCTTGGTTCATTTGCTGTGACTTCTGTGGCATCACTTGAACACTCCATCCCGTCCACCCAGGAGCAGTGGCAGGAAAAACCTGTTAAGGAGAAGTGGGAGATTGAGCTAGGAGAGATTCCGTACCCAGATTGCAGCACAGATCTGGGCTGTCTCCTTCAGCAAAGGCCCTGTGGGGAGGGGACTTGACTTTTCTGATTCTCTCCAGTTAGAAGTCAACACACAGCTAAAGAAGCATGAATGGAAGAAAGCAGGATGATGAGCTGACAGTTTTGCCATGAGGAAATAATAGCCAGAAGGGCTCCAAGTGGCGATGAAGGGATGGCAGGTGGGGACACACACACATGCCACTACCAAGGGGAGAGTGAGGAGCAAGAGACCAGCAGAGGCTAGTCTCAAAGCCATCTCCAACAACATTTGCCCACCAGGCTGTTTTCCTCTCTCCACTCTAGATACGTCAGCCTTCACCTCCACCAAGCACCGAACCCCCCAATGCGGCATTTATCTGCCCATTGATCCCACCAATTGGTCCCGGTTGCTATGGAAACTATGGGGGAGTAAGGTGATCCTTCTATTACTACCACCCTCCCTGATTTCAGCACAGATCAATCAACCCCTCACCCCAACCCCATATCTAAGTGGAAGGTCCTAGGGGAGAGTAAGGACAAGATAAATTCAACACAAGAAAAGAATAGTGAAAAATGAACAACGAGAGGGAGTGATGTAATTCCAGAGTGTTAGTCAATTCCTTTTGTCTTCCCAGCAACCATTCTCTCTCCCAGCTTAATCTCTGAAGGAGGAAGGAATGCTCAGTGGATGTCTGCCAAGGTGCGGATTCAGGTCACTTGGGGGCTTCTGAGGGTTCCCTTCCAAATTTGCCTTCCCTTCCTTCAAAGAAAGTCACTGGAACTCACCAGCCAGAGTGTGCAAGGCTATCATTGAGTTTCCCAGTTAAGGTTTATGTCCTGGGGCAGACTGTAGCTCACAAAATGCCTTCTAGGGATTGCTTCTTCCCTACAAGGTCTTCCAGAATCTTGTCATTCCCCATCCAAAGTTGGAGTTTATGTTTCTTCCCTTGAACGCACGCCGGCCTTATGGCTCTCCAGGAGTAAAATATGGCAGTTGAGGTGAGGAAATATAACTCCCACCTGGCTCCTTCTCTGCCCAAGACCTTCGGAGTCCAGTCGCCTTGCTGTGAGGAAGTGTGATGTAGAGGCCACATGCAGATGCTGACAATAGTCCCCCTTAAAGTCCCAGCAAACACCAGTGGCCATTGTCTGGTACTTACCAGTGGGGAAGCTGTGTGAGATGTCTCCATCATAAGCCATTGCCTGACGTCAAGCCCACAGAAGAATCTGCTAGCTTAGTACTGCCAATCCCCAGAGCCATAGGAAATAATGACTCATGAGGAAGATAATAATTGACTGCAATTGTGTTTCAAAACAGAAGACATGTGCTGCACAGCACTGAAGTTGTAGCTCTGGAGCCAAGGTCCTGACGCAGATGTATTACATTATTTATTGTCTAGTGATTCTTTCTGGTCCTCACCCTTCCCAGCTTCCATGTGTTCACCATTCAAAGCAGCTGGTTCATCACTTATTCTGTAAAAGTATGTGCGGGTAAGTCACAAAGCATTGCTCCAATACCACAGACACTTTTTAAGCAAAAATATCAATATGTGAGGCGACTGTGTCTAGACATAGCCTCCTTTTTGGTCTACATCCAGGAGGCAAAGTTTTGAGATAGAAGAGCCAAATTTGTCCCTCACAACAATTGAAAAATTATTTCAAAGAAATAAAAATATATTTTAATATTTTTTACATTTTATTAGGGGCTCATACAACTCTTATCACAATCCACACATATACATACATCAATTGTATAAAGCACATCCACACATTCCCTGCCCCAATCATTCTCAAAGCATTTGCTCTCCACTTAAGCACTCTGCATCAGGTCCTCTTTTTTTTTTCCCTTCCCTCCCCGCTACCCCCTCCCTCCTGAGCCCTTGATAATCCACAGATTGTTATTTTGTCATATCTTGCCCTATCCGGAGTCTCCCTTCCCCCCCCCTTCTTTTCCGTCTATCTCCCAGGGAGGAGGTCACATGTGGATCCTTTTAATCAGCTCCTCCACTCACCCTCCAATCTCCCAGCATCGCCCCTCACACCCCTGGTCCTAAAGGAATAGTCCACCCTGGATTCCCTGTGCCTCCAGCTCCCATATGCACCAGTGTACAATCTCTGCCCTATCCAGTCCTGCAAGGTAGAATTCGGATCATGGTAGTTGGGGGGAGGAAGCATCCAGGATCTGGGGGAGAGCTGTGTTCTTCATCGGTACTACATTGCACCCTGCTTGACCCGTCTCCTCTCCTAAACCCCTCCGTGAGTGGATCACCAGTTGTCGACACTTGGGCTTCGGGTCTCCACTCTGCACTTCCCCCTTCATTCACTATGGTATATATATATATATATATATATATATATATATATATATATATATATACCACACACATATATATATATATTGGGGGGGGGCATGATGCCTTATAACTGGTCCCTTTGGCACCTCGTTATCGCACCGGCTGGTGTGCTTCTTCCATGTGGGCTTTATTGCTTCGGAGCTAGATGGCCGCTTGTTCACCTTCAAGCCTTTACGACCACAGACACTATCTCTTTCGATAGCTGGGCACCATCAGCTTTCTTCACCACATTTGCTTATGTACCTGTTTGTCTTCGGTGATCGTATCAGGGAGGTGTGCAGCCAATAATATGATTTTTTGTTCTTTGATGCCTGATAACTGATCCCTTTGGGACCACGCGATCACACAGGTTGGTGTGTTCTTCCATGTGGGCTTTGTTGCTTCTGAGCTAGATGGCCGCTTGTTTATCTTCAAGCCTTTAAGACCCCAGTCACTATCTCTTTTGATAGCCGGGCACCATCGGCTTTCTTCGCCACATTTACTTGTTCACCCACTTTGGCTTCAGCAGTTGTGACGGGAGAGTGAGCATCATACAGTGAAAATTTAATAAAAGAAAGTATTCATGCATTGAGGGAGTGCTTGGGTATCTGAATAATAACTGTCCTTGAAAGGTTTCCATTTTACTTCAGAGCCACATGCATGGACCGAGAGACCCGCAGTGTATCCCTGACCACTGCTCTACAGACTTCTGTAATTATTCTCTGAGGTTTTCTCTGCTCAATACACTTCTAGTCACACGACATACCATGTCCAACAGGGTCGTTTTGGCATCATTGGGGGACTTGGATCACTTGCTTTGACATGTTCTTTGATCGTACTGTGTCCCTTGAGAGAATCTATCCAGGTGATCCCTGTCAGATCCCCAAACCAAAAAAGTCACCATCACCTTCTGAGCTGCCCTCCCTGTTTTGAATTTCACTGGCCCAGCAGATCCCTTCAGAAGCCACAGTTTTGATTAGAAGCTGCCATGTGGGCTAACCAGGGCAACCTTTGCACTTCAGCACCCACAGAATCTTTCCATCGCTCAAGTTGGGGTCTCAGAAGCTGATTTACTCATCACCACCCTTTGTGCCTGAGCTACCCACCTCAGATTCTCCGTATCAAAGGGCTGCCTCCTCTTGACCAACCACATCTCCACCATGTGGCACTTGCAGCACCTGGTCTAGTGGTTCTGGAACCAGACCTTGAACTGGCTCTTTGTCCTGTTCAGGAATCAGGGAAGCCAGGCACTCCTGGCTCACCAGGTACTTGAGCTGCTCACAGGTTCCCTCCAACCCAAAGAGCTACTTCTTGCCATTCGTCTCCAGGATCACCTCCCACTCCCCACCCCTTATATTTTATGCACTAGTTTGGGGTGGATGGTTTACAACAAAAATAATAACAACAAACTAGAGTGATGCTGGACATTAGGAATGAGAATTTGGGTTCTATTGCACCATTTGTGGCAACAAACTCATTTTAGCTTTTCAACTTCTCTACCTGTGTAAACACAGAGGTGCAATTGGTTTTTGTGACCTAGTTGATGGTTTATTTCATGCTGGATACACATGGCAATCATCGGTCACTATTTTATTATAACATGCTGTGATGGAGAGAGACAATTCACAATTTTAGCCCATGTGATGAGTCTGTGCTCCCAAAGAAATAGAAGTCACATATCCAGTGGGCACTCATCTTAGCCATTTGCGGGTGGATGCCAGTCTTATCTATGTCATCTGATAATTTTTTGGTTGTCTATTCTTTGTTATTCATAACGTTTTCAGTGGCTAAGTGCTCAAAAGTGGACAGCATATTTCTTCTATGTAGTCTGCTCTTAGTCTGGACATTCTGTTGAAACTGTTAACCTTGGGTAACCCTGCTGGTATTTGAAATACCAATAATATAGCTTCCAGGATCGCAGCAATACACAAGCCACTGCAGTACAACAAACTGACAGGTGATGAGTACCGGTTTCTGGCTCCCCTGTAGGTAGCTGTCATATTGCTTTGTGCTCCCAAACTTCTTTAAGGTTGTAGACATTAGTGGGCCTCAAACATGAGCAGGCATCAGAATCACCTGGAGGATTTCTTAAGACAGATTGTTGGACTTTACCTTCAGATTTCTAAATACAGTAGTTCTGGAGTGAGGCCCAAGAATGCTCTGTTTGTGCTTAACAAACTCCCAGATGATACTGAGGCTGCAGGTCCACAGATCACGCTTTCACTTGCCACCTGTATTCTTCTTCCCCCTCCTGTTAAACCTCTTACAATATGGTTTCCCCCTTCATCATGGTTTCTCTGAGGGGGGGGGGGGTCAATGCTTTTGGAATATAGTCTAACCTAATGACCTCTGCTCATCCTTTGACCTCCAGTGACCTCTGTGTATCATTAAATGCCAAGGGAGCATGCTTTCCTATTTGGTGCTTCTTTTACCTTGCCTCTTGAAACATGCCTCTTCTAGTGCTATACGTTCCTTAATACTCACTTTTTCCAGGCTCCATGAGTGTCCTGGGACTATGGTAACAAATCACCACCAGTTCACAAGAGACACTTAGTTCTCTCATAGTTCTGGAGGCTAGAAGACTGAAGTCAAGGTGTTAGCAGGGCCATGCTTACTACAAACGCTCTAGGGAATTTTTTGTTTCTTCTTGTAGCCTCAGCAAAATTTTAGCTGATGACAGCACAACTCCAATCTTTGCCTCTCTCTTCACTTGACAGTTTTCCATTTGAATTGGTCTGTGTCCCTTCTCTTCCCATGAGGGCATCTGTTATACACGATTTGGATCCAGTCTAATGATCTCCTTGTATAACTAATTAGGCATGTTTAAATCCCCCGTCCAAATGAGGTCATGTTCACCATGCCTAGTTGAGCGGCAATCCTCAAGGTCATTAGTTGGACACCACCAGCTGCACTTAGGAAGAAAAATGGAGCTGTTTTAATCTCATAAAAAATTACAGTCTTGGAGACCCACCGGGGAAGTCTACCCTATCCTATAGGGTTGTTATGAGTCGGCATCAACTTGATGACAATGAGTTTTAAGTGGGCTCGTACTTCAACATATTTTTATGTGGGGAAGTATACAGGTCAATCAATCGCACTTCCTCATCTCAATAGCTGGCACTCTTTGGTGTTCTCTTTTTTCTGGTTCCTACTGATGAAGAAGCTCTGCATAAGGTCAAGGAAAAAAATTCAAGCCTCAAGTTAGAATCTTTAAAGATTCTGTAAACAAAATAATGAATGATACAGGAAGCATCAAGGGAAGATGAAAAGACTACACAGAGTCACTGTACAAAAAAGCACTAGTCAACATCCCACCATTTTAGGAAGCACCATATGAACAAGAACCAATGGTGCTGAAGCAAGAATTTCAAACTTCACTGAAAGTATTAGCCAAGCACAAAGCTCCAGGAATTGATGGAATATCCATTGAAATGTTTCAGCAAGCTGGAAAAGCACTGGAAGCACTTACTCATCAATGCTAGGGAATTTGGAAGAGAGTTACTCGGCCAACTGCTTGGAAGAGATCAATATTTGTCCCCATTCCAAAGCAAGGTGATCCAACAAAATGCTCCAACTATAGAACAATATCATTGATATTTCGCACAAGTAAAATGTTGCTAAAGATCATCCCACAATGGTTGCAGCAGTATATTGACAGGGAACTGCTTCCAGGAGTTCAGGCTGGATTTACAAGAGGACGTGAAACAAGGGATACTATTGGTGATGTCAGATGGACCTTAGCTCAAAGCAAAGAATACCAGAAAGATGTTTACTTGTGATTCATTGACTATGCAAAGGCATTCAACTCTGTGATTCATAATAAACTGTGGATAACTTTAAGGAGAATGGACTTCCAGAACACGATACAATGTTCAGAATATGTACATGGATCAAGAGGTAGATCTGTTAACAGAATAAGGACAAACTGAATGGCTTAAAGTCACGAAAGGTGTTAGGGTTGAATCCTCTCACCATGCTTTTTGAATCTGTATTTTGAGCAAATCATCAGAGAAGCTAGATTACATGAAGAAGAATGTGGTATCAGGATTGAAGGGAAGGCTTACTAAAAACATGAAATATACAGATATTCAACAACCTTGCTTGCTGAAAGGGAGGAGGACTTGAAGCACTTGCTGATGAAGATCAAGGATTACAGCCTTCAGTGTGGGTTACAAATAATTGTAAAGAAGACCCAAATCCTCACCATTGGACCAATAGGTAACAACATGACAAATGGAGAAAAGATTTTAGTCGTCAAGGACTGTGTCTTACTTGGATGAACAATCAATGTTCACGGAAGCAGCAGTTGAGAGACCAAAAGGCGTACTGCTTTAGGTAAATCTGCTGCTCAAGACTGCTTTAGATTGAAGATCAGGCCGTAACTTGGGTCAGGCACACCTTAGTCCTCAAAGTCACAGTCTTCTCTATCCCATCATTCACTTGGGAACATTGAACATTGAATAAGGAAGACTTTAGAAGAATAGAAGCATTTGAGTTGTGGTGCTGGGGAGGAATATAGAAAGGTAAATGGACTCCTAAAAAGACAAAACGATTTATGTTATAAGAATTAAGATCAAGCAATGTGCCTTACACTTTGAAGCACTTGCATAGAGGCAAAGGATGGCAAGACTTCAATTTGGACATATGGCCAGGAGAGGCCGGTCCCTGCAGGAGGACATGTTTGATAAAGTAAAAGAGCAGTGAAAAAAAGGAAGACTCCCCTGAGACGGATTGACACTATAGCTACAACCATGGACTCAGGTATAGGAACAATTGTGAAGGCAACAGCGGACAGTGCAGTGTTTTGTTCTGCTGTGCATTGGGTCGCTTTGGGTCAGAGCTGACTTGACCTAAAAATAACAACTGGTGAGGATCAAGGATAGCAAGCTCCAGTGTGGATTATAACTCAATATAAAGCAAACCAAAATCCTCACAACGGGACCAATGGATAACATCATGATAAATGGGGAAAAGTTTTAATTTTTCAAGGATTTCATTTTTCTTGGCTCCACAATTAATGCTCGTGGAAGTAGCAATCAAGAGATCCAATGAAGCATTATGATGGAAATATTTGCTGCACAAATTTTCTTTAAAGTTTGAAAATAAAGCATGTTACTTTGAGGACAAAAGTTCTCCTGGACCAAGTCATGGTATTTTCAATCATCTCATATGCATGTGAAAGTTGGACATTGGATAAGGAAGATGGAAGAATAAGTGATACATTCAAATTATGGAAAAGTTTTCGGAAGTACCATAGGCTGCCAGAAGAACAAACAGATCTTGGGAAAAGTACACTCAGAATTCTCTTTAGAGGCAAGCACGGCAAGAATTCATCTCATGTACTTTGGACATATTGTCAGGAGAGACAAGTCCCTGGAGGACATCATGTTTGGTAAAGTGGAGGGGCAGTGAAAAAGAGGAAGGCTCTCAACATGGATTGAGACAGCGACTGCAACAATGGGCTTAGAGATAAGAACAATTGTAAGCATTGTGCAGGACTGGGTTGGGTTTTATTCTGTTGTGCATAGGGTCACAATGTGTCAGAAGTGTCTCAACTGCACCTAACAAGAACAAAAACTGACATCTACCTGTCGATGCCTTCCAAATGTATGGCTCTAGCCAAGGCCTCTCTCCTGATGTCCAGGCCCACATTTACACCAATCCGCTGGGTGTTTCTAGCTGAGTGTCCTCCAGGTATCCAACATGCTCAACATCATTCTCCCATCTTTCTTGGCAAATGTACTTTGTGTCCCTTAGTCCTTGATAGCTACACAAGTTAGCTACCTCTTCCTGAAATTCAAATGATCATCAGGTCCTAGCCATAAATGCTTCTCCAATTCGCTTCCTCCTCTCTAGTTCATCCTCACCTGTAACCTTTGTTTTTACCTGCAGTAGCTCTTGCCTGGACCATGACCATGGCTGTCTGAGTGATTTTCTCACCCTTAGATGCATCTCCAATTGTGTGTGCCATTACCAGTTAGATTTCCGACATAGGGATTAGACTGTATCATTGTCTTGTTTTAAAATGTCAATGATTCTTCATAACTCTGCAGATGCTCCTCTCTGACCCTCTGATGACCCCAGGCTGCCTGAACAACTCCCTGTTCCATAGAGTGCCCAGGGGAGCCCAGAAACAGTGACTGAGGGGTGAGTAGCTACAAGTCTCTTATTCTCTTACTTCCATGGAGACCACGCTTGAGGAGTCACTTTCCCAGTCTCCCGAGTGACCCTGAAAGATTGAGCTAAATTGTCTCTCATAGCACTTGGTAGCACACTTTGACTTATTTGGTTTGTTTGCCGTATACCTTTTTTTCTATCCCTTTCTAGCTTTTCCTGGTAACACCTAATAAATCATTTTCATAAGAATCATGCTCATAGTTGGCTTCTGGGGACCTTGATCTAAGGCAAGATTTTATAGGGTAAAATTCAAACTTAGTAACTTGGAATTCAAGGCCTTTCAAAATCGGTTCTGAGCAATGTTTCTGGATCTATCATTCCTGTGTCCCATCTGACATGACAGTCACAGGTAGACCTTGAATTCCCACAACATTTCGTGTGCTTCCACACTCCCGTGGCTCTGATGAGGCGTTGTGCCTGTCGGGTGTGCCAATGCAGCCCCTGCTTGGAGAGCCAGCACAAAGGCCACGTCTTCTGTAAAGCCTTCAGAAGTCTGTCTTCTGGCTCCACTGTCCATGTTCCCTTTGCCTTCATGTTTTATGCATTTCCCTGATTCAATATTTATTTGGATTAATGGCTCATAAGCCCGCTTTCCACATTCCAATATGAACTCCCTAAAGGGTGGCCACATTTCCATAATTTTTGTATTCTCACTGCCTGGTTGAGTATTTGACCCATAATAAGTGCTCAATAAATGTTGAATGAATGAATTTTATGTAAGGAAGTAGAATTTAGCACTTACCATTTGCCGGACAATGTCGTAAGTCCTACACATTTTTTTAAGGGAGGAGAGCTACAGAACATCATCAGGGGATAGGTCTTCGGGGGTACAATGCAGGCTCTACCCCTGGATCCCCGTACTCTGGGATCCCACCCCTTCCAACCTGAACACCGAGACCTCTTAGTGCTGCACTCTGGCCTCTGAAAGTGGGTCTAGGCAGTGAGACAGGCATCCTGGGAGCAGTGGGGTGAAGGCTCTGGGCCTGGAAGAATGAAACTTGACTGGGTGAGGGAGTGGAGGTGGTCCTAAGAAGGGGGGCAGTAACTCTGGTCACCCAACAAGAGGAGCATGACTCATCAGCTTCCCAGAAAGCAGACAAGCTTGTAAATAGAATAGTGAGGCTGATTCGGGAGCGCATGTACCACTAGAATCCTAGTCTTGGATTGGGAGGCTAGGTGTGTGGACCGCTCCTGGCAGGAGCAGAACAGCAGCAGTGGGCCCACATTGAGCCACCCCCTCTATCCTCAGGACTGCGCAGGACTAGAGCGAGGCTGCCCCAAAGTGTGTGGCCTGCGGAGGTGCGTGGTGGTGCACTTCAGTCCCAGGGGCCCACAGCACCAGCCGCTGACTCTTGTGAGGGCTTAGTGTTCACGCAGCAGGGCTCCGACTGCTGCATCTGGGACTGGCAGCCATGTGCCTCTGCCTCGAGCGCTGAGCAAGGAGCCCAACTTCACCGCGTGCTTGTGCGGCCTGTGCCTGTGCATCATGCCCTGCAAGGCAGTGCTGGGCTGCTCCCCCAGCAGCCCCAACCTCCAGACCCCACAGTGCACCCAACCCAGGGACCACGCAGGAGCTGCCTAAGACCACATGCTTGCACCACACAAGGGACGTCACCTGATGCGCCAGAACTGCCATGCTTTACAGCAACCCCTCCTCACAGCAGGCTGTGGCTGTTGGGGGCATGGCCAGCCTGCACTTTGATTTTAGTTCGGGCGCCCCCTGCCCGCCATCACCTGGGAGCAGCAGGGTGAGCAGCCTGAGAACCTGATCCTGCGCCTGAACCAGATGTAAGGCAATGTGGTGGTCACCAGCATCAGGCAGCTAATACTGTACAATGCGCGGCCCGAGGACGCTGGGCTCTACACTTGCACTGCCCACAATGCAGCGGGCCTGCTGTGTGCAGACTTCCCGCGCTCAGTGGTGCAGCAGGGCTTGCCGACCAGGGCCCCCTGTGCAAGCTCCAGATTCCTTGCCTGCCTCATGCGCTCCCGCGCCTGCTGCGCAGCCCTGCATGGGCCCTGCCACCATGCGTTGCTGTGGCATTTTGACGCACAGCACAGCAGCTGTATCCCTTTTGGGGCCAGTGGCTGCGATGAGGGTCAATCCTGCAAAATTATTAATTCTTCCAACTCAACAATTGCTAGTATGAGGCAGGTACTATTGTTATTTGGCAGAGGAGGTCAGGGCATGGAGAGGTCAAATGATCAGCCCAAGGTTATACAGTGAGTAAATAGAAGAGTTAGAGGAGTCCGGGAAGATGGCCGACGGGGACACCCGCATACACTGAGAGCTCCTCCAAACAAAGCGGATTTGGTGACCAGGTAGCTGAATAGTAGGAGTCTGGTGAGTGAAATATCCCCCTGGGACAGCACCCCAGTCCCACCCCACACATTTGTCCTGAGCAGGGGTCTAGGTGAAAGAGGACTGGATTTGTGGGACATCTCTGGTCACTAAGCTGCCGCAAGCTAACTGGCGACTAGCCTAAGCTCCATCCCCAAACCAGACCCCAGCCCAGAGTCGCTTGCCTGCCCTGCCTAGACAGGCGCAGCAGGTCACGCGCTCCCCTACACCAGCGGCCCACTCACAGATCCCCACTGGGAGAGAAGCTTTCCTCTCCCGCGGTTCCCCTCTCCCCGCAGGGCAAAGATCTGCCCTAGGGCCCACGTCCCTCCTGCCATTCATCCAATCTCCGGGGAGCGGACCCGCGGGTTGTCTGGCAACCCCCACGGGGGACCATCCACCCCCACCGCTGCCGCGGACCTCTCCACCCGCCCTCCGTGTGCTAGCCGCCCACCCCCGCCGACACTCGGCAGCCTAGTGCCAGCTCCACTTCAGGTCGGACCCATGCGCTGAGCACTTCCTGCCGGCGGGAGCCATAGCCCAACCCACGCGTGTCCCGAAACCTGTGCTCCCACGGAGCGCCGCGGCCCACGCTGCTGAGTCAGCCCGCCGAGGTTCCCTCCCAGCGCCAGGCACAAGAGTAGGTACCCTCCCCAGGATGCTGAGGGGACCCCGGCGGCCGCGGCTCTGAGCCTGAGCAGAGGACGGGCACCATTGCCCCCTGCAATTTCGCACCAAGCCGCCGCTGTCCGCGCGGTTCTGGGCTCTGAGCGGGGCGGAGGACGAGCACCATTGACCCTGTGGTCTCGTGCCAAGCCGCCGCTGTCCACGCGGTTCTGAGCTCTGAGCCGGGGTGGAGGACGGGCACCATTGTCCCCTGCAGTTTCACGCCGCTGTCTGCGTGGCTGTTCGAGGGGCTTCCCACGCCCGCTCACAGCCTGGGCAGATCTAACATTCCACCTGCAGCGGAGCCTGGGACTCGACTTTGCAGTCCCTGCGGAGCCGTCGGTGAGCTCTAGCCGGCTCTCACCACCTGGGGGCCTGTGGGGTCCCCAGTGCCAGCCCTAAGCCTGCCGCAGCCCTCCCCAGCCACCACAGGAGACGGGCACGGTGGCCTGTGCCTCCACACAGTACCCTTAGCTGCCCTAGCACTTCCCAGCTAGAACACAAGTACCGCCAGTGGGAAGCGGCTCACCTGGGAGGTCTTGCTGAGCTGAAGAACATTACCAACAACACATAGATCAGCACCACATCATGGGACAATACGAACTCAGCCACCTCTGCGCTCTATTAGGCATCACCAGCGCTTAGAGGGAAAGTGGGAAATTTTCAGACATACACATCCACCCATCCTCCATCTAGCATAGGTTTTTGTGTGTGTGCGTGTGTTTTTTTTTCTTTTTTGTGTTTTGGTTTGTTTTTTTTATTCCTTCTTCCCTTTCTTTTACTTTCTGTGCTGTATTTTCTCTTTCCTTCCTTCCTACTTTTTCTTTAATGCTTGTACTTCTCTTCTGCCCCTTTTCTATAGATTCTCCTTCACTATCTTTTTTCTTCTCCTTCCACCTCTAGTAGTATCACAGCTTGTCCCTCTTCTATTATTGATTCCCTTCCCCCTCCCTCCAATTTTTTCTTCCTCTGCCCAATATTCCGTCAAAAACTATTTTTATATCATTAAATTTTTAAATCCTTTTATTACTAACCCCCCCTCCCCATAAAGGGGTCTGCTAAGGGTACCTTGTCACCCCTGGTCAAAGCAGCCTGAGGGCACTCACGAGGCCCCAGCACCCACTCCAGCTGCTGAAACATCTCGGCACTGCGGGTCACCAACCCGACAGGGAACTCGGTCTACACAGCAGTCTGACCCACCCTTACAGGAGGGCATAGGCAATTACCTGAAAGAATCCTTAACAATAACATAGATAAGGTTACTCCTGTCTCCCAGAAGCATGGGGCCTATGAAAGGATCAAGGAAAAATCAACAGACCACATCACTCCCAACAAAAAATCAGAGAAACGAGGCACTTTAACAGACCTAAAGTCACTCATAGAAGAAACAGATATAGATCAGCCACAAAAGGAAATCTTCAGAACTCTGCTTGCAGTAATACAGGAGCTAAGAGAAGCAAACCAGAATAAGGATGCAACTATAGAGGGGATGAAATGCACAATAGAGTGGATTAAGTCCACAATAGAGGGGATGAATTCTACCCACCAAAAGGAACTGCAGAAACTAACAGAGGAGGTAGCAGAGGCCACACATAAGGTCCCAGAAGCTACATCTAGGCTTGAGGAGGCTGAGAACCATATCAGTAAACTAGAGGACACTCAAAACAAACGAAGCAAGTGAGAAAAACAATCAGATAGGAACATTAAAGAAACAGAAGACAGCTTGAGATCAATGACAGAGGCTATGAAGAGGAATAATATTCGAATAATCGGTCTACCGGAACACAACATAACACACAAATCGACAGCCAAGATAGCAAAGGAATTTCTGGAAGAAAATTTTCCCAACCTAACAAAGGAGAATCTGACTCTCATACAGGACGCAGAGAGGACGCCGGCTAAGCTAAACACCAAGAAGAACACGCCAAGACATATAATAGTAAAAACATCCAACTTAGAGGAAAAAGAGAAAATTTTACGAGCAGCAAGAGAAAGGAAGACAGTCACATAAAAAGGAGCGCAGGTAAGAATATGCTCAGACTTATGAAAAGAAACCATGAATAGGAGGAGAGCATGGAGCAACATCTTCCAAAAACTGAAAGATAAAAATGCCTCCCCCAGAATCCTATACCCTGCCAAGTTATCCATTAAGATAGAGGGTAAGATAAGGGTCTTCCAGGACAAGGAAGAACTCAAAAAATATGCTGCAAGTCACCCGACCCTGCAGAACATACTGGCTGACTCACTATGGCCAGAAGATCAAGCTCCAACTAGAACCATCAGGAGACCACCATATAGCCCATCTCCATCTAGAAGCCAACATGCCAGCAACACGTACCAGGACAACAGGGTCTCAGATGGAAAAGAGGACATGATGGAAACCCTCCACTCAAACGCAGTACACTGATATAAAGGAAGATAGGTAAAGACCCAAAACACAAGCCAGAATATGGCAACTATGAAGCCAGAGATAGTAATAATCACTCTGAATACAAATGGGCTCAATTCATACATTAAAAGAAAGAGGCTGGAGGACTGGATTAGAAAATATAACCCATCAATCTACTGCCTGCAAGAGACACACCTTAAGCGAGCAGACAAGCATATGCTGAGAATAAAGGGCTGGCAGAAAGTTTACCAAGCAAATGGTAACTCCAAGAAGGCAGGAGTGGCTATCTTAATCTCCGACAAAATGGATTTCAAGATGCAAAACATAAAAAGAGACAAAGACGGACACTACATAATGCTCAAAGTTTCAGTAAACCAGGAAGCACTTAGCATACTGAATATTTACGCACCTAATAATGGCGCGGCAAATTTCGTCAAACAAACTATTAAAAAAATGACAGAAGAAATCATGGAAACAACAATAATAGTGGGGGACTTCAACACTCCACTATCAGATAAAGACAGGTCACAGGGGAAGACGCTCAGCAAAGAGGCCAGAGAGCTAAACAATGTAATTAGGCAACAAGGCCTGATAGAAATCTAGAGAGCCTTTCATCCAAAAGAAAAAAGTTTCATATTCTTCTCCAATCCACACGGATCTTTCTCAAGAATAGATCACATGCTGGGACACAAGGCTAGCGTGAGTAAATTCAAACACATAGATATTATCCAGATGTCTTTCTCAGACCACCATGCCATAAAGCTGGAGATTAATAAGAGGGACCCAGAAAAGCAAGGACAACCAATTGGAGAATAAATAACGATCTCCTGCGACATGAATGGGTTAAGGTCCAGATCAGAGAGGATATTAGGAAGTTTCTAGAAACTAATGAGAACGAGCATACAACATATCAAAACTTATGGGACACTGCAAAGGCAGTTATCAGAGGTAGCTTGATATCACTGAATGCATATATGAAAAAAGAAGAAAGGCATATGACAGATATGTTAACACAAAACCTCCAACATCTAGAACAGAGTCAACAGAACTACCCCTCCAATAGCAAGAGAAAAGAAATAATAAAAATCAGGGCGGAGTTAAACCAGGGGGAAGACAAAAGAACAATGCAAAGGATTAACGCAACTAGAAGCTGGTTTTATGAACGAATTTATAAAATTGACACTCATCTGGCAAAGCTTACCAAAGATAGAAAGGAGCAAACATCAATAGCCAGGATGAGGGATGAATCGGGGGCAATAACAACAGACCCCAATGAGACAAAAAAGATAATCAAAAAGTACAATGAAGGTTTGTATTCTAATGAATTCAGAAACCTGGAAGACATGGATAAATATTTAGAAAAACAATCTCTCCCTAGATTATCTGAGACAGAGATCAAGAACCTCAACAAACCCATAGCGAAGGAAGAAATAGAGAGTGTCATCAAAAACCTACCAAGGAAAAAGGCCCCAGGGCCAGATGGCTACACAGCAGAATTTTACCAAACATTCAGGGAAGAGCTGACACCGATCCTCCACAAAGTATTCCATAACATAGAAAAGAACGGCAAGCTCCCAAACTCATTTTACGAAGCCAGCATTACTTTGATACCCAAACAGGGAAAAGACCCCACAGGTGTAGAGAATTATAGACCAATATCTCTAATGAACATAGATGCAAAAATCCTTAACAAAATATTGGCCAATAAAATACAAAGGAACATCAAACATATCATCCACCACGACCAAGTAGGATTCATCCCTGGGATGCAGGGCTGGTTTAACATCCGAAAATCCATCAATATCATACACCACATCGAGAAGAAAAAGGATAAAAACAATATGATAATATCCATAGATGCAGAAAAAGCATTTGACCACATCCAGCACCCATTCCTAATCAAAACACTCATGAAGATAGGATTGGAAGGTAAGTTCCTCAAGCTCATACAAGCTATCAATGAAAGACCAAGAGCCAACATCATAGTCAATGGAGAAAAGACAAGAACAATCCCACTGAAAAAGGGTACAAGACAAGGATGCCCCCTGTCCCCTCTTCTATTCAATATCGTTTTGGAGGGTCTGGCTAACAACATAAGACAGCAGAAGGACATCAAAGGGATCCAGTTGGGAGAGGAGGAGGAGAAACTATCGCTATTTGTAGATGACATGATCCTATACATTGAAGACCCCCAAAACTCCACAGTTGGCTTACAGCAATAGAGGAATATGAAAGAGTAGCAGGATACCAGATCAATAAACAGAAGTCGGTAGGGTTTCTATACACATCGGACAGGGCCATGGAAGAGGCGATTAAGAGGGAAGTACCCTTCACAGTAGCCAAGAACAAACTGAAATACCTAGGAATATAATTAACAAAAAATACTAAAGACCTTTATAAGCATAATTATAAAACCCTATTACAGGAAACCAAAAGTGACCTTCACAAATGGATGACCCTCCCCTGCTCATGGTTAGGTAGGCTGAACATAGTAAAGATGACAGTTCTTCCTAAAGCACTCTACAAGTTCAATGCTATACCAATCCAATTACCATCAACCTTCTTCAGAGAATTGGAAAAACTGACCACCAACTTCATATGGAGAGGGAAGAAACCCAGAATTAGCAGAGAACTCCTCAAGAAGAAGGACACAATTGGAGGACTCGCCCTACCTGATTTTAATGCCTACTACACAGCTACAGTGGTCAAAACAGCATGGTACTGGCACAGTGATAGATACTCAGACCAGTGGAAAGAATAGAAAGCCCAGGAGTAAAATCATCAGCATATAGACAACTGATCTTCGACAAGGGTCCCAAAAACGTCAAGTGGGAAGCAGATGCCCTCTTTAATAAGTGGTGCTGGAAACAATGGATATCCATATGTAGAAAGATGAAACAAGACGTTTACCTCACCCCATGTACAAGAATACACTCAAGGTGGATCACAGATCTAGAAGTCAAACCCCAAACCATCAGGACCATTAAGGAGGGAATCGGGACTAATCTCAGAGCACTGGCCCAGGGAGCACATGACTCACTGCAACAGGGTAGGGGACACACACAGGTGAACTGGAAATCGACAAATGGGATCTAATAAGAATAAAACACCTGTGCACCTCGAAATTCTTCGCCAAGCGTGTGACAAGGCAACCCACAGACTGGGAGAAGATTTTTAGTAATGACACATCAGACAAAGGGCTCATTACTAAAATCTGCAACACCATCGTGACCTGCAAAAAGAGGAAAACAGTTAACCCCCTAAGGAAGTGTGCAAAAGAATTGAGAAGAACTTTCACTAGAGAGGAGATCAATATGGCCAATAAACATATGAGAAAGTGCTTGAAGTCCCTTGCCATAAGAGAAATGCAAATCAAAACAACCACGAGATACCACCTAACACCCCTGATGCTAGCCCAGATCAGTAAATCAGAGAGCAACAAGTGTTGGAGGGGCTGTGGTGAAGCAGGAACCCTCCTCCACTGCTGGTGGTCATGCAGATTTGTACAGCCACTGTGAAAAGCAATTTGGCGATACCTAAAGAAAATGGAAATTGATCTACCTTATGACCCAGCCATCCCTCTACTGGGCATATACCCGGTTGAAGCAGCAAATAAAATACGACCAGTCATATGCGCTCCAATGTTTATTGCGGCACAATTCACAATAGCAAAGACTTGTAAACAGCCTAAGATTCCATCGATAGACGAGTGGATTAGCAAACTTTGGCACATACACACAATGGAGTATTATGCAGCACTGAAAAGCACCGATGAGCACATGAAACACGTTATTTCATGGGAAGAGCTGGAAGGAATTATGCTAACCGAGGTAAGCCACACCCAAAGGGACAGGTACAACATGAGTCCCCTGAGGTAAGTACAATCAGCATGACAGAAATAGAAGAATAAACATCCATCCCACAATAAACGGGGGAAAGCATAGATAGTTGGAGGGAGGGCAGGCCACACTTAGGGAGGTACATGAGAGCCCAGCATAAAGAAGGAGTAGTGGGGCAGGGAGAGGGAGAACCTGGAGGGGGAGAATCCGAAAGGATGGTATGGGGTGGGGCAGGGTACTAACCCACCTGGGGGAGAGTATCGGTTGTGTCCCCACAGATCTGGAACATGAATATGGACCCACCACGACACACCAAACAAGGAGGGCAACGCAAAGTACAGAGGTCTACACAAAGAGGCTGGACGACACGCTGGCCCAAACCAGAATTAGGCCGACCCCCACACTTGAAGGGAATACCACAGAAAACTAAAATAGATCGTCTGGAGTGGGAAAGGAACTGACCCACCACACCACATCCAGAAGGAAGCTGAAACAAAAGAAGGAGAACGGTCTTAGTGGAGTACACCTGGGTCCACCATTCAGCTGGCCACACTATGAGATGCAACATCCTGCACCAACACATGGCCCTACACGGGACAGCACCTGAGATACAGTGGGGGATGTGCGACTGAGCTGACCCCGCCACACTGAGGCAAACACTGGGGGCGTGCAATGGAGCAGTGGAGGAAGCAGAGCAAAGGGATCCTGAGGGAGTATAAAGGATGGTCTTCCGGGCCAGGACGTGGCGCCTCACAAGCTACACCTAGAAAACACTCCTAAAGGCCAACGAACTGACCTTGAACTACTAGCAATTTTTCTTTTTAATATTTGCTATCTTTTTGTTTAGTCTTTTTTTAATTGGTTTTGTTTATTACCTTCTAAATTTTGTATGTTAGTGGCTTTTCTGCTTATCAGCGTGTCGATGTTGCTTCTGTCAAAGCCATGTTCTTATGTGCCACTTGGGCGCAGTCAAAGTCATATGCATTTGTATGCACATATTACTATGTCAGCAGGTCCACCTAGACAAGATAGGCTGGACAAATAATGAGAGAAGAAAACAACAGGACCAATGGTCCTGGAGGGACATGAGAGCGTGGGAGGTAGGGGAAGGGAGGAGGTGTCGCCCTACAGAGGGACAAGGGAACAGCAAGTGGTTCAAAACCAGAGAAGGGAGGGGAGGGGAGGACTGGTAGGGAAAGACCAAGAGCAAGGTAACTGAGAGGAACTACTGAATCCAGAATGAAGGCTAAACATGGTAATGGGTCGGGAGGAAAGCAAAAGGAAATAGAGGAAAGGAGTAGGAGGCAAAGTGCATACAGAGAAGCCTAAATACAGACATGTACATATTTAAATATATTTATGATTATGGGGGCAATAGATTTATATGCATATATTTATAGGTTCAGTAGTAGAGTAGCAGATGGACATTGGGCCTCCTCATACATAATCCACCAATACAATAGCACCTCGCCCTGCTAAACAGTCATTGCAGGATACCCATCTTCCCGACATGATCACTGAAGACAGACGTGTGTGTAGGCAAACGTGGTGAAGAAAGCTGATGGTGCCCGGGTATCAAAAAGATATAGCGTCTGGGGTCTTAAAGGCTTGAAGGCAAATAAGCGACCATCTAACTCAGAAGCAACAAAGCCCACCGAGAAGAAGCACACAGCCTAAGTGAATACAAGGTGTTGAATGGACCATGTAGCAGATACAAAGGAACAAAAACAATCATTGTGTAAACACCTTCCTCACATAATCGCTGAAGACGAAAGTGTGCATAAGCAAGTGTGGTGAAGAAGGCTGATGGTGCCCGGCTACTGAGAGATATAGCGTCTGGGGACTTGAAGGCTTGAAAGCAAACAAGCGGCCATCTAGTCCAGAAGCAACCAATCCCACACGGAAGCAGAACACCAACATAGGTGATCGTGAAGGGCAGAGGAGAGCAGGTCTCCAACAAAAAAGGGGGGGGTGGTGGTGAGAATCACATCACCGTGAAAGAGGAAGAGTGCGTGATGGGGACCCAATGCCCATCTGTAGACAGCTGGACACCCCTTCCAGAGGGGTAGTGTGGAGGAGATGGGCCACTCAGGGTTCAGTGTAGCAACAATGAAACTCAAAACCTTCCTCTAGTTCCTGAACGCTTCCTCCCCTTCCAATCATCATGACCCCAATTCTACCTTGCCTTGCGGACCTGGTTATACCAGAGGATGCACAGTGGTGCAGTGGGGATCTGGAGGCACAGGGAATCTAGGACAGATGAACCCCTCAACACCAGCGGTGGGAGTGGCGACACCTGGGGGGAAGGGGGTGTAGAAAGGGAGAACCTGTTTCGGAGATCTATGTGTAACCTCCTCTCTGGGAGATGGCAATGATGTGGCGGGTGAGGGGAGACGCCAGGGAGTGTAAGATAAGATATAAAATTATTTATAAACTATTAAGGGACCAGGGGTGGGATCGGGGAGGGAGGGGAATAGGGGGAAAAAGGGAAACCAAGCTGATTCCAGGAACCCAAGTGGAAGGTGAATTATGAGAATGACGAGTGCAACGAATGTATAAGGGTGCTTTGCTCAATTGATGTATGTGCAGATTGTGATAAGAACATTATGAGCCCCAATAAAAATATATTTTTTAAAAAGATGACAACATATGTACAGATGTGTTTGAGGCAATGGATATATGTATGGATTATGATGAACTGTAAGAGCCCCCAATAAAATACAATAATAAAAATCAAAAAAAAAGAAATGAAAAAAAATTAAGAGATGAGAGAAAGAAAAAAAGGTCTTGGCTCAAAAAAAAAAAGAAGAAGAGTTAGATTTGCAAGAGTAATCTGATGTGTGAGATCTTCACTAACCACTATGCTATTCTGAACTAAGATAATTCTAATAGCAACTGATGGAAAGGAGATTCACAACCTCTTAGGTACTTCTAGGTAGGGGAGAAAACTGAGACAAAGAGAGGGAATGACCAAGTTCTACATGAGGTGTAAACAGCCAAGGTGGCAATCAAACCCTTTTTTTCTGACTCCTAATATAATGCCCTCTCTACAAATCAGAAGAGATTGGCCTTGAGAGCATCTCGTGATAAATCCTCTTGTTTGAGAGTCAATGCCAGTAGTTTGGGTACCAATGAGTAAACACAGGGCAGATAGTTTTTGTCAGGGAAACCTGGTTCCTTGGTAGAAGACGCTCCTTGGCTGGGTATGGGCTAACAGTGGTTGTGTACATTTTCATTCTCTGCGAGTGTAACTTCCATGATTGATGGTCATAAGTAGAATTGCTTGGCCTTTAGATTTAGAACCTGATGCCCATAAACCACATTTTCATTTAGAATACATGTCTGAGAAGCAGGCATGTTTTAATCTCAGGAGTCATTGCCCTACCTTTCTCTAAAACCTGAGCCAACCTCAGATGAGTGAAGAGCTTGCTGTGGCAAGGGAAAAACCCACCCAGTGCTTCAGAGCCTCCCATTTTGGCTCCCTTGTCAGAGACCTGCATTTATTTATTCTGGAAGGGGAGGATGTTCTAATGGGTATTTAAGGGTCCTTGCTGCCTCAGAGTGGCAAGAAGAGATGCGATGTTCACAGTTTGGATCACTCAGTCATGATTCCCAATAACTGCGGACAGCTGAGTCGTTCGGCAATGGCTCTAGTTACAAAGTATGATGGTGGCCGATTGTGTGTGTGTGTGTGTGTGTGTGTGTGTGTGTGTGTGTGTGTGTTCCGTAAAATTCAAGTCAGTTCTGCAGATCAAGACTTTGTAATACTGGATTACTTTGGCGTTGGCCAAGTGGGAGGAAAGAAGTTATGCTCCCTGGAAAGTTCCAGAAGACTTACACTAGCCTGTTGGCTATCCTAGTACACAAATAACAAGCAAGCTGATTGCCAGGAAGTCGTGCTATTTTATAAGGGGTGGTGATAGAACATTAGAGGTTGGCCCAGGTATATTTCAGATATTGAATTTACAGTGGACTATCAAAAGAATGAACAATCCATCTTCGAAGAAATACAACCAGAACCCTATTAGGAAATGACGATGGCAAGGTTGTGGCTTGATACTGTGGACATGTCATCACAAAGGGCTGATAGCTAAAAAACGACATCATGCTTCGCAAATTAGGTAAACAAACCAGGGGAGCTCATCCATGAATCCAATGGACACAGTATCCCTGCAAAGGACTCAAGCACACCAGTGCTCTGAAGATGGTACAGTCATGGTCAATGTTTTGTTCTTTTGTACATAAGGTCACCATGAGGGGAGCCTACTTCAAGGACATTAAAAACAACCACCTAACTCCAAAACAAACATCACTGCCAGGGAATCCATTCTGACTCATAGCCACCCTTTAGGGCAGAGTAGGCCTACTCCCTGGAATTTCTGGGACTGCATTTTTCAGGAGCAGCCAGGCACATTGTTCTTAGCGGATGGGCTGATGAGTATGAACCTCTGACCTTACAATTTCAGCCCAATGCTTACCCAACTCTCTCACTGAGACTCTGTGTAACAGCAGTAGCAGCCGCAGCCGCAAACCCTGGCCACTGCTGATTTAGGGAACAGATGATGGGTCTGGAACTAGGTGTGATCTAAATAGGGATAGCTCAGACACATGTAGTCTGGGGCTCACAGTGCTTCAAGGATTGGGCTAGATGCTAGGGGATGTGATACCACAAGGCAGAGGCGGCTCAGGGCAGGGTAGAGGCCAGGCATGGATGGAAATGGTGGACAGTTCAAACACCTGTCTTAAAAGGCAAGCACTGTGTCAAGTAGAAAACCCATTGGAATATGCTCTCCTTAGGAGAACTTTTTTTCGTTGTATCACCCGGCTAGTCCACAGAGCCTCACTTCTACAATGATCTCATGCTTCACTTGGCTTCTTGGGTTTTCTTCATCTCTCTAGCCACTCCTTTTGAGTCTTTTTTGCTGGTTCTTTCTGGCCTCCTTGACCTCTTATTCTTGTGTTACCCAAAGACTAACTCTGAATTTCTTCTGTTCTCTGCCTACACCCTTCCATGGAGATGTCCTTATCCCATTTTGTGACTTGACATATTCTCTTATACTGAGGATTGCCAGATTCATGACTACGACACAGACTCCACCCATTGCTATTCTACTTGGACCTTCACAGCCTCTCAAACTTAGCCACGTTCTCCGTCACCCCTTACTCAAGATTGTTCCTCCCCTAGACTTCTGTAGCTCAGTGTTAGCAGCTCCTTACCTCCAGTTGCTCAGGTCAAGTGCTGTAGATGCATCCATAACTTGCCTCTTTCTTTCCATCCATTATTATGGTAGATTCAGAATCCTGTTCTGTCCCACCCTTTCCACTCCTACCGCCCTTGCCCTACCACCATCTGTTCATGCCTGCACTGCTTTCCTAACCTCCCAATTCACTAACTGCTTTCCATCTTTGTTCCCTTAAAGCCTGCTGTTAACACAGAAGCTAATGCCCTTTTAAAATGCACGGTGGGCCATGTCATGCCCACGCACTACCTTCTAATGGCTCATCTACCCCCAAGGAAGACAAATTCTTCATAATGCCCTGTAGAGCTCTGTATATTCTGTATACATCTCCCTCAGTATCCCTTCAGCCCACGGGTCTTCTATTCCTTCCTTCCTCCCTCCTTCCCTCCCTCCCCATTGCTCTCTGTGATATGGCCAAGCTGGTGGCCTTGCCACTCCTGCCACAGACCAGGCACCTATCCATCTGAGGACCTTTGCCCACAGGATCTCATTGTTTGGAACCCTCTCCTCCAGAGATCTGTGTCACTTTCCCTCTCATCTCCTTCAGGTTTTGATCTCAAAGTCACCTTTGTGACACCTCCCCTGGCTGACCATCCCATTCAAAACAGAAACCCTATCATTCTCCCCAAACACCCCCTCTCAACTCCCACCCCAGCTCCTTTGTCTGGTTTCTTTTAATAGTACTTTTCTAATTTGTTATCCATTTTACTTTCCCCCTAAAATGTAAGCTCTGTGAGGGCAGGCATTTGGATTGTTTGAGTCACTATTTATTCCTTATTACCTATTTACATTACCGAGTAAAAAATAAAGGCACTCAATAAAAATGTTTTACCGAATAATTTTGTTACTTGGACGTTATTTTTATGAGGCTATTTCCTTCTTCCCTCCCCCACTTTTCTTCTGCCCTTCCCTCTTTCCCTCTTTTCTCTCCCTTTCATTCTTAACTGAATAATGCTTAATATACATTCCATTTTGGTAGTGCTTATCAATTTTTAACATCCTCTTCCACACATTCTCGGATTTTATATTCATAGCAACCCTCTGTGGTCAACTGAGCAACTTCTTTCATCCAACTAAGATTGAGAGGTTGATTTCGGGCAAATCAAGCTGGGGCTCTAGACATCCGCCTTACTCTCTGCTCGGGTGTAGCACTGCAACTCAGCAGCTGTGGGAGACAGTTTCCAGTACACTGAGGGTTTTCCACCTCAAGTGCCTGAGGCTCTCTGCTTCTCTGCCATGGGCATGCTCAGTCAAGCACAAGTGCCACCCGGAAGTGCAGAGGCATGAACGCCCCAAGGATATTGCTCAGCCCCAGCTCCTCACTCCTCCTGTGCCCTGATGCTAAGACAAGTTCCGTGGTTGCTGGGAAGCCTCCTAGGGGATTGAGTCCTAGTGACTCCCTCTTACTGGTTTCCCTCCCTTCCTGGCCTCACCTTGCTGTTCTTGCACTGTGTTTTTCAGGGCCACCTCTCATTCAAACCACCTGTGCCCAAGTGCTTCCCCATGTTGGCTTCGGGAGATGCCTATACTGCTACAGAAAGGGGGCTGGTGTTCTTTAATGCTACTAAAAGAGCCCTCTGTGGCCCTGCCTACCAGGTTCTTTACATGAAAATATAGAATTCCTGGTTAATTTGAATTTCAGGTAAATAATAGATAGGCTTTTAGTATGTGTCATATTTAGTATAACTATGGGGGATGTGTGTACTAAGAAAATGTCATTGTATATTTTGGATTCAGTTTAAACTGGGCAGCCTGTGTTTTACCTGGAAACCTTACACCTGAACCATAGTTGCAAAGAAGTCTGAATTAATAGGGAAACTGGGAATAGTGACAGACGCCTGGGTGACCGGTAATGCTAGGCTACATAGATCTGTGAATTTGAAGCTTTAACATACTTCATCTGGGAAGGGTTTGCATCCCATGGTCTCCTTGGGCAACTTGTCCAGCCAACTATGTAAGGACAGGCCATCAAAAGCACACTTACTGCCGTAGAGTCAACTCTGATTCATAGTGACCCTGCAGGACAGAGTAGGAAACCCCACCGGGGCTTCCAAGGCTGTGGGTCTTTATGGGAGCAGAGAGCTTCAACTTTACACCAAACTTGCAGTTAGCATCCAGATGCTTAACTCCTTGCCCTGATAGGGATTCAATGTGAGTTTTAAAGCCATCCACTGCTATTAAATCGATTCTGATATATAGTGATCACGTGAACAGAGCAGAACTGATCCCTAGGGTTCTGAGGAGTGGAAATCTACCTGCTCCCACCCTTTGCGACACTCTCTCTGTCATAGAACTCTGCTCCATAGGTTTCCCTGGGTTGAGAGTTCGGAAGTAGAACACCAGGCCTTTCTTCTAAGGCACCTCTGGGTGGATTCAAATAGCCAGCCTTTGGGTTAGCAGGCAAGCCCCTTAACTTTAAATAACCTATTGGCGTGATTAGTTATTTAATTGACTAACCACTAAGTGGATGAGGTGGGGAGAACTATCAACCCCATTTTCCAGACAAGGAAATGGAGGCACACTAAGAGAGCACTGGTGGTGGAACAGCCATCAGGCAGACCTAGGAAATGTGACATCTAGGCAGTGAGCCCTCCTACTCAGTCACAATCACCGACTACTCAGAACTGTTTCTCGAATCAGGGGAGAGTGTATGTAAAGACGAACAAAGGAACAGTGTCCAGGCTGGAGTCTGAAGGGATCTATGTATTAAAGATACTTGCTTGTGTTTGCATCACTTTTATCCCTATCTTTCTTCTCCTGCACCCAAAACTCTGTCCCAGGGGCGATGGCAACTACAGTGACCAGACTGTTCTGTCTGACTTCTCCAGTAGGACACAGAGACCATCTGAATAGACCCTTTGATCTCGATGGCCCTCTCACTCCCATAGACAAAACTGCAGCCAGCCCCAGACTCCAAACCTGCAGACTAAGAGTTTGTCACAAGTCTAGAAAGAGCTGTCAATGCCCTGAAAAACTAGCCTGGAGAAGAGGAGACATAGAATCAATAGCTTCAGGTGAGAGAAGATCAGACAACCGAGAAGAGGAGAAAACACTAGAGCTTCTCAAAGTGGTTCACCCTGGTTTAGTCGTGGCCAGGATTAAGTCACTTTGGCCTAAATCAGTGTCTCCACCCAAATCCCTAAGTTTCTGAAGTTCCTAGGACCCTGTGTCCTGCAGCCCCTGTCTTTTACCCAACAACCCTGCTGATTCTACTTTATAGCCACCTCTTCCTTTGTTCAGTTTTTATTTAATTTCTTTGTTATTAAATGATGTGGTCTACAGAAATTTTAAAAATTTTAAGCCATTAGAAACGTATTTCGCTTAAAAAAAATAAGGCCAGTATGCAAGTAAATGTCTGGATAGGCTGAGTAGAAAATAATAGAGCCTGCTCAAAGATGGCAGCAAACCACTTGCTGCATTGAAAGTGTGTCGCTCTCCACAGTGTTGGAAGTAAATTGGTGTCATGAAACAGGTTTGTGAAAGGTTCCCAAATCTCTATTCCATGGATTTAAACCATATTTGCCCCCATTCCATTTAGCCTTCGAGATCGTTAAAGCTTTTAAGAACAGGTCTACTTCACTTCTTTTCATCAGCCCACAACTGAATTGGCTCATATCAGTTCAAAGACCCAGAAAACACAATCTCTGATTTGTGCTGTATTCAAGTTGAGATGAGCTGCATTATGACCATCTGCTTTTCTTTCTTTTTTAGAAAATTTCCCATAAGTAGCATGCACTACATGTAATGCTATAGCATATATCTCTGATGTCATTCTAGCTGTAAGTTTATATCCAATTTTTTCAACCCCCACAAACTAATGATGGTCAGATGTGTAAAGATGAAAATAAAAGGTAAGAATAATGAGATATTTGACTCTGTCAGGACTGACTCATAACAGAATCATCAGAATGGTGCCGGTCATAACTCAGGGACTGAGTACCTGTCATCCAAACCAGTTGCTGTGAGGTTGATTCCAAGTCACAGAACTACCATGTATGCAGAGCCAAACTGAACTGTGTTAGGTAGGGGCTTCAAGGCTGTGTGAGTGTTCAGAAGCAGACCACCAGGTCTGTCTTCTGAGGCACCACCATATAGATTCAGAAGTATATTTTAGTCAGGAATTGAGCTCTTAACTGTTTCTGCCATCCAGGGATGCCACCCAGAGATGCCATGGGGGAGAATAGCTTTTCTGTATTTAGTGTGATTCCCAAACTGACAAGGGTGCTAACTTGTGTCCTGGCTTTTCTTATAGTAGTTGTGTTAGTCTGAGTACATTGGAGAAATAAATCCACAGAAAATCTTATGTATAAAAGACAGTTTTGGATAAAGGTTAAGTGCACATCAAGAAAACATCCCAACCCAGTGCTGCCCAAACCCACAAGTCCAACATTAGCCCATGTGTCCCACACCAATCCACAAAGTTCTCCTCCATCTTACCAAACACAGTGGTGCCGGCTGCAGGAGGAAAGCCGAATAAGTGAACATGTAAGCATCTCTCAGCGCTGGCAGGGGTCTCCAGTCTGCTTCTCTAGGACCCAGGACAGCATCGGGGCAGGTCTATGTGGCTTCTCCTCAGGGATGTCTTGCAGTAAGTCAGCCTTGCCACCTGAAGCAGAGAACTGGCTAAGGCAGCTGCAACCGAATCTGACCATCAGAAAGCAAGGGACCCAAGAACAAGAAAGGCAAGGCTCACCAAGCCATTGATCTCTCTGCCCTTCCATTAACTCCACCTGTGTTAGTTGGCCAGGTTGTCAGAATAAACTTTAACTATCTCAATAGTGGTATCACTACTTTGAGGAAAACTGAACTCTGATACTGGGTTAGGCAGGTGTATTAGTCTGGGTACATTAGAGAAACAAATCCACAGAAACTCATATGTATAAGAGAGTTTTAAATAAAGGGTAAATGCACACCAAGAAAACCTCCCAACCCAGTACTGCCCAAGTCCACAAGTCCAACATTAGCCTGTATGTCACCACCAATACACAAAGTCCTCCTCCATCTTACCAAGCACACGCAGTGATGCCAGGTGCAGGAGAAAAGCCGAATCAGTGAGCGCGTAAGCATATCATCACTGGCAGGGTTCTTCAGTTGGCTTCTCCAACACCCAGGGCTGCATCAGGGTAGGTCCATGTGGCTTCTCCTCAGGGATGGCTCACAGAAAGTGAGCCTTACCAGTCGAGGTAAAGAATGTCTAAGGCTTTACTGCTAAGGCACACTGGTCTGACCATCAGAGAACAAGAAACCAGAGAAAGAGAAAGGCGAGGCTTATTACTGAGGCATTTATCTCCCTGCCCTACAATTAATCCCACATGTGTTTGTTGGCCTGGATAGTTAATAAACCTTAACTATCACAGCAGGTAAAGTAGGGCCCACCTCACAATGCCTCCGTCTTTAAAACTAGTCAGAGTGAAGTCATGACACTGGGACATTTTTCCAGACACTTCGTCTAGTCTTTGCGTTTCCCTTAAGTGCCCAGAGTGTCACTAACTGGGACGGGATGGGAAAAGACCTTGGTGGGCCCCTCAGGAGCATATGCGTGGGCACCCTACATTTTGTCCAACAGTGTTTTCAGGCTGACTATCAACTGCCACTAACTGCAGTTCTTTTTCAATCGCATGCTAGAAAGAGGAAATGGCCACTTTTCTAGTGCAATGCACACAGAGGAATTTATCCCTCCCCACTTGTGCCCCAGTCAAACCAACACCCTGGCCACCAACCTTCCCCCACTGGCTAACATGACAGCCAAAACTCAGACTCCTGTCATTGAGTTGATTCTAGCTCATAATGACTCTATATGACACGGTAGAACTGCCCATGTGGGTTTCTGAGGTTGTTAACTATTTACTGGAATAGAAAGCCACCTTTTCTCCCCTGGAGCAGCTGGTGTGTATAACCACTCAGCCACGAGGGCTCCATCTCCTTGTGCAGGAGAACTCAGTGATGTATGATCTACACCAGTGCTGCTCCAAGGGGTGGTACATGAACCGGTGATAAACTGTGAGATGTTTATTATCTGTCCATTTTCAGCTAGGTACACAAAGGAAGGCTGGAGGCCATGTCACTGGTATTTCCAATGCCAGCAACGTCATCCAAAGGGCAAAGGGTGCTTCGGAGTTTCCAGACTGAGGACAAGCTAAGAATGAAGAAAAATCGGCTGCCCACTGCAAAGGAATTCACCACTGAAAACCTTATGTTCGGCATGGAAACACTGTCAGGTGGTGGAGGCCTAGTAAGTCAAGGCAGAACCTTGTCAGAGAGGGGGCCAGAGGACGAACCCATCTGGTCAGAAGTAAGGGGAGGGCCAGCGACAAAGAGGCAGGTCGTTGGCAGGATGGATAGCCTCGGAGGCTGCAACGATGGGTTCAAACATCAGAACGATTGTGAGGGTGACCCAGGACTGGCAACATTTCCTTGTGTTGTACATGGGGGTTGTTTTGAGGCAAGCCAACTTGATAGCACATACCAACAAGACCAAGCAAGGAAGAGGAAGCCTCTATGATCTCAGAATCTGACATCACTAGGATGTTTTAAGAGTCTTTTTTAATGGTAACCAACAGCCTGGCCCTTCATCACAGAAAGCTGGGGAAGCACCATTGTCCTGGTTTTCCAGACGTTCCCCAGGGGAATTACTCTCCAGCTGCCCACAGAGTCAGCTGGCTCACTACTACACCCTATATTGGCTGCCTTCCAACTCTTGGTTTCCTTCCCCATTCCCCTACCAATGCATCTCCCAAACAAACACCTTGCACTTGCCTCCTTCCTTATGCCAGGTCTGCTTCTTGGGCACCCTAAACTCAGACACTCTCCCTTCTAAAAGGCTGCTAACAGTGCCATCTGCTGCCTGGGGCACCTCACTGGCGCCACCTCTACCCTTCCCCCAAGGAGTTAAGTAGCCCATTAAGGATGGTAAAGTTATCTGCCCACCTCACATTTCTTCCTGCTTCCATGGTCCTAGGCCATGGTGATTGCCCCCACTGCCCTTCCCTTCTTCTGAGTAGAGTGGACTGCTGAAAGCTGCTGGAAGACGTGCTTTGAAGCAGTTGGCAGCCAAGAATTGCCAATATTCCTGTGAATATTGAATGGCCCCACCTCACCTTCCAGATTGGTTCTTGACAGGGGCAACTGTTTTAAGGTAGAGGTCTGAAGCATTAAATTATAGGCCAGAGAGGCAAGTCAGGAAAATCGGTAGGTTTTTCCAAAACCACTTTTGCATGTCAGTGGAATGCTTTTGTTCTGCTACAAAGCACCCAGGAGCAGCCTTTTATGACTTGGATCATTTACATGTGGCCCAGGGTCTCCTTCGACTTGAGTGCTATTATCCCCCTGTCTGTTAGACCATGCAGCTCTATCTTCAGGCTTGCTCCTTGGTTGTTTATGGATTTCTCAATCTGCCTGCTCAGGCTGAAAAAGGCTTGCTTGCCCATAAAATTCCCACAGTTGTAAATCATCTCTCTCTCTCTTTCTCTCTCTCTCTCTCTCTCTCTCTCTCTCTCTCTCTCTCTCTCTCTCTCTCTCTGTGTGTGTGTGTGTGTGTGTGTGTGTGTGTGTGTGTCTCCTCTCTGCTCCTGCTCTCCTCCCTTATTCCATCCCGGCCACCCCCTTACTCTCAACTCAGTCCTTAGGACGCTAAGAGCCTACAATGAAAACCATTTTTAAATCTCATTTTGTTCTTCCCTTTTAGCACTGGAATCACCCTGGATTATTTGGAGTATTCTAAGGGAGCCATGGTATTGTAGGGGTTACGAGGTAAGATGTTAACTGGCAAGATCAGCAGTTCAAAATCACCAACCACTCTTAGGGAGAAAGACTGGGCTTCCTACTCTCATAAAGAGTTACCGGCTCAGAAACCCACAGGGGCAGTTCTACCCTGTCCTATAGGGTTGTTGTGCATCGGTATCAACTTGCTGGCAGAGGGTTTGGTGAGTATTTATGCAGCCAATTAAAGGAGCCCTGATGTTGTGATGATTTGAGCCCACTCAGGAGGAAGATTTGCTCCCATAGAGATAACAGCCTAACCCCTCTCCCCACAATGAGAAAGTCCTCTCTGTCACATGTGGTCACCATGCATAGAAAATCAACTGGAGGGCACGTAATCACAACACGCCTTGACATATTCCCTCAGTACCTGCCCTGCTTCAGGCCCTCTGCCAGGGAAGAATCTCCGGAAGCGATTTTAAAAGCCCTTCTAAGAGCATAGTTATGGACTAGCAGAGGCTGAGGTCAGCAGACTCTTGGGAACATGGTCAGTTCTGGGGTTATTATGAATTGGGCAAGCCCTGTGAAAGCGTTGTTGGACCCCCAAAGGGGTTGTGACCCAGAGGTTGATAACTGGTAGGTGAGCATAGTCATTCTGCCTCATAATATTAACTATTACCCCCTCTAAAAACCACAACCACTATTATACTCTGTAATGTTAAATACAAATGATGGAGATAAAATTGGGGATAAGGTGAACTGGAGTAATCAGAGAAGGCTTCCTGGAGGAAGGGGTTTTAGCAGGCGGCTTGGGGAGGAATCAGCCATTGAAGGGTAGCAGGGAGGATATAAATTATTGTACCAGAGGCCACACTGGGTGAGATCAAATTTTCCAAGATGGTAGCCAGTCATCTCTCTCAACCAGTCGACTCTTTGCCACCTAATCTAGATACTTCTCCCACCACAAGGTGGGATCTGGGTCCTTTCTATTTGTATATGAGTAAACTGATGTCTGCTTCAACCAATAGAATACAATGTAAGTGATGCTGATGGCCAGGCTGTGCAGTTGCTGCGTTATTCACTTGTACTTGAGTCTTGAGCTGCCTTGTAAGACATCCAATGATCCTGCATTCACTATGCTGCTGCGAAGAAGAAGCTTGAGCTACATAGAGAGACCACCTGTAGATACGCAGCTGACAGTCCTCCCAACCTAGGTGGGCAGAGGGGAGGCAGATATGTGAATGAAGGAACCCTCATGATGCAACCATCAAATCACTATCACGTACGAAAATCTGTTCTTCCCACAGTTCTTCAACAAATCAGCCCAGTTATCAAGCCACCTCAGTCTCCGTGTTTTCCCAGCTGAAACTATACGCTGGAGCCTGTCTGAATTGCTGACCCAAAGACTCTGTCAGCATGAGAAAATGAGTGGTGTTTTATGTCACTGCGGTGGGGTACTTTGTTCATCAGCAGTAGTACCTGGAGAATCAAGTAAAAGTGCAGAGCTGCGGGCAGAAGCAGTGCAAGACAAGTCACTGTTGGGTGTGAAATCTGGGGGACACAAGAGAGAGAGCTCTGGGGTCTGTGGTCTACTCTTTCCCATCTTAGAGTTGATAACACCATGTTAGAAAACCAAATCAAACCAAGCCGTACCCAACAAACTCACTGCCATCTAATTGCTTCCAATTCATAGTGAGCCTGTAGAGCAGAGTAAAACTGCCTCCGTGGGTTTCTGGAGCTGTAACTCTTTAGCGGAGCAGAAAGCCTCATCTTTCTCCTGTGGAGAGGCTGGTGGGTTTGAACTACTTGCCTGGTGGTAGCAGTAACCCATTATATCACTAAAGCTCCTTAACAATGATGCAAAGTTTTAGCTACTCAGAGACTGGCAAAGGACAATGAGGTGATAATGGAGGGATATGGTAGAAGTTGTCCTGCAAAAGAGAAGTAGAGACAAGTTTTCCCTTTGTACCTCCTCAGCACAAAGGAAGGGGAAGGGCAGACTAAGACGCATTTCCTTACCCGATGGATGAGAACCAAAATAATGGAGCAAATGAAATGGCTGGGGGAAGAATGTTCATATTATGCTCACAATTACCTAATAGCCTCGAGTTTGGGGTCCAAGACAAGAGCACAGCATGAAATCTGGGGCACCAAGATGTGGTTGATAAAAGTGCCAGAATGTGCATCCCTGAAAGGAGGAGGGCCACAACAGAGGACCAGTCAATAGCAGAAGACCCCACCAGAAAGCCAGCCTTTGGTGGTGGTGGTGGTGGTGTTGAGCCATTTTCAGTATATAATGTCTGGCTCTACATTTTGCCAGACCTGTTAGATTGACTAAGGGCCCTTGTGGCACAGTGGTTACAAGTTGAGCTGACATCCCAAAGGCCAGTAATTTGATACCACCATCATCCCTGTGCCAGAAAGATGGTGCTTTCGGCTTCCATGGAGTTAGTCTTGGAGAGTCACAGGGACAGAGCTACCCTGTACCATAGGATCCTGTTCAACAGGGTCCCTCACTATGAGCTAGTATTGACTTGATGGCCATGAGTTTAAGGGCCATTTTGGCTTCCTTTTCAAAGGAACCTCATTCAGTGAACTGACTCTTTCTGGTCAATCCTTTCTTCTGACTCTGGTCTGATGTAGCACCTCACCTGGGGAGTGAAGAGGTCTGAAGCTTGGAGCTGCCTCCCAATGAAAGATAGTAAACCATGATAGTTCATAAAGGCACTTGTGCAAATTGTAAACCACCAACCTTGGCTTAATTCATTTTTTAATTGGATAGAAAGTACTCTAATTATGTTGATGACAAATAAACCAAACATATACATGTGGATACACACATACACACACACACAAATACACACACACACACAAGACGGATGTTTAGGGGCATCTACCCATCAATGTCAGAGAGATTTGTCCCAGGTCTGGACATAGGAGTCAGTCTTCTTGCATTTCAGTCTCTGGCTCTTTAACTGACCTTAAGCCACATGACCTTGATCAGATTGCTTAATATCTCTGAGCCATTTTGGCAACACCGTGTATCAGGGCTGAGAAGGGGCACTGGGTAAGCCCTGACACATGATGGAGGAGGGACTCAGCCAAAATAAAGCATACAAGGCTAATGACCATGGCATTCTCTCCAGTGTGGGCCTCAGAGCAGCTCTGGTTCTAGAAAATCCCACAGAAATAATTTTACCATCCTGGGCCTTCAGCCCTCACGCCAAACTTAACACATTTGTAATCCACACAATGTTTACAGCTTTGGGTTCTCATCCCTCTACTTCTTCCAAGAGACCAAGGAGAATGGAGTGTTTGAGCAATATCCAGGCCACATTACCATCTTTCTCAGTTCTTAACTCACCTTTTCCTCTCTCAAGCACAGCTTTAATGTTTCCATGAGTGTCCGTGGCTATGATAAAGAATACGTGTTATGGGAGGTAATCAGGGCCTGCGTCTTCCATAAACCAGTTGCCAAAGACTCTTTACAGATAGGTAATGGTAGGCCCATATGTTTTACTTACCTATTGCTGCTTAGTGACTTTCAATCCCCCTCGGTGTATTATTTGCTCATAATTTTGTAATTTGAAGAAGGTTTGGCTGGGGCATCACATCTCCACTCCACGCGGCATTGGCCAAACCAGCTCAAGCAGCGAGACTCGGCAAGATGGGTTTGCTTTGGTTCATAGGTCTAGGGCCTGGGTTCTTGCTGTTGCATTGGCTCCCCAATTTCCCTCCATGTGATCGTATCATGTGCTTGCCTTTAGCTTCCTCACAGCAGGGTGATTTTCAAGATAGATTTTTTTGTCAGGATAGTTGGGCTGTAGGCCCAGTGACAAAATCCCTTAAAGGGATTAAATTGAATGCACAATTTAATACGTGACTGCCAAATATCCCCCAGAGCACACAGGTTGAAACCACAAGACTTCTCCCTAAGAGAGGTTCCTTGTAGCTTTTGATTGTCTTCTAAGTCCCTTTTCCTTTTCCACAATAATGTCTGGGTTGCTTTATCAATCATCTTCTTTCTTTTTATGTAGCACTATCTCTGGCTGTTTAGTCCAAGCCAATGCAGTTCCTTCCCAAAGTTACTGGGTTTCCCTTGCACTGGATTACATGATGCATTCCATTTTATGAAAGCCGTGTCCCCACATCTCTTTGAAATGGGTCCCTCTCTGTTTTAGGCTGCAATTCAGCCTATTTAGACTCTTAGAAAACCTTTTGTGTACACGAGACTGTCTACAAGGCACTGGATTACATTCTTTTGTGATCTTAGTACAGGGCATGAAAGCTATCTTCTTGATCTGATCCAACGCAGAAGCCATGCTCATGCCATGCCTATTATGGGACATTATTTTTTGGAAAGAAAGACTTGGGGTTGAAAAATAGGTTTTGTTAGGCAGATAGGCAGGAATGAGATGTCCATTGACGCATGCCCAGGAGAACCAAGCATAGAACAAAAGCCTAGGTTTTCCCGCTGGTGGGTACGGATGGGCGTTAAACCTGGATCAGCCCAATGGGATCGACCTGGGGTCATTCACCATGCCTCCCCCCAGGAATCCTTGAAAAGGCAGGAGTGAGGGGGAGAAAGGAAAAACTGGGGACAGGAATTGGGGAGAGAACTTGAGAAAGAACATGAGACAGGTCTTTTTTTTGGAAGAAAACTTAGGAGAGAGATCTTTGCGTGACCTCGAGCAGTCTCTGCCAGGCTGCAAGGTGGGGAGGAATCCTAGGGGTGCCGCGTAAAACCTGAAACTTCTTTTAACTTTCATTAAACTCCCTTGGATCACGAGCCAGGCTTTGGCGTGAATTCTTTCTCATGCAGAGCCAAGAACTGAGATGTAACTCTAGCCCGGAGAGAGATCTTACAGTTTATATTTAAGTCCAGCAAGTCCCTGCTCCTTCATAGTTCATATTTTCTGCTCAAAAAAAAAACAACAACACACAACTAAACCCCAAACAGAAGTAACTTCTTTAGCTTCTCATTACCCTTCTGTAGTTTATAATTTTTTGTCTGTTGCCTCCATTGTTAATGACGCTGAGAGTTCAGATTCTAGATAAAGCAGAAGAATGTCACTGCCACCCAAAGTAGTTGTTCTTAGTGTTAGTTGGTGCCCAATAAATCCCTGCCCATCCACTCACTTGATGCCATTGAGTCAATTCTGACTCATGGCAGCGGAGTATACTTGCCCTGGTAGGTTTCTGAGACTATACATCTGTACAGTAGAAAGCTTCAGCTTTCTCTCTCAGAGCAGCTGGTAGTATTGAACTGCTGGCCTTATGGCTAGCAGGACAATATGTTACCAGGGATCCTTTTCAAGACTGTGCCCCTTCAGAAACAGATCACCAGGCCTGCTTTCCTAGGAACCTGTGGGTGGGTTTGAAGCATCAACCTTTTGGTTAATATGCAAGTGCTTAACTAATGGGCTTTATCCTGGTTTCGAAAACCTAAGTCACGGGTCTTTTGCCTAAAGAGTCACTTTCAATGGTCCTGGCTTGTTTCATGGGAAAGGCCAGTTCAGGGGCTCCCGGACAGATGGTGGGGTAGGATCCTTATTTAGTAGGGCCATATTGGGGTGGAGCGGCAGGGAAGTGTGTGTGCTGTTTGTGTGTGTAATCTGCATCTTTAACAAATGCCCCCCCCACTCAAATGAGAAACACTGGCCCCAATTGTCCTCTGCCTCTCTTGTTGCTGCTTTTTTTGGGGATTTTTCTGGCTTTTAGCAGCCCTGGAGGCCCCTCCTATCTAGGCAGGAAAAGGAGCCAATAAATAATTTCACACTAAGTTGCTAGAGAGTGATAACAGCTAATCCCTTCCAAGGGCAATTGCTCTCAGAAAGAAAGAAAAAAAAGAGAGAGCTCAGGTGTTTGGGGGGAGCAATTTAACTCCAATGAATAGTGTCTCCTGGAAGAGTACTACACTTTGTCACTGCAATGGGAGTCATATATGAACATGTGTGTGTGTGAAACCCCTCGCATCAGTCTCTTCTTCTGCTTTTGTGTAAATTGGACTTTAAACACATTCTCTAGGAAGTGTTTGAATGCCTCTGTTTATGGAAGCTTCTTGACAGAAGGGGGATTTTTGTCTCTTTTGTTCAGTGAGAGAGCCCCAAGGTCTGGCATTTAATAAGTAAGTAGCAAGCTGGTTGAATGAATGGGTGAATGAGTGAGTGATGTAAAGAAGCCTTCTGCAGCCTTCCAGGTCGAGACTGCCCCCCTCAGAAGCCTGGCTCTTGTCTAAAGTGAGGTACACCTCTCTCCCTTCCCATTTCATGCTTTCCCGTGGTCTGCCTGGGATTGAGCTGAAAAATGATTTTTCATGCACGTCATCCTCATTATATCATTGTCTCTCAGAGCAAAGCTCTCTGACCACGCTGAAGACCTGTATTTAATGTGAGGAAAGGTGATTTAATGGAGTAGAGAGCGCAGCAAATAACAGACAACCCTTTCAGAATAGCAGAGCAGGCTGTCCCTCCAAGGGGGAAGGGACAAAAAGGGAAAAGAAAAGAAAAATGGCGAGGGAGGGGGGGCAACTCTCACTCTCGTAATAGGCTGAAATAAGAAGTCCTTTTGGTCAGCTTCATCAGAAGACAAACCTGAAAGGGGCCCCTTGCCCTCCCCGCCAGCGCATAACTGACTTACCATGCATTTTACCTTGGAGCTGATTATGCGCTGAGGTGATGCAGACGGGGAGAGTTTATTGACATATGGTCTCCCTTCACACATTTTGTTACAGCCAGACATCAGGGACTGAGCTGCAGGATATTAAAGGATTTGGAAGCGTTATCAAGGAATGGTACATATTTCTCAAAACCAGGGTGATATTACAAAGCTGGGTTGCTGCTACACCTGGGTGTGTTATGTGATTAAAAATAATGACAATGCATCCTCTTGATGGATTTTGCACCTGGGCAAATACTGAGCAGGTCTGCTGGACCACCCTTGGTCGAGAATTCACACCCAACAACCCCTTTGGTCTCAGAAGAAAATTGTGGCTGCTAGCTCACTCTTGGAATCCAGGTAGGGCAATGTTTAAGCACTTCACTGTTAACTGAAAGAGCAACACTTGGAATTCACCAGCTATCCCGAGTGAGAAAGATGTGACCATGTGTCGCCACAAAGATTACAGCCTTGGAAACCTTCCGGGAGGTTCTTCCCTGGCCTACAGGGTTGCTGGAGTCAGAATTGACTTGACTTCCATGGCATTGAGCTGTTTTGAGTTTTGAATGGCTGAATTGGAGACTTCAGGATTGCAGGAAGATTTGAGAACAGCCTGAGATATGCAGGCGACCAGCCTTGCTTGCTGCAAGGGAAGAGGATTTGAAGCACTTACTGATGAAGTTCAAAGATGATAGTCTTCAGTATGGATTACAACTCGAGGTTAAAAGAATAAGAATCCTCACCACTGAACCAATAAGCAACATGATAAACAGAGAAAAGATTTAAATGATGAAGCATTTCATCTTACTTGGACCCATCCACAACCAACGCTCATAGAAATATCTGTAAAGAAATCACTGGATAAATTGCTTTCAGTGAATTTGCTGCAAAAGTTCTTTTAAACATTTTTTTGAACCAAGGTGACTTTGCCACCTTAAAAACTCAGGAATATCCTATCCCAAGGCATGATTATTTTCATGTGGAAGCTGGAAAATGCATAAGGAAGTCCCATGAGAAGAATTGATGCATTTGAAATATGGTCCTGGTGAGGAATATTGAATACACCAAGGAACTTCTAGGAGAACAAACAAATCTATGTTGAAAGAACTACAGCCAGATTGATTCTTAGAAGCGAGGATGGTGACATTTGGCTTCATGTACTTTGGGTGTTATCAGGAGGGACCAGTCCCTGGAGTTGGGCAGCATGCTTGGTCAAGCCAAAAGGAGGACAAACCTCCACAAGATGGGTTGACACAGTGGCTCTAATGTAGGAATGACTGTGAGAAATGCGCAGGGCAGCGTGTTATTTTGTTCTGCTGTACATAGAGTGGCCATGAGTTGGAATCAAATTGACAGCACCTGGTTACGCAATGGACTAATGGCAAGATCAACCATTCAAAACCACCAGCCACTCCTCAAGAGAAAGATGAGGCTTTTTTACTCCCGTAAAGAGTCGCAGTGTGAGAAACTCACAGGGGGAATTCTACCCTGTCATATAGGGTCACTGTGAATCGGCATCGACTCTACAGACGTGAACGGCAACAACAACAACAACAACAACAACAACAAAAAACGCACTAATGGTGGCTGGGTACATGCGCAGACACCGATCCACTCGCACTGGAGCTAAGTTAGTGGTTTCAGCAGGAAGCTTACCTCGGTGGTTTCCAGAACTCCCTCGGGCTGAACCAATTTACACCAGGTCCTTCAAATATCCCTGGTACCCCGGGCATCTTTCATTTCCCAGAGTTGGTTGCATGACTTAAGGCTTGATGATCATGGGGCCACATGAAGGACGCCTATGTGCTCCAACCACTGCCTTCCTAGAGAGTGCTGTGGACAATTGCCTTCAAGTCAGCCAGCTCCTGACTCATGCGGACTCCATGCGCTACAGAACTCAATGCCCACTGGTCCTGCCCCATTCCTTCAATGGGTTGTAGATTTGACCCCTTGTCAGATGGGGGGTTTTCAGTGGCTGATGGCTTGAAGGAGTTCACCAGGCCTTTTCTCCTAGTCTGTCGGTAGGCAGAAAACATCGCTAAAATCTGTTCAGCATCATAGCAATATGCCAGCCTCCACTAGCAGTTAGGTGGTAGCTGTAACAGGAGGCGCACTGGCCAAGAATCAAACCCAAATTTCCTGCATGGCTAGTGAGAATTCTGCCATGGAACCACCATTTCTTCTCTCCTGGTTTCTAGTGTTTATGTATATAAGATTTCAGTACCTTCTAACAAGCAGTAAGTAAGACTGCACCACGGGTCACCTCTATTTAGCCCTCCCCCAAATTTTTCCACATGAATTATAAAGTGTGTGACAGTTGTAATATGTTTCTCTTTTTAAAAATTGCTGGGTGAACTTAAAACAACACAAGGAAGTGCCAGCATAGCAAAATGATACCCACCTGCTTATTTAACTTAAGAGAAGAAAAGTCGTGAATGCATTCACTCAGGTGAAAATATCATTCATGGAAAGAAGTGCCTAATGGTCACCAGGACCCATGGTTAATCCAGGCGTGGTCATCTGATTCCAATCGATCAGACCTAGCTATAAATCACTTATAAGTCTGGATAAGTAAAAGCAAATATAAATTTTCAAAGAAATAACGTTGCATGGGATAGAAAGAGAATACATAACAACATCAGACATAAATATGCCTCAAGACAAACTCAATGTGCACATCCAGAATACATAATGGCTCTTGCTAAGATGCGTTTCGCACTAGACCCTACCCCAAGCCAGTAAAAGCCAGAAACTCTACAGTAAACTGTGGATTGTACTACTCTGAAATGGGAGCTGTGTCTCTAGACCTAATTTGGGGCTGTTCGTGCTGAGGACTCACCAATACCTGCTGCAGTGACAACAGTCAAGGTGAGAATAAGGAAATCTGGATGGCAGCCAGGATATAGGAGCACTGAGACCTCCAATTGCATCTAGGCGAGCATGGCCTAATGGGCTTCCATTTCTGCACCTCTGTCAGGAGGAGTTTGTTCTGGAAAGTAATGGTTTCTAAGGAAGTATTTCTTAAATTTTCACATGCATGCATTTACCCAGGTTCCTGGAAATCGGGCTGGGGGGCAGATTCTGATTTTGTGGGTAAGGGTGGGGTCTAGGATCCAGCAGTTCTAGAGGCCCTGGTACTCTTGGGCTGTTAACCACAAGGACAGTAGTCCTAAACCACCAGCCACTCCTTGGGAGAAATATGAGGCTGTAGACTCCGGGCAAGAGTGACAGTCTGGGAAACCCACAAGGGCAGTTCTACCCTTTCCTGTAGGGTCACTATGAGTCAGCATCAACTCGATGGCATTAGCGTGGGAGAAGCTAATGCTGATGTTGCTGGTTCCTTGACCTATGATACTTTGAGTGGCAAAGTCCCAAGGGCCTTCCCGGATGTGATGGCCAAAAGCAGTAGTGTTCACCCTTGGTCATACTTTGGAACCCCTTAGGAGCTTTCCAGCCTCCCATTGGCCTGGCGCCATCCCAGGCCAATGAAGCAAGGCTTAGTGGAAGCAGGATTCAGGTCACGGTCAGTGAGAAAGCCCCCTTGGCAATGCCAACGTATAGCCAGTGCAGAGTCGAACTGGTGGATGACTCCACAGGATTCCATATACTTTGGTGAAGCCAGCTGTTTGGGCAAGGTTTTCAGAGTTACCACCCATGTAGACTTGTTGGTGATAGTGCATTAAATAGAGCACTTGCAGTGCATTGCATGAGTGGCCTATGTCATGCAACCACATCAGGGGGATGTTGAGCCAATTTCTCTGGGAGACCAAGGGTGTTGGCTCCATCCTGAACGTTGGCAGGGTAATGGACTGACACAGAGGAAACTCATTGTCTTTGTGGCGGTGCATTAATGGGTTCTTCACAGAAGGCCAAGTCCATGGCTGCAGATGCAGATGCTCACGGGGCTGAGGGAGCAGGTCAAACCCTAAGTCCGAGGTAGGTGTTTGCATATTTACATGCCCTCACTGCCATCAAGTCCATTCCAACTCACAGGCCCATGGGACTGAGTAAAATGGCCCCCGTGGTTTTCTGAGACTGTGATTCTTTAGAGGAGTAGAAAATCTCCTCTTTCTCCAGAGGAGCGGTTGGTCATTCAAACTGCTGACCTTGAGATTAACAGTCCAACTCCTGACCACTCTTGCCGTCAGAATTCTATTTATATACACAAGTATATATATATCCTTTCCCAAAAGAACTCCACATTTTCAAATCATTCTTGACACTCATGGCCTTTTTTCCTCTATAGCCATGCCTTTGGTTGAAACACAGATATAAGAGAAATGTTTATCTACTTATAGGGGTACAAAAGGAGCTTTGGTGGCATAGTGTTTGCATGTTGGGCTGCTAACACCAAAGTCAGCACATTGAAACCACCAGCCACTCCATGGGAAGAAGAGTCTGTCTACTCCTATAAAGAGTTACAGTCTCAGAAACTCACAGGGACAGATCTACTCTGCCTCATAGGGTCACTATGAGTCAGCATCACCTCCCTGGCAGTGAGGTAGATTTTGGTTTCATAGAGATACAAGTCAGTCCTGAGCTGCTAAAGACAAGGTTGGCAGTTTGAACCCACCAGCTGCAGAGAAAGAGGAGGCTTTCTATTCCCAAAAGGAGCTACAGTTTCAGAAATACCCACAGGGGAAATTTTAACCTCTCCTGTAGGATCAATATGAGTCAGAATCGACTTATCGGTGGTGAGCAAGTGGGGGGGACCCTAAAGAGGTTCCGGTGGACCTTAAGAGTTCTACTAATTGTGCATGCTCTGTAAAATGTAAACCAAGATTTTACTTTTGCAAACATTATTTTTTCTAAACACGTCTAACTGTGAAACTATACTCGCATGCGGGTCTTTGAACCTGGTCAGTGGTCTGGTGAAGTGAATGGCCCTGACATCCTTTGTTGTTGTTAGTGCTGTCCAGTCATTCTGACATCACAGGGACCTTCTTTGCAACACAAGGCAGCACTGCCCGTTCCTTTGCCAGCCTCAGGGGTAGTATGTTGGAACCCATGGTTTCAGCTACCGTGTCCTCCAGTTCACGAAGGAGTTTCCTCTTTGTGCTGCTTACTAAACCCGTTTCTGAGGAGTCCATTCCAACTCACGGTGATGCCGTGTGGGTCAGCACCACGGAACCCCACAGAGCTTTCAAAGGCTGGTCGTTCCGATGTCAATCAGCAGGCCTTTCTCCTGAGGGGCCTTGGATTTGATCCGCAAACCTTTTAATCAGCAGTGGTTGAGCATGCTAACTGTTCACATTACCCGGGGACACCCAACCCTTCTTTCCCTCATCGCTTCATAGGTGATCCCTCTCCAATCCAAGAGGGCAGAGAAGATAGATAATACAGCCTGAGCTGCGTATGTCAGGTCCAAACTTTTCAGTGTCATGGAACAAATAGCCAAAAACCATGATGAAATGGCTGGGAAAACTCAGTCCAAATCATTCCAAAGAAATGAGTAGCGGTGCACTCTTGGGAACTTGCGCTGTGATAGCAGCCACCAGGAAGACCCGGGTAGTCCAGAGCATTGCCACCCCAAATATGGTCACAGACTAGCAACATCAGGAGCTTGATAGAAGTGCAAATTCTCAAGCCTTATACAAGGTCCACTGAACCAGCGTGTGCAATTTACCAAGAACACCAACGGATCGGGCTACCTGTGAAAACCAAACCAAACCCAAACTCACTGCTGTCCAGTCGATTCAGACTCAGAGCAGCCCTATGGGCCAGGGTAGAGCTACCACTGTGCATTCCCAAGACTGTAATTCTTTAAAGGAGCAGACAGCTTGTTGTTCTCCTTCAGAATGCCTGCTAATTTAGAACTGCTAGTTTGGTGGTTAGCAGCCCACTGCCTAACTGCTAGGCCACCAGGGCTCCTTTTGTGCTTGCGAGAGTTTGAGCAAATACCATTAGCAACTAGAGAAGAACCTGGAAGAAGAAGAGCAGGGTCAGAACTGTGAGTCAATTTGGTCATTAGCACATTTCTGTGTTTACTTATTCTGTTCCTTCCCTTGTGTATTCAGTCAACAATTCTTCTTTGAACATCACCTCTGAGCCAGGATCTGTGATATGCTAATTAAGTTGTTTTAGGAAAGGGGTCTGCCTAAGTGACTCCTGCTTCCTGGCTTTTCCTGCTTCCAGATCCCCTCTCTTTATTTCCTTCCACATTAGAAGCACATCCTTACATGTGCAGCTGATCCCTAGTTCAGGACCGGGAGTTACGTGTCGGCATGCATGCTCATAGCTCGCTCAGTGGAAGTGCAAAAAGTCAATTCCTTCAAGAGCCTAGCACAGTCTGTAAGGTTGGGATGGTGTTAAAAGTGGTGGGGTTGGTGTTAGTTCCCGTTGAGCCCATTCTGCATAGGATGCCTTCATGTGACAGAGTAGAAATGTCCCCATTGGGTTTCTTAGTCTGTCATCGTTACCAAAGGAGCCCCGGGGGGGTACTTTAAGGGAAGTGTTGGACTGTCAACTGCAAAGTCAGGGGTTCACACCTACCAGCTGCTCCGCAGGAGACAGATGAAGCCCTCTCCTCCCATGAAGATTTACAGCCTCAGAATCCCATGATTGGGTCGCTATGAGCCAGGGTTGGTTCCATGACAGACCCAAAGCCCACTTTCTATCGAGTTGATTCCAACTCATGGTGATCTTATATACTTGTTATTGTTGCTGTCGGGTGCCATTGAGTGGTTTCTGACCCAAGGTGACCCTATGCACAACAGAACCAAACACTTCCAGGTCCTGCACCATCATCACATTTGTTCTCTGCCTGAGTCCATTGATGCAGCCATGGTGTCAATCCAGCTCGTTGAGGGCCTTCCTCTTTTGTGCTGCCCCTCCACTTTACCAAGCAGGATGTCCTTCTCCAGGCAATATGTCCAACATATTTGGGAGGCAAAATCTTGCCATATATTCTGTCAAGGGCACTCTGGCCTGACTTCTTCCAAGACAGATTAGGTTGTTCGTTTAGTAGTCCATGGCAGGGTAGAATTTTCCCTATAGGTTTCTGAGCTATTATGTCTCTATAGGAATAGATAGCTTCATCTTTCTCCCATAGTGAAGCTGGTGGGTTAGAACTGTTGACTTTGCATTTAGTAGCTCTGTGAGTAGCCCGCCATGTCACCAGAGGTCCTTTGCATTTGATGGCAGTGGGGTGGAATGTTTACAATGGCAAGACCTTTTTCTCATGTATTGCTACTGACCGCGGTCTAAAGCCCAAGTGCTTAGCCATTGGGCCACCAGGATTCTTCGTGGTAAGGATGTGTTCCTACCAAAGTTCATGAACACTACACAGCAGTGGGGTTTTGGAACTGCTAGGTAGTTTAGCTTAGGGACTGATGTATCCATTACACATGGTCTGCAGTCTGAGCCTTTGTCCCATGAACAAGTGGTACACTGCGCATGCTCAAAGGCTCAGGTTCCCAGCCAGGAAGGGTAGGTACACCTGGGTGTGTTCTGCACCTGAATTGGCCCACCAAGGCCAGGTGAATTCAGTTCAGCCAATGAGTTCAACCAGGGTCACCAGCACGCCCCACCTCTGGGAGTAATTTAAAAGGCAGGAGCACAGAGCAGACCTCGTGACTTTCAGGGAAGCTTCTAAGGAGATGCACATTTCTGAAGAGCCCTGCAGGTGCCTTTATAAACCTGAAACTTCTTCTAATTCTCATAAAACTCACTTGGATCACAAACTAGGCTTGGAGGTGAATGCTTTCTCGTGTGTAGCCAAGGAGCAAGGTATATCTCTATCCTGAGAGATCTCACAGAACCATTGATTGCCCTGGCATGTTTTGGAGTCCTGATGGTGTCATGGTTATGCTTTGTGCAACAGTTTAATACCACTAGCCACTCCACATAGGAAAGATGGGGCTTTCTATTCCTATAAAGAGATACATCCTCAGTAACTCACAGGGGAATTCTACCCTGTCCTATAGGGTTGTTATGAGTCAGCATTGACTCAATGGCAGTGAGTGAGTGCCCTGGCAAGTAAGCCTTGGGTATCTACATTGACTCTCAGTTTCTGGTTAGCTTTTCACCACTTCACCCCATGAACTTGAACTGCAGTGGATGAGGGTTGGGAGCTCTGGCTCTGGGGCTGCTTGCTTGAATTTTCACATCATGGCCCTGCCCGTGATGGGACCTTTGACAGTTGGGCAAATGAGCTCAAACCCGAGTTTCCTTTTCTGCAGCATAGGCTGAGGAAGGAGATGTCTTCTTTCTTGTGTGCTAAATGACTTTTACCAGTTACTAGGAATTAGATCTTTCCACGAGGAAGATCAGGGAGAAGGGGGAAGGATGAAGCAACTTGGATAGAGGTGAAGGCAGCGTGAGGGGTCAGAGAGAGATGAAAGGACCACCATGTCACCTTTGACTACTCTTAGTGAGGCTGGCTTGGAGTGCAGGAGACGGGGAGAGTGAGGACACGGGCTAAAGGCAGTGCTCATTCATTACTTCCTGGCAGAGTTCAGCCTTTGGCATGTTTGTTGGATGCTGGCGCTGTGTTCATCCAATGAAACTTCAAACTTCTGTCCTCTCATTAACCCTTTGTCTCTCCTTTGTTCACGATTTAGAACTTCTATTCTCGGGTTCTCTTTAGAGCCCCAGGAAATCAGAAGTCACAAGTCACTTCTGTTTACAGAGAGGCCCCCAGCATGCAAAGGCAGGTGGGTGTGTTAACAGCACACCGGTCCAGTGGCTGGTCACGCCCATGCAGTACATTCTCCATCCCTTAGCTCAACAAAAGGAAAATCACCAAAGAAAAAAATTTTTCTTTTTCATGGATATTTACTTTTTCAGTTCCCTCCCCCACCCATAATCTGTGTGAATTACCATAGAACACGCACACACACACATACACACAATTTTCTGCCAGAACGTGTTACTCCCGTACATTCTACCCTCCTCCCTCACTGCCTTCTACCCTTTTTTCTCCTATCTACTCTCTTCCCATGACACCCAATGGACAGGTAGGGGAATTCAAATTAGACCACAGTCTCAAATGTAGTTTAAAGCTCACTCACGCACTGCTATTGTGCCAGTTCTGACTCATAGTTACAGGATACAACTGTCCTTGTGGATTTCTGAAACAACAATTCTTTGTGGGAGTTGAAAGCTGCCCTTCCTACAGTAATGCAGCAGGTGCGTTTGAACTGCCAACCCTGCAGTTAACAGGCCAATGTGAAGGGATTTTGCCACTTTGCCACCAAGGATCCTAAAGGTAGCATGAGGAGAACATTTATTAAATCTTCCATGGTACACAGGCAAGGGGGAGACCTGAACTACAGCTCTCGGGATTCTTGGTGCCTCGCAGTGGACAGTTCCAGCCGCATCGGATCCAAGCTTCCCAAGATTTGCAGAGCCACCAGCATAGTCTTTGCTCCTCTCCAGGATTCACAATTGCTTCCTGGTTGCTCAGGTATGTAGGAGTTTAGTGGTTCTCTAATGCAATCATCCCATTTTGCAAAGAAGATGCTGATGCCCAGACCGGGGAGAAGATTATCTGAGGCCACTGAGAAGGACACCATCACCTCAAGTCCTTCTGACCCCCCACAAGTTTCTGCCAACAGCAGTGAGCTCTGGGTTGCCTACTCAGTCTTTTGAAGCCTTAGCCAGCTGATGCAGCTGCCAGTTGGATTGATCAGGGTATGTGACCCAGAGCTCCTTATAATGCGCCCCCCCCTAAATGCAAATTTACTGCCATAGAGTTGATACTGACTCATAATGACCCTATAAGACAGGGTAGAACTTCCCCTGTAGGTTTCTGCGACTAACTTTCAGCCTTTCTCCTGAGAAGTGGCTGGTTGTGTGGTGGTTTAGATCTTGCAGTTAGCAGCCTTTTAGCATGAGAGGTAGGGTCACATTTCTGTTCTGATTATGCTCCATTTTCTGAGATGCCAGTGCCGAGGCTCCCCCCCTGCAGGTAGCAGTGAGATTTTTCTCACTAAACTGAGCTGGATGGGAAACTTGGGGCAAGTAGTGCATCGCAGCCAAGGAAGATCTCATTGACAGTGCAGTACTTGAATAAAGCAGGAAGACACAGGAGTGGCCATGTGGCGGTGGGGAAAGTGTTCCAGGTAGGAGACAGTCAGTGCAAAAGGCCTTGTGATTGGGTTCTCCAAGCTTCTTCCTGGAACAGCAAGGAGACCAATGTGAGTGGGGCATGACACTCTGTGTAGTGAGGAAAGATGATCACTGTGTGGGCCTCCTGTATGATTGAGAAGCCAAGGGGAATTTTTAAACCCTAAGCCAGATCAATGCTCAAGGAAGCATCAGTCAAGACATCAAATGACACGTTGCATTGGCTAAATGTGCTACAACAGATCTTTTAAAAAGACTGAAGATCAAGGATGTTACTTTGAGGACACTGCCTGATCTTGTGCCAAATCTCGCCATGGTTGTTAGGTTGGAGTCCATTGTTGCAGCCATGGTGTCAGCCCATCTCCTTGATGGTCAGTCTCTTTTCTTGTGGACCTTCAGTTTTACCAAGCATGATGTCCCTTTCCATGGACTGGTCTTTCCTGGTAAAATGTAGTAGTTACCAGATTGGATGTCATGCCTTTAGAACAATGGTTCTCAACCTTCCTAATGTTGACACTTTCATATAGTTCCTCATGTGTGGTGCTCCCCCCAACTATAAAATTATTTTTGTTGCTACTTCATAACTATAATATTGCTACTGTGATGAATCGGATGACCCCTGTGAAAGCATTGTTCGAACCCCCCCCCATGGGGGTCGCGACCCACTGGTTGAGAATCACTGCTCTGGAACATTTTCATCATAGAAGAGAGTTCGGTTGCACAGCTCTGAGTTAGAGGGTGAGACGGGTTATTTGACATTCATTTGTTGATGTGTTTGCGAACCCAGTGGAAACACTTGGGAATGAGCATCTTCTTTAGCCATATTCCTGGATCATTCAAATGCCATCTCCCCTGTGAATGCCTCACTCCATCCTTGGCTTTCCATACTTGCCATATGAAAATGGGATAATATTCAATACTTAGCATTATATATAACCCAGTATTTGGTAGTCTGCCTCAAACAGATGCGAGTCTCTCTCTTTTTCTACTAATATTTAATTTTGATATGTGAAAACATACAAAGCAAAATCTTCCATTTCAACCCTTTCTGGACACAATGTTCAGTGACATTGGTCACACTCTTCATATTGAATTAACATTCTTGTTCTTTCTATTCTAGGTGTTTCTTTTTACTTAATCTCTCTGCCACAACCCTCTCACATATATTTTGAATTATCTGTAGCCCATTTAGATTTGTGCTGATTTTTAAAGACTGCAATACTCAAGGATGCAATCCTTTAAGAGCTAAATTGTTATTTAGTTTAAAGATGACTTCAGGGGACAGTTTCAATTCAAGGTTTGAAGAGTAACTCAGGGTCATAGTCTCTGGGACTCTTCCAGTTAAGTAAGTCTAGATAGTTAAAGAATTTTAAATTATGTTCCACAAGGTTCTTCCTTTCTATCAGCATCCTTAGGAATCATGGTGCTATGGTGCCTGCTAACCTCAAAGTCAATAGTTGAAACCACCAGCCACTCTGCAGGGGAAAGAAAAGGCTTTCTGTTTCCTTAAAGAATAGCAAGCCAGGAAACCACAGGGGGTGTTCTATACTGAGTGAAAATTGACTCCATGGCAGTGAGTTTATGTTGTTATCGAAAAAAGAACACATTTTAATGGGGGCTCTGACAGATAATATAACAATCCATAAATCAATCAGATCAAGCGAGTTTGTACATATGCTGCCACCATCATTTTCTAAACACTATCATTCTACTTGACCCCTTTGATATCAGCTCCTGTTTTTCCCCTCTTTCCTCAACCCTCACACCCTTACTAAATTATATATAAATTAATATCTTTATACACACTGTCTTCTGTGTCCCTCTACCCATATTTCTGTTATTCGGCCCCTAGGCTGTGTGTGTGTGTGTTCTAAATCCATCATTGTTATAAGTTCCCTTTTCCTCCCCTTCCCTACACAGCCACCCAGTGTCCTCATGGTATCTGAGTCAGTTCGAGTTGACCAGAGAAGCACATTCATAAACATTCATGTGTCTTAAAAAAGCTTTTTATAGAAGAATAATTGTATATTAAGAAAACATCCCAGCCCAGTCCAGACCACGTCCATAAGTACGAAATTAACCCATATGTCCAATAACAGTGTGTAAATTTTTTTCAGACTTATGCAACACATGCAATGACACCAAGTGCTGGAAGATCACAGGGCGGTCGGTGGAATGTCTTATGGAGACAGTAGAGGTGGAAAGTGGCATGGGTCTCCACATGACTCCTCCCCATTCAAGGCTCTGTCTGCCGTCAATGTAGATCCATGTATCTTGTCAGCAGGAATATCAAGTCATGGGTGTCTCTCACCCCCAGGAAAGAATACAGGAGTTGCCAGAATCCTCAAGAGAAGGCCATGCCCACATTGAGACTTCACTGGCTATGGCCTGAGTGACAGTCTGGACTCCACCCCTATGCAAGATGATGGGAGATGAAAAAGCTACCACTGCATCGCTACTCCCATTGCTGTTCCTGAGGATTTTATCTGTCCTGGATTCCATGCGTGGTTGCTATTTTTTTTTATGATTTTTCTTTCAGCATCTATCTGTGGTGTCCCTGATCTGAATGCCCTGATGCAGTATCTGTGAGTCTCCTGTGAGCAGGGACTGTGTTCTCTACATCTGGGTCTTCTTAAAGCTTTGCAAAATGTTGTCATTTGAATAACACTCAATAAATATTTGTTGAAGGAATGGCATTGCAGGTGACAGTCAGTACCTATTCTCCCATCAGTTTTATGGTTGGCGGTCTTTTTCCTCTCAGACATATAGCTGAATAATTACAATGTGAGGGTCTGAGCCTGGTTATATTATTGGGACATGTAGTCAAATGACAAAATATGTTTGCCTAAAGCACCTTTTGAGAATGATGTTTCAATAAAATGAATTGGACAGATCCTGGCAGCAGACATGTTTCAGCCGCTCACAAGCTATGTGGCTTTGAGTAGTGTACCCTAAGCTCTGAATTCAAGGTAAGTAGTTTCAATGGTCAATATGCATGTGAGAGCTGGACAGTGAGTAAGGAAAACTGAAGAAGAATCAATGCATGTGAATGATGTGCAAACAATACCGAAAGTCATCTGGGCTGTCAGAAGAACAAGCAAATCCCTCTTGGAGGAAGCACGGCCAGAATGCCCCTTAGAAGTGAGGATGGCAAGTCTTCATCTCACATCCATTGGACATGCTATCAGGAGAGACTGTTTTTAAGAAAGGACATAATGCTTGTTAAAGTACAGGGGCAGCAAGAGGGAAGAAGACCCTTGATAAGATGGATGTCCACAGTGGCTACAGCAATGGACTCAACATGGACCAACGACTGTGGTGATGACACAAGAGCAGGCAGGGTTTCATTCCGTTGTACAGTTCCGGTCTCTGGTACAAAGGAAAATAATTTGCCCTATCCTGTGGGGTCGAGGCTATTGTGCCTGCTCTGTATTTTGTCCTAAGGTCTTGCAGTGTTGTTCTTTATACAGTGTTGTTGTTATTAGCTGCTTTTCGGTCCATTTTGACTCATAGCGACTCCCATGCATTTCAGAGTAGAACTGTTCCATAGGGTTTTTAAGGCTGTGACCTTTTGGAAGCAGATTTTCAGGCCTACCTTCCTTAGGTACCTCTTGGATTCTGGGTGGGATTTAACTGCCGACCTCCTGGGTGCTGGTCAAACACTACCCAGGGAGTCGTCCCACTGAATAGTGTGAGTGTATTCCCACCTAGGGTGCTCCTCTTACAGTACTTTTTTGAACGGTATTCTCTTTTGATCCATATGGTTCCATGGACTCATTCTCAGTAGTACATCATCAGGTCTTTTTTCCCAGTGTGTCCTAGCTTGGATGCTCTGGTGAAGCGTGTCCAGAGTGGCTTGCTCTGGTTATAATCGTAGCTGGTGACACCGCTTCCAGCAATCACAGCTATAGACAAATGACAACATGATGACAAACTGACAAATGGGTGGCAGCCTAGGGAAGGAATGATCAACACAACACAACCTGAGTGGAAATCGAGCTATGGAGTCTCTGAGAGTCCAGGCTCTTCGTCCTGGCACAGCCTGGGGCAGGGCCTGGAGCCAGGAACTATGGCTGCTGGGGTGAGGACCCCCAGCTTCCCCACTTGGCATTCCCTCCCCAAACACAGCGGGCAGCCTGTGGGAATTGTCTTTCCCCTTGCACATGACGGCACTGACGAGCATAACGCAACCCTGCTGGTGGTTAATGACTGGTGACATTTTGAGGCCACTGCCCATCTTTGGTTGAGGGAATTTGCCAATGCTCGGAAGTTGTTGGGCTCTAACGAAATGCAACCCCTGCAAGCAAGCACTGAGTCAAGTGTACGAGGTGTGTGGCACTCTGACATCCCCGTGTGACCGTGAAAAGCAGGCTGCGGAGCAGTGGTGGCTGCTGAGGCTCCTTTCTCCTGGCAATACTGGTGTGCTGAAATGGCGGGCTAATTTTCCATGGAAAGCAGGGTTTCATGGGAACTTGAGGATTAAGAATCCACATGCCTGCAATCAATATTGTATGTTCATCGTATAATTTACTTTGAAAGAGAGACGACACAGTTCTCCGAATTTTTGGGTGAATTAAACCACTTTTCCAAAGGAGTAAGTGGATTTCTGTGTTTATAAATCATGCCCACCACTTGGGAGTGCAGAGGAGGATATGGGAGGATGGTAAAGAAGAGCAGCAGGAGAGGACCTGAAGACCTCATGTTTCCTCAGGGTCAGGGGCCAGGCGAAACCAAAGTCCCTGGAACACAATTGTCTCTCTGGAATGGTATTAGCACAGCTTGTTATTTGCATACTGTACTGAGTTCATTCTGACTGGCAGCGCCCCTATAGGGAAGAATAAACATGCCCCAGTGACTCTCTGAGACTATAATTCTTTACTCAAATAGAAAGCCTCATCTTTTTTCCATGGAGGAACTGGTGGATTCAGAACTGCTGACCTGGTGGTTAGCAGGCCAACACGGAAACTACTATACCACCAGGACATTTCTGTTTAGCCTAGAGACTTTCAAATGGATAGAACAAGACCCATCCCAACCCTGTTCACGGCAATCAACCCCCCTTTCTGTGAAGTCCCCACTACGTTCTGTGAAGTTCACCACTTTCTCCGTGTGTGTGTGTGTGTGTGTGTCTCTGTGTGTGTGAGAGAGTTATAAAAACAGGAACTTTGACCTCTTTTTAGAACTCTTGCAATTCCAGGGCTTGCTCAACAAAGCACGAATCCCCAGTGTCTTCAACCTGACTTGTCCCATGTGGAAATACACATTGGGTTTCCAGACACACTGAGCTAATGAGTGAGTGGACACTACTGTGCTATCTAAACAAACCCTGTGTGACAGGGCTGCACCTGCCTTACTTAATTGAATAACCAGAACCGTTTTCTAAAATAGGTAATATCAACTTAATCTCCCTGCCATCGAGTCACTGCTGATGCATAGCGACCTTGTAGTACAGGGGAGAATTGCCCCCATGAGTTTCTGAGCCTGTAACTCTTGACAGGAGTAGAAAGCCTCATCTTTCCCTCACTGAGTGCTGATGTTTTCGAACTGCTGAGTTTAAGGTTAGGGACACAATGTGTAACCCACTACACCACCAGGAGATGCTTGTGTCAACTTTCTATATACAAAAATGAAATGTCGCCAGGTCCGATGCCATCTTCATGGTCACTGCTGTATGTGAGTCCAAAGTTGTGGGCCAAACATCTCAAGGAGAATCGCCTGCATATCCAATGACATATCCCCGCACCAAACCCAATTTCCTTTTCTACTGATCAGCCTTGCTTAATGACTTTGCTAAAGTGATCAAGCATAAATCCTCCCAGCCTCCCTTGCCAGGCACAGTGTGGTCCAAGAGCAGTGTTTCTTCTACAATGTGAGTGCTCATGCTTTTGCCACACTCGGCAGATTCTATGAATATTTTGACTTTTTTTTAACTTATTTGATCATAGAGCATGTTTCCCTTTTCCCTTTGTATGAGATGACAAAATTTCACTCACTTCCTATTCATCCAAGGAAAGAGTAAACTTCCCTGCCCTGCCAGTGAAGGGCTTGGCCAATAGAATAAAAGTGGAAGGAGTTGTGTGCCACTCTCGATCAGAGGTTTTAAGAGAAATGGTCCTTTTGTTGCTTACCTATCCTTCAAGAGGAAGGAAACCTGGTAATATAGTTGTTATGCCTTGTCTCTTAACCTCATGAGTCACACACATGCAAGTCTTTCAATTTCAAAACCTGATTGTTCCCCTGCACAAAGCTGACAGAGATAAGCAACAACTGCTTGTAGGCTGGAAAGATTGCCCGAACATAGTGTACTTTGGGGATTTCTTACTGCCAGGAGAAATACAGGCGATGTGGCAGGTGACGGTCCTAGTATCTCTCAGCTGCCAATCAGAGGCAGGTTCTGAGCCTTCAGTCAGGGCCACTGGAGGAAGTGTCTCATGGTGATGCTGCCATAGTCCATCCCAGATCAAGCCCTCTGAGGTGCTGGGTTACAGAGCTTTGGATTGGCACTCAGTGAGGGCTGCTTCAAAGCTCCTTCCTTTCTTAAACTTGCTCCTGCAATCACATTCTTTCTGAAGGTCCTTGTCAGTAAGCCGAAATCCCAACCAATTTGCTAAGTCAGGACAAAATGCAAAATTGATGTTACCCAGAGACATTAAACCACCTACAACCTTTTAGACCATGTCAACAGATCATCTGTAGCCTCAACTGCAGAAACATTTCACTAAATCCTCTCTGTTTCTCCACAAAGATTAGGAATGCCCTTCTATCTTTTAAAAACAGATATTGGTCTGGCACCACTTCGGTTCCAGCTGAGGTAGTGGATTCCCCTGAGCTAAGCTCTAGAGAGGATCACTTAATCTTCATTCAAGATACATGTCATGAGGACTGTAGATCATGCAGGGACTGCACAATCCCTCTGTGTCGGCAGCGGCTTCATCACGGCCTGGCCCATTGGGAAGAGAGACGGACCCATGGCAATTATAAGGCAAGATGCTGAGGGTGCTGGGGTGGTCTAGGGATACAGGAAAGGAACTATTGGGCATGGAGGCAATTATGAAGGGTTCTTTTTTCCCATGGACCAAACCCATGCCAGTTGCCATGAAGTTAACTCTGATTCATAGGGACTCCTTTGGGCCAGAGTAGAACGACATTCTGTTGTTTTTTTCTATAACTGATTTTGTTGTTGTTGTTTGAAATGCAGCACCAGGCCTTTCTTCGGAGACACTTCTGGCTGGGCTTGAAGCTCCAACCTATGAGTTAGTAGCCCACTATGTTAACCATCTGCACCACCCAGGGACTCCTCCATGTGACTAAAGAATGACTTAAGGACTTCCCCCACAGACCAAAACCAAAACCAAATCCACTGCCATGGGGTTGACCTCATATATGGCACAATAGACTGGCTCTGCTGATTTTCAGAACTGCACATCTTTACTGGAGCAGAAAACCCTCATCTTTCTCCCAAGGAGTAGCTGGTGGGTTTGAACCATTAACTTTGCCATTAGCAGCAGCCCAACTCTTAACCCAATATACCACCAAGAGTGGTTCAATTTGGAAAAATAGTATGTGATCACCTATCTATGAAGGGAAACCCCTCTCATAGAGTGCACTTACACAAATGAGAAAGAAATGAGTCCCCAAATGCCCGTCTTAATCAACAATCTGGGGAAGGGTGTTCTGGGAAGCAGCTTTCAAATGTGGCTGGAGATTATACAATTAATCAACCTAATCCCTGTTTTAAAGAGCCCTGGTGGTACTTGGCTAAGGACTGGGTGGCTAAACAAAAGGCTGGTAGTTTGAACCTACCCATGGGCTCTAAAGGGGAAAAGACCTGACGAGCTGGTCCCATAACGATCTCAGCCTAGGACACCTTTGGGGCAGTTCTACTCTGTCCTGTAGGGTCACTATGAGAGCTGACATCAACTTAAAGACACACAGCACGTTTGACTCTACGTCATTTGTTGATAGAGTTTGTGCCGAGCTTTCTGAGTAGAAAACAGACTCAGGGGCATGTGACATCAACCAGCAACAGTCTCTTTCCTTGAGAAAGACTGTGGAAAGGGATGAGGAGGGAGCTTCCAAAAGCGTGTGGAAAAATGATACGAAAAAATAATGGAATTTTGCCATGAGCTTTTTGAAGCTCTCTTCATGAGAGCTAGTCCTCCATGGAGCTTTCTAGAAAAGTGAAACACGAAGGAAGAGGCTGGTAAGTCCCACTGAACAATTCCAGGGGAGAATGGGTCTTGACTCAGAGTACTTGAGCATTCTGGCTTATTCCTCCAAATAGCAAATCAGACTAGACCAGGTTCTGAGACTCAGGGAAGGCAAATAAGACACACCAGGCCCATGATTCAGACTTATGGGGAAAGTCACACTGGAGAGGGAAGGCCTCTTTACCTTGTGTGCCTGACAAGTGTCTCATTTGCCTCATCTAAAACCCAGCCCTGGAAAAAAGGCTAACAGTACCAGCTTCAAACTTGTGTTTGAATCTTGTCTCTGTCACTTATTAACTTAGCCACCTTAAATCCCTTCCTCTAGTTTTCCATCTGTAAATGAGGCACAGTTCCAATCATAGGGCCTTCAGTAAATGGCTATTATTAGCTAGGCATGCACTCCTGTTTTCTAGGCGAGAGTTCTCAGCCAGGTTTTTGCGGGAGCTTGTTCTTCAGGGTATTGTCATAGATGAGTGTGTCACCCAGATTCCTCTCAGGGCCAAGAGACTGATTTCCCCAGCTGCTGAGAGAGCCACTGATAGAAAAGGTCCCAGCTGTCTGGCCCCTTTTAGGATTGCCTCAGCTGATGAGAGCTCATCCAAGGTCTGCTCCTTCCCCAAACTAACCTTCATCCAACGACTTGTCAATGTAGGGGTATAATTGGCATAGTGGAGGCATTTGACCCCCCTGTAAATTCACAAAAGGCAATGGAGGAAAATCAAGATAAACAGCCCAAGGCTGATTCCTATGAGACAGAGATCAAAATGCCTCCACCCTCCTTTCTTTTCACAGTTTCTGACACCAACCATCCCTACCATGACACTCTCTTCTTCTCTGCTGGGTTTGATAATCCTTAAGTGGCAATGGCCACACAGAACTCGCAAACAATACTTATGATTCGGGGTTAATTGGGGACCTAGAAGGTGACAATTCAGGATCAGAAATGACTGGGGATATAGTTCTTCAGTCAGGACAGTCTCTTCCCAGTGGTGCCCAGAGGCAGAAGTTTTTCTGGTCCTTGGCCTCTGCCCTGCAGCTCCTTGACCTCTGCTCTTCCTGGGACCGTGTACAAAGTTCTTTCAGCTCTGCTGATAAGTGCGTTGAGGCAGCCCGCTTTGTCTGGAAGCCTTGGCCCAAAGACACTCAGCTTTCTCATTCTGTGTGCTGGCGAGCTCCCTGTTCTGGGGTCTTGGTGCTGCTGCCTCTGCTTCCATGAGCTATTTATCTGCCACTGTTTTTCATTGTCTCCTGATGCATCCACTGTCAGGGATCTCTGTCTCCTGGACAGAGGTGGTGCTCAGAGTAATAATCCTGGGTCCAAAGAGCACACTCCACTGCTGGCTCGTCTTTCTCGGTGCTCTTGAAACTCCACTTTCTGTTTCTGAGCTAACTCACCCAGGATGACCAAACCGACCAATCCCTACATTAGGGGTCTACAGGTCTTATTTGAATGGTCTCACCTCTTCGAGGACACCATGCACCTTACTGATATTACTAGCATGCTGTCTACTTCCCTCGGTGGCATAGTTCCACCCTGTCATTGTTAGGAGTTACAAAGACTATAGCTAGAGGAGAACTAGTAAGCAATTCGCTGCAACGTATTAGGCTACAAAGTCTCAGGCTACTGGTCACCACTTGTCCAGGTCCCAGTTACAGAGCTCCCTGTGATGGCTCCTTTTGCATATCAATGTGGCGAGGCTATGGTGCCCAGTTTTTGGGTCAAACAAGCATTCATCTATTTGCTCTTGTTTTTTAAACATTTTATTAGGGGTTCATACAACTCTTATCACAATCCATACATATACATACATCAATTTTATAAAGCACATCTGTACATTCTTTGCCCTAATCACTCTCAAAGCATTTTCTCTCCACTTAAGCCCTCCGCATCAGGTCCTCTTTTTTTGTCCCCTCCCTCCCCGCTCCCCCTCCCTCATGAGCTCTTGATAATCCACAGATTGTTATTTTGTCATCTCTTGCCCTTTCCGGAGTCTCCCTTCCCCCCTTCTCTGCTGTTCATCTCCCAGGGAGGAGGTCACATGTGGATCCTTGTAATCAGTTCCCCCTTTCCAACCCACTCACCCTCCACTCTCCCAGTATCACCCCTCACACCCTTGGTCCTGAAGGTATCATCCACCGTGGATTCCCTGTGCCTCCAGCTCCCATATGCACCAGTGTACAGCCTCTGCCGTATCCAGTCCTGCAAGGTAGAATTTAGATCCTGGTAGTTGGGGAGAGGAAGCATCCAGGATCTGGGGGAAAGCTGTGTTCTTCATCGGTACTACATCGCACCCTGACTGACCCATCTCCTCTCCTGAAGCCCTCTATGAGGGGATCTCCAGTGGTCGACATTTGGGCCTCTGGTCTCCACTCTGCACTTCCCCCTTCATTCTCTATGGTATATATATATACATATATATGTATATACATATATATATACATATATATATATCTGTGTGTATATGGGTATATATATATATATGTGTGTGTGTATATGGGTATATATATATATATATATATATATATATATATATATATATATATATATATATAACCATATACACACAGAGATATGTATACATATATGTATTCTTTTTTTTTGCATAATGCCTTATACCTGGTCCCTTTGGCACCTCATGATCGCACCAGCTGGTGTGCTTCTTCCAGGTGGGCTTTATTGCTTCTGAGCTAGATGGCCGCTTGTTCACCTCATCTATTTGATCTTATAAAGGAGTTGGTCTCAAGCAAAATAGAATACTTTCCATAATGTGGGAAGGGGTAAACCTCTCAGCCAAAGGCCTTCAGCGCAGAAAGGGAGTTTCCCTAGGGTGTGTTCTGACCATTCTTATTCTTGTCTTTTCCCATCACCTAACCTATGGATTTTAAGATGAACATCTACAGAGCTCTTTAGGCTGTTGCCTGACCTATGAATTTGGAACTTGCCATTCCCCTATGTGAGCCAATTCCTAGAAATAAGCCTCACTCTCTGGGGCTCTGGTGTCGTAGTGGGTGGCCCATTGGGCATCCAACAGCAAGGACATCAGTTTGAAAACACCAAGGGCTCTTTGAGGGAAAGATGAAGCTTCGTAATCTCCTGAAGAGTTACAGTCTCCAACACCCAAAAGGTCAGTTCTATACTGTTTTACACAGTCACTTTGAGTCCACCTTGATGGCAATGAGTGGCTGGTGCAGTGGTTAACTATAGGAGCCCTGGTGGATATATCGATATCTCCAGTTTCAGCTATATAACTGGTTTGGTTTCTCCAGGGAACACTGACTATGACACTCTCCATAGGCAGGGCTGAGACCTCTGTTGAGATTTCCCTCCTGTGCCCTTCCTTGATTCCCCCCACAGGTGTTTATTCCCTGAGCATTCCTCAATAAATGTCAGGAATCCAGAGCTAATTCCATCACAGTGTCTCCTTCTTCCAGGGAGTCTGAATGGCTTCCGGGGAGTATGAACTGCAGTCTCCATCCAACTTCCTCCTTCTGTTTCTATGATCTGGATCTTATTTGGGGCTCATTTGGTTGTAAACAGGCAAAGAGACCAATACTTGGAAGAGAGAATCCTAGGAAAATGGAAAGGTGGGGAGAACAAGAGGACAGCTGGCTCTGTCGACCGTTCCTGACCACCACTGGCATATTCCTGTGTTCTTTGTGTCTGTCTCTCAGGGCACATGCTGTAATCTCACAACATAGACCGCCTCCTCCACGTGGCGGGACATGTGCTTCTGAATTATGCTTCTTAGATGCCAGGCCACTTGCAAAAGCGGGACTTTCTTTTTAATTTTTTTAGTTGGAAATGCTCCAGAAAAAGCGTCTAGTTGACCCATCTTATGTCAGTGTCTCCACTGGGCCAATGAAAACAGCCTTGTGACCGTATTGAAATGTGGTGTCTTCCCCAGGGAAATGATGTTTCAGCCAGTGAGGTAGTTCACAGGGACAGAAAAGAAAGGGGGTTGGGACAGATTAAAATAATAATAATGCCCATTTTCAAAGAATAGAGCCTTATTATTTTTCGCATGCCCCCATCTGAACACCCTACCACTGAATATAGGCAGGAGGTAGGGCCCACCTGTCACTCAAGCAGCTAAAAATGTACAGCACTTGCTGTAGCAGCTGCTAATGTGCCCATGTATTAGCACTTGGCACCCACCACTTCCATAAATGCCAATGGTCTCACAGGAAGCACATGTAACTCCCCACACAGGGAACAGTCATTGAGCAGACAGGGGAATTGACATCCTCCAGGACCTAATGCCACTTTAACCAATGACACATGAGGATAGGTGGAGCCACACTCCAGTTCCCTCAGCCTTTGGGTGGGACAAGTACAAGAGGATTTATACTGTCTCTGGGAACCTACTCAATGACATTTCTTTATCGGCCCCTTCCCTTTGCTCTATCAGTATTACCCTTCTCTACTGGTCCTTCGTGGAGGCACCTCCCAAAGAAACAATAGTCTAGCTGCCATTCCAATTCTAGTGGATTCCAATTCTTGGTGATCTCATTCATGTGAGTCAATCAGAACTGTGCTTTCTGCAGATTCTTTCTCTCCCCTTTTTAAGAGTAGTTTTAAGGACACTGTGAAAGCTTCCCACCATCCAGTTCCAGAACATTTTCATCGACCCTGCAGCCATTAAGCAGTCATTCCCCATTGCCCCTCCCACCCCACCCTGGGAAACCACCAATCTACTCTATGGCTCTACGGGATTTACCTGTCCAGCATTTTTCTTCTAAATGGACTCACAATACATGGCATTTGGTGTTTGGCGTCTTTCACTTCATGTCTTGCCTTCACCTGTGTTACAGAGTCTGTCCGAATCAAAGGCCTTAGTTTTCTTGTGGCAGACTATATGTATATCCCACTCAGTGTAGATCATATTTTCTCTATTCTTCTACTGATGGGTATTGTTGGCTTATTGTTTACCTTTTGCCCATAGTAATTAGTGCAGCATCCATCTGGGTACTCGTCATTCATTCTTTTAGATATGCATTTGGGAATGGACTCCCTGGATCAGCAGGCATGGGTTCATGACCAAGTGGGTTATGTTGGGCTGCTAACCATAAGGCCAGCATTTTGGACCCTTTAGCTACTGCGAGATAGAAATGCTCTCATAATGATCCACAGGCCCCCAGACCCACCAGCCGCAGTTCTACTCTGTCCTTTCGGGTTGCTGTGAGTCAGAATCGACTCGATGGCAGTGGTAGTGATGAAGCCAGCGACTTGAGAGTGGAACCAGGGACCGTGGAGAATTCTGGCAGTAGCCATGGTGTCCTCACTACCCAGATGCCAGCAGCCACCAGTGAACAAAGGAGGCACAAGCAAGGTTCTCGCTGACTTCATGCTGGCGACCCGGCTGCCCCTGCTTCCTCAAATGCCATTTCCTCAGCTTTACTTGCAACGGGGTGTACTCCCTATTATCATATCACCAACTCTTTCAATGGTCCACCTAGCCAGGTGTGATTCCAGACACTCACTGTGCAGCCACCATCAGCGAAGGTGGCTGCCCACCTCATTTGTACACATGCAAAGAATGTGATCATTCTTGGCACTGGTGTCCTTAGTCATCCTGGTTGGTATATTTACATCCTTGGGGAGCTGGGTCAGTGAGCAAGCGCTTCTCAAGGTGCCCATATGATCTGTTTACTGAGAGTGCCAGCCAAAGAATCTGACTTGCCACCCACAGTGAACGCACCTCTGAGGCAAAGGGGAAGGCTTCTTTCTAACTGGGAGACCAGCAGGTCTTCTGCAGACATCACTCCCCTGCAGCACTCTGATCCGAGGCCTTTCATATTCCAAAGAGCAGCATTAAGATTCCCATCTGTCACCCAGTCAGACTCACATGTGTGAATTCTCTTTTCAGAGGAAAACAGCCAATGCAGTGAGCTGGGTAAAGGGACAGTCTCACTCTGAGGAGACTCAGCCAGGAGTGTAGGGACAGGGAGTGAAATGTGCAGTGTCCAGCTGCCACCCAAGCCTCCTTAGTGCAGTGGCATGAGAGCAAAGAGATAGTCCTTTGTGACTCTTTGACCTCCTTCCTGGCCTTGGTGGAATTAACACTGCTCAGTGCCAGTCTCTTCTGAATATATGGAAAAGATAGCTCAGAAAAGAATAGAGTTAAATAAGAGCAGGACAGAGTAAGGTGGCTTCATGGTGTTGCATTTGTGTGTCTCAGAGCCCATCCTGGCTCACAGTGACCCTCTGTGACAGAGAAGAACTGTTCCACAGATTTTTCTAGGCAGGATTTTAAGGAAATGTACCTAGCAGCTCAGTGGTTGCATGTGTGGCTGTAACAGAGAGACTGGCAGTTTGAACTCACTGATCCCCATCGACAGAGTGAAGACGTGACTGCCTGCTCCCATGAAGACTCCTAGCCTGTTGTTGTCTGTCCATTTGTGGTGCTGTGGTAAGTTGTGTGTTACTGTGATGCTGGAAGCCACGTGACTGGTATTTCAAATGCCAGCAGGGTTACCTCAAGTGAAGAGGTTTCAGGGAAACTTCCAGCCTAAGAACAGAATACAAAGAAGGGTTCCACTGCCCACTTCAGAGGAAGTAGCCGCTGAAAACCCTAACACTATAGCACAGTGTGCCTTTCCTTCACGTCACAGGGAGTCAGAATCGCCTCAATGGCACATCACAACCAACAACACCTTTAAGGAGGGAAGTCTCCTTCAGTAGGGCTGGGTGAGTTAAAACTGGGTGGCTTCTTGGTTAGCACTTGAGCTCTGAATCATCTCACCACCAGGGCTACCATCTTCATGATGCAGGCAAATAAAACCATCTTGGTCCTGCTCAGTATTGCCAGCGTCAGCATGCTCTTTCTCCCATAAGCACATGTCTGGTGGCTGGACCACAGCAAACCCGGTTGACACTATTTCCTCATCACCCCATGTGTGTCAGAGTAGAAGTGAACCATGAGGTTTTCTTTGATTAAAAACATTTTTATTGTGATTTGGGTGAAGGTTAAAGAGCAGCTCAGCTGTCCATTGAGCAATGCATACACATTTTGTTTCATGTCATTGATAGCAATTCCCACAATGTACCATCACTTCCCCCACATCTTCTTGTTTCTTGTCTCCAAGCTTCCTTCAATCTCAACTTTTTTGAACTTCGTTCTTGGGGGAATGCTGTCTTTTGATCTCATGTGATCTATTATTCTATGGTATTTGTATGTCTCTAATGTCATTGTTCCCATTATAGACCTGTCTATTGTTTGGTTGAACATCGAGCCATGATGAGTTCAGTTCCAGATCTGCAGGGTAACTAAGCACCATAGTCTTGCAATTTCACCAGCCTTTATCCAAACAGTAAGCTTGGTGTTTTATCATGATTTTGAGTTTTGCCCCACATTTCCCTTCTACTCTAATCAAGCCCTTCTAATGTGATCTCTTTCATAGCAGTCGATAGTGGGAGCTAGGCACCATCTAGTTCTTCTGGTCTCCAGTGGTGGAGGGTGATCGTTGCTTGAGTCACTAGTCATTGATTCATTGTGCCCAATCAGTTCTCCTCTTCTGCTGTCCTCTGGATGGGGAGAGACCAACTGTTGCCCCTTTCCTGATTGCTCAGGAACTTTGAAAATCCCAGAGACGATGGTCCTGATCCCCCAGGCTCAACAACTCATTCCCTCACAGTTTTTGCATCTGTCTCAGAGATTTTTTCCACCCCAACCCAGTTTTATGACATTGGTCCCTGTATGCTCCACCATATACCTGGATCTATTTAACAACCAAGGTCAATACATTCTATAAACTTTTCAATGGCTGAGGATTCTGAAGAAGATTGCCAGGCTTCTCTTTCACAGCTCCTCTAAGTGGGTTGGGAATGACAACTTTTCCCTTAATAGCAGAGCTAATTAACGGTTTACACCCCTAGATACTTCTTACTCTTAGAAAACTCACTGCCATCGAATCTATACTGACTCACAGCCAACTTATAGGGCAGCGTATAACTGCCCCTGGGAGTGTCTGAGACTCAAATTCTTTATGGGAGCAGAATGCCTTATCTTTCTCCCACAAAGCAGCTGGTAGTTTCAAACTGCTGATATAGCAATTAGCAGCCCAACTTGTAGCCACTAGGCCACAAAGGCTCTTTTTCTTCTTAGCAAAGAGAGAAAATAAGCAAACGGAACATTCCCCTGGTGCTTCCTGTGGATGCTGCGATGGGAGCTGGATCCTGAAGGCCCGGATTGGCTGAAGCTCCATTTACACAGGAACACAAGCCTCCCTTGTTAGTATTTGCATTGGGCAAGCCATTTCCTGCGCTTTCATTTTGCATCTAGTTAAATGCCAGCAACTCCAGAGAGACGTAGCTTTTACCTGTGGCTCTGCCCTTCTGGACAAGCCTTTGGTGCTCGATGGGGCTACTTTCAGTCTATGATCTTACATGTCCTTTTGGATCCCTTCGTCTCTTGTTTTTGTTTTGATTAACACAAACTGGATGAACAGCTTCAGGCTTCATATAATCGCTGCTGAATATTTCATTGGGAAATGTTGTTAAGAACGCAGTTGGCATCCATGATCTAAGTGTATGCATAGAGATTTCTTTTCAGATGGTAAAGTGGCTTTGAATAATTATTGTTATTATTAGTGAATTAAAGACAAATGTGCCTCAAAATGTGAACAATAGGTGTGTGTGTGTGTGTGTGTGTGTGTGCATGTTTTAAAGAGCACATGGCTTGGTGATAGAGAGGGCGAAGCACTGGTGAGGAGCACATGACAGTGTTCAGAGAGATGACAAAGGGTAGTGATGAAACAAAACAGATTCCAAGCTCACATCCTCTGCTCCCTGCCTCAGAGGGAGGTCGCAACAAGGAGCAGAAAAGCCAAAAGCATTTCCTACCCTCTCACAGCTAGCAAGCGCCACAGAAGGCACGGGGTTTTAATGCCGAGGCTTTGCGGCTGTGAGGCCGGGAGGGGGCTTGCCATAGTTTCCACACGCTGACATCACAAACATACTGCAAGTGGGTGCCGTTAACACACCAAAGTCAATGTTCTCACAGCACCGGAGGCTGACAGCATCATGCCAGTGCACCAGCTTGATGGGCAGGCTCTATTTGTCCATCCCTGGGGGCTGAGGGCTGGTGGGCGGTATTCTTGTTTTGGCTTCAATAACCTCCATGGTTGGTGGTCTTTGGAGCTCTCTGCATGGCAGCTGCCTTCTTCCCTTGGAGTTAGTTTGCTTCAATGTTGAATTGAATCCTTTTGTATCAGCCAAGTGATTCGTGTAAGGTACAACCTCTTTAATATCACAAAGAAAATCTCTGCCCAGGTGGGATTACATCCACAGTAAAAAATCCCACTCCTGTAGAGCTCACTCCAGCTCATCATGGCCTTCTCCAGGGGGGTTCCATGGCTGGGCATCTTTATGGAAGCAAAAAGCCACAGTTTTTCTCCAGAGAAACAGCTAGTGGGTTCTGAACTACCGACATTGTTGTCAATAGCCCCCTTCTTAACATGTGCGCCAGAAGCCCTGCTCTGCGGTTTGATGAGCAGCCCTTCTGGCCATTGCTAAGGGCTACATGGCAAAGCCATTTGGTACAAGCAAAGTTGTCATCAGCAAAGCATGAGTTTAGCTTACCTCAGTAGGATGCTCAGCAGGGAAGTGATAAACTGCTTGGTTTGGGTTTTATGCAGGAGAACCATGGGAGCTGAGATGTTCAGGCCCTTGATTTGAACCCAGACACTCTATCTCCCAGCCTGAAATCTCACCATCACACTCAACTTTTGGGGGTCAAATGTTTGACTCACCTGAGAGATGTGCAGGTGAAAGCGTGCCCCAGAAATATCTCCCTCCCATCCCTGTCATCTCGGAGAGTTCTCCAGATAAGGATTGGTGGTTCATGTGAAGGGACATATTGTAGCATTTCCCTTGCACTCCTCAAAGGCAAGAAAATGACCCACAGCACCTCGAGTTTCCAGCAGTGTCAAAGGGGATGTGCTCCTTGAGACTCAAACTGAGTCCCCAGGAGACGAGCTCTCAACTGTGGAATTAGCGCTTTTGAAAAGGGGCAAATCTTCCAGCAGTTCTCCCTTCAGAGGCCTGGCCATACGCTCTGCAGACTTGTGGGCACGCTCACTCTGGTGAACCCAAATTCTTGGGAGAGGCTGATCTGTCCCTAGAAAACTGGCCACATGCAAAAGCATAGAGACCAATATCTGTCTCCTGCTGGAAGGATCTGGAAGGAGAAGGGTGGCTAGAGTCCTCTAGGAGGGAAGTTGAGAGCCAGGAGAGGCAGCAAAGCCACAGTTCCAGCAGGTGGTGTCCTAAGGCTAAGGGAGCTTGCCAAGGATCAAGTGAGTCCTGGAGGTGTCTGCAGCCCATCTTGCTGAGGGCCTCCATTTATTTCATATATCTATGGATAATGGGAAGGGCCCCCAAGGCCCGCTGGCTGACCTCATATGATACGCCGTGAACTATCCACCTTGGCATCCTCCAAAGTCTCTGAAAGCTGCAGCCGCTCCCACCCACTGGCAGCCTTCTTGGACAGGATCTCCTCAACACTGCTGCAACCATGGGCTCCCACACAAGGACCATTGTGAGGACCGTGCAGGACCAGGTGGTGCTTCAATCTCTTGTGTGTACTTTTGCTATGAGTCAGGAGCTCACTCAATGGTATCTAACAAGTTATTGTGAGATGACATAAGAGGACTTCGTGGAGGCCCTTCCAAGAGAGGGTTGGAAGATAGCATGGTAAGAGGCCTGGTCAGGAATGTGCTCATTGTGCTCATTGTTTCCATCCCCTTCTCCCGGAAGCCAATGCTCTAGGGAGGAAAGGCAGGACCAGAGACAGGGAAGGGCTAGGGAAGAGGGAGCGATAGGAGAGCAATAGAAAAGACAGGTTATTCTCCCTCATTCCCAGTATAGCTCCTCAAACCTCAGGTAAAGCCTCTGATTCTGAGGCTGAGGCTTATAATAGGATCAGACTGAACATTTAATCCCTCAAGCTGCCTGGAAAGTGTGGGAGCTGATGAAGATGGCAAGAGATGAAGAAGGAAGGAAACTACTGGTTACAGATGTGAAAGCACCTGTTAGTGAAGCCTTCTCAGTTTCTTATTGCCTTATCAATGTCATCAGTCCACTTGATGTACTCACTTTCTAAACGCCTAGTAACCAATTGTACATACCTTGAGTTCTTTCTAGGAGGCAATATTAATATTCTCATTTCTGAGTTGAGGACAAAGAAGGTTGGACAACTTCTGGTTGTTGTTGTTGCTGGCAGGTGCTCATCAAGTTGGTTCCAACACATAGCAACCCCCGTGCATACAGGAAGGGAGCATGGCCCCGTCCTGTGTCCCCCTCTCTGGAGGGCATTTGCCTCAAATCTTTAAATTCAAAGCTTCATGTTTTGTCAAATGAAATCATTTCTTCGGTCAATCTCAGAAATCTTTATGTAAAAACGTTGGAAACGCCTTTCACTCAAGGTCTAGGGAGGCTGAGTAAGGTGGGAGGGGCTCCAGGAAAGATGGTGGGAATCACTCCTGCAGTCTCCCTGGTGACTGACCTCAACCAGCAATGGGCAGCTGGACACATGGCATGAAGTGACCTCTGGTCTTCGTGGCGGTGGATGCCAGTAGACCATCAGGTATGGGAGACCCATGAGAAAGTAGGTTACTTTTCTCTTTCTCTCCAAGTTTCTCTGTGATCCCTTTATGCTGCCTGAGCCCGCATGCATACTGACAAAGGCAGACATGTGCACACACATGGCAAAGTAAATAGAGACGCCCACATTCACAGACGTATCCATCCACGTGCAAATAGGCACATATGTGCACATGCATGCCAAAGCAGACACAGACATCCATGAATGCACATGTATTCGTGAAAGCCGATTTTCATGGGGAAAAAGATCAGATCTATCACTGTCAAGTCCACTCCAACTCAAAGCAACTGTAGAACACAGAGGAGAACTGCCCCATTGGGTTTCCAAAGCTGTCATCTTGTCAGACACAGTCAGCCACCACTTTCTCCTGCAGAGCAGCTGGGATTTTCCAACTGCCGACCTTTCACTTAGCAGCCGAGCACTTGCTGATTTTCATAGGAGTCTGGAAATCAGTTTCATTGCCTGCTAGTCACACCTCCTCTGTGAGTTAGCACAGCCTGGTAAGCTTGGAAGGAGAAAAATCTTCCTTCCAGAGGCAGTTGAGTGGTTTTCCCCTGAGGAAATGGTTCAGAAAAAGATTTCCTTCAAGAAATCAGAACACTCTTCAAGAGAAATTTCCTGCCAAAACATTTGTTTACTTGATACTGAGACAAGTGAAGCAGCCCCCTGACTTCACCCTTGGGTCCTCTTTCTCATCATGACTGCTCTGCTCAGCTACAAGGCTTTAGGTCCTTGGAGCAAGGGTGCCCTTCTATTTGGAACCTCACAGGGATCCACTGTGAGTCAGGGAAAGACCTGGAAACTTGAGCATCCTGAAACGGGGCCTGCATAGCAATATCATCTGTCATCAGGCTCATCGTTTCTCTCATTTTCTGTAAGATCATTGAGCCCTTGGAGCCCTGAGAAGTTCTCTCACAGGAAACCATCCTCCTCCCATGAATCCAAGAGGGACTGCTTAAAGATTGTTGTCTTCTACTTACAGGAATACCAGCAACCAATTGCCATGGAGTCAACTCGGACTCATGGAGAGCCCAAGTGTGTTAGAGAAGTCCGGTCCCTAGAATTTTCCATGGCTGGGGTGGGTTTTTTTCCAGAGGCATATCATCAGGCCCTTCTTGGTAGGCACCTCTGGGTGAACTCAAACCTTTTACCCGTAGTTCGCAGCCTAGCTCATGAACAATACCATCCAAGGACGGTACAGTTACTTGCTAATGGTCACCTGCAGTAGATGAACCAAGGTCAAGTAACTGCCTGAGAAACATCAACCAGAGGAAAGCAGAGTGAACCCCAGGGTTCTTGGGAAGAGGGCCGGAGCGAGAAAAAGGAGTAAACAGCTTTCTCGGGACATCAGAAAGGAAAGGACTCCACTTTGTGGATGCCATAGAACAATCCCAAGCCAAGCATGGGTGAGAAACAGACCCCACCCAAACCCAGGGGGCTGGATTCTGTCGCCAAGTGTTGAACACCAGACATGAATATGACAGAGCCGCTAGTTGTCTGTGGAAAGAAACTGTTTGCCCATTGTCTGGTAGTTTTGCAGCATTTGAACAACCAGGCCTCTGCTGCCTCTTCTGGCCTGAAATATAATTGCAGCCATAACCGCCCAGTGTTTCAATGGGTAGAACTCCCTGGGGAGGGCTAACTACCCAAATCATTTGGGAGATCATTTTAGGATTGTCCAGGAGATCTTTGGCTGTGTCTATTATATGAACGATGGTGTCTTTGTTTTAAAAAAAAGAAACTTTTTATTGTAAGGTGGGTTAAGATTTACAGAGAAAATCAGCTTTGCACGTAACAATTTATACACGTTTTGTTATGTGACATTGATGACAATCTCCTGCAATGTAATATCACTCATGCCATTGAAACTCTGCTTCCTGTTTTCATTCACCCTTCTCCCCTAACCTTGCCTGCCTTTTGAATTTGGCCTTGGGCAAATACTGCCTATTTGCTTTTGAATGGTTGATGGTTCTGAGGAATGTGTGCTCCTCAGTACTATGATTAATTTTGTTGTAGTTGTTCTTATCAGATGCCATTGAGCCAGTTGCAACCCACATTGACCCTATGCCAAACAGAAAGAAACACTACCTAGCCCTGAATTATTCTCCTAATTGTTCCCAAGCTTGAGCCCCTTGTTTCAGTCACTGTCAATCCATCTCCTTAAGGGGCTTCCTCTCTTTCACTGTCCCTCTACTTCACCTGGCATGATGTCCTTCTCCAGGGACTAGTCTCACTTAATAACATGACCAAAGTATGTGAGAGGAAGTCTCACCATCCTTGCCTTTAAGGAGCCCTCTGATCATACTTCTTCTAAGACAGATCTCTTTGTTCCCTTGGCAGTCCATGTTACTTTCAATATTCTTCACCAGCACCACAATTCAAACATATCAATTCTTCTTCAGCCTTCCTTATTCAATGTCTGACTTTCACATACTTATGAGGCAATTTAAATTACTATGGCTTGGGTAAGGTGCACCTTAGTCCTCAAAGTAACATCCTTGCTTTTTAGCACTCTACAGACGTATTGTGCACCAAATGTATCCATATACAATGCGTCATTTAATCTCATGATTGCAGCTTCCAAGAGCATTGATAATAGACTTCATCAGGACAAAAATCCGTGACAACTTCAACAAATAACAACAAATAAAAACAACAACAAACTTCTCCATTTATCATGGTACCTATTGATCAAGTTGTGAGGATGTGTGTCTTCTTGATATTGAGTTGTAATCCATACTGAGGGCTGCAATCTTTGATTCTCATAAGGTTCACTTTATAAACCTGTCTATTTTTCAGGGGCTTGAATTCAGTTCCAGACCTGAAGGGTGATGAAGGACCACTAGTCTATCTAACCAATAAACCTCATCTTTTATCATTATTATTATTACTATTGGTAGTAGTAGTATGACTTTCAGTTTTCTTACACATTACTCCCCACTCTATCTAGGATCATGTACCATGATCCCTTTCAGAGCAGCTATTTGTGATAGGCAGGCACCATTTAGTTCTTGTGACCTTAGCATCATAGAGGCTGAGGTACGCATAGTCCATTACTGATTTGGACTAATTGTTGCCAGGCATCTTGATTTTCTTCACTGTTATTTGCTCCAGACAGGGTGCAATAGTTTATCGTGCCAGCCTGGCCGATAAACACAAGTAGGATTAATCGCAGGGCAGAGGGATAAATGGCTTCATGAGCCTCGCCTTGCTTATTCTGTGCCTCAATTTAAAGGGGTACACTACCTGTGGGATGCCTAACTTGTGGACTGTGTCACTGTAAGTTGAGGTCCATTTAATCCCACAGGATTGGAATGTTCGTCTCTGGATCTGGGGACCGACAGTTGGTGACTTGCCTTGCTGTTTGCTGCCTGGGTGTATATATAGCCCAGCTCTCTCTACAGAAAGGGACTGGCAACTGGCGGCTGTCAAGCCTTAAAGGGCTGCTAGTGTCTCACTGTTTTATAATTTAACTGTTAGTTTCTTGTGTTATCTATCTGTATATAATTTACTGGTTCATTTCTTGTATTGTATATCTAGCTTTATAAATATATTTATATATAATTACTAGCAATATGGTTTTGTCTCTCTAGAGAACCCTGTCCAACACATAGGGTGAGACCAAGAACCGACTTTTAGTTTGCTACTCACTAGCTTTTGAAGACCCCAGTCACTTCCCTGATGGATACAGAACATTGTCTTTGTGAGCAAGTTTGTACCAATTGATCTTGAGGTCTCTCAGAGCTATGTTCCTGATCCCCCATATTTAGGACATGCTCCCTCAAGGGGTTTTGTTATAGCTAAGACATTTTCATAACTATGTCTCCTGGATGCACTAATATATTCATGGACATATTTGTAGTATATGCTAATATGTATATAGAACTATTCTCTGGCAAACCTATATTTATTCATGGGGCTAGTCCCATTCTCCTTCCCACAACTGCTCAGATTTTGTGGTTTTTCTATCTATCTATTTATCTCTCTAGCTATCCTTGTATGTTATTTTTATTATTGGAGTATTTATCTCTGTTGCCTTTAATGCTTGTAGTCTACTGAGAAAGGATAGTGTTTTGATGTTCCAAATGTTTCCCCATTTTCTGGGTTACATGACACAAACCAATAGAAGAAGAATAAAGAAAAAAATTAACCCAAGTAATAACACCAACAATAAAACCAATTTAGTCTTTTGGTTAAGAATTAGTCAGACTTTCCCACTTCTAGGCTAACCCTTGAAAGAAAAAGAATGAGATAAAAGACCATAGGGAGGAAGAAAGGAGAGTGGGAGGCAAGGGAATAAAGAAAGAAGGTGGCAGGGTTGTGTGAACAATTAATGTGGACCTTCTTTGATGTGTGTTCAAAATAATATTGACTGGTTTTTTCAATACTCACCAAAATTATTTATATCAATCAATAAAACCTCACTACCCTGGAATCAATTCTGACATATAGCAACCCTTTGGACAGAGTATAGAACTGCCCCTGTGGGTTTCCAAGGCTGTAAATCTTTACAGGAGTAGACAATCTCATCTTTCTCTTGTGGTGTGGGGGTGGGGGGAGTTTCGAACTTCTGATCTTGCAGTTAGAAGTCCAACTCATAATCTACTTCACCAACAGGGCTCCTCCTTTCAACATTAACCTAGACTTTTTGACCGTCTTGGATTACTGGATTTTATTTTCTCGCTTTGGAAGATGTGGTACCAAAATACACACCATTTCCTAGCCCCCCCAAAAAATCAAAAGTAAGCAAAAACAAACCAGGAAAAACTTGCAACCCAATCCAAACCAACTAACCTATTTAGCCATATAGATAAAGGATACTTGTAACCAACCTCTGTGTTGGGGACAATAGGGATGGATGGGGACTGTGGTTAACAGGCACGTGTCAGCTCATCTTCTGGGAACATTCAAATTCTAGCTCCAGACTGCTGTTGCCTTGGGGAAATGCAAGGATTTTAAGGCCTGATTTTCTGTTTGTAACTGAGATGCTGAGAATATAAAATTCGATGTGAAATCAACTTTTCAAATATTGGATCACATTAGTTAAAAGCACTTTTCAGGCTGCTCATCATCATACTAGCACATCATTAGGCTAAAATCATATCAAAGACGTCTGGTTTGTCCCCTGTGCCCTTTAAGGACAACTGAAACATAAGGACGGGAATGTGACATTCATTCTTCCTCTAGTTCCTCACCCTTTGCCTCCATCGGCTGGCGTTCATAGAAGAGGCAGACGGTTTTGTTCAACTTCAGCATAATCAGAGTCCTGAGAGTTAAACACAATACATATATAATTTCATACTAGTCGTTTTAATATTAGCCCAAACAAAACCAACAAAAACCCAACCCGTTGCTGTTATGTTGGTTCTGGCTCCCAAGGACCCCCTGGGTGCCAGGGAGAAACTACACATCACAGGATTCTCAAGCCTGTGGGCTTCTAGAAGCAGGTCATTAGTTATTTCTTCTGAGGGGTGCAACTGCCCACCTCTTGATACGTTGAGTCCTTAACCATTTGTGCCACCCAGGGTCTCCCAGTCTTTGTATGTGACCCCCAAATTCCTTGACAGGCTACCTATAGGAAGGTAGAGTCTATGCCCTTTCCCCTTAAATTGGGATGTTTCATGACCTCTGTGACCAATAGATTATGGAGAAGATGACACTGCGACATCTAGTTTGGGCAACCCAATTCCCTCCCCCAAAGTGCTTCACAGCTTCTGAAAAATCCCTTCAAAGACTTCTTCTTGAGTACTCACCCTTAGAATGTCCAGCCTCCACGTGCTACCTCTCAGGACACTTCTCAGCACCCGGACACTATGCTGAAAGAAGCCTGAGCCACCTAGAAAGGCCACGTGGAGACACTCCAACCAACAACCCAGCTAAGCACCCAGCTAACGGCCAGCTTCAGCTGCCAGCCCTCTGAGTGCACGTGTAGGCACTGGAGTCACCAGAGGCCCCTGCCCCAGCTCCCATGTGACTGCCAACTCATGGGAGACTCCAAGCACGACCCAGTGGCCTCCCAGCAACCACACGATGATGGTCCTTGTTTGAAGCCACTGCGTTTGGGGAGGGGGCGTTTCTTGCCCAGCCACAGGGATGAGAACCTGCATCTCAACAACATGCAGGTGGGTGAGGGGGCCATCTCTCAAGCAAGGCAGCCTCCCTTCTTGTCAACTCCTGGGGATTTTTGTTGTTCTTGCCACTGCTGCCCCAATTCCCCAGGAGCTAGAGGAAGGCAGGCAGCAGGCCTCAGGTGGCCAGGAGGCAGGAGCCTCTGTGGGATGCAGTTAAAATGGGAGACATAACCTTAAACGCAGGAGCCTGACTTTACCTTTGCCTCCTGGAGATTTGGGATGCAGAACACCTGTCAAATCCCATCTTCTGTCCAACCCTGATCATATGTCTGTCTTATGTTTGCACACAGGACGCAGACTTGTGAACACCCAAAGAACAGGGTCTGGCGCCAAGAAACCAGCGCCACAAGGAACTGATGTTTCTCCAGCAATGGGGAGGGGTGGGATGAGAGGAAGAGAGGAGTACAAATCACTGGATGAAAACAAGGTGGGGAAAGGAAGGAGCAAAGGGAGAGAGTGAAGGAGGGAGACTGGGAGGCTGAAGGGAAAAGGCAGGGAAGGAAAGGAGAAAGGTGGGGTGGGGAGAGAGGAGCGAAGAAGAAATGGAGGAGTGCGGGAGGGAAGATGGAAGGTGAAGGCAATCAGGAAGACGGGAGCAAAGGGAGGGAAGGAAGAAAAGAGAAAGAGAAGGGCAAGAAGAAGAAAGGAAGGTAGGGAAGAAAGGAAGAAAACAAGAAACCTAATGTCAATGGCACCCTCTATGTTTTTATTTCCTGTTTTTCTGAGGTAGCCTCTTCAGCAGAAGCAAATGGGCTGAATCGCCTCAAACTCCACCTAGGTAGAAAGCACGGGTTTCATTTCGCCAGGGCCTGTGAAAATGTTTGAACTGAGCAGCATTAACACGGAGACAGCGGTTACCCCACGTGGCTGTTGCGCTCTGATGATTCCAAGGCAACGGGAATGGGGGCTCATTATTTCACCAGGTGACAAAAAAAAATGTATTTTGACGTTTCACCCTGAACGTGGGGAAGGGGGGCGTGGGGGAGGAAGCAGGGGCCCTTTGTGGAGTCTCCTCTTGCCATTGTGATGCCCCTTGGCCTGCCAACAACCTAAGGTCCTGCACGCTGCCAGTGATGGGCTTGGCTGCAGGCCCTAGCCCAGCATTTCTTATCAGATTTACTGTGACAAGTGATGGAAGAAAAGCAAGATGCTGTTAACAGCGCATCCGTTCAGACCCTGCTATATAGAAATTTGGATATATATTTTGTCAGAGAGAAGTAGCACTGATGTTAATCTTTGCACTACCATGGGGAAAAAATCATTCATAATCTTATAACAATAATCCATAGCATTTGTGGAGCTCTGAGAACCAAGGGATGGTCAGAAGCATTTTTAGACAGATGTCTCATTTCATCTTCAAAGCAACCCAGTGAGGAATAAGAAAAGTTGGCTTGTGACTTCCCTTTTGGAAAGTGAGTCTTTGGAAGCACAGAGAGGTCCAGGTTTGCCCAAGGTCACATAGTCAATACATTAGAGAGCCTGGATTTGAACCTGAGCGGTCTGCTGCCAGAGGTACTTTGTTTGCTCGTGTTTATTAAGGCAACTTGCAGATCTGGCAAGGATTCAGATAGAATTGAGGATCATTTTTTTAAACAATTTATTAGGGGCTCATACAACTCTTATCAGAGTTCATACATTTACATACATCAATTGTATAAAGCACATCTGTACAGTCTTTGCCCTAATCATTTTTTTCTCCTCTTTTCTTTTTTTACATTTTATTAGGGACTCATACAACTCTTATCACAATCCATACATATTCATACATCAATTGTATAAAGCACATCCATACATTCCCTACCCCAATCATTCTCAAAGCATTTGCTCTCCACTTAAGCCCTTTGCATCAGGTCCTCTTTTTTTCCCCCTCCCTCCCCTTCCCCCCTCCCTCATGTGCCCTTGGTAATTTATACATCGTTATTTTGTCATATCTTGCCCTATCCGGAGTCTCCCTTCCCCAGGTTCTCTGCTGTCCCTCTCCCAGGGAAGAGGTCACATGCGGATCCCTGTAATCAGTTCCTCCTTTCCAACCCACTCACCCTCCACTCTCCCAGCATCGCCCCTCACACCCTTGGTCCTGAAGGTATAGTCCACCCTGGATTCCCTGTACCTCCAGCCCTCATATGTTCCAGTATACAGCCTCTGCCCTATCCAGCCCTAACAGTGCTTCTCTCTATCCTTGTGGAGCCCTGGTGATGGGCTGGGCTGCTAAGGAGTAGGTTAAACAGGCTTTCCCCTCCTGTGAAAAGTTACACTCTCGGGAAACTCACGGGTGCCAGTTCTACCCTGTCCTCCAGGGTTGCTCTGAATCAAGGTCAACTCAATGGCAGTGTGTTTGGCTTTTTAATTTCTCTCCCTGTTTTGTTGTTGTTGTTGTTGTTGTTGTTACTTTGCCATCCCGTTGGTTCTGGTCCATGGCAAACCTATTCACAGCAGAATATAACAATAACAGCTCCTCCTCCATCCACCCAAGTGTTCCTATGTTCAGTCCTCTTGTTGTAGTCACTGTGTCAATCCAGCTCTTCAAGGGCCTTCAACCTTTTTTCACAGCCCTTCCATTTTTCTAAGTATGATGCCTCTCCAGGGACTGGTCTCCACTGACAACATGTCCAAAGTCTCACCATCCTTACTTCTAATGGGAATTCTGGCCGTACTTCCAAGACAGATTTTGTTTGTTCTTTTGGCAGTCCATGGTACTGTCAATATTCTTTGCCAGTACCATGGTTCAAATTCATACAGTTTACCTGGGTCTTCTTCACTCAATGGCAAGCTTTTCACATGCAGATGAGGCAAATGAAAATACCATGGTTTGGATCAGGTGCACTTCCTGCTTAAAGTAACATCCTAACTTTTCAACATTCTAAAGAGCTCTTATGCAGCAGATCTACCCAGTGCAATGTATCTTTTCATCTCTTGACTGCTGCTTCCAGGAGCATTGCTTGTGGATCCAGAGAAGACAAAATCCTTGACAACTTCAAGTTTTTCTCGATTTATCATCATGTTACCTAATGGTTCAGTTGTGAGGATTTTGGTTTTCTTTGTGTTGAGTTGTATCCCACATTGAAGGCTGCAATCCTTGATCATCACCAGCAAGTGCTTCAAGTCCCCCATCCTTGTCAGCAAGCCAAACTGTGTCGTCTGCATATAGCAGGTTGTTAATAATATTTCCTCCAAATCTGATTCTGTGTTCTTCTTCATATAATTTGGCTTCTCTGATTATTTGCTCACCATACAGATTGAAAAAGCATAATAAGTGGGTGCAACCTGGATGCACACCTTTCTTGATTCTTAAACCATGCAATCTACCTTTGTTCTATTTGTGCTGCTGCTTCTTAATCCATGTACAAGTTTCACATGAGCAAGACAATGTGTTCTGGAATTCCCTTCTCAAAACTATCCATGTTTTGTTATGATCCACACAGTCAGATACCTTGGGTGTTAATAAAACATAAGTAAACATCTTTTGGGTATTCACTGCTTTCAGGCAAGATCCATCTGATATCTGATATGCTTTGTTCCACATCCTCTTCTGAATCTGGTTTAAATCTCTGGGAAACCAAACTCACTGCCTTGTAGTTGATGACAACTCATCCTGACCCTATACTATAGGGTAGAACTAACTGCCCCTGTGAGTTTCTAAGACTGTAACTCATTATGGGAGTAGAAAACCTTGCCTTTCTCCCACGGAGTGACTGGTGGTTTTGAACTGCTGACCTTGGGGTTTGCAATCCAACCTGTAACCACTGTGCCACGATGGCTCTTGAGTACTGAATATGGTAACTTTCTGTCAATGAATTAATGCAACTGTTGTTGTATTAGCTTCAGTACAATTTGACTCACATATGATGCCAATGATAGTGTTACATAATTTGACCATTCCGTTGGTCTCCCTTCTTTGGTATGTATACACATATGGATCTCTTACAGTCCGTTAGCCAAGTAGCTGTATTCCAAATTTCCTGACATAGATGAGTGAGTGCTGCCAGTGCTTTATCAGCTTGTGGAAACATTTCACTAGATATTCCAGCAATTCCTGGCATCTTGCTTTGGGCTAGTGCTTTCCATGCATCTTGAATTTCTTCTTTCCTGACCATTGGTTCTTGCTCATATGTTACCTCCTGAAATGGTTGAATGTTGGTCTATTTTTTTGATACAGTGACTCCATATTGTTTCCATCTTCCTCAGATGTTTCCTTCATCATTCAATATTTTGCCCATAGAATTTTTTAATATTGCACTTTGAGACTTGACATTTTTCTTCAGTTCTTTCAGTTTAAGATATGCTGAATATGTTCTGTTTTGGTTTTCTAACTCTAGGCCTTTGCACATTTTGTGATAATATTTTACTTTGTATTCTCGAGTTGTCCTATTTGCCTTAGCTACTCTCTGATTAAGAGTAAGTTTCAGAGTCTCTTCTGACAAGCACTTGTATCTTTTCTTTATTTCCTTTTTTTTTTAAATGACACTGTGCTTTATTCAGAGATGTTCTCAAAATTTGGTGGGTTATTATCAAGGTTGTATATTGACTCTCGTGTACTTGTTTGCATTTTCTTGAACTTCAACTTGAGCTCACATATGAACAATTGCTGATCTGTTCCACAATCAGCCCCTGGAATGGTTTCAGTTGCTGATATTGAGCTTCTTTTATTGTCTCTTCCCACAGGTGTAGTCAATTTGATTTCTGTGTATTCCATCTGGAGAAGTCCACATTTATGGTCACCTTTTTTGTTGTTGATCATATGTTTGAAGAAATCATTAATCATGCAAAATTCTAACATACAATCAAGATAAATTGGTAATTATTGGTGATTGGAGTGCAAATGTTGGAACCAAAGAGGAAAGAACAGAAGTTGGAAAACATAGTATATGCTATCAGCAATTTATTGGTCTTGTAAACTCTGTCATGCGATCTCCAGCTTGGTTTCTATCACCAAGAACATATGTTTCAACTACTGATCCTTCCTCTTTGTTTTCAACTTTTGCATTCCAATAGCATTTTGATAGCAAGTGTGACAAATTTGGGACTGGATATGGTGGTAGAATTATTCAATTTCTACATCACCAGCTTTGGGTGGTTGGTGCATAAATTTGAACAATAGTTGTATTGATTGGTTCTCCTTGAAGGGGGCTAGATAGCATCCTATCAAAGATAGCATTGTACATTAAAATAGATCTTAAAATGTCCTTTTGATGATGAATGCAATGTTGTTTCTCTTGATTGTGTCATTTCCAGCAGAGTAAACCATAAGATTTTCTGTTTCAAAATGGTCAATATCAGTCCATTTCAGGTAACTAATGCTTACAATATCAATCTTTATGTATTCCATTTCATTTTTAATGACTTCCAATGTCCCTAGATTCATATTTCATACATCCCAAGTTTCAATTATTAATGACGATTTGAACTGTTTCTCCTCATTTTGAGTTGTGCCCCATCAGCAAATGAAAGTCCTGATGGCTATACTCGATTTGCATCATTATGGTCGACTTGCCTATGAAAAGTCAGCTCTTCCTCTTCCTCAGCCGTATTTTGAGTACTTTCCAAGTTGAAGAGCTCATCTTCTGGCACACATTCAGACAATGTTCTTCTGTTGTTCATGGGGGGTCTAGTAACTGACAGTGTTACTGCTATCCATAGGGTTTTCAATGGCTCATTCTTCCCATGCGGGCAGCCAATTCCTTCTTCACTGTCTGTTCTTTGTCTGGAAGCTCTTTGGGTGACCCTGCTGGTATATGAAATGCCAATCACATAGCTCCCAGTATCACACAAAACAAAAGTCACCACAGTACCACAAAATGCCAGACAAGTGATGGACCTCTATTCTTAGTGAGGCGTGGCCTGGTGGGAGGAGTGGGCCCTTAGGTGGTTCTGATCCACTTACTGGAACAAATACTGTTAGTTCTTATTTCATAAATGTGAAATGCATAAAAGAGAACCCCCAAAATATCCTCCAATTCAGACTTTCTGCCTTTTAAAAGAGGATAACCCACTCTGATTGAAAGTCATTGAGGTGTTTTGTTTTCCCCTCCCTCTGAGGCTACAGAGACTAGACTAATCACAGCTGAGGTGTAGCGACTGAAATGACTTAAAGCACCAGCTAGACTGGGTGTCAGAACCAGCTACAGTCAACAGCTACAGACTGACAGAGCTGCTCAGCCAAGAGCTGAGGGTTCTCAACTCCCACTTCTACTGATGGGCACAGCCAGTGGCCTCTGGGAGTTGACTGGAACCCAGCAGCCAGCTGTGAGGAGCAAGCTAATTCATCTCAGCCTGGCCCAGGTCATCAAGTCACTGAAGGTGAATCGGGAAAGAGGGAAGAAATCTGGGGTCCCACATTTGGCCACAGACAAAAGTTGTTCTGTGTTTAGACAGTAGTTCTGGGCCTGAGTTTGGGGCAGGTGTGATGAAGGAAAATCGGCTCCCTCCCTGCATCTGGGAACAGATGGTGGGGCTGCCCTGGAAACAGCAGGCAGGCCAGTCAGCTGGAGCATAAAGGCTTGGACTCTAAAGCCCTGGCAGGGCAGACTGAAGCTACCTGGACTGTTTTTCCTTAACCCAATGGCTCCTGCTACCCTCACCACCCCCAACTAGGTAAAAGGGAAGAAAGATGCATTTTCTTTACAGGGGCAACTTTCTAGAAAGGAGACCAGCCCACCAGCTGTGAAAGGTCCCCTTAAACCATTTTACTTTGAGCAGGAGGAAGAAATGTTGAGATTCCCAGAGCCACGTGGAATTGTGGATCCTCCAGTTTAGGTTCCAGGGATGCCAGATCGATTTTTCTAGAGAAAGTCAAAATTCCTGTTTTCTTAAAAACCTCCTGAATTTTTCAAAGGCGATTCAATAACATTGGATAGAAGCCAGGTAGGCCAAATAGCCTTGATGGCACAGTGCGTTATGTGTTGGGCAGCTAACTAGAAGGTCAGTAGTTTGAAACCACCAGTCACACTGGGGGAGCGGGGGGTGGGGGATAGGGTGGGGGGCTGTGCAGAGATGAGACTTTCTAGTCCATATAGAATTTCAGCCTCGGAAACCCACAGGGGCAGTTCTGCTCGGTCTTACAGGGTCACTGTGAGTTGGAATCTTCTAGATGGCAGTGAATAAGCAGGCGAACCAGAGTCCACCCAGGTCCTCATTTGGCCATGGGAGTCCCCAGGCTGTGACCCTCACAGAATCGACCTTTGTGTATCGATGTTAAAAGTAAGATCCAGAGAGGGGAGCGCCTGTCCCCTTGAGGAGCACGAAGTTGACTTTCCAGTCTCCAACCTGTAGCAGACACTCCCGGTGCTCCTTCTCTTCACTCCCAAATTCCTGATTCCGTGTACTTGCCTCAGTCACCAAGGGCCAGCTCTGAAGGTCCCTTTGCTGGTGCTGGCTGAATGTGCTGAGGAACATATGCCCCTGGGAACAGCCCTGACCAGGCCCCTCACTCCTTGGATGGCAAAACTCTGAGAGGCGTGTGCTACACCTACCCCTGGAGACTTCCTAAGTGATTAAGCAGCAGGTTCCCAGGTTTATAATTGGATTCACAATCTATTTGTTATCAGTGGCCTTCCCTCCACAGGCTCACAATGCCACTTCATTATCTGCATGCTCAGAGTTTCCTAAATAAGCTCATTGCCTTTAAGTCTTTGGCCAGGGTCTGCTTCAGTGAGAACCCAAACTAAGCCCAGGTCTGAATCTTTATGTGTCCTTCCTGCCATTCAGTTGATGCCGACTCATGGCGACTCTATAGGATAGGGTAGAACTGCACCTGTGAGTTTCTGAGACTGGAACTCTTTTTTTTTAAAACATTTTTTTTGGGGCTCATACAACTCTTATTACAATCCATACATATACATACATCAATTGTATAAAGCATATCTGTACATTCTTTGCCCTAATCACTCTCAAAGCATTTGCTCTCCACTTAAGCCCTTTGCATCAGGTCCTCTTTTTTTTTACCCTCCCTCCCGCTCCCCACTCCCTCATGAGCCCTTGATAATCCACAGATTTTTATTTTGTCATATCTTGCCCTATCCGGAGTCTCCCTCCCCCAATTCTCTGCTGTCTGTCTCCCAGGGAGGAGGTTACATGTGGATCCTTGTAATCTGTTCCCCATTTCCAACCCACTCACCCTCCACTCTCCCAGTATCGCCCCTCACACTCCTGGTCCTGAAGGTATCATCCACCGTGGATTCCCTGTGCCTCCAGCTCCTATATGTACCAGTGTACAACCTCTGCCCTATCCAGTCCTGCAAGGTAGAATATGGATCATGGTAGTTGGGGGAAGGAAGCATCCAGGATCTGGGGGAAAGCTGTGTTTTTCATCGGTACTACATCGCACCCTGACTGACCCATCTCCTCTTCTAAACCCCTCTGTGAGGGGATATCCAGTGGCCAGCAAATGGGCTTTGGGTCGCCACTCTACACTTCCCCCTTCATTCACTATTATGTATGTGTGTGTATATATATATATATATATATATATATATATATATATATATATATTGCATAATGCCTTATACCTGGTCCCTTTGGCACCTTGGATCGCACAGGCTGGTGTGCTTCTTCCATGTGGGCTTTTTTATTTCTGAGCTAGATGGCCGCTTGTTCACCTTCAAGCCTTTAAGGCCCCAGACACTATCTCTTTTGATAGCCGGGCACCATCAGCTTTCTTCGCCACATTTGCTTATGCACCCATTTGTCTTCGGCAATCATATCATGGAGGTGTGCAGCCAATGCTGTGATTTTTTTTTGTTCTTTGATGCCTGATAACTGAACCCTTTGGGACCTCGTGATCACACAGGCTGGTGTGCTCTTCCATGTGGGCTTTGTTGCTTCTGAGCTAGATGGCCGCTTGTTTATCTTCAAGTCTTTAAGATCCCAGACACTATCTCTTTTGATAGCCGGGCACCATCTGCTTTCTTCACCACATTTGCTTGTTCATCAGCTTTGGCTTCAGCAGTTGTGTCGGGAGGATGAGCATTGTAGACTGCCAATTTAATAAAAGAAAGAATTCATGCATTGAGGGAGTGCTTGAGTTAAGGCCCAAGGTCCGGCCGCCTCCTTAATACTAAACCTATAAATATGGACACATATATATATATATATATATATATATATATATATATATATATATATATATATATATTGCATGCACATGTCTTTGTCTAGACCTCTATGAATGCACTTTGACTCCTAGCTCTTTCCTCCATCTCCCTTGACTTTCCTCCTCTCCCACTACCATGCTCCGTCCCCACCTGGATTACAGCTATACCTCTTCTTTACGTAACCTTACCCTTGATCATTCCCTACCAGGCCTGCCACTTCCCCCTCACTACCATTTTGAGTCCCATGTTGTTCCCTTGTCCCTATATTTGTTAACACCACTTCCTTACCCCTCGCACCTCCCCCTATCCCAAGTGCCCACGGAACTGCCGGTCCTGTTGTTTTTCCTCCAGATAGTTCATCCAGCCTTTCTTATTTAGGCAGACCTGTGGAGACACTAACATGCAAGAAAAGAAGACAGAGGAAAACAAAGCAACAGTATACAACCAGACAACAAAACAACAATAAAAAACCACTAACAAAGAACAAAACAAAACACATCAAGAAAGAAGAGCTTGTAGTTAGTTCAAGGATCATTTGTTGGACCATAGGAGTGTTTTCCAATCCATTCTGTTGAGGCACCACAACCTGGCCCTAAAGTCCACTTTCAGCATTCCCTGGGGACCTTGCCACTCCATTCCCTTCCTGTTCCACTGCACTCCACCACATTTTGCCTCGTTGTGGTGGAATCAAGTTAGGTGCTATTCGCACACTGTGTCTCCAGTGCTGTCCCCTGTATCACCCTTGGTCACTGAGGGGAATCATGTCTCATAGCGGGGCCAGCCATGTTGTTCTCTTTGTGGACTGGCTGCTCTGAGACTGAAACTCTTTAGGGGAGTAGAAAGCCTCATCTTTCTCCCTTGGAGTGGCTGGGGATTTCAAATTTGCCATTTCAGACATTGCGTTTAGCAGCCCAACACATAACCCCTATACCCCTCCATAGCTACAGAAAACAATAAAGAAACAAAATCCAACAACACTCATTGCCATTGGGTGCATAACAATCCTATCGAGAGAAAATACTCCGGCTTCCTGGGTTTCCAAGGCTATAACTCTTTGTAAAAATAAAATTGTGTTATGTTTTCAGAAAAAGTTTACATAACCGATTAGATTTTCATTTAACAAATTCTCTACTTGTTTAGTGACATTAGTTACTTTTTTCAATAAAAAGGAAAGCAGAAAATTAAAAAAAGAACAAATGAAAAACGTGTTAAGAGTAAAGACAAATGATAAGATGTTAATTTTTAACCTAATCATATCTGCATCAATACATTTTCTGATGTACTGACGGTGAGCAGGGTTTAATCCCATCCCTGGTGAATGGTCCCAGGGGATTTAATGGAGGCTTATTCTCTGTGGAATCTCTGCCAATGCATTTTGAGTTTTTATACTCATCTAAGGCTATAACACTTTATGGGAGAAGAAAGCCTCATCTTTCTCCAAAGGAGTGACTGGTGAATTCCAACTGCTGACCTTGCAGTTAATAGCCCAACACATAACCCATTATGACACCAGAAGAGAGATTTGCCTCTGGGTGCCTTCCAATGCAAGCACTACAATTATGCAAGGAGGATATTTTTTTCTGTACTGGAGCCAGGTCAAGTCAGAACCAGTGTGTCCATGGTTTGCAGCGAAGTCAGAGGAAGAAGAGGGTAGACTGTCTATAACTTCTCATAGCCCAGGTAAATGATATGCCTGGAAGGGGGCATGCTGGCTCAACCATATTCAGAAAATCTGCACACTAACCTCCCCGGCTCAAATAATTACCAGCACCATGTCTCTGAATATCACCTGAAAGCAAAATAGTGAAAGCACCATTTCCATTTCATAATAATTTTACTAAAAGTAAAGTTCAATTCAGTGATGTGAAGAAGCTGGAAAAATTATCTTTTCATTTCTTTCTTTTTCTTTCCCTACCTTTCCCCTTCTTCTCCACAGAACTGAGAGGCAGAAGGAATAAAGGCAGCATGGCACCAGCTGCAGGACACCGTGGGGTCAGGGTCACCATTTAACTCATGCTTCTCTAGTTTCGAGGGGCAACTGGATGTCCTCATTTGTGAATTTGCTTATTAATCTTTTTGAGTTAACAAGGTCATGGTAAGAAAGGATTGTTGGTGTTTTTGTTAGGAACCTTCTAGTCCAGTCCAACTCTTAGTGACTCAATGCATCAGTGCAGAGCTCTCTAGACCAATTGTTCTCAACCTGTGGGACCCTTGCACAGGTGACTGTAACAAAATTACAGTTATGAAGCAGCAATGAGAATATTTTTATGGTTGTGGATGTCACCACAACATGAGGAAGTGTATGAAAGGGTTGTGGCATTAGGAAGTTTGAGAACCACTGCTCTAGGCTTCTCTATGCTGTAATCTTTACAAGAATGAAATGCCTGGTTTTTCTTCCAAGAACAGAGCCACTGGTGGGTTCAAACCTTCAACCTTTTGGATAGCAGCTGAGCACTTAACCATTGTACCTCCAGGGCTCTTTGATAAACTCTATTTGAGGGTCTTAACCATTGCAACCCCATGGATCCTTTTGGCATTTAGGAAAGGCTATGGAACACCTGCCCACTCCCCAGAATAATATTTCCAAATACCTCCAATGAAATACAGAATCACAAAGGCACAAATTGTATTGAAATGCAGTGATAAAAATAAAAGACATTGGATTTGTGGCAAATATACATGTTAATAAATACATTAAATAGGATCTGATGGTGGGTCTAATAAACCAAACCCACACCATTGAGTTGATCCTGACTCACTGTGACCCCATATAAAATTCTTCAGGCTAAATCTTTACAGGAGCAGATCATCTCACCTTCCTCTCAGAGAACAACTGGTGCCTTTGAACTGCCAACCTTGAGGTTACCTGCCCAATGGCTCACCCACAGCGTCACTGTGAGTTCTAGATAGTGATGAACAGGAACTGTACTCAATGATGGCTGCAACAACTAGCATGGGGTGTGAAAGCATGTAGAATTTCTCTCAGTGGTAATCACATGGCTATTCTGAACACAGCTGTGGGCATGCTAAACTGCCCTGCAAGCTTAGGGAAACTAATTCAACCAGGATTGTCCCTCATCCAATTTGACATTGCTCCCCAGCCTGCTGGGGCTCAGTGGCTCAGTGTTAGGGTCCCTTGTCTAGATACCAGGGCTGGCATGGAGAAAGTCATTCCTCTGCAGCCTTCTAGTGTGTGGGGGAAGATATTAGTGTTAAGCCTTGGCAGGAAATTGCTGGATTTTCCTGGCAGCCACATTCTTAATAACCATTTACTGGATACTTATATTCTGAGGGTAAATTGGTGGTTCAGTTGTAGAATTCTCCTTTTCCATGTGGGAGATCTGGGTTTGAGTCCAAGACAATGCAACTCATGTGCATCCAACACTCATTTGTCAGGGGGATGCTTGGTTATTGCTGTGGTACTGAACTGATTTCTGTGTTGCTATGATACTGAAATGGGGAAGTTTGGCTGGGTGCGGCTATGAGACTGAACCCGTTTCTGTGATGTGTCCAGACTAAGATGAGCAATGAAGAAGAGCCTGGCATTCTACTTCTGAAAACCAGTTAACGAAAACCCCTGTGAATCACAATCTGATGCACAACCAAAGAGATGGTGTAGGTCCAGGGAGAATATTGCCCATGGACTCACTGGGAGCTGGTTGTCACAGTGAGTTGGACTGGAGGCTGACTCAACAGCAGCTAACAACCATTGTGTTCCAGGCACTTGATTTGCTTTAAAAATCTAGCTCAGCCTTCTGGTACAGGGAAGGGATTAATCATGCCTACTTTATAGCACACCGTGAACCCTGATCAATGTCAGGCCCTGCTTGTGTTTTATCCCTCCTTTTCTACATTCACATCACTTCCATTCCCCTCTTCAGACTAATACCCCCTGCTTGGTGCTTGGTGTGTGTGTGTCCTTATAGGCATACAGCCATGTGCACTAGACCATGCTGCTTGGTGAGTGGGCTTTCAGCTTCCATGAATGGTACGGCAATATACATCTCATTCAGTTTATGACCTTTTCAACTCCTTGCAATGTCATTAAGAGTTATTGCCATGCTGCATATCAATTGCATGTGCTGCTGCGTGCCACTTGGTCATGAGCAATCATCATCTTTCTTTTGTTTCCTTCTTCAGTTGTCTGTTGATTGGCATCCAATTCGGCTCCAACTCTTCTCTACTGCAGGCATCAGTGTGGTGACCATTCTTGTAAAAATGCCCCAAGGGCCCTATGAATTGGATAAAAAGCTTGGCCTATATACCCAGGAATTATGCGTTGGGCTGCTAACCCCAAGGTGAGCAGTTCCAACCCACCAGCTATTCCATGGAGCAAAGAAAGGCTGTCTGCTGTCATAAGAATTTAGTTTTGTAAACCTAAAGCAGCAATTCTACTGTGCCTTGTAGGGTTGCTAATGAGGAAGAATCAACTGGGGTTTTGTTTGTTTTTCTACATCCAGGAGAGATCTTTGATGGGGGAGATATTAAGTGCTTGGCTGCTAACCCAAAGGTCAGTAGTTTGAAGCCGTCTTCTACACACAGTGGGATAAAGGCATGGCTGTCTACTTCCCAATAGAAGCCTTGAAAACATCATGGGACCATTCAGCTTTGTTTGATAGGGTCATGAGGAATGAAAGTCAACTCAGTGATTGCGCTTCTTTGGTTTTACGCCCAGGAGGGGCTCACTAGGTCCTAGGGTACATTCAATGGGCTTTCACTAAGCTCTGCCAGATTGCTGTGCAGCAAACCTGCATCATTAGCAGTGTTTCTCTGCTTTCCCCAGATCTCCAATGACACTTGATATGTTTGTCTTTCTAACTGTTGCCCGTTTGATGGTTTTAAAAGGTCAAGCACAATAAACTCATCTATCCCAGGCACTTTATGGTTCTGTAGCAGATTCTTAGGGTTGCCATGCCACATTCCTTTCACCCATCTCTGACACCATCTCACTGCCTTCCAGTCAATACTGACTCATAGCGATCCTGTGGGGCAGTGTACAATTGCCCCCTGGGAGTTTCAAACACTACAACTCTTTATTGGAGTAGAAAACCCCATCTTTCTTCCTTGGAGCTAGTAGTTTTGAACTGCTGACCTTGAAGTTGGCAAACCAACTTGTAACCACTGCACTTCCAGGGCTCCTCCTGATATCCATCAGAGCAGTGGCGAACGGCTCTATGTAAGTGCAGGCTCCTGCTGAAATGGTGTCTTATCACAACTGTGCAGCACGCAGCTCTCCATGTCCTTCTGCCTCGAAGCCTTTCAAAGGCATGGAAAGCCAAACCAGGAAGGTAGGAGAGGTCACCTTATTAGGAGGAATGCTCAACACCACTACAGGCGAAGAAGAGCCCAGCCTCCTGTTTCTGGTAGGCAATTCTAGGACAGAACCCATGTTCCTCAGAAGTCCTGGGGGAATCAAGCCCCTGTATCCTACATTAAAAGCCTCAACACCCCGTTCCCATTGTGATTGCTTCTCCCCCTAACTCAGTCTTGCGTCCGCTTTCCTATTCCCACTCCCTGCCATCAGATCTCAAATAGACTCCCTGCACCCAGGCCTGAGAAATAAGCTCGGCATGCAAGGGCACTCAATCCAAGACACACACATTACTCTGAATCTCCAAAACAACCCTGTGGGCTATGTGTGTAATCCCCAGAACACGGATGAGAAATGGATTGAAAAACAGTGACACACCCAAGATCACACAGGCCAGGGTTCAAGTCTGTGTCTATCAGTTATTCTTTCATTCAAGTATGCCAGAGAAGACTGGGTATTAACACTTGAGGAATCTTCTTGGAAGAATAAGGCAAACTACAGAAAACACAAAATGAATATCGCTTTGGTTCATTTATCCATTTGCAAAAGACATAATACCTATATTGTAAGAATAGTATTCAAAGTATCTATTACTACCCACTCAAAGCTTACATACTAGTCACCAAACTCAAACAAATACAATGCTATCAAGGTGATTACAACTTATAGCAACCCCATATAGGGCTTCCAAGACTGTAAATCTTTACAGAAGCAGAGAGCTTCACTTTTCTCCCCCTGAGTGACTGGGGTATTTGAACTACTGACCTTGTGGTTAGCAGCCCATTGCTAAATGATTAGTTCCATAATCATTACGCTTACTTAACTCTACATTCTTTTAATTATTTCTCTATCGGTCCACATTGCTTCTGGCTACATGGGAAAAAAACAAACCGACTCTAGTGGTCTAATCACAAAAGCTTCATTTTTCTTATATTAACACCAAAAATACCAAACCAGTTGCCACAGAATTGATTCTGATTTACAGTTACCCCATATGATTCAGGGTAGAACTGTGCTCCATGAGGTTTTCAAGGGCTGAATTTTTAAATGTAGATTGCCAGGTTTTTCTTCCAAGGCATCTTTGGCTTAGCAGTGAATTGTGTTAACCCTTTGCACCACACAGGGGTTTGTCTTATACAATAGTAAGTCTTGAAATAGGTAGCCTAGGTCTGGCGTATTTGCTCAGGGACTCTTCTTGCATATAGGAGAATGCATGCTTTTTGGTCTGCCAAACGCATGTAACCTATGTGACTCTCCCATCTTTCAATATTCTGACTAGGGAGCATGACAGCAGAAGAGCCAAGGACAAAAATGAAATGGGTTATGCCAGACAAGTGTTTTGCCTTAAACAACAACAAAAACTTTCTTGGGAGTCCTACTCAGTGTCTTTCACCTACACATATTTGGCCCAAACTGGGTCAAATGCTCATGCATAGCTGCAAGGGAGCCTAGGAGTGAGCGATTTCAGTAGGTACATTATCACCCTAAACAAAATTGAGCTTCTATTAGTAGTAAGAATGAGAAAAATGGATACTGTTGAGGCATATAGCAGGGTTGGGTAGAATTCTATTTTGTGTCTTAATTTACATTTTGAATGAACTCAGAGAAAGTCATAGAGAGTAGAACAAAGGGATGGATGTGCATCCAACCACCTCAACTACTCATTTCTTTTCATGCTCTCCCTCTAGCTTCCCTGAATAGTTCTTGGTTACACATTGGGCTGCTAATTGCACGGTCAGTGTTTTGAAATCACCGGCTGCTCTTCGGGAGAAAGATGGGACTCTACTCTGTAAAGAGGTACAGTCTCAGAACCTCACAGGTACAATTTTACCCATGTCCTGTAGGGTCGATATGAGTTAGCATTGATTCAATGGCAGTGAGCTTGGTTTGGATAGATCTGTGGAATCTTAGGATGGAATAGTTTGAATACACAGAAAAAAATTCAGTGGAATCATAACCCTCTAAATAATTACCCTCTAAAGCCACAAAGATCAACTGTGTCCAGCATGGTGACAGTTTAGCATATGCCATGGGGACATTGCTCATATCCCAGTGTTGTTAATCAACAAAATCTCACGCACTGCCACTTATAGTGACCCTATGCACAATAGAATAAAAGCCTTTCTAGTTCTGTGACATCTTCACAATGGTCATATTTTAGCCTATTGTTACAGCCACTGTGTTGATCCATCTCATTCCGGGTTTACCTGTTTTTTGATGATGCTCTACCAAGTATTTTGTCCTTTTCTAGGGACTAATTTCTCCTGATACCATGTTCAAAGTATATGAAATGGAGTTTTACCATCCTCACTTCTAAAATACATTCTGGCTGTACTTCTTCAGGGACAGACCTCTTTGTTCTGCTGGGCATTCATGGTATATTCAATATTATTTGCAACATCATATTTGAAAGGCATCATATTTTCTTCAGTCTTCCTTATTTATGGTCCATCTTTCACATGCATATGTCAAACATTACCATCAAGTCTATTCTTATTCATAGTGACCATATAGGGTTTCCAAGGCTGTAAATCTTTACAGGGTCAAATAGCTTCCTCTTTCTTCTGTGGAGCAGCAAGTGGGTTGAACCACCAACCTTGCTGTTAGTCATTCAACCCATACCAGACACTGAAATTAAGACTCCTTTCACATGCATCTAAGGTGATTAAAAATATCAAGGCTAAAAGCAGGCATAACTTGCTAATCCCCAGAGTAAAGCATTTGCTCTTTCACATTTTAGAGAGGTCTTTTACAACAGATTTTTCCAATGAAATACGTGGATTTATTGACTGCTGCTTCTGTGAGTATTGATTGTGGGTCCAAGTAAAATAGAGTTTAGCTACATTTCTCTATTTGTAATGATGTTGTGTGTTTATATTTGTCAAGTTGAGAAGACATTTGTATTCTTAGTGTTGAAGACTAATTTATACTGAAGGTGTACTATATGAGCTTTATCAGTAAGTACTTCAAGGCCTATTGACTTTCAGCCAGCAAGATTGGGTCATCCGCATAACACAGGTTGTTAATGATTCTTCCTCCAATCCAGATGCCTCAACTTCTTCATACAGAGCAGCTTCTCAGATTATTTGAATAAGTATAGTGTGATAGATAGGTATGTTTATAGTGCCAACCTGGCCAATAAGAACATGTGGGATTAATAAGTTTGCAGTTTGATTAGTGGGCAAAGAGATAAATGGCTCAGCAAGCCACACCTATCTCTCAGTTGCTCTCTGGTAACCAGACCAGTGTGTGGTTGCCTTAGCTAGTTCTGCAGTTTGCTGCCTGGCTGTACTGCCATATTTACTGTTGCATGGAAGTGAGTTAAACTGAGTCCTCTGTACTGCTATGTGGACTAATTAGCTGTTATATTCCTTCGTGTTCTATCTATCTATCAAATCATAAACGTCTTGGTTTTGTTTCTCTAGAGAACCCTGTCTAACACATATGGTGAAAGGATATAACCACAACACACACTCTCCTGATTTTAAACCACGCAGTATCCCCTTGTTCTATTCCAACCACTTCCTGTTGGTTTATGTACAGGTACCACAGGAGCACAATTAAATGTACGGGAATTCCCATTGTTCTCATATGTATTCATATGCTACCCAAAGTTTGTTATGATACACAGTAAAATCCTCTGCATAGTCAATAGTACATAAGTAAGCATTTTCCTTGTATCCTCTGCTTTCAGCCAAGGTCCATTTGAAATCAGCATTGATATACCTTGCCTCATGCCCTCTTTTAATACAGCCTGGATTTCTTGCAGCTTCCTGTTGACATATTGCTATAACTACTTTTAAAGTTATCATCAATAAAATTGTACTTGCATGTCATATTAATGTTATTTTAATTTAATTTGCAGATTTTGTTGTGTCATATTTCTTTAGAATGGACACAAATATTAATCACTTCCAGTTGGTTGGCCAGATAGCTATCTTTCAAATTTCTTGACATGGACTATCACTGCATGAGCATGTTGAAATATTTCCATTCCTATCCCTTCCTTGCTTTTCACTAATGCTTACATTGCAGCTTCAACTTCCTCTTGGCCTTTTGAACTAGTAGAACCTCAACTAATTCTTGGGTACAGAGACTCTGTATACTCCGTCCATATTCTTTGGATTCTCCCTGCAAAACTCAATAGTTTGATAAATAATCCTTGAACATTTAAATCCAAGGCTTGGATTTTTTTCTTCTGTTCTTTCAATTTATGATATGCTGACTGTACTCATTCCTTTTGCTTTCCTAATTCCAGGTCTTTACACGTTACAACATAATTCTTTACTTTATCTTCTCAAGCTGGCCTTTCAAATTTTTCTGTTCAACTCTTTTATTTCATCATTTCTTCCATTTGCTTTAGCTGCTTTAGGTTACAGAGCAAGTTTCACAGTCTCCTCTGATATCCACTGTAGTATTTTCTTTCTTTACTGTATTATAATGATCTTTTTGAGGAGCCCCCAATAAAATGATTTGTGATAAATAAATAAATAGCCACAGATGACATGACAAAAAAAAAAGATTGATGACCTTGATGCTATTTCACAAGTCTTCTGGTAGCTGATCATTAATGTTCAATATGTCCAAACCATTCTTGAGATAGGCTCTAAATTCAGGTGAGATATTGTGATAGTAAGATTTGGTGTCAATATAGCTTGACCAGGATCTTCATAAGGTGCAGGTCACAGTCTCCTTGGGGGTGTGACCTATTTCATAGCTATAAGTAGACTGTGGAGAATGGGCTCACTCTTTTTCTTCTTGATGAAAAGACACTGGACCCTACGTCTGGCTTCTAGGGATGGCAATCACCATGAAACATGCTGACCCTAAGAGCTGTCTGTGGCCTGCCAACTGCCTGTTGACTTTGGATTCTCCCAACTCTGCCTCCACCAACCTGTGGTTTTCCTGTTTCTTAGGCTATTCCTCCAACAGCTTCATGAATCTGGAAGGGCCTCTAGTTTGCATCTGATTTATGGGCTGGAGTTGGTCTGGGGTTTCTTGTTGTGTGGACTTCTTAATGTAAAATTCTTTATTGATATGAATTTCCTTCTTCTACATGTATCAGTATCACTGGTTTGTTTCTCTAGAAACCCCAGCCGACCACAGATATAATATAGGCTGTATTTGGGCTCTTTTGCATTCTTATTTTAATTTTCTTCAGGTTTGACTTGAACTTGCATATTAGTAATTGATAGTCTGTTACATAGTTGGCCCCTGGTCTTATATTGTCTCAATGATATTGAGCTTCTCTATCATGTCTTCCCACAGATTTAATCAATTCCATTCCTGTGTATTCCATATGTATATATGCCGCTCCTGTTGTTGAATAAAGGTGTTTGCAATGAGGAAGTTATTGCTCTTGCAGAATTCTTTCATGCAGTCTTCAGCTTCTTTTCGATCCCCAAAGCCATAGTTTCTAATTACTCTTCCTTCCTTTTTGTTTCCATGTGTGCATTCCAATTGTCAGCAATTATTAATGCATTTTCAGTACATGTGTGATCAATTTCAGACTAAAGAAGTTGGTACAATTCTTCATTGGCTTTAGTGGTTTGTGAGAAAATTTGAATAATGGTTCTATTAACAGGCCTTTCTTGTGTATGAAGATAGATATTATCCTGTCAAAGGCAGCATTGCACTTCAAGATAGATCTAGAAATGCTCCTTTTGAGGATGAAAGAGACATTCTTTTGAATTTGTCATTGTCAGCGTAGTCATTCTTATCATTTTAAGATTCAAAGGGACTATTTCAACTCACCAATGCCTAGGATATTCATCTTTATAGGTCAGATTCCGTTTTTTATGATTTCCAGTTTTCCTAGATTCTTATTTTGCACGTTTCATGTTCTGATTATTAATGAATGGTTGCAATGATTTTTCTCATTTTGAATTATAATCCATCAGCAAATGAAGGTGCCAGAAGCTTTAGTACACTTTGTTGCTAGATGCCTTCAAGTCAGTTCTCTCTCATAAAAATGCCTACACAACAGAATGAAACATTGCCTGGTCCTGCCCCATACTAAAAATTTTTGTTATGTTTGAGCCCACTGTTGTAGGAATTGTCTCGATCCATTTAATCGGGTGTCTTCCTCTTTTTGCAACCCCTCCACTGTAATGTGTATGATGTCCTCCAGGGACTGGTCTGTCCTGATAACATCTGCAAAGTACATGAGATGAAGTCTCGCCATCCTATCTGCCAAGGAACATTTAGCTGCACTTCTTCTCAGACAGATTTGTTTGTTCTTCTCTCCACCCATGGTACTTTCAGTAATTTTTTGTCAGTACCTTAATTCAAATGCACCAGTTCTCCTTCAGTCGTTCTCATTCAATGTTCAAATTTCACATGCATAAGATGTGGCGAAAAATACCATGCCTTGGGCCAGGCGCAACTTAATCCTAAGTGAAATTCTTGATCTTCAGTACTTTAAAGTGGTTATGTGCAGTAGATTTGCCTAATGCAATATGTTATTTGGTTTCTTGATTGTTGTTTCCATGAGCATTAGTTGTGAATCGAAGCAAGACGAAATCCTTGATAACTTCAATATTTTCTCCATTTATTATGATGTTATCTACAGGTCCTGTTGTGAGGTTTTGAGTTATCATTAAGGTGGATTCTACATTGAGGAAGCTCTCTTTCTCAGTGATATTTTGATTATTTTGCAATCTGAGGGGCTCATTTTCTGGCATTATATCAGACAATATTTTACTGCTATGAAGAAAGTTTTCAATGGTGAATCTCTCAGAAGTGGACTGATTGTTTTGTCATCCTGTCAGTTCTTAGTCTGGAAGCTGTGTTGAAATCTGTTTACCGTGGGTGATCCTGCCTGGTATTTGAAGTACTAGTGGACTAACTCCCAGCATCACAGCAAAGCACAAGCTACCACAGTGCAGCAAATTGACAGATGGGGCGGGGGAGGGGAGTTGTCATTGTTAGACACTGTTAATTAGGCTCTAACTCATAGCACCCACAGCCTGTTTCCTCACAGTTAATGTTGGAGACCGTTTTTGCAGCCAGTATGCCAATTCATCCCATTGAGGACCTTCTTCTTTTTTTAACACTCCACTTTACCAAGTATGATATCCTTCTCTAGGGACTATGGTCAGCTGTTAACATGTCCAGAGTATGTGATATGAAGTCTTGCCATTCTCACGTCTAGGAAGCATTCTGGCTCTACTTCCACCAAGAAAGATTTGTTCCTTCTTCTGAAAGTCCATGGAATATTCAATATTCTTCACCAGCATCATAATTCAAAGACATCAACTTTTATTTTATCTTTCATAATTATTGTCCATTTTCAAGTACATATGAGGTGATTGAAAATGCCATAGTATGATAGTTATATAATTTTATGTCAGTTTGAAGATATGTAAAAGTGTAAGGTTGGTATCCAATCTGTCAATCACACCATAGCCTGGTGGTGCCTCTTTGTGGCCATGGCCTTCTCATAAGGAGGGCCCTGGGAACCTCCCCTTCTCTTTGCATTCACCTGACTGCTTCCTGCCACGTTGAGAGCTGCCAGAGTCTTGCCATGCTTCCATCGACCTTGGGTCCACACTTCATTGCAATCACTGGCCTTTGACATCCCTGCATTCTGCATCATTGCATGTAACTGCGTAAGTTGGAAAGGAACTTATGGGCTAGTGTTGGACTTATGGACTTGAGTTGGACTGGCCTGGGATATTTCCTTGAAATAGAAATACTATAATGACATCTTGATAGAAAACTATTTATTGCACATATATGAGTGTCACTTGATTTGTGTCTCTAGTCAGCCTGGCTTACATCCAGTTCACTGCCATCAAGTTGATTCCAACCCTTAGCAACTCTATAGGACCGGGGAGAGATATCCCTGTGGGTTTCCAGTACTGGAACTTTGTATGGGAGCAGAACTGTTGATCTTGTGTTGAGCAACCCAACTGGGTTGGTTCTGACGCATTATGTTTGTAACCACTATACCACTAGGGCTCAGCTGTGCCTTATTCCTCAAAGTGACATCTTTTAACACTGGAAATTGGTCTTCAGCAAGATCTACCAGTGTACTCGGTCATATGACTTATTTTCTTTTTACACTGTTTTGATTGTCATGTGAGGGAAAATCTACAGAGTAAATTGATTTTCCTTACAATTCATGCAATGTTTTATGATATTGATTGCAATACCTACAATGCAATACTACTTTTCCTATTCCCTCCCTTTGTTTGCCATTTCCATTGGTCTTTCATTCCCATTCCTTCCTGCCTTCTGAGTAACTCCCTGACAAATGCTGGGCTCTGAATTGTACATCGTTGACAGGATAAGTCTCCTATTTGGGGGCTGAAAGTTGAGCCATGGAGGTGAGGTCAGGTGTCAAATGGGAATTCCACTAGTGCCTATCATATCCTAAGGTTAGTCTTCTTATTTTGAGTTCTACATTTTCCCCAGTTGATCCAGGGCCTACTACTGTGAGCACTTTCAGAGCAATCTGCATTGAGATCCCTATGCTATCTTGGTCTTCTGGACTCAGCGCTGTGGAGTCTGGGCTTCATGTGGTCATGAATCCCTTTCATGTTCTTTTGATGCTATCTGTGTAATTCTGTATTTTGAATTTCTCTTCAATTTTTCAGCTAGTGAAATGCACTTGCTTATCATTTTTTGCTGTCCTAATTCCAGGTCTTTGCACCTTTTAATATAATTCTTTATTCCATCTTTTTGAATTCCCCTTTGAAATTTTATGTTCAGCTTCTTTATTCAGCGTCTTTACTTCATCAATTATTTCTATATTTCTCTCTCTATCTTTTTCGTACTTCATCATTTCTTTCATTGGCTTCAGCTAGTCCACATTCAAGGTGACATCCATTTTGTCTTTTCTTTGGTTCCTATCTTTTTAATTATCTTTGAATTTCTTTATTTATGATGTTCTTGATATTATTGCAGAACTCGTATCATCTCAGGTAATTTGTGCTCAATGTGTCAACTTTCTTCTTGAAGTATCCTCTAATTTAGATGAGATATACTCAAATTCATACTTTGACTCTTGGGGACTTGTTTTAATTTTATTTGAATTCGAGTTGAATTTGCCATTGATGGTTTGTTCCACAGTTGGTCTCTAGTCTCGTGACTGATGATATTAAACTTCTTTATACCATAAATACTTGAGTATAAGCCTAGATTTTTTCAGCACTTTTTTTATGCTGAAAAAGCACCCCAGCTTTGGGGGGTAAAATTAGTTGCCTTGGGTTATACTCGAGTATATATAGTAGTTTATTTCAACAGATGTAGTTGATTTAATTCCTGTGTATTTCTATCCAATATACATGATCCATGTCTATGGTTACTGTTTACATCACTGAAAAAGAAATGTTCAATTAATAAGCCATCATTATTGGAAAATTCTATCATGAGACCTCCCATGTGGCTTCCATCCCCATGGCCATATTTTCTAACTAGTGATCCTCCTCCTTAGTTTCCAATTTTTGCATTCAAGTCATCAGTAATCTTGATTGCATGTTTCATCAATTTCAGACTGAAAAGGTTGGTAAAAATCCTCAATGGCTTTATTGTTAGCATTAGTGGTTGGTGTGTCAATTTGAATAATAACTTTATTAATTATTCATCCTTGTAGGTGTAATATATCCTACACCTAACAATGGTGAACATTGGAATCGATGTTGAAACATTCCCTTTTTTAACATGAAAGTCATCCTTTCCTTTCAAATTTGTTACTCTGGTATGTAAACCATAATATTATGACATTCCAAATGGCCAATACCAGTCTATTTCAGTTCAATAACACATAGAGTGTTTGATCTTTATGTGTTCTTTTTTCATGGCTTCCAATTTTTCTAGATTCATATTTCATGCATCCCATCTTCTTGTAAGTGGTTATTGCAGTACTGCTGTTTCTTCTCATTTTGAGTCATTGCCACATCAACAAATATAGGTCCTGAAAACTTTATATCACTAAGGTCAACTCTACTTTGAGGAGACGGCTCTTCCCCAATTATATTTTGAGTGTCTTCCAACTTGAGGGGTTCATCATCCTGCACTATATGAAACAATATTCCACTGCTATCAATGTGCTCCACAAACACCACTATTTTTTTCAGATGTAGATTGGCAGGTTATTCTTTCTAGTCTATTTAGCTTGTAAGCTTTTCTGAAAATTTTCCACCACGGGTAACTACACTTGTGTTTGAAATCCCAGTGGTATATCTCACAAGTTATGATAGTGCAAGCACCTGACATGTCTGACAACTTGGCATGCTAGCCTAATTCTGAATGGCCAGCACATCTCTCTTCTTGCTTTCTCTAGTTTCTGTGGACCACTGTACCTGAGCATGCTGGTTTAGGTGGTTGTGGAGTTAATTCTTGCTTCCTGGAGTAACCCTTAACCAATGACCCATAGGAGTTGTTGGACAAATAGCCACACTCCCTCACATTCTGGGCAGAATAACTAGTGGATTTTCTACAGTGTCTCCAGTAAGATTAACCTCCAGTTGCTCACAATTTTAAATTGTTTGATAATGTACTTTTCTTTGGCTGCCTTTTTTCCCTTTTCTATTTCCCATTTCCTTATTGATATCTCCCCCAAAATGGCTTAATTAAAACCTTTGTCTCAGGATCTAATCCTATGGGGAACCCAAACTCAATCACACAAGACATTTGTCAAATCATGGACTTAGTTGTTATATCTATTATATGTGTAGGTCATGGAAGAGGAGAATTCATAAAATCACTTTGAATAGTCATTTGGAATGCCAACTGGGTCCCCAGCATAGATCCTGGACATCAAAACTCACTGTTTCCTGTATCATAACACTTCCTTTTAGACTTTTAAACTTTTAGACTTCTGTCATTCAAAAAACTCAACAAATAGCTTGCTGTCTCACTTCAAATTTTGTAGTGTGCAAATATGGCTATGTTTTCATTTGCCCTGGACAAATCAGCTTTGACCAGGAAGGTGAAGTCATGAGGAAAAACAAACCAAAAACACTAGCAGCTGTGTGTTGTGGAAGAAAACCCTGTGGATGAAGTGCAATTTTTAGGGAACAGAGACCAGAAAGATAAACCAATAAGTGTCCACTGTTCTGATGTTAAGGAGAACTCTGGTGAGGCTGTAATTAAGCACTTAAGGGCTAATCAATCAGCAGTTCAAACCCACCATCTTCCCCAAGGAAGAGTTAAGATGTGGCAGTCTGACCCCCTTAAGATTTACATTTATTACCACTACCAACTGATCTGAGAGGGATAGCATTAGGGAATCCTAGATAGCATTCTAAATGAGCTCTAATGGCAGAGTGGACTCCTCATTGAGCTCCTAACCACAAAGTAAGTGGTTCTACCCTCTCAGTTGCTCCAAGTGAGAAATATGAGTTTGTCTGCTCTGGTAAAGATTTAAGCCTTGGAAAATCAACGGGTGAAGTTCTATGCTATCTTGTAGGGTCTCTATGAGTCAGCTTCAACACAATGATAATGAGTTTGCTTTGGAATTTTGGGATAGAATAGGAGAAATATGTGCAGCAAAGTTTAAACTTATTTTAAAAGTTCAGGGGTAATTCTCAGAGAGAGATTCTTGGAACCCACAAGACTGTTGTCCTTAGGCACCTTCAGATCTGGAACGGAACTCACTCCCTTGGCTCATTCTTCAGCCAAACAATAGGTAGATCTATAAGGTAAAAAGTATCACTAATCAACTATTTGAATCAAAAGGATATAATTTATTCAAAGATAAAGTTCAGAAGGGTCAGGAAAGAAGGGGGAATGGAAACAGGAAATACACGGAGGAAGTGCGATAAGTGATATTACGCTGAGCAGATTGCAGTCAATATCATGAAGCAAAATATGTGTGAACTGTCGAATGGAAAACGGATGTATTCTGTAAACCTTCAACCAACTCACAATAAAGAGATTTTTTTTCAGCCTTGGAAACCCATAAGGCAATACTATTCTGTCCTATAGGGTACCCATGAGTCGAAATCAACTCAGTGACAATGGGATATTGATGCTGATGCTTTCTGCCGATTCTAAAAAATAGGGTTATTAGCAATTATTGTGGAAATAGCGTGAATGAGACTATGTAAATGGGGTTGGTACAGATAAATTCTTGTAAATGTTAAAGGATAAGTGATTGAGGATGGACTTACCCAAAAAGAGAAAATTATTGCAAGATTTTGTTCAAGGGATCAAATAAAAATAGGCTTCCTGTGGGTAAGACTTAAGCCTATAGATATGGAATTTAAGGAACTGGTATTCCATGATGGTCACCTTCCCGAGACAATCACTCAAGACAAAAGGTGGTTGTATAAACAAATGAGGTGAAGAAAGCTTATGGAGCCTAGCTATCAAAAGATAAAAAGTTGGAGGGCTGTGGTGAAGTAGGAACCCTCCTCCACTGCTGGTGGTCGTGCAGATTTGTACAGCCACTGTGGAAAGCAATCTGGCGATACCTAAAGAAAATGGAAATTGATCTACCTTACGACCAAGCCATCTCTCTACTGGGCATATACCCAGTTGAAGCAGCAAATAAAACACGACCAGTCATATGCGCTCCAATGTTTATTGCGGCACAATTCACAATAGCAAAGACTTGGAAACAGCCTAAGTTTCCATCGATAGACGAGTGGATTAGCAAACTTTGCCACATACACACAATGTAGTATTATGCAGCACTGAAAAGCACCGATGAGCACATGAAACACGTTATTTCATGGGAAGAGCTGGAAGGAATTATGTTAAGCAAGGTAAGCCAGACCCAAAGGGACAGGTACAACATGAGTCCCCTGAGGTAAGTACAACCACATGACAGAAATAGAAGAATAAACATCCATCCCACAATAAACGGGAGGAAGCATAGATAGTTGGAGGGAGGACAGGCACACCTAGGGAGGTACATGAGAGCCCAGCATAAAGAAGGAGTAGTGGGGTAGGGAGAGGGAGAACCGGGAGGGGGAGAATCTGAATGGATGGTATGGGGGGGGGCAGGGTACTAACCCACCCAGGGGAGAGTATCGGTTGTGTCCCCACAGATCTGGAACATGCATACGGACCCCAACACGACACACCAAACAAGGAGGGCAACGCAAAGTACAGAGGTCTACACAAAGAGGCTGGACGACAAGCCGGCCCAAACCAGAATTAGGCCGACCCCCACACTCGAAGGGAATACCACAGAAAACAAAAATAGATCGTCTGGATTGGGAAAGGAACTGACCCACCACACCACATCCAGAAGGAAGCTGAAACAAAAGAAGGAGAAAGGACGTAGTGGAGTACATCTGGGTCCACCAAGCCCAAAGTCGATAGACCAGCTAGATGGCCCGTCATACAGAGAGGACCATTCAGCTGACCACACTAGGAGATAGGACATCCTGCACCAACACATGGCCCTACATGGGACAGCACCTGAGACACAATGGGGGATGGACGACTGAGCTGACCCCGCCACACTGAGGCAAACAATGGGGGCGTGCAATGGAGCAGCGGAGGAAGCAGAGCAAAGGGAGCCCAAGGGAGTATAAAAGATGGTCTAAAGGCCAACGAAAGGACCTTGAACTACTAGCAATTTTTCTTTTAATATTTGCTATCTTTTTGCTTAGTCTTTTTTAATTTGTTTTGTTTTTTACCTTGTAAATTTTGTATGTTAGTGGCTTTTCTGCTTATCAGCGTGTCGATGTTGTTTCTGTCAAAGCCATGTTCTTATGGGCCACTTGGGTGCAGTCAAAGTCATATCCATTTGTATGCACATATTACTATGTCAGCAGGTCCACCTAGACAAGATAGGCTGGACAAATAATGAGAGAAGAAAACAAAAGGACCAACGGTCCTGGAGGGACATGAGAGCGTCGGAGGTAGGGGAAGGGAGGAGGTGTCGCCCAACACAGGAACAAGGGAACAGCGAATGGTTCAAAACCAGAGGAGGGAGGGGAGGGGAGGACTGGAAGGGAGTGACCAAGAGCAAGGTAACTGAGAGGAACTACTGAATCCAGAATGAAGGCCAAACATGGTAATGGGTCGGGAGGAAATCGAAAGGAAATCGAGGAAAGGAGTAGGAGGCAAAGTGCATACAGAGAAGCCTAAATACAGACATGTACATATGTAAATATATTTATGATTATGGGGGCAATAGATTTATATGCATATATTTATAGGTTCAGTAGTAGGGTAGCAGATGGACATTGGGCCTCCTCATGCATAATCCCCCAATACAATAGCACCTCGCCCTGCTCAGCAGCCATTGCAGGATACCCATCTTCCCGACATGATCACTGAAGACAGCCGTGTGTGTAAGCAAATGTGGTGAAGAAATCTGATGGTGCCTGGCTATCAAAAAAAGATAGCGTCTGGGGTCTTAAAGGCTTGAAGGCAAATAAGCGGCCATCTAGCTCAGAAGCAACAAAGCCCACAGAGAAGAAGCACACGGCCTAAGCGAATACAAGGTGTTGAATGGACCATGTAGCAGATACAAAGGAACAAAAACAATCATTGTGTGATCACCTTCCTCACATAATGGCTGAAGACGAAAGTGTGCATGAGCAAGTGTGGTGAAGAAGGCGGATGGTGCCCGGCTACTGAGAGATATAGCCTCTCAGGACTTAAAGGCTTGAAAGCAAACAAGCGGCCATCTAGCCCAGAAGCAACCGAGCCCACACGGAAGCAGCACACCGACATAGGTGACCATGAAGGACAGAGGAGACCAGGTCTCCAACATCAAAGGTGGGGTGGTGTTGAGAATCACATCACCGTGAAAGAGGGGGAGTGCTTGATGGGGACCCAATGCCCACCTGTAGAGAGCTGAACACCCCTTCCAGAGGGGTAGTGAGGAGGAGATGGGCCACACAGGGTTCAGTGTAACAACAATGAAACTCAAAACCTTCCTCTAGTTCCTGAACGCTTCCTCCCCTCCCAATCATCATGACCCCAATTCTAACTTGCCATGCGGACCTGGTTGTACCAGAGGATGTACAGCGGTGCAGTGGGGATCTGGAGGCACAGGGAATCTAGGACAGACGAACCCTTCAACACCAGCGGTGGGAGTGGTGACACCAGGAGGAAAGGGCATGTAGAAAGGGAGAACCGATCTCGGAGATCTATGTGTAACCTCCTCTCTGGGAGATTTGCAAGGGGGAGGCGGGTGAGGGGAGACGCCGGGGAGTGTAAGATAAGATATAATAATTATTTATAAACTATCAAGGGACCAGGGGTGAGATCGGGGAGGGAGGGGAATGGGGGGGAAAAAGGGAAACCGAGCTAATTCCAGGAACCCAAGTGGAAGGTGAATTATGAGAGTGACAAGTGCAACGAATGTATAAGGGTGCTTTGCTCATTAGATGTATGTACAGATTGTGATAAGAGCCTTATGAGCCCCAATAAAAAGATTAAAAAATGATTAGGGCAAAGAATGTACGGATGTGCTTTATACAATTGATGTATGTATATGTATATGTAAGAATTGTGATAAGTGTTGTATGAGCCCCTAATAAAATGTAAAAAATAAATAAATTAATTAATTAATTAATTTAAAAAAAAGATAAAGAGTCTAGGGTTTTAAAGACTAGAAGGTTAACAAGTGGCCATCTAACTCAGAACCAATAAAGTGCACATGAAAGAAGCACACCAGCCTGTGTGATCACAAGATGTAGAAGGGATCAGGTATCAGGCATGAAAGAACAAAAAAATCATATCATTGTGAATAAGGGGGGGTACAGTTAGGGGATCCAAAATCTATATGTAGGCAACTGGACAACCCCTTACAGAAGGGTCGCTGGGAGGAGATGAGCCAGTCAGGATGCAGTGTAGCAACGATGAAACATAAACTTTCCTCTCGTTCCTAAATTCTACCGCGCCCACTATCATGATCCCAATTCTACCTTACAAACCTGGCTAGACCAGAGAATATACACTGGTCCATATAGGAACTGGAAACACAGGGAAACCAGGACAGATGACCCCTTCAGAACCAGTGCTGGAGGAAAGGTGGGGTAGAAAGAGGGATCTGATTACAAGGATCTACATATAACCTCCTCCATGTGGGAGGGACAACAAAAAAGTGGGTGAAGTAGATGTCGGACAGTGTAAGATAGGACAGAATAATAATTTATAAATTATCAAGGGTCCATGCGGGAGGGGGAGGGGGAAGAAGGGGAAATGAGGAGCTACTACCAAGGGCTCAAGTAGAAAGCAAATGTTTTGAGAATGATGATGGCAACAAATGTACACAGTGGATGCATGTATAGATTGTGATAAGAGTTGTAGGAGCCCCCCAAAAATGATTCTTTTTAAAAACCTCAAAGAGCAAAACACACTATGGTTTATTGTACATCAATGATACTTCAATAAAATTACATAAAAGAGGGGAAAAAGATATGGAATTTAAGGTAAAGAAAGTATTCCCTTTGAAGACCATATTGCAAATATATATTTAGGCAGGCAATTAGATAAAGACATTTTAAGTCTGGGCTTCTATACCTGCCATCTGTCTGTTATGAAAAGTATAATTAGCAACTAGAATCTCTCATACAAAATCAACTCAATATGGTCTTTCTTGTCTGACCTCAGTGGTGTTCTACTCTGCTTTGATGGAGCTCATCATATCATGACTCTATAACAAGATTGAGGAGTTATTTGCATTCTTATGTGGAAGGTAAATCTGTTTGGCCATTCTGTTAGACTAGTTGATTTTCTTTCCTACCATCCCATCTGCCATTTTAATTCAAAACAAGGAGAAAAGCATGTATGTGCCTTTTGAGGAAGGAGAAGATTTTGGTGTGGAAGAAATTCTCTTCTAGCCTGCAAGGTAAGTATTTACCCCCTCTAGCCCTGTTGGAGGAGGGGAAAAGGAAGAGAGACAAGGCAAAGCGAACAACATAGTTAGTTTCATGCCTCCTTACTTGATCTGGGGATTGAGGGGAATATCAGTGACTATGGACCTGTTGTGCTCCCCATTTGGAAGCACGAGGAATAGAGGCTGCCAGGCAGAGAAGCCCTATGGGAAGTCACTGAAGACAAACATATAGAGAGTGCCATCAAGTCTACTGTGATCCATGGAGATCTTATATGAAATGGAATGGAGTGCTGTGTGATCTTGCACCATTGTCACACATTCCTGAATGTTGAAGTCCATTGTTGCAGCGATTAGGTCAATCTGCCTCAATAAGGATCTTCCATGTCCCTCTATTTCATCAAATATGATGTCTTCCTCTAGCAATTGTCTACTGATAATGTGTCCAAAACACATTAGTCAGTCAGTGTTCTCTTGTGATCCATAAGGTTTTCTTTCAGTAATTTTTGGAAGTGGACTGGCAGGCCCCTCTTCCTTGTCTGTCTTAGTCTAGAAGTTTCACTGAAACCTGTCCACCATGGGCAATCCTTCTGGTATTTGAAATTCTGGGAACAGAGCTTCCAGCATCATAACAATACACAAACCATTATAGTACAACCAACTGACAGATGAGTGGAGGATATCTCTATATCTATATCTATATCTATATCTATATCTATATCTATATCTATATCTATATCTATATCTATATCTATATCTATATCTATATCTATATCTATATCTATATCTATATCTATATCTATATCTATATCTATATCTATATCTATATCTATATCTATATCTATATCTATATCTATATCTATATCTATATCTATATCTATATCTATATCTATATCTATATCTATATCTATATCTATGTCTATGTCTATGTCTATGTCTATGTCTATGTCTATGTCTATGTCTATGTCTATGTCTATGTCTATGTCTATGTCTATGTCTATGTCTATGTCTATGTCTATATCTATATCTATATCTATATCTATATCTATATCTATATCTATATCTATATCTATATCTATATCTATATCTATATCTATATCTATATCTATATCTATATCTATATCTATATCTATATCTATATCTATATCTATATCTATATCTATATCTATATCTATATCTATATCTATATCTATATCTATATCTATATCTATATCTATATCTATATCTATATCTATATCTATATCTATATCTATATCTATATCTATATCTATATCTATATCTATATCTATATCTATATCTATATCTATATCTATATCTATATCTATATCTATATCTATATCTATATCTATATCTATATCTATATCTATATCTATATCTATATCTATATCTATATCTATATCTATATCTATATCTATATCTATATCTATATCTATATCTATATCTATATCTATATCTATATCTATATCTATATCTATATCTATATCTATATCTATATCTATATCTATGTCTATGTCTATGTCTATGTCTATGTCTATGTCTATGTCTATGTCTATGTCTATGTCTATGTCTATGTCTATGTCTATGTCTATGTCTATGTCTATATCTATATCTATATCTATATCTATATCTATATCTATATCTATATCTATATCTATATCTATATCTATATCTATATCTATATCTATATCTATATCTATATCTATATCTATATCTATATCTATATCTATATCTATATCTATATCTATATCTATATCTATATCTATATCTATCTCTATATATGGAGAGAGTGTAAAACTGGCAATGCAGTCTGATTAGTCAGTATTCTGATGATCTGCTGCTAACAGAAAGTATCCCCACAAATAACATCTTAAAGTAATGATAATATCAATTTTGCTCACAAATCTGCAATCTGGGCAGAGTTCAGTGAGGACACTAGTTTTGGCTTCATCAAGCATTAGCTGGGGTAGCTCAAAGGACAGAGGCTGCAGCTCTCTTAAGACTCACTCCCTCACACGACTGATACTTCTATTGGTTGGAGCTCAAGAAGAACCCTATATGTGACATTTTCATTTGGCCTGGTCTTCCTTGCAACATCCTGACAGGGTCCCAATGGTGAACAACCCAATACGACCAGGTGGAAGTCACAGAGCAACACTTCTGCCATAGTCAAAGACCTGCCAAGATGCAAGGAAGAGGGAAAGCAGGCCCTGTTTCTTCAAAAGTGAACACAAACTCATCTTGTCACAAGAGAATGTGCGATGTGCAACATTAGGTCAGACATCTTTGAAGGACACAACCTGCCACGAGCCAAGATACAGAGACAGATTTCTATGAAAGCGAAAGGGCAGGACTTAGACTTAAAGATAAAGCCACAGACTTCATAGGACAAGAGCAATAGGGAGACAAGCAAAGGAAAGGTCTAGGACGCAAGCCTAACATGGCTAAAGATAGGGACAATGTCAGGACTGAACTGGAAGCAAGCAGACACCTGTGCAAGGCAGAACCCATGAAGTTGTGAGTGCCTTCATAGCTAAGTCAAAGTACATTGGGGCGTGAGAAGGGAAGGAACAGGAGAAGGAATTAATGGGTAGGTTTATGGAATTTGTAAGTCTGGGGACAGAGCATCAGGAATAGCTGGGTTCTGGCACTCAGTTGATACCATCAGAGTTTGAACCTTTTCCTTTCAGTGGTGTTTCCTTTTGAGTTTCACGCAGGCTTCCTGATGACAGCTGTAGTTTTATCTAGAAGCTCAGGAATTCTATTAGAGAGAGTCTCTTTTCCTTTCTAATCATTGGTGGTACTATCAGGTAAGCATTGGATTGCTAACTGCAAGTTTGGCAGTGCTACCCTACCAGCTACCTCATAGGGAAAAAGATGGAACTTTCTGCTCACATAAATATTGACAGCCTGAGAAACCCAACAGGGACCTTCTATGATTCAAAATGGACTCATTGGTAATGGGGCAATTGTTTCTGGGTCATTTTTTAGGGTTAGATATCATTAACCTAACATGAGTCACATACTGAGTCTGACCCAGTCCCTTTGGACAGAGGAAAGTCATGCCCTGACTAGCTAGGCCTGGAGCTGGCAGATTGGGTCAATGCCAGCAGAAGCATGGAGATGGAGCATGGTGGAAGAGTGCTCCCAAAGATACAAGCCATGTGCTGTGCGTGGAAGAAGGGCAAATGAATGCTGCATTAATTAACCAGTCATTGACAAAATGAGGTTGCATAACAAATGGCTCCAAAACCCAGCAGTTCAACAAACAGCCCAACCCCTTCCCTCCCACACACACAGTTCTTAAAATTCAGGATCAGGGAGATTAACTGGAACTTTGAACTTGGCACTTCAGGGCTTGGAAGAGATGACAGTGCATGTAAAAGGCCTTGGGGCAGGAGAGATCTTGGTGTGACTGAAAGCCCAGAAGAAGACTAATTTGGGGGAGGTGAGATAATAGGAATGGAGTCTTCAGTGAGCATTTCCTTGAGAGCCTCTAAGCAAAAGCGATTTTTCTATATTCATGTTTTAGAAGTAAATCTCCACCCATTGGGTAAAGCTTTGGGTATTGGATTGGTGTCGGTATGCAGGTAAAAAATAAATGGGCTTGTTATGGATTAGGAGCCTGTGGTAGTCAACTAATCTTGTGTCAAGTTAAGGATTAGGAGTGTAGGCGTGGAGTCTAGGCTGCCAATCTGGAGATAGTCAGTGAGATTTTTATGTGGGCATAGCCTTCTCCTGAGAACTCTGAGAAATCTGGTACTTCCTCCTTGGAGGTGGAAGACACCTCTCTCTCTCTCTCTTTCTCTCTCTGCTACTCCTTGGAAGACATTGCAGAAGGCAAGCCAAATAGATGCGACCAGACCTCTGAAGCCAAAGAAGCCTCAGAGAGATCGCTGCCAGCACTGAGATGCTTACAATGCCACTGGATCCACAAGACTTTCCACCCATTGGCCTGTGATTATCCTGCATACAGCATCACTGCACATGTTTTATGGGTCTGAAAAGGAATTTATAGATTGGTATCAGATATATGGGCTAATATCAGACTTATGGATTTGATCTGCACTGGGCTGGGACGTTTGTTTAATGTACAATTACTGTTTGATATAAAACTCTCTCTCTGGATTTATAAGGTAGAATTAGACCAGAACATGTACTCAGGTACAGACAGGAGCTGGAAACACAGGGAATCCACGACAGATGATCCCTTCAGGACCAGTGGTGAGAGTGGCAATACCAGGAGGGTGGAGGGAAGGTGGGGTAGAAAGGGTGAACCGATTACAAGGATCTACATAAAACCTCTGCCCTGGGGGACAGACAACAGAAAAGTGGGGGAAGTGAGATGTTTGACATGCAAGAGATGACAAAATAATTGATATATTATCAAGGATTTATGAGGGAGGGGTGAGGATGAAAGTGGGGAAATGAGGAGCTGATACCAAGGGCTCAAGTAGAAAGCAAATGTTTTGAGAATGATGAGGGCAACACATGTACAAATGTACTTGACACACAATGGGTGGATGGATGGATGGATGGATGGAATGACTGTGATAAGAGTTGTATGAGTCCCCAGTAAAATTATCAAGCATTCAAAAGAGAGGGGTGTGGGGAGGGAGGAGAAAAATGAGGAGTAGGTGCCAGGGGCTTATGTGGAGAGCAAATGTTTTCACAATGATGAGGGCAATGAATGTATAAATGTGCTTTATAATGGATTGCTGGATGGATTGTGATAAGAGTTGTATGAATCCCTCATATAATGATTAAATAATAGGGAAATGATTTTTAAAAACCACTAACTCTCTGTCATACACATGAGTCTCCCTCGAGTTTTCTCTAGCATACCCAGACTAATACACAGATCGCCCCTGTCCTATAGGGCCGCTAGGAGTTGGCATGGACTTGAGGGCAGTGGGTTTGTTAGGGCTTTGGAGTTCAGCAGGCCTTTGTTGGTGTGTTTGAGTCTATTTTTGTAGCTGTTGTGTGCAGGTCAGTGGCTCATCTTCCAGCACTCTATAGGACCATATATTGTTGTGACCCATAAGTCTTTCATTTGTTAATATTTGGAAGTAGATCACCAGGTCTTTCTTCCTAGTCTGCCTTAGGCTAGAGCAGTGGTTCTCAATCTGTGGGTTGTGACCCCTTTTGGGGTCCAGCGACCTTTTAACAAGAGTCACTGGATTCATGGCAGTAGCAAATTTACAGTTATGAAGTAGCAAGGAAAATGATTTTATGGTTGGGGGTCACCACAACATGAGGAATTGTATTAAAGGAAGGTTGAGCACCACAGGGCTCGAGGTTCCACTGAAGCCTGCCCATCATTGCTGACCCTTCTGGGGTTTGTCATATCGGTGGCACGGCTTCCAATTTCACAGCAACACTCTAGCTACCACTGCACCACGAACTGATAGACAGGTGGTGGACTGTTCTTAAAAGCCACCTGATTTACGATGCTTTGTTTGGACAGCCCTGGAAAATGGATACAGAATCTAGTTTCATAGTCAATGCAAGACACACCTTGGGGCAGTAGGGATGGCATGAAGTGAATAGATTCAAAGTATATTTTAGGGAGAGGAAGGATGACAGTTAATGCCTGGGGGCTGTGCAAGAAGGAAGGAAGCAGAGATGCCAATGATACATATAACTTTCCTCTAGTTCTAAAATGCTTCCTCCCCCCACTCTCATGATCCCAATTCTACCTTACAAATCTGGCTAGATAAGAGGGTGTACATAGGTACAGATAGGAACTGGAAACACAGGGAACGCAGGACAGATGACTCCTTCAGGACCAGTGGTGAGAGTGGCGATGCCTGGAGGGTGGAGAGAATGTGTGGTGGAAAGGGGAAATTGATTACAAGAATCTACAAATAGCCTCCTCCCTGGGGGAGGGACAGCAGAGAAGAAGGAAGGGGGAGACTTTGGACAGTGCAACATATGATAAAATAATATTAATTTATGAATGATGAAGGTTTCGTGAGGTAGGGGGGAGTGCGGAGAGAGGGGGAAAATGAACAGCAGATATTAAGGGCTCAAGTAGAAGGCAAATGTTTTGAGAATGATGATGGCAACAAATGTACATATGTTCTTTAAAAAAAAAACGTTTTATTATTTGAGCTTAATTTATTCCCAAGCCATGAGTTTTTGCTTCTTCAGTTTCTTCTGTGAAATCTTTTTCTTCAGTGCAACCTCCTCTTCTGGCTTGGGAACGATTTGTTCCTTCTCAGTCAGGATCATTTCAATGTGGCAGGGGGAGCTCCTGTGTGGATTAATCTAGCCAAGAGCTCTGTAAGTCCGGTGGTGCATCTTGGGGGCTTTGTTCACCTGGATGTGCTCGATGACCTGAGAATCCACATCTAAACCCTTAAGTTCAGCATGACTTTCTGCATTTTTAAGCATGTGAACCAAACATTCAGCACTCTTTTTGGGCTACCAACTCTGGGTCCCACCCCACTGTTTGGCCTGGGCACATCTACCAACACTATCATTGTCCCGTCGGAAAGGCACACACTGCTTCTGCAGAGTGACGTCTTTCAAGTATTTGGTGGCTTTCCAGATGTGCATTCCTTTGATGGCCTGGGCAGTTTCACGGGTGTTTTTGAAGTGGACCCGGAGATTCGACCCTCTGTATTTGCAGGATTTTGTAGGGTTTTCTGGGTCAAATGAGTAGCGAACCATTTTAGCAGGTCACCTCAGGCCGCTACAGTTAGAGGAAGTGCCTGTACATATGTTCTTGACACAATGCATGTATGTATGAATTGTGATAAGAATTGCACGAGCCCCCAATAAAATGATTAAAAAAATAGAAAAGAAAGGTTCTTGTCCCTGTGGGGCCAGGGTGCGGTGGTCCAGTGGGCTGGGGGAGGGCCAGAAAGGGGAGCCGACCTCCACGGCGGACAGCCCTGTAGCCTGGAGCACCTGCTGTCCCCGCTGGGTGGCGCACTGGTGCAGCTCCTTCTGGGCCTCTAGCTTGGCCCGCAGCTCTTGGTGGACACTGAAGCTTTGGGCTCCACTGCCGGGGTCTTGGGGCTCCTCCACCACCTGCAATTCTCACTGCACACTGGCTGCCCAGGAGGCATAGTCTTGCACCTGGAGCCTGGGAGAGCACGGGAGAGCACGGGGTGAGGGGACCTGGTACCGAGGCAGCGTCACAGCCGGCCTGAGTCCACCACCACTCATGTCCAAACCTCCATGTCTCTGCCGCTCAATCCCACAGCCTTACCAAGTGTCTACTCAGCCTCAGCTCTGCCGCCACCCCTCCTTCCCACCCAGTTCTCCAGGGCCAATGAAGTCCTTCATGGGCAGATTGATAGCTTTGCCCACCCATCCACAACTTTGCCAGACCCCACTTAGAGGTAGCCTTTGGTGGCCTTGTGTGAGAGCCGAGGGACTCGGGACTCTTGTCCCTTCACTGCCTCACTGTGCAGATGGAGATTTTTGGTGTTTTTTTTTAATTTTAATTTAAATTTATTTATTTTATTGGGGGCTCTTACAGCTCTTGTTACAATCCATACACCAATTGTATCTGACATAGTCATACGTATATTGCGATCATTCTTTTATAGACATTTACTTTTTGTTGAGCCCTTGGCATCACCTCCCCTTTATTTTCACCTCCCTCACTCGTGGTTCCTTGATAGATTATAGATTGTTATTATTTTCATATCTCACATCGACCATTGTCTCTTTTATCCTCAGGTTTCTGTTGCTCCTCTCCCTGCGAGGGGTGTGTGGTTATATGTCATTCATTGCTATCGGTTCCCGTTCCTCCCATCCTCTACCTCCCTTCCCCCTACCCTTTTGGTATCTCTATTCCCATTCCTGTTCCTGGGTTCCATGTGTTGTGAGTTTTATCTCTTGCTAATACCTATGCACTCTAGTCCAGAGTGGGAAGCGGCACTGGGGTGATGACAGTGGGGGGTGAGGAGGCTTCAAGTGGTCAGAAGCAGATTGTTTGATTCATTGGTGCAATTCATGTCTCCTCTCGGTGGCCTCCACCCAGTGGGACACAGCATCTGGGAGACTTGTGGCTTTCTCCTGAGACAGCATGGTGGCCAAGGGCCCGGGCATTGAGTGTGGGACTCTGGGCCTGGGGTGGCAGTACTTGCAGAAGCCACCCCCTCCCCCAGGCACCCACCTGGATAAGGACGAGCACGTGAGATAGATGGCTGTGAACTTTGAGGGTGGCCTCAGCATCTCAGAGCAGGAGGGGTCTGGCCTGAGTCAGCTCCCACAGCTCCAACCAGGCAGTCCTGCCCCCAGGCGGGGGTTAGCAGTTATCCCAGCATGCTCATTCCTCCCCCTCAGCTTCTGTCTGGTCAACCCTTCAGCTTCCTGGCTGGGTTTAGAACTTGTCCTAAGCTCCCAGAGGGACACCGTCCTGAGATCTTGCTCAGCGCTTCAGGCCTTTCTGCAAACTCTCCTCCCAGGAGCCCATTATCACTAGCAGTTTACCCCTGCTCTAATGATGCTCCAGGAGGCCTGCTTGGGAAGCGTTGGGCTATTGCCTGGTTCAGTCCCACTAACTGCTCCTCAGGAGAAATAAGAGGTTCCCTGCTCCTGGAAAGATTTACTGACTTGCAAACCCTCTGGAGGATCCCCATGAGTCAGCAGGTGGGGTCATTCTAAAGCCCGGCACACGGCAGGTAGCCACGTTGTGTGCCACCCAGGCATGCTGTGTGTTTGGAGGAGACTGCACACCCTTCAAAGGTAGAAGCTGCACCCCTCCATGGTTCTTTCATGCAGCAAATGCCGGGCCCCTGAGACTCTGGGCCAACCTCAGGGCTAGGATCATGGGCAAATCGGGATCTCGCCTAAGCTCCATCTGGGCTGGAAACGCAGTAGCTTGTACTGTGACCTAGGTCAGCCTGGGGCTGTGCAGGGCATCCTCAGCCCAGCTCAACTCTTCCCAGAATGCCCCTGCAGGTGCAGGGAGCCCGTGGCTTGGGAAAGTGACCCTGCTAAGTGGGCTTTGTGACCAGGCTCCCTTATCCACCGACCCAGCTTTGCCTCCTCCACAGGCCGCAGACAGCAGGGGCTGCCCTGGGTTCCCTGAACTCGGGCCCTCTCTAGAGACAGTGGTTTGGGAGAGATGCAGCACAGCAAGGGTCTCCCTGGAAGCCTCTTCATCCCATGCCCAGCACCTCCCCTCGAACTCACCCCTGCTCTAGGCTGCTGGTGCTCACTGTAAGTTCTGTCACCACTGCTGGTCCCTGGGGGCAGTGCAGGGCCCCCACTCCAGCAGGCTCTCCGCTAGTGGGGCAGGCTGCCCCCTGGTGGCCACCCATCTTCTCTTGGTGCCGAAACGTTGCAAACTTAGTTAAGAGGAGATGAGGAGAGAGGAGAGGTAACACTGGGGCCCTGGCTGGTGGGCTATGAGACACCTCAGTGAGTGACTGGGCAGGGCAGGTTTGGACAGCCACAGAACTTGCCCCTCTATGCAGAGAGGGGAATAGGAAGCCACAGCTGTCCTCAGTCCAGACTGATGTTCCCCATCAGCCCCTTGTGCATGCTGCCCCCCTCCACTACCCGTCTTCATTCGGCTCCAGGGCACCTTCCTTGCCCCTAGCCCCTTCCTCACTTGGGTGTGCTCATAGTCCTCTCTCCTCTGGCCAACTGCTGCTGGTTGCTCAGCCAGCTCTGCAAGTCCTTGGCTTCCCTCAGGAAGCCCTGCAGTGCCAGCATCCTCTTCAGATCCTGGCCCCTGTGGTGATAGCCTGAGACCCCCAACAGTTAGTGTGCATGTGTCCACACTCTGGAGGTCAAGGGACCCAATCAAAGGGGCTGCCTGAAGGACAAGGTTCTTCTTGGTCTTTGCCCAGGCTGTTCCTCTGGATTCAAGAAGCAAACCCAGGGCAGGGGGAGTTGGGGCTGGCGAGTGTGTGTCTGTGGGGAAGGGCAGGTGACAGGAGCCAGGGGGCCAGCCCCTGCCCTGCAGGCTCTTCTCAAAAGTTTGTGGGAAGAGGAAACAGAGAAGGACTCAACTTTTCCTGACACATGTCTACAGGCCTCTGTCACGGTTCTCTTCAAGGCATGGGTAGCATCTAGGGGAATAAGCAACCCCAGCCAGTTTTCTGGTACCCACGGATGCAGTGACCCTCACTGTTGGGCTCCCAACTCCCGCAGTGTCTGCAGCTGCTTCCAGAGCTTCCCCTGCATCACACCCAGCTGCTCTGAGACCTCAGTTACAAGGATCTACATATAACTTCCTCCCTGGGGGATGGACAACGGAAAAGTGGGTGAAGGGAGACAAAATATGTAAGAGCTGACAAATTATCAAGGGTTCATGAGTGAGGGGGGAACGGGGAGGGCAGAGAAAAATGAGGACATGATTCCAGGACTTTAAGTGGAGAGCAAATATTTTGAGAATGATGAGGGCAATGAATGTATGGATGTGCTTTACACAACTGATGTATGTATGGATTGTTATAAGAGTTGTATGTGCCCCTAATAAAATGATTTTTAAAAATTAAATCATTATAATTTCTTAGGACAATGCCATTTGTATTTCAAAGCAACATTCACGAAAGCTATTTTTTCACCTTCACTATCTTCTATTTAGTGTTAGATAGAGCAAAAACAATTCTTATGCCTTTTTATGAGATGTAATGCAAGTAGACCTAAATTTATTCCTAATTAAAAATTTGAATGAACAAAATATTTTGTTAAAGAATTTGACCTTTTGTGAAAATCATCGAAAGCATATAGCATTTTATTGAAGGGTTGGGAATGTTTTCCTCTATTTTATTCTAGTATTTGGTCTGAGGTTCTTATGGCATATTCTGATTGTTGTCATGTAAGAGAATGTACATTCCATATAAGAGAAAACTTTCCTTATAATATTTTCCTATCCATTGCTTCCTGCTGAATCTCTCATTTGTTCTTTTATCATTATTTTTTCCTATAGAAAACCCAGGCTGCTTAATTTTATTCTTATTAGTCATTTATATAAGTTAGGAAAATATTTATTTTATATACATTTTTATTTAAAATCGTTTATTGGAGACTCTTACAACTGTTGTTGCAATCCATAATGATTGCATCAGGCATTTTGTACATATGTTGCCTTCATTCATTTATAGACATTTCTTTCTTTTTCTTTTTTAAAATCATTTTATTGGGGATCATACAACTCATCACAATGCATACATACACCAATTGTGTAAAGCACACTTATACATTCGTTGCCTTCATCATTCTCAAAATTTGCTTTCCTCTTGGGTTCCTGGAATCAGCTCATTTCCCCTTTCCCCTCTCCCTCTCTCACCCTGCTCCTCTTCCTTCATGAACCCTTAATAATTTATAAATTATTATTTTCTCTTATCTTACACTGCGCGGCGTTTCCCTTCACCCAATTTTCTGTTGCCCATCTCCCAGGGGGGAAGTTATGTGTAGATCCTTGTGATCGGTTTCCCATTTCTACACCCACTTCCCTCCCAGTATCGCCACTCTCACCGCTGGTCCTGGGGAGTTCATCTGTCCTGGATTCCCTGTGTTTCCAGTTCCCATCCGTAGTGCTGTGTATCTTCTGGTCTAACCAGGTTTGCAAGGTAGAATTGGGATCATGAGAGGTGGAGGGAGGAAGCGTTTAATAACTAGAGGAAGGTTGTGGGTTTCATTATTGCTACACTGAACCCTGAGTGACTCATCTCCTTCCCACTACCCCTCCACAAGGGATGTCCAGTTGTCTACAGGTGGGTATTGGTCCCCCGTCATGCACTCCCCTCATTAACGATGATATAATCCCACCTCCCGCCTTTGTTGCTTGAAAATTGGTCCCCTCAGCACTTCATGATCACACATGTTGGTGTGATGCCTCCATGTGGGCTTTGTTGCTTCTGGGCCTGCTTGTTTACTTTCAAGCCTTTAAGACCCGGCACGCTATATCGCTTGATAGCCGGGCACCATCAGCCTTCATCACCACACTTACTTATGCACACATTCATCTTCAGCATTTATGTGGGGAAGGTGATCACACAATAATGGTTTTTGTTCTTTGGTGTCTGCTACCTGATCCCTTCAACATCTCTTGTTCACTTAGGCTTGTGTGCTTCTTCTCTGTGGGCTTTGTTGCTTCCGAGCTAGATTTCAGCTTGTTTGCCTTCAAGCCTTTAAGACCCCCAGAGTTTCATTATATTGTGCAGAGAGTGGCTATGAGCCAAACCCACTCGTCTGCACCCAACAACAATAACAACAGGACTTGTGCTTCTAACAATATGCTGAAGAAGACCTTAAGAGAATCTCCCCTTCTTTTAGAGCAGCGGCTCTCGAACTGTGGGTCGTGTCTACTTAGGGGGTCAAACAGCCCTTTCATGGGGTGGCCTGAATTATAGCAGTAGCAAAATTACAGCTAGGATGTAGCAACAAAAATAATTTTATGGTTGGTTGGTCACGACTACATGAGGAACTATATGAAAAGGTCGTGAGTAAGAATGTTGAAAACCACTGTCCAAGAGGAAGACTCAATTCTTGATACAGTTGAAGTGCAACAAAATAGAGTCAGCCCCAATATAGATGGGATAGCACAGTGGCTGCAACAATAAACACAAGCCAAAGAAACACTGCAAGGATGGCACAAGACGGGACAGTGTTTCATTATATTGACATAGAGTTGCTATGAGTCAAAACCCACAAGAAAAAAAACAGGACTTGTTTTTCTAACAATGTACCTAAATAGACCTTAAGAGAATCTCCTATCAGTTTAGCGCAGCGGTCCTCAAACTGAGGGTTGTGACCCCTTTTGGGGGACGAATGACCCTTTCACTGCAGTGGACCATTCATTAAAGGGGAAAAATAAGAGTTATGATGTAGCAATGAAAATAATTTCATGATTTGGCAGTCACCACTACATGAGGAATGGTATGAAAGAGTCGTGGCATTAGGAATGTTGAGAACCACTTCCCTAGAGGAAGACAGAATTCTTGGTAGAGTAGAAGGGCAGCAAAGGTGAGGCAGCCCCTACAAGATTGATTAGCCCAGTGGCTGCAACAATGAGCACAAGCAAATGAACAACTCTGAGCATGGCATTGGACTGGGCAGCATTTCGTTATATTGTGCATAGAGTTCTTGTGACCAGAAACCCACTCAACAGCACTCAACAAAAATAACTACAGGACTTGTGCTTCTAACAATATGGTGAAGTAGGACTTAAGAGAAAGTCCTTTAACTTTAGAGCAGCAGTTCTCAACCTGTGGGTTGCGCCCCTTGGGAGGGTAGAATGACCCTTTCACAGGGGTGGCCCGATTCATAACTGTAGTACAATTACAGTGACAAAGTACCAATGAAAAAAATTTTATGGTTGTGGGTCCCCACTAAATGAGAATCGATATGAAAGGGTAGTGGCATTAGGAAGGTTAAGAACCACTTCTGAAGGGCAAGACACAAATTTGGTACAGATCGGAAGGAAGAGAGCGGCAGTCTCCAACAAGTTGGATTAGCACAGTGGCTGCAACACTGAGGCCAAGCACACAAGCACGGTGAGGGTGGCACAGGACAGGGTAGCGTTTCATTATATTGTGCATAGAGTTGCTAAGAGTCAAAACCCACTCGACGGAACTTAACGACAATAACTACAGGACGTGTACTTCTAACAATATGCTGAACTAGATCTTAAGAGAAACTCCTCTAAGTTTAGAGCAGTGGTTCTTAACTTGTGGGTCGCGACCCCTATGGGGTTTCAGATGAGCCTCTCACAGGTGTTGCCCAATTCATAACAGTAGAGAAATCACAGTAATGGAGTAACAATGAAAAAAAATTACTGTTGGAGGATCACCATAACATTAAGAATTGTATAAAGGAGGCATGCCATTAAGAAGGTTCAGAAACACTGCCCAAGAGGAATACACAAAACGTGGTACTGCAGAAGGTCAGCAAGTGAGAGGCAGACCCTACAAGATGGAATAGCTCAGTGGCTGCAACAATGAGTGCCATCAACAAACCACTGTGAGGACGGCACAGGACGGGGCAACGTTTCATTATATTGTGCGTAGAGTTGCTGAGAGTCAAAACCCACTCGACGGCAACTAACAGCAACACAAAAAGGACTTGAGCTTCTAACAATATGCTGACGTACATCTTAAGAGAAACTCCTCTTAGTTTACAGCAGGGTTCTCAACCTATGAATCACGAACCATTTTGGGGAGTGAGTGGGTTGAATGACCCTTTCACAAGGGTTGCCTGATTCATAAGATTAACAAAATTACCGTTATGAAATATCAGCGAAAATTTTGTATGACTGGGGGTCCACCACTATATTGGGAACTGCATTAAAGGGTCGTGGAATTAGGAAGATTGAGAACCACTGTCTGAGAGGAAGACACAAATGTTGGTAGAGTAGAAGGTCAGCAAAGGAGAGGCAGCCCCTCCAAGTTGGAATAGCTCAGTGGCTGAAACAACCAGCGCAAGCAAAGAACCACTGTGAGGATTGCACAGGATGGGGGAGCATTTCATTATATTTTGCATAGAGTTGCTATGAACCAAAAACCACTTGAAGGCACCTAAATACAATAACAACAGGACTTTTGCTTCTAACAATGTGCTGAAATATATCTTAAGAGACATTCTTCATAGTTTGGAGCAGAGATTCTCAACCTGTGGGTCAGGACTCCATTAGGGTGATGAACTACCCTTGCACAGGGGTGGCCCAATTCATAGCAGTAGCTTCATTACAGTTATGAAGTAGCAATGAAGATAAATTTATGACTGGGATTGTACCCACTACATGAGGAGTGGTATAAAAGGCCTGTGGCATTATAGGAAGGTTTAGAGTCACTGTCCTCGAGCAAGACAGAAATCTTGGCAGAGCAGAAAGGCAGCAAATGAGTGGCAGACCCCCAGATGATAGATTAGCGCAGTGGCTGCAACAATGAGTGCAGACAAGAAACCACTGTGAGGATGGCACAGGACAGGGCAGCGTTTCATTATCTTGTGCGTAGAGTTGCTGAGAGTCGAAATCCACTGGGCAACACCTAACAACAATCACTGTCGGACTCATGCTTTTCACAATATGGTGCTATAGATCCTAAGAGAAACTCCTCTTAGTTTAGAGCTGTGGTTCTCAACCTGTGGGTCGCTAGCCCTTTGGTGGGTTCAAATGACCCTTTCATAGTGGAGGCCTGATTCATAACTGTAGCAAAATTAAAGTTACAAAGTAGCAATGAAAATAATTTTTGATTGGGTGTTCATCACTATCTGAGGAAATGAATGAAAAGGCAGTAGAGGGGTAGCAAAAGAGAGGGAGCCCCCCAAAAGTTGGATTAGCCCATGGCTGCAACAATGACAACAAGCAAAATAACCACTGTGAGGGTGGCACGAGACGGGGTCATGTTTCATTATATTGTGTATAGAGTTGCTATGAGCCTGCACACACTCAAAGGCACCAAACAAAAACAACAGGACTGTGCTTCTATGAATATGCTGAAGTAGACCTTAAGAGAAACTCCCCTTAGTTTAGACCAGTGGTTCTCAAACTGTGTCACAGTGCCTTTAGAAGACTAATGAACCTTTCACATGGGTGGCCTGATCCATAACAGAAGCGAAATTACACTTATGATGTAGCAATGAAAATATTTTATGGTTGGGGTGTCACCAATACATGAGGACTGGTATGAAATAGTAGTGGCATTCAGAAAGTTGAGAACCACTATTCTTGAGGAAGACACAAATCTTGGTACGGTAGGGCAGGAAAAGAGAGGTAGTCCCTAACAAGATGGATTACCACAGTGGCCGCAACAATGAGCGCAAACAGAAGAACCACTGTGAGGATCCACAGGGCAGGACAACGTTTCATTACATTGTGCATAGAGTTGGTATGAGCCAAAACCCACTCGAAGGCAGCCAAAAACAAGAACAGGATTTGTGCTTCTAACAATATGCTGAAACAGACCTTAAAAAGAAACTCCTCTTAGTGTAGAATAGCAGTTCTCAAACTGTGGGTCGTGATGCCTTTTGGGGGGTGGGGGAGAGAATGACTATATCACATGGTGGCCTGATTCATAACAGTAGCATAATTTTAGTTATAAAGTAACAAGGAAAGTAATTTTATGATTGGGGGGGGGGCACCAATACATGAAGAATGGTGTGAGAGAGTCGTGCATTAGGAAGTTTGAGAACCACTGCCCTAGAGGAAGACACAAATCTGGGTACAGTAGAAGGTCAGCAAATGAGAGGCAGTCCCCCAAAAGATGGATTAGCACAGAGACTGCAACAATGAGCGAAAACAAAAGAAAAGTGTGAGGGTGTTAGAGGATGGAACAGTGTTTCATGATACTGTGCATAGAGTTGTTATGAGCCAACTATGAGCCAAACCCACTCGACAGCCCCTAACAACAATAAGAACAGGACTCGTGCGTGTAATAATATACTGAGCAAGACCACAGGAGAAACTCCTCTTAATTTAGAACAGCGGTTCTCAACCTGTGATTTGTGACCACTTTGGTTGGTTGAACAACCCTTTCACAGGGTGACTAGATTCATAAGACTTGCAAAATTACAGTTATGGAAAAACAGTAGAAAAAAATCTTTATGCTTTGGGGACCACCACTACACATTGGGAAGTGTATGGGAAGGTCGCAGAAATAGGAAGGGTGAGAAACACTGTCCTAGAGGAAGACGCAAGTACAGTAGAAGGGCAGCAGAAGAGAGGAAGTCCCTACAAGACGCATTTGCACGGTGGCTGCAACAATGAGCGCAAGCAAAGATCCACTGTTATGATGATGCTAGTCTGGGGAGGCCTGTATTATATTGTGCACAGGGTTGCTATGAGCTGAAACCCTCTCCACGGCCCGAACATCAATAACAGGAGGAATCATACATCTAACAATATGCTCAACTAAACCTTGAGAGAAACTGCTCTTAGTTTAGAGCAGCTGTTCTCAACTTGTGAGTGGTAAATCCTTTGGGGGTGTTCGAATGACCCTCCCATAGTCGTGGGCCGATACGTAACAGTAGCAAAATTACAGTTATGAAGTAGCAACAGTATACTTTTTTGGTTGGGGCGTCATTACTACACGAGGCACTGTATGAAAGGGTCGTGGCATTAGGATTGCTGAAAACCACAGTCCTACAGGAAGACACAAGTCTTGATACAGTTGAAGGGCCACAATATAGAGTCACCCCCAAATAGATGGAATAGCACAGTGGCTGCAGCAATGAGCTCAAGCTAAGGGAACACTGTGAGGATGGCACAAGATGGGGCAGCGTTACATTATATGAAGCATAGAGTTACTATGAGTCAGAACCCACTCGACTGCACCTGACAACAAAACAAAAGGACTTGTGTTTCTTATAATGTGCTGAAGTAGACCTTAAGAGAAACTCCTATTAGTTTAGTGCAGCGGTTCTCAACTTTTGGGTCACGAGCCCTGTCGGGGGATGAATGAACCTTTCATAGTGGTCGCCAAGTCATAACAGTAGAAAAATTAGAGTTACAAAGTTGCAATGAACACAATTTTATGATTTGGCGGTCAACACTATATGAGGAACGGTATGAAAATATTGTGGCATTAGGAAGGTTGAGAACCACTGCCCTAAAGGAAGACACAAATCTTGGTAGAGTAGAAGGGCAACAAAAAATAGCCAGCCCCCCCCCCCCCAATATGGCTCCAACAATGAGCACTAGCAAACAACCACTGGCAGGATGGCACAGGTCTGGGAAGCATTTCATGATATTGTGCATAGAGATGCGATGAGCCAAAACCCCCTCCGCAGAACTTAACAACAATAACAACAGGGCTTGTGTGTTTAACAGTATGCTGAAGTAAATCTTAAGAGCAACTCTTCTTAGTTTACAGCAGGGTTCTCAATATTGGGTCGTGAACACTTTCAGGTGGGGGGTGTTTCGAAACACCCCTTCACAGTGATGGCCTGATTCATAACAGTAGCAAAAGTACAGTTATGAAATATCAATGAATATAATTTTATGATTGGGGTCCACCACCACATTGGGAACTGTACAAGAGGGCCGCAGAATTAGGATGTATGAGAAACATTGTCCTAGAGGAAGACACAAATGTTGGTACAGCAGAAGGGCAGCAAATGAGAGGCAGACCCCCAGATGATAGATTAGCGCAGTGACTGCAACAATGAGTGCAGACAAGAAACCACTGTGAGGATGGCACAGGACAGGGCAGCGTTTCATTATCTTGTGCGTAGAGTTGCTGAGAGTGGAAACCCACTGTGCAACACCTAACAACAATCACTGTAGGACTCATGCTTTTCACAATATGGTGCTGTAGATCCTCAGAGAAAATCCTCTTAGTTTAGAGCAGTGGTTCTCAACCTGTGGGTCGCTAGCCTTTGGGGGGTTCAAATGACCCTTTCACAGTGGAGGCCTGATTCATAACTGTAGCAAAATTAAAGTTACAAAGTAGCAATGAAAATAATTTTATGATTGGGGGTTCATCACTATCTGAGGAAATGAACGAAAAGGCAGTAGAGGGGCAGCAAAAGAGAGGGAGCCCCCCAAAAGTTGTATTAGCCCACGGCTGCAACAATGACAACAAGCAAAATAACCACTGTGAGGGTGGCACGAGATGGGGTCACGTTTCATTATATTGTGTATAGAGTTGCTATGAGCCTGCACACACTCAAAGGCACCAAACAAAAACAATAGGACTGTGCTTCTATGAATATGCTGAAGTAGACCTTAAGAGAAACTCCTATTAGTTTAGTGCAGCGGTTCTCAACTTTTGGTCACGAGCCCTGTTGGGGCATGAATGAACCTTTCATAGTGGTCGCCCAGTCATAACAGTAGAAAAATTAGAGTTACAAAGTTGCAATGAACACAATTTTATGATTTGGCAGTCAACACTATATGAGGAACGGTATGAAAATATTGTGGCATTAGGAAGGTTGAGAACCACTGCCCTAAAGGAAGACACAAATCTTGGTAGAGTAGAAGGGCAACAAAAAATAGCCAGCCCCCGCCCCCCAATATGGCTCCAACAATGAGCACTAGCAAACAACCACTGGCAGGATGGCACAGGTCTAGGAAGCATTTCATGATATTGTGCATAGAGATGCGATGAGCCAAAACCCCCTCCGCAGAACTTAACACCAATAACAACAGGGCTTGTGTGTTTAACAATATACTGAAGTAAATCTTAAGAGCAACTCTTCTTAGTTTACAGCAGGGTTCTCAATATTGGGTCGTGAACACTTTCAGGTGGGGGGTGTTTCGAAACACCCCTTCACAGTGATGGCCTGATTCATAACAGTAGCAAAAGTACAGTTATGAAATATCAATGAATATAATTTTATGATTTTATGATTGGGGTCCACCACCACATTGGGAACTGTACAAGAGGGCCGCAGAATTAGGATGTATGAGAAACATTGTCCTAGAGGAAGACACAAATGTTGGTACAGCAGAAGGGCTGCAAAAGTCAGGCAGCCGCTACAAGATGGAATAGATGCAGCAGTGAGCGCAAGCAAAGGACCACAGTGAGATGGCAGGAGATGGGGCCGAGTTTCATTATATTGTGCATACAGTTGCTATGAGCCAACACACACTCAAAGGCACCAAACAATAATAAAAAGAACTTGGGTTCTAAGAATATTCTGAAGTAGACCTTAAGAGAAACTCCTATTCGTATAGACCATTGGTTATCCAACTGTGTGTCGAGACGCCTTTGAGGAGACTAACGAGCCTTTCACATGGGTGGCCTGATCCATAACAGAAGCAAAATTACAATTATGATGTAGCAATGCAAATATTTTATGGTTGGATGTCACCACTACACGAGGAATGGTGTGAAGTGGTTGTGGCTTTTGGAAAGTTGAGAACCACTGCTCTAGAGGAAGACACATATCTTGGAACAGAAGGGCAAGAAAAGAGAGGCAGTGCCCAACAAGATGGATTAGCACAGTGGCTGCAAAAATGAGTGTGAGCAAAAGAACCACTGTATTGAAGGCACAGGACGGGAAAGCATTTCATTACATGGTGCATAGAGTTGGCATGAGCCTAAACCCATTCGAAGGCACCAAACAACAGGATTTGTGCCTCTAACAATATGCTGAAGAAGACTTTAAAAGAAACTCTTAGTGTAGAGTAACAGTTCTCTAACTGTGGGTCACAACGTCTTAGGAGGGAACAATGAGCATTTCACATGGGTGACCTGATTCATAACAATAGCAAATTTATAGTTATGGAGTAATAAGGAAAATAATTTTATGATTGGGTGGGGTCACTAGTACATGAGGAATGGTGTGAAAAAGTCATGACATTAGGAAAGTTGAGAACCTCTGCCCTAGAGGGAGACATAGATCTGGGTACAGTAGAAGGACAGCAAAAAGAGGCAGCACACAGCACGATGGAATACAACAGTGGCTGCAACAATCCACGCAAGCAAAAGAACCACTGGGAGGATGGCGCAGGACAGGACACCTTTCCATCATATTGTGCTTAGAGTTGCTAGGCGTCGAAAGCTACACAACAGAATCTAACAATAACTCTAAGATTTGTGCTTCTACATTAGGGTGAAGTAGATATTAAGAGAAACTCCTGTTAGTTTAGACCAGCGGTTTTTAACTTGTGGTTCGCGACCACTTTTGGCGATCGAATGACCCTTTCACAGGTGTGAAATGATTCATAACTGTAGGAAAATTACAGTTACGAAGTAACAATAATGTTATGATGGGGGTCACCACTACATGAAGAACTGTATGAAAGGGTAATGGCATTAGGAAATTTGACAACCACTGCCCTAGAGGAAGACACAAGTCTTGGTACAGTAGAAAGGCCACAAAAAAAGAGGCAGCTACCCAAACGTTGGATTGGCACAGTGGCTGCAACAATGAGCACAAGCAAAAGAACCACTGTGAGGATGGCATAGGATGGGAAAGCGTTTCATTATATTGTACATGGAGTTACTATGAGCCAAAACCCACTCGATGGTACCTAACACCAATAACAACAGAACTTGTGCATCTACCAGTATGCTGAATTCTATCTTAAGAGAATCTCCTCTTAGTTTAGAGCAGGGGATCTTCACCTGTGTGTTGCGACCTCTTTGTGGGTATGGAATGAAAATTTCACAGGGGTGTCGTGACTCATAACAGTAACAAAATTACAGTTATGAAGCTGCAATGAAATCATTTTTATGGTTGGGGGGGGTCACCACTAAATGAGAATCGGTATGAAAATATCATGGCATTAGGAATGTTGAGAACCACTACTCTAGAGGAAGTCCCAGATCTTGGTATGAGAGGGCAGGAAAAGAGAGGCGGTCCCCAACAAGATGCATTAGCACAGTGGCTGCAACAATGAGCGCAAGCAGAGAACCACTGTGAGGATGTCACAGGACAGGGCAGCGTTTCATTACATTGTGCGTAGAGTTGCTATGAGACATACCCACTCGACGGCACCTAACAACAACAACAAATGGACTTGAGCTTCTAACAGTATGGTGAAATAGACCTTAAGAGAAACTCCTCTAAATTTAGAGCAGCGGTTCTCACCATGTGGGTCGTGACCCCTTTGGGGCTTAGATGAACCCTTTACAGGGTGGCACTATTCATAACTTGTAACAAAACGAGAGTTACGAAGTAGCAAAGAATATAATTTTATGATTGGGGGTCTACCACTACAAAGGAAACTGTATGAAAGTGTCGTGGATTTAGGAAGGTTGAGAAGCACTGTCCTAGAGGAAGACACAGATATTGGTAGAGTAGAAGGGCAGCAAAGGAGAGGCAGCCCCTACAATTTGGAATAGCTCAGTGGCTGCAACAATGAGTGCAAGCAAAGAACCACTGTGAGGAATGCACAGGACGGGGCAGTGTTTCAGTACATTGTACATAGAGTTGCTGTGAGCCAAAATCCACTCGACGACACCTAACAACAGCAACAACAGGACTTTAGCGTCTAACAATATACTGAACTACATCTTAAAGAAACACCTCTTAGTTTAGAGCAGCAGTTCTCAACCTGTGGATCGGGACCTCTTTGGGGGTTGAGCTACCCATTCACAGGGGTCGGTATCATCTTCATAGTATCAAAATTACAGTTATGAAGTAGCAACGAAAATAATTTTATGAATGGATGTTCACCACAACATCAGGAACTTCATTATAGTGCCAAGGAATTAGGAAGGTTGAGAACCACTGGTTTAGATCATAGGAAATCTGATGAAATACTGCATATTTTAACACACATGACTTTGGAAAGTAATGTAAATTGGGAGAGGACAGTAGTATCAAATTCCTATGAGTCAGAATTGCTCTATATCATAGAGTAGCTAAGACAATGAGAAAAAAATGACAAAGTCAAAGAGCTGAAGAGAAAATTCCATAGGACATGTGGCAACAGCTTTATGCTCTTGATAGACCCTCAGGGCCTCCCTATCTTTTGTTGGCTTTCTTAAGCCCATCCCCACCACTGTGAATAGTCTTCATTAAACTCTCTTTAATTAAACCTTCTGTATGGTTTGTTTTCTGCTGGACTCCTAACAGATATCATTTAATTTTTTTGATTGCAATTCATCTCTAGCATACAGAAATCTTTCAAGAGTTTGTTTTATGTTTTGTTTTCATCCACAACAGCATTTCCTTCCAGATTTGTTTGTCCTTGAAACATGATCAATAGTTCTTTCCTCTCCAATGAAACCCAAGTGATACGATGCCTGACTGCCTATGAAGTTCATGTGTAGCCTACATGGAGATCCCAACCATTCCCTAGACAAGTGTTTCTCAACCTTCCGAATGCCATGATTCTTTCATACATTTCCTCAGGTTGTGTTTACCCCGATCATAAAAATTATTTCCTTGCTAATTCATCACTGTAATTGTGCTACTGCGATGAACCAGCTAACCCCTGTGAAAGTGTCATTGGACCCCCAAAGGTGTCGTGACCCACTGGTTGAGATCCACTACCTTAGACCAACGTATGGCCCGAGGGCTGTATCGGGCCCCCCAAATAATCAATAGCTTCCAGCATCACACATCTCACCAATGAGAAGCATTTGTAGCCATCACCTTAGGGGTGAGTTCATTAAATATTTGACCTGTATGGCTCCATGAATGATGTTATAAATCACCACATGGTCCTTGGCAGAAAAACAGGTTTCCAGCTCCTGCTCCAGACCAAAGGTTCCCAAACTTATTCTGCCTACTGCCCTCTTTTCAGAAAAAGAAATTACTCAGGACCCCCCAGCAATGAAAGAATTTTGGACTATAGCCCACCATCCAGGATAAAATGTAGATATCTGCTTTGTAGATCTCTGGATTTTTCTGTGCCCAGTAGGTGGGTGGTGTTGCCCACTTTGGGAAACGAGACTCTAGGAAAATCAGGTGTGTTTTCACTCTCTCTGCAAGAATTTCAGTTGAGGAGCAAGATCTGTCTTGAAAGAAGTGTATCCAGAATGCTCCTTAAAGCCAAGGATGGCTAGACTTCATCTCACATCCTTGGGCATCAGGAGCTATGAGGAGGAACATCATGGAAAATGCCATCATGCTTGGTAAAGGGGCGCCCAAAAGGGGAGGACCCTCACCAAGATGGATGGACACAGTTTCTACAACAACACACTAAAACATAACAATTGTGAGGCTGGCACAGGAGCAGGCAGTATTTCTTTCGGTTGTATGTAGGGTCACCACGAGTTGAAACCAACTTGACAGCATCCAACACAAACAGATGTGGAGAAAGCATGGCCTGTTCTGTGTACAGTGGCCCCACCGAGGTTCCTCATCAGTTGTGTTTGAATGGGCCAGGTGCTCTCACAAACCTCCTCTTCAATAGACAACTTAGAATGTTTTCTTTCTGCCCAGGAACCATCCTGAAATTTAAAATGACCAATTGACACTGAGTTGATTGTGATTCATGGTGAGTCATAGGGCTTTCAATCGGCATAACCTTTCAGAAACAGATGGCCAGGTTTTTCTTCCAAGGTATTTCTGGGTGCGCTTGAACCTCCTCAGTTTCTGTTAATGGCCAAGTGTACTCTCCAGGGATGACTCACAGCTCTATATATCCTTAAAACTGACATCTCTCCTCTCTTTGGAAAGCCATGGCAATTGCTCTGTTTCAGTAGATTTACCTTCTTTAAATATAGGAATGACATATACTTCTACCACCTCACAGAAAATGTCAGAAACACATAGCTCTCATTTAATAATGGCGTGTGAGATTACATATTGGGCTGCTAATCCCAAAGCCAACAGTTCAAACCACCAGCCACTCTCAGGGAAAAACATGAAACTTTCCAATCCTATAAAGTTACAATCTCAAATAATCACAAGAGCAGTTGGACCCTGTCCTATAAGGTAGAACTCAGGTCCTGGGGACTCAGAGTGGATTCGATGGCAGTGAGTTTGGTTTGGTTTTTGGACTCCGCTCCTACCACAATAGCTTACAATTACTAAGTGCATGTTATGTACTAGTGTTCTAAGCATTGCATGTACATTCACTCATTTCATCCCACTCGTGGTGGTAGGGGTGAAGCATTAGAACTGCTAACCAGAAGGTCGGTGGTTCAAACCCACCAGCTGTTCTTCGGGATCAAGTTGGGGCAGTCTGAGCTCACAAAGATTTTCAGGGTCGGACGTCTGCAGGGACAGTTATTACTTTGTCCTGCTGAGTTGCTATGAGTCTGAATGAACTCTAGAGAAGTGGGGTTTTCGTGACTTTAGCAACCCCTTTAAGAGGAGCGCTGGCTGGGCAATAGAGAAGCCCTTGACTATTTACCACTAGCTCAGTGAAACCCTCGGCAGCTTCCCATGAGAATGATGCGTCAATTTGCTCCAGTATCAGTCACAGCCTATGGGAACGCCTATAGAATGGTTCCACTCTATCCTCCAGGCTCACTATGAGTTGGAATCGACTGACCCATTGGTAGTACATCAGCTTTCGTCTATAGGTGAGGACACGAACGCACAGAGATGTGAAGCCATCTGGCCCAGGGGTAATCAGGTTATCCAAGGGGGAGCTGGAATTTAAATCCCAGCAGACCAGCCTCAGAGACTACAGGCTTAGCTCTACCGTCTGCTGATATCTGGACTAAGAGTGGTTGGATTTTGCCTCCTTTTCCCTACACATCATCTCCACTGTCCCCTATCAAGCAAAATTAGCTTGAGCATTGAACAGGCACCCTCTAGCCCTGCCCGATTGCACAAGCGCAGGTTAGAAAAGGATGGGGAGATCACTGGGCTGTTTTAGCTGCCACCTCTACTCCCACTGCGCCAACACACCCACAACGAAGTCAGAGAAAGAATTCTTGGCCTTGTAACCACTCCTCAGCCCTGACACCTTGGAGAGAGCCAATGCCACTCTCTTGGACACCCACTCGACTGCTACTTGGGAACTTCCCTTGGAGCACTTGGGGACAAAGGAGAGGGAGCACGCCTGCAATGTAATTAACATTATGACAACTTGTTCCCCCCTTCGAGAATGACACCATTAGCTGCTTCAATTGTGCATGAAATGTAAATTACACGACTCAGGGGTATCACGTCTGAGCAGCCATGATGCTAAGTGACGAGGCTCTCCATCGAGCAGCCCCTCCCCAAGCAGCAGGAACTAAGAAACCCAAGCCCCGAGGCCGACAGCTGAGACCGAGGTCCTATGGTCTTTGAGTGTGCCTGCTCCACAGAGCCCACAAGGGAGGATCTTTCCGGGTGGCCCTGGTTGCCAGGCTGGGATGTTCCAGCCACCTGCTGTCATCACCCTGGACCTCCCATTTTCTCTAAAGGGAGTCGAACGCTGGACAGCACTCTTTCCTCTCTATCTCTCAGAAAATTAGGAAAAAAGGGGTGGTGGCTGTGGTTGTGGTAATATCCTTCTTGCTAAGGAGTTTTGGTGATGCTGTGGGTTAAGCATCCCGCTACTAATCTCAAAGCCAACAGTTCAAACCCACTAGCTGCTCTGAGAGGGAGAAAGATGAGGCCGTCTGACAATGGACAAATTTATAGTGTCAGAAACCCACAGAGGCAGATCCAAACTCGTCCCCCAGATTACTTCCATATCCATTCTGCCTCCCATTCATTACTCTGTCTGGCTCAAATTATTCCGTGTTCACTCCCTGGCCAGCTCCCCACATTTCCCTACCCCCTTTCACCACGAACTCTCTGGACACTACTCGAAATCAGCTTGAGACACTGGATCAGCCAAACTTCTTTGTGGCCCATGAAAGAACTTTCCAAAACCTCACGTCACAAGCAGGTCCACTTGCTTTTAGAGAAGAGGCATAGGCGAAATTGTATGTGTCCACCTTGAGTGGGGCAAGCACCACCATGTACAATTAGTAGGTGACCACCAGTGTGTCACTTTTGTGGTCACTACACATCTCTTTTGGGGACCCATTTGCCCCTCTCCTAGCATCCTGATTCCTGGTGCCATGGCTAGACTGGGATGGGAAATCCCTGTGCTCAACCAGGAAATTCCAGGTGGAATCAGTCACTGTCCCCTCTGCAGAGCCTCTGTGAGGACAGGGAGTTTGGAAACACAGCCTAAATCTGCAGTAGGATAAATTTAAGAAATGATCACGCATTTACCCTAATGTCAACTGTACAAATCCCACAACCAACCTTCAAATGCCCTGCCACTGAGCAGAGCCAAAAGCAGGAAGAGCCTAAACCTACATATGGGTACAGGAAGACCTCTGGAAGGTGTCCCTGTGGGGGGCCGGGGAAGGGGGAGAGTGGAGATGAGGAGGCTCAGGGGCTCAGGCTCAGGCTGGGAAAGACCCAGAGTTCCTAGTTCGACTCTCTCTTTGTCTCTCTGCCTAACCAACCACCTCCCACCCAGTCCAGGAGATTCTTTGAACAGGGCCCACAGGGTTAGAGGTGAGAGCTGGCAGCTCCTGTTACTACCCTGACTTGGGAAACCTCCCTCATTCTGGAAATCCATATATTTTCTTGGGCTTTGATCAAGACCCAGGTCAAGCCTCCCCTCCCCCTTTTCTCACAGAGGCACTTGGTCAGAATGGCAAATAGCCCTCAACTGTGCCATGCACTCCGCCTCTTCATTCCCTGTTCCCTTCGAACCATCTGCTGCAAAAAAATCACAAAACAGCCCGATGGAGGGCAGGTCGGTGCTTCTTTTTCAGACTTCCCTCTCGTTCTTTCTCTGGTCGCATCATCATTCCAGGTACAGCAAACACATTACTGTCCAGTCAATTCCAACTCATGGAGACCCTATGTAAGTTTTCCAACATTGTCCAACATTACTGGAACAGACAGCCTCATCGTTTTCCTTGAAGCAGCTGATGGTTTGAACTGTCAACTTTGAGCTAGCAGTTCAACATTTACATGACATCCCTTCAGAGTGGTGAGTCATAGTCTGCAGACACCGTGGGCAAGAATCATTGTTCTGGCTTATTTTCATAAGGTGGGATTCTATGTAGGCAGGTGTGACGCAGGTGTAACTGGAAATCGACTTGATGGCAACAAACAACAACACTGATGTCATTGTTTCGGGACTTGGGAACTGAGACCTATGAGGCATGGAGCTAAGTAACAGCTACTTCAGGTTTGTTAGGTACTTCATTGCTGAGCTCTGTTCTACATACTGGGAATACAGCTTCAAGGAAAGTGGCATCTCTGTTCCTGGGGTTGAGAGATGAGAGGGGTTGGGAAACTTCCTGTCCTGTTAGTAGTGGGTGTAGACATTGTTTCTGCTGTTAGATGTCATTGAGTCAGTTCCAACCCCTAGCCACCCTATGGACAATAGAACGAAAAACCACCCTGTCCTGCACCATCCTCTCAATTGTTGTTATGTTTGAGCCCTTTGTTGCAGCCACTGTGTCAATCCATTGGCCGAAGTTCTTGCTCATTTTCACTGCCTCTCTGCTTCACCAAGGAGGACGTCCTTCCTCCTCCAGGGACTGGTCTCTCCCTAACAGTATGTCCAGGGTACGTGAGGGGAAGCCTCACCATCCTGGCTTCTAAGGAGTATTCTGGCTGTACTTCTAACCCACATTTGTTTGTTCTTTGGCAGTTCATAGTACTTTCAATATTCTTCACCAGCCTCCCAATTCAAATGCATTGATTCTTCTCTGATCTTCCTTTTCAATGTCCAACTTTCACGTGCATAGAAGGCCACCGAAAATATGACTAAGATGGCTTTAGTCAGGTGCAACTTAATGTAACATTCTTGCTCTTAAACACTGTGAAGAACACTTTTGAAAGAGGTCTCTGGCGGCAGCACGCGGCCCCTTTAAGGGTGAGGAGGAGGGGCGCACAGGTGGAAGCCCATGGCCCCTTTAAGGCTTGGCCTACTTGGCAGCAGCTGGAGCCTATTGAGAACATGACAGGAGGCCAGCCAGCAGTTCCTATAGAGGACAAGGGCTCAGGAGCTGAGCGAGCCAAGCTCTGAAGGCTGTGAGCCAGCCTCGGAGCCGCACTGCCTCCATGGACCATAATGACCTGATGCGCAAGGCCTAGGATTTCAAAGACCAGGTGTGGTCTGTGCAGCCTTCCTGCCCCTTCCCAGACTCCTGCCCACCATGTAGGGCCTTGCCACCATGACCCCTGATGTGGGTCTGCAGCCCACCAGTCACCTGGCCAGCCACCAGGATCCCCGCCCTGCCCAGCTGACACACCCAGGACCACACTCCAGACCCCCTGGCCCCACCCTGGGCCTGCTCACCACCAAGACTCTGCCCTGGGCCCGCTGCCCACCCAGGAACCTGCATCAGGGCCCTTGCCAACCCTGGGTACAGTCCAGGCTGGGCACACACCTGGGATCCCTGTTCCAGGTCCCTACCCACCTGGGTCTGGCCTGCCACAAAGACCCTGCCCGAGGCCCTCTGCCTACCCAGGAAACACCCCCTGCCCAGCTAGCCCCTGGGTCATCTGGGCACTGCCCCAGGCCCCCTGCCTGCCCAAGACCTTGTGTTAGCCCGACTGGCCATGGAGGATGGAGAGGAAGAGGGACCCTGCCCAGGCCCCTGCACTCCATCCCACTTGGGATGCCCTGGGTTGGTCCAGCCCCAAAGGTGGCTGCCCTCCCCCTGGCCCACATACCCAGAACTCCATTGGGCCCACTGCTTACCTGAGGCCTCCCCATCAAGGGCTTGGGATATGTAACCCCATCCTGGGATGGGCTCCTAGCTTGCTAGAGCCCCATGCCACTCTCCTTAAGCCCCAACTACTTAAGATCCCTAGAAAGTGCCTGTGGGGGCCCTTGTTGAGTCACACTCTGGCTGTAAGGGGCTAGGCTGTAGCTCTTGAAACTTGTCTTCTCCATTCTGAACCTTTAGGACATTGGTCCTTCCACAGGGCAGTTCTACAGAAGTGGCAGGGAACTCTATTCCCGAGTGGAGTTGGCCAGGTTTGAGTGGGGGATGCCCTGGTAGGGACCCCAACTTGGGAGAACAGCCCATCTCCCCTTTCTCTTTCCCAACTGCAAAAAAAAAAGAAAAAAAGAAAGAGATCTCAAAGAGCTGATTTACCCAATACAATACATCCCTTGAGTTCTTGACCGGGGCTCGCATGATCATTTATTGTGGACTTCAGAAAGAAGATAGCCCTGATCACTTCAGTCTTTTCTCCATTTATCATGATCATGTTGTAGGTGACAGGGTCATAATTACATATAAATATGTCCCTGGAACCCAGCTCCTGGGAAGTCCCAAACTTCTTGATGTAAAGAAAACAAGAGAGAGAAAAAAAGCACTCTGAATTCTTGGTTGGAAGGACAGTCATTTGTGAATAGAGAGATGCAAGGATATTGGAGTTCCTGAAGGGGGGCAAACAGTTCCAAACACTACTATTTAACAAATCATTTGCCGTTGGAACCCACCCAGGGACACCATGGAGGAAAGGCCTGGCAACCTGCTTAAAGCCTATAGTCTTGAAAGTCCTATGCAATGTACACATGGGGGCACCATGAGTCAGAATCAACTTTCTCATGCCTGTTTTGGTTTGGGGCGAGGAGCTATTAGAAGCAGTGGGGTATAATGTTGAATCCCAAAAAAGGAAGGATTTGGTCACCATTAAAGTGACTTCTGACCAAATTACTAACAATCATAGGGACTTTTGTGGGAGAAAGATGAGGATTTCTACTGCTGTAAATATTTCGTGTCAAAAACCCACAGACAGTTCTCCCCTGTCCTATACAGTCGCTGACTTGCTGTCAACTGGATGGCACTAAGATAGCACCTATCTGCTGAAAGGTTGCCATGAGGCAGGACTTGTGCCAAGTCCATTATGGTTATGCCTATGATCTTTGTGGGAGACAAAGCCCTGCTTATGTTTAATGTCTCTGTTGTCAGATCGCTCCATTGTCCAGTCCTGGCTCTATGTCCTTCTAGCTCCATGACCTGGGACAAATCATTGAACCCCCTTTGCGCTGCTGTGTGTAGAAGGGAAGTGAAAAATAGTGCTTAGGTTGTGTGTTCGAGGTTGAGATTGAATGCATCAATATATAGAAAGACCTTGTTGTTGTTAGTCTCCAGTAAGTCAAATTTGACTCCTTTTGACCGTAGGTCTGATAAGACAAATCACTGCCAGATCCTATGCCAACTTCCTGGCCATCGGCAGGTTTGAGGTCATTGTTGCGGTTATGGTGCCAGTCCGTGTCATGAAGAGTTTCCCCAGATCCACATGATGTCCTCTTCTCGCAACTGGTCTTTCCTAACGACATGACCAAAATCAGCATGACAAAAATTTGCCATTCTCTCTTGTAGGAACATTCTGTGAAGAGTGTCCTGGCTCAATTTCCTCCAGGACTGATTTGCTCATTCTCCTGGCCACACACAGTATACTCCACACACGGTCTTTGCCATCACTGCCATTCAAATGCCTCAATCCTTCGGAGAATCCTGGTCCTCACTGTTTTCCTCATTAGAAACTCCATTTCTCGCAGCTTGCTTCAGATCTGCTGAAGTGGAATCTGAGTTTCTGTTAGGCCCCAAGGGCATTTTATTTGTGTGCCTGCTAGAAGCACGGCTGGGGAACAACGTCTGGCCCATAGTAAGCGCTTTATAATTATTGGTTGTGATCAGTGTCATTATTTATTACTCCATTTAATCTTTCCAGCACACTCACAGGTCAGGAAACCAAGATTCTGAGCCTGTCAGTGCCTTTGCTGAGGCTACCCCTCAGGAGAGGGCAGGGGCTCCATGCAAACCGAATGTAGGATCAGGCCAACATTTGGATCACTCTGAATGGAGACACAGTCAATGCTCATTAACCAGTCACTCCCCATTGCCTTCATCACCCAACCCTTATTAACCGTGACTCTGCTTGCTGTGTATGGATTTCCCTATGGATTCTGTATATTTTATATCAATCTCATTATGGTCTGACTTGTTTCACTCAGCAGAAGGTGTTCAAAGTCCCTGCATGGTGTAGCATATTCCAAAATATCATTCCTTTTTAAAGGCTGAATAATATTCCATTGCATGACTTAGATATTGTTTGGTTTATCCATTCTTCGGGCCCCGGGCACTTTGGTAATAGTCACCTTTCAGCTATTGTGGGTAGTGCTGCAGTGAACTTGTATACCACTATCTCTTTGAGTCTCTGTTTGTTATTCTTTGAGGTATATGCTTAGATGTAGAATTGTGAGGTGGTCAAGGATTTCCTCTTCCTTGGATCCATGTTCAACGCTCATGCAAGCAGCAGTCAAGAGCTTAAAAAATGCATTGCATTGTATTGGCTAAATATTCACAAGAATTCATTAGAGTATTGAAAAGCAGGGATGTTATTTTGAGAACTAAGGTGCATCTGACACAAGCCATAGTATGTTCAAACACTACCTGTGCATGCAAAATTTGGAGATTAAATAAGGCAGGCCACAGAAGAATCGATGCATTTGAATTATGGTGCTAGGGAAAAAGAACCATAGAAAGTACTATGGACTACCAGAAGCACCAATAAACTTGTCTTGGAAGAAGCACAGGCCAAATGCTCCTTAGAAGTAAGGATGGCCAGATTTTGTCACCCTTTGGACATGTACTTTCAACATGTTGTCAGGAGAGACCAGGCCCAGGAATAGGACATCATGCTTGGTAAAGTGGAAGGGCAATGGAAAAGAGGGAGGCTCTCATGAGATGGATGGACATGGGGGCTGCAGTAATGGGCTCAAACAGAAGAACAATTGTGATGATGGTACCGGGTGGCGTTGTGTTCTGTTTGACATAGGGTTGTTATGAGTGGTAACCAACAGAACCGACCCTAACAACAATAGTAAATCTCTGACTTGTTAAGAAGAAACAAGCATTTTTCATTTGCTCTATGAGCCAGGCACTGCAAAGACCCTGAAGGTCCAGATAGAAACAGCACTTGGACCCTACCCATGATGGGTTCCCAGGCTAGGGGTGAGGCAGCAGATCTCCACTTTTGGATGAGACCTATGCAGCCCCCTTGGGGTTCCAGTGTGTGCTGGAGAGACTCCAGTTAACTTTGCCTTTCTCTATACCCGCCTTAGGGAAGTGGAAGAACTTTAGAATAAAGCATCCTCTGAGATTTCTATTGCACAATTAGACAAAAGGAAACCAATGGTGGCTAAAGAGAGCGAACAGAGAATCCAGAGCTGTGTCTGGGTCCTTGGCCATCCAGCTATCAATCAGCACAGTTGAGTTCAGGAATCAGGAAGCGAAGATCCTCAATATCTGGATCCAGTAGGTATAGAAGGCATAGCTTCAAAGATAAAGAGGGATAAGCCCTCTTTCGCTTTCAGGAGGAACTCACCCAGGGAGAACTCATTCAGATGGGACTGCACTTAAGCCTTAGAACTGGGAGGGTCCATAGGAGCATGTTTACTTCCAGAATGGTGCCTTCCCATTCAAGAGCTTCTATCATATTCCAGCTCATGAATGGTCTTTGTTAAGTGCCTTGGTTCTTTTGCTGTGACTTCTGTGGCATCACTTGAACTCTCCATCCCCTCCAGCCAGGAGCAGTGGCAGGAAAAATCTATTAGGGAGAAGTGAGAGAGTGAGAGAGTGAGCTAGGAGATATTCCGTACACAGCTTGCCATCTCCTTCAGCAAAGGCCCTGTGGGGTGGGGACTTAACTTTTCTGATTCTCTCCTATTAGAAGTCAACACGGAGCTAAAGAAGCATGAATGGAAGAAAGCAGGATAATGAGCTGACAGCTTTTCCATAAGGAAATAATAGCCAGAAGGGCTCCAAGTTGGGATGAGGCATGGTGGGGAGGGGGACACACGTGCTGCTACCAAGAGGAGAGTGAGGAGCAAGAGACCAGCAGAGGCTAGTCTCAAAGCCATCTCCAATAACATTTCCCCAACAGGCTGTTTTCCTCTCTCCACTCTAAACACGTCAGCCTTCACCTCTACCAAGCACCAAAACCCCCATTCCTCCCACCAAATGGTCCAGGTTGCTATGGGAACTATGGGATTAGTAAGTGGTTCCCGCTGTTACTACCTACCTCCCTGATTTCAGCAGCAAAAAGTTTTATGACTGGGGGTACACCACTACATTGGGAACTGTGTGAAAGGGTCATGAAATTAGGAAGGTTGAGAACCACTCTCTGAGAGGAAGACACAAATGTTGGTATAGTAGAGGAGCAGCAAAGGAGAGGCAGCCCCCACAAGTTGGAATAGCACAGTGGCTGCAACACAAAGCACAAGCAAGGAAGCACGGTGAGGATGGCACAGGGCAGTGTTTCATTATATTAGCATAGAGTTACTGTGAGCTGAATCCCACTCTATGGCACCTAACTACAATATAAAAAGACTTGTGCTTCTAACAATGTGTTTAAATATATCTAAAGAAAAATTCTTCATAGTTTAGAGCAGCGGTTCTCAACCTGTGGGCCAGGACGCCATTTAGGTGATAAATGATCCTTTCACAGGGGTGTCCCAGTACATAATGGTAGCAAAATTACAGTTATGAAGTAGTAATGAAAATAAATTTATGATTTGGGGGTATGCACTACATCAGGAATGGTATGAAAGGGTTGTGGAATTAGGGAGGTTGAGAACCACTGGCCTAAAGGAAGACAGAAATCTTGGTAGAGTAGAAAGCCAGCAAATGAGAGGCAGACCCCCAAATGATGGAAGAGCACAGTGACTACAACAATGAGCGCAAGCAAAGAGCCACTGTGAGGATTGCCTAAGTGGCGGCAGCATTTCATTATATTGTGCGTAGAGTTGCTGTGAGACGAAACTACTGGACAGCACCTAACAACAATAACTACAGGACTTGTGCTTCTCACAATATGGTGACATAGATCCTAAGAGAAACTACTGTTAGTTTAGAGCAGCGATTCTCAACCTGTGGGTCGCGACCCACTGGGGGGGGGGTTCAAATGACCCTTTCACAGTGGAGGCCCAATTCATAACTACAGCAAAATTAAAGTTGCGAAGTAGCAATGAAAATAATTTTACGATTGGGGGTTCTTCACTACATGAGGAAATGTATGCAAGGGTCATAACATTAGCATATTTGAGAACCACTGCCCTAGAGGAAGACACAAATCTTGGTACATTAGAGGGGCAGCAAAAGAGAGGCAGCACTCCAAAAGTTGGATTAGTACAATGGCTGAAACAATGAGCACAGCAAAATAACCACTGTGAGGATCGCACAAGATGGGGCCGGGTTTCATTATATTGTGCATACAGTTGCTATGAGCCAACACACACCAAAAGGCACCTAACAATAAAAAACAGGACTTGTGGTTCGAAGAATATTCTGAAGTGGACCTTTAGAGAAACTCCTATTAATTTAGAACATTGGTTCTCAAACTGTGTGTCCTGACACCTTTGAGGAGACTAATGAACCTTTCCCATGGGTGGCCTGATTCATAACAGAAGCAAAATTACAGTTATGATGTAGCAATGAATATATTTTATGGTTGGGATGTCACCACTACATGAGGAACGGTGTGAAATGGTAGAGGCATTCAGAAAATTAAGAACTACTGCTCTAGAGGAAGACACAAATCTGTGTATAGAAGGGCAGGAAAAGAGGCAGTGACCAACAAGATGGATTGGCACAGTGGCTGCAACAATGAGCATGAGCAAAAGAACCACTGTGAGGAAGGCACAGGACGGGAAAGCATTTCATTACACGGTGCATAGAGTTGGTATGAGCCAAAACCCACTCGAAGGCAGCCAAAAACAACAGGACTTGTGCCTCTAACAATATGCTGAAGTAGACCTTAAAAGAAACTCCTCTTAGTGTAGAGTAGCAGCTCTCAAACTGTGGATCACAACGTTTTAAGGGGGAGGAATGACCATTTCACATGTGTGGCCTGATTCATAACAGTAGTAAAATTATAGTTATGAAATAACAAGGAAAATAATTTGATGATTGGGGGGTGTCACCAGTACAAGAGAAATGGTGTGAAAGAGTCGTGGCATTAGGAAAGTAGAGAACCACTGCCCTAGAGAAAGACATAAATATGGGTACAGTAGAAGGACAGCAAAAAAGTGGCAACCCACAGCAAGATGGAATACGACAGTGGCTGTAACAATCCGAGAAAGCAAAAGAACCACTGTGAGGATGGCACAGGACAGGACACCTTTCGACCATATTGTTCTTAGAGTAGCTGTACGTCGAAAGCTATGCGACAGAATCTAACAACAATAACTACGGGATTTGTGCTTCTAACAATAGGGTGAAATAGATATTAAGAGAAACTCCTCTTAGTTTAGACCAGCAGTTTTCAATCTGTGGGTCGCGACCGCTTTTGGCGGTCAAATGACCCTTTCACAAGTATGACCCGATTCATAACTGTAGGAAAATTACAGTTACAAAGTAACAATGAAATTAATTTTATGATGTGAGTCACCACTACATGAGGAACTGCATGAAATGGTCATGGCATTAGGAAATTTGACAACCACTGCCCTAGAGGAAGACACAATTCTTGGTACAGTAGAAAGGCCACAAAAAAGAGGCAGCTACCCAAATGTTGGTTTAGCACAGTGGCTGCTACAATGAGCGCAAGTGTAAGAACCACTGTGGCATAGGACGGGAAAGTGTTTCTTTGCATTTTGCATAGAGTTGTTATGAGCCAAAACCCAGTCAATGGTACCTAACAACAGAACTTCTGCATCTACAAATATGCTGAATTCTATCTTAAGAGAATCTCCTCTTAGTTTAGAGCAGAGGATTTTCACCTGCGTGTCACAACCCCTTTGTAGTGTGGAATGAAAATTACACCAGGGTGTCATGATTCATAACAGTAACAAAATTACAGTTATGAATGTGCAATGAAAATAATTTTATGGTTGGGGGTCACCACTAAATGAGAATCAGTATGAAAAGAACATGGCATTAGGAAAGTTGAGAGCCACTGCTCTAAAAGAAGACCCAAATCTTGGTACAGAAGGGCAGGAAAAGAGAGGCAGTCCCCAACAAGATACATTAGCACAGTGGCTGAACATAATCAAAGAACCACTATGAGGAGGGCACAGGACAGGGCGGCGTTCCATTATAATGTGCATAGAGTTGCTATGAGACACACCCACTCTACGGCCCCTAACAACAACAACAAATGGACTTGAGCTTCTAACAGTATGGTGAAGCAGACCTTAAGAGAAACTCCTCTGAATTTAGAGCAGCAGTTCTCAACATGTGGGTCGTGACCAATTTGGGGCTTAGAAGAACCTTTTACAGGGTGGCACTATTCATAACAGTAGCAAAACTAGAGCTATGAAGTAGCAAAGAATATAATTTTATGATTGAAGGTCTACCACTACATTGGAAAGTGTTGTGGAATTAGGAAGGTTGAGATCACTGTCCTAGAGGATGACACAAAATATTGATACAGTAGAAGGGCAGCAAAAGAGAGGCAGCCCCTACAATTTGGAATAGCTCAGTGGCTGCAACATAGAATCCAAGCAAAGAACCACTGTGAGGAATGCACAGGATGGGTCAGCATTTCAGTACATTGTACATAGAGTTTCTGTGAGCCAAAACCCACTCGATTGCACCTAACAACAGCAACAACAGGACTTGGGCGTCTAACAATATACTGAACTACATCTTAAAGAAACACTTCTTAGTTTAGAGCAGCGGTTCACAACCTGTGGATCAGGACCTCTTTGGGGCTTGAGCTACCCATTCACAGGGGTTGGCCTCTTCTTATTAGTAGCAAAATTACAGGTATAAAGTAGCAACAAAAATAATTTTATGAATGGATGTTCACCACAACATCAGGGACTTCACTATAGCGCCAAGGAATTACGAAGTTTGAGAACCACTGGTTTAGAGCATAGTAAATCTGATTAAATACTACATATTTTAACACGAATGAAGTTGGAAAGTAATGGAAATTGGGAGAGGACAGTAGTATAAAATTCCTATGAGGCAGAATTGCTCTACATCATAGAATAGCTAAGACAATGAGATGATATGAAGTCAAAGAGCTGTAGAGGAAATTCCATAGGACACGTGGCAACAGCTTTATCCTCTTGTTAACCCCTTGGGGCCACCCTATCTTTTGTTGGTTCCCTTAACCCCATCTGCACCACTGTGAACAGTCTTCATTAAACTCTCTTTAATTAAAACTTCTGAATGGTTTGTTTTCTGCTGGACCCCTAACAGATATCATTTAATTTTCTTGATTGCAATTCATCTCTTGCATACAGAAATCTTTCAAGAGTTTGTTTTATGTTTTGTTTTCATCCACAAAAGCATTTACTTCCAGATTTGTTTGTCCTTGTAACAAGATCAATAGTTCTTACCTCTCCAATGAAACCCAAGTGCTACACTGCCTGAATGCCTATTAAGTTCATGTTTTCCTACATTGAGATCCCAACCATTCCCTACACCAGTGTTTCTCAGCCTTCCTAATGCCGTGACTTTTTCATATATTTCCTCAGTTTGTGGTGACACCTGACCACAAAATTATTTCATTTCATTTCTGGCTATGATAAAGAATACGTGTTATGGGAGGTAATCAGGGCCTGCGTCTTCCATAAACCAGTTGCCAAAGACTCTTTACAGATAGGTAATGGTAGGCCCATATATTTTACTTACCTATTGCTGCTTAGTGACTTTCAATCCCCCTCGGTGTATTATTTGCTCATAATTTTGTAATTTGAGGAAGGTCTGGCTGGGGCAGCACATCTCCACTCCACGTGTTATTGGCCAAACCAGCTCAAGCAGCGAAACCCTGCAAGATGGGTTTGCTTTGGTTCATAGGTCTAGGGCCTGGGTTCTTGCTGTTGCATTGGCTCCCCAATTTCCCTCCATGTGATCGTATCATGTGCTTGCCTTTAGCTTCCTCACAGTAGGGTGATTTTCAAGATAGATTTTTTTGTCAGGATAGATGGTCTGTAGGCCCAGTGACAAAATCCCTTAAAGGGATTAAATTGAATGCACAATTTAATACGTGACTGCCAAATATCCCCCAGAGCACACAAGTTGAAACCACAAGACTTCTCCCTAAGAGAGGTTCCTTGTAGTTTTTGATTGTCTTCTAAGTCTCTTTTCCTTTTCCACAATAATGTCTGGGTTGCTTTTTCAATCATCTTCTTTCTTTTTATGTAGCACTATCTCTGGCTGTTTAGTCCAAGCCAATGCAGTTCCTTCCCAAAGTTACTGGGTTCCCTTGCACTGGATTACATGATGCATTCCATTTTATGAAAGCCGTGTCCCCACATCTCTTTGAAATGGGTCCATGTCTGTTTTAAGCTGCAATTCAGCCTATTTAGACTCTTAGAAAACCTTTTGTGTACACGAGACTGTCTACAAGGCACTGGATTACATTCTTTTGTGATCTTAGTACAGGGCATGAAAGCTATCTTCTTGATCTGATCCAACGCAGAAGCCATGCTCATGCCATTCCTATTATGGGACATTATTTTTTGGCAAGGAAGACTTGCGGTTGAAAAATAGGTTTTGTTAGGCAGATAGGCAGGAATGAGATGTCCATTGACGCATGCCCAGGAGAACCAAGCATAGAACAAAAGCCTAGGTTTTCCCGCTGGTGGGTACGGATGGCCGTTAAACCTGGATCAGCCCACCTGGGCCAAGTGATTGCAATTCAGCCAATGGGATCGACCTGGGGTCATTCACCATGCCTCCTCCCGGGAATCCTTGAAAAGGCAGGAGTGAGGGGGAGAAAGGAACAACTGGGGACAGGAACTGGGGAGAGAACTTGAGAAAGAACATGAGACAGGTCTTTTTTTGGAGGAAAACTTAGGAGAGAGATCTTTGTGTGACCTCGAGCAGTCTCTGCCAGGCTGCAAGGTGGGGAGGAATCCTAGGGGTGCCGCGTAAAACCTGAAACTTCTTTTAACTTTCATTAAACTCACTTGGATCACGAGCCAGGCTTTGGCGTGAATTCTTTCTCATGCAGAGCCAAGAATTGAGATGTAACTCTAGCCCGGAGAGAGATCTTACAGTTTATATTTAAGTCCAGCAAGTCCCTGCTCCTTCATAGTTCATATTTTCTGCTCAAAAAAACACTCAACTAAACCCCAAAGAGAAGTAACTTCTTTAGCTTCTCTTTACCCTTCTGTAGTTTATAATTATTTGTCCGTTACCTCCATTGTTAATGACGCTGAGAGTTCAGATTCTAGATAAAGCAGAAGAATGTCACTGCCACCCAAAATAGTTGTTCTTAGTGTTAGTTGGTGCCCAATCAATCCCTGCCCATCCACTCACTTGCTGCCATTGAGTCAATTCTGACTCATGGCAGCGGAGTATACTTGCCCTGGTAGGTTTCTGAGACTATACATCTGTACAGTAGAAAGCTTCAGCTTTCTCTCTCAGAGCAGATGGTAGTATTGAATTGCTGACCTTATGGCTAGCAGGACAATATGTAACCAGGGATCCTTTTCAAGATTGTGCCCTTTCAGAAACAGATCAGCAGGCCTGCTTTCCTAGGAACCTGTGGGTTGGTTTGAAGCATCAACCTTTTGGTTAATATGCAAGTGCTTAACAAATGGGCTCTATCCTGGTTTGGAAAACCTAAGTCATTGGTCTTTTGCCTAAAGAGTCACTTTCAATGGCCCTGGCTTGTTTCATGGGAAGGGCCAGTTCAGGGGCTCCCGGACAGATGGTGGAGTAGGATCCTTATTCAGTAGGGCCATATTGGGGGTGGGGGGGCAGGGAAGTGTGTGTGTGCTGTATGAGTGTGTAATCTGCATCTTTAACAAATGCCCCCCCCACTCAAATGAGAAACACTGGCCCCAATTGTCCTCTGCCTCTCTTGTTGCTGCTTTTTTTGGGGATTTTTCTGGCTTTTAGCAGCCCTGGAGGCCCCTCCTATCTAGGCAGGAAAAGGAGCCAATAAATAATTTCACACTAAGGTGCTAGAGAGTGATAACAGCTAATCCCTTCCAAGGGCAATTGCTCTCAGAAAGAAAGAAAAAAAAAGAGAGAGAGAGAGAGCTCAGGGGTTTGGGGGGAGCAATTTAACTCCAATGAATAGTGTCTCCTGGAAAAGTACTACACTTTGTCGCTGCAATGGGAGTCATATATGAACATGTGTGTGTGTGAAACCCCTCGCATCAGTCTCTTCTTCTGCTTTTGTGTAAATTGGACTTTAAACACATTCTCTAGGAAGTGTTTGAATGCCTCTGTTTATGGAAGCTTCTTGGCAGAAGGGGGATTTTTGTCTCTTTTGTTCAGTGAGAGAGCCCCAAGGTCTGGCATTTAATAAGTAAGTAGCAAGCTGGTTGAATGAATGAGTGAATGAGTGCGTGAGGTAAAGAAGCCTTCTGCAGCCTTCCAGGTCGAGACTGCCCCCCTCAGAAGCCTGGCTCTTGTCTAAAGTGAGGTACACCTCTCCCCCTTCCCATTGCATGCTTCCCAGTGGTCTGCCTGGGATTGAGCTGAAAAATGATTTTTCATGCACGTCATCCTCATTATATCATTATCCCTCAGAGCAAAGCTCTCTGACCACCCTGAAGACCTGTATTTAATGTGAGGAAAGGTGATTTAATGGAGTGGAGAGCGCAGCATAAAACAGACAACCCTTTCAGAATAGCAGAGCAGGCTGTCCCTCCAAGGGGAAAGGGACAAAAAGGGAAAAGAAAAGAAAAATGTCGAGCGGGTGGGGGGGGCAACTCTCACTTTCCTAATTGGCTGAAATAAGAAGTCCTTTTGGTCAGCTTCATCAGAAGACAAACCTGAAAGGGGCCCCTTGCCCTCCCCGCCAGCGCATAACTGATTTACCATGCATTTTACCTTGGAGCTGATTATGCGCTGAGTTGAGGCAGACAGGGAGAGTTTATTGACATATGGTCTCCCTTCACACATTTTGTTACAGCCAGACATCAGGGACTGAGCTGCAGGATATTAAAGGATTTGGAAGCGTTATCAAGGAATGGTACATATTTCTCAAAACCAGGGTGATATTACAAAGCTGGGTTGCTGCTACACCCGGGTGTGTTATGTGATTAAAATAATGACAATGCATCATCTTGATGGATTTTGCACCTGGGCGAATACTGAGCAGGTCTGCTGGACCACCCTTGGTCGAGAATTCACACCTAACAACCCCTTTGGTCTCAGAAGTAAATTGTGGCTGCTAGCTCACACTTGGAATCCAGGTAGGGCAATGTTTAAGCACTTCACTGTTAACCGAAAGAGCAACACTTGGAATTCACCAGCTATTCCGAGTGAGAAAGATGTGACCATGTGCTGCCACAAAGATTACAGCCTTGGAAACCTTCCGGGAGGTTCTTCCCTGGCCTACAGGGTTGCTCGAGTCAGAATTGACTTGACTTCCATGGCATTGAGCTGTTTTGAGTTTTGAATGTCTGAGTTGGAGACTTCAGGATTGCAGGAAGATTTGAGAACAGCCTGAGATATGCAGTCGACCAGCCTTGCTTGCTGCAAGGGAAGAGGAGTTGAAGCACTTACTGATGAAGTTCAAAGATGATAGTCTTCAGTATGGATTACAACTCGAGGTTAAAAGAATGAGAATCCTCACCACTGAACCAATAAGCAACATGATAAACAGAGAAAAGATTTAAATGATGAAGCATTTCATCTTACTTGGACCCATCCACAACCAACGCTCATAGAAATATCTGTAAAGAAATCACTGGATAAATTGCTTTCAGTGAATTTGCTGCAAAAGTTGTTTTAAACATTTTTTTGAACCAAGGTGACTTTGCCACCTTAAAAACTCAGGAATATCCTATCCCAATGCATGATTATTTTCATGTGGAAGCTGGAAAATGCATAAGGAAGTCCCACGAGAAGAAATGATGCATTTGAAATATGGTCCTGGTGAGGAATATTGAATACACCAAGGAACTTCTAGGAGAACAAACAAATCTATGTTGAAAGAACTACAGCATGATTGATTCTTAGAAGCGAGGATGGTGACATTTGGCTTCATGTACTTTGTGTGTTCAGGAGGGATCAATCCCTGGAGTTGGGCAGCATGCTTGGTCAAGACAAAAGGAGGACAAACCTCCACAAGATGGGTTGACACAGTGGCTCAAATGTAGGAATGGCTGTGAGAAATGCGCAGGGCAGCGTGTTGTTTTGTTCTGCTGTACATAGAGTGGCCATGAGTTGGAACCAAATTGACAGCACCTGGTTACGCAATGGACTACTGGCAAGATCAACCATTCAAAACCACCAGTCACTCAAGAGAAAGATGAGGCTTTTTTATTCCCGTAAAGAGTCACAGTGTGAGAAACTCACCGGGGGAATTCTATCACGTCGTATAGGGTCACTGTGAATCGGCATCGACTCTACGGACGTGAACGGCAACAACAATAAAAACAACAACAAAAAACGCACTAATGGTGGCTGGGTACATGCGCAGACACCCATCCACTCGCACTGGAGCTAAGTTAGTGGTTTCAGCATGAAGCTTACCTCGGTGGTTTCCAGAACTCCCTCAGGCTGAACCAATTTACACCAGGTCCTTCAAATATCCCTGGTACCCCGGGCATCTTTCATTTCCCAGAGTTGGTTGCATGACTTAAGGCTTGATGATCACGGGGTCACATGAAGGACGCCTATGTGCTCCAACCACTGCCTTCCTAGAGAGTGCTGTGGACAATTGCCTTCAAGTCAGCCAGCTCCTGACTCATGCGGACTCCATGCGCTACAGAACTCAATGTCCACTGGTCCTGCCCCATTCCTTCAATGGGTTGTAGATTTGACCCCTTGTCAGCTGGGGGGTTTTCAGTGGCTGATAGCTTGAAGGAGTTCACCAAGCCTTTCCTCCTAATCTGTCTGTAGGCAGAAAACCTCGCTAAAATCTGTTCAGCATCATAGCAATATGCCAGCCTCCACTAGCAGTTAGGTGGTAGCTGTAACAGGAGGCGCACTGGCCAAGAATCAAACCCAAATTTCCTGCATGGCTATTGAGAATTCTGCCATGGAACCACCATTTCCTCTCTCCTGGTTTCTAGTGTTTATGTATATAAGATTTCAGTACCTTCTAACAAGCAGTTAGTAAGACTGCACCACGGGTCAACTCTATTTAGCTCTTCTTCAAATTTTTCCACATGAATTATAAAGTGTGTGACAGTTGTAATATGTTTCTCTTTTTAAAAATTGCTGGGTGAACTTAAAACAGCACAAGAAAGTGCCAGCAGAGCAAAATGATACCCACCTGCTCATTTATCTTAAGAGAAGAAAAGCCGTGAATGCATTCACCCAGGTGAAAATATCATTCATGGAAAGAAGTGCCTAATGGTCACCAGGACCCATGTTTTAATCCAGGCGTGGTCATCTGATTCCAATCGATCAGACCTAGCTATAAATCACTTATATGTCTGGGTAATTAAAAGCAAATACAAATTTTCAAAAAAAATAACGTTGCATGGGATAGAAAGAGAATACATAACAACATCAGACATAAATATGCCTGAAGACAAACTCATTGTGCACATCCAGAATACATAATGGCTCTTGCTAAGATGCGTTTCCCACTAGACCCTACCCCAAGCCAGTAAAAGCCAGAAACTCTACAGTAAACTGTGGATTGTACTACTCTGAAATGGGAGCTGTGTCTCTAGACCTAATTTGGGGCTGTTCGTGCTGAGGACTCACCAATACCTGCTGCAGTGACAACAGTCAAGGTGAGAATAAGGAAATCTGGATGGCAGCCAGGATATAGGAGCACTGAGACCTCAAATTGCTTCTAGGCGAGCATGGCCTAATGGGCTTCCATTTCTGCACCTCTGGCAGGAGGAGTTTGTTCTGGAAAGTAATGGTTTCTAAGGAAGTATTTCTTAAACTTTCACAGGCATGCACTTACCCAGGTTCCTGGAAATCGGGCTGGGGGGCAAATTCTGATTTTGTGGGTTCAGGGTGGGGTCTAGGATCCAGCAGTTCTAGAGGCCCTGGTACCCTTGGGCTGTTAATCACAAGGACAGTAGTCCTAAACCACCAGCCACTCCTTGGGAGAAATATGAGGCTGTAGACTCCGGGCAAGAGTGACAGTCTGGGAAACCCACAAGGGCAGTTCTACCCTGTCCTGTAGGGTCACTATGAGTCAGCATCAACTCGATGGCATTAGCGTGGGAGAAGCTAATGCTGATGTTGCTGGTTCCTTGACCTATGATACTTTGAGTGGCAAAGTCCCAAGGGCCTTCCCGGATGTGATGGCCAAAAGCAGTAGTGTTCACCCTTGGTCATACTTTGGAACCCCTTAGGAGTTTCAAACCTCCCATTGGCCTGGCCCCATCCCAGACCAATGAAGTAAGGCTTAGTGGAAGCAAGATTCAGGTCACGGTCAGTGAGAAAGCCCCCTTGGCAATGCCAACGTACAGCCAGTGCAGAGTCGAACTGGTCGACGACTCCACATGACTCTATATACTTTGGTGAAGCCAGCTGTTTGGGCAAGGTTTTCAGAGTTATCACCCATGTAGACTTGTTGGTGATAGTGCATTAAATAGAGCACATGCAGTGCATTGCCTGAGTGGCCTATGTCATGCAACCACATCAGGGGTATGTTGAGCCAATTTCTCTGGGAGACCAAGGTATTGGCTCCATCCTGAACGTTGGCAGGGTAATGGACTGACACAGAGGAAACTCATTGTCTTTGTGGCGGTGCATTAATGGGTTCTTCACAGAAGGCCAAGTCCATGGCTGCAGATGCAGATGCTCACGGGGCTGAGGGAGCAGGTCAAATCCTATATCCGAGGTGGGTGTTTGCATATTTACATGCCCTCATTGCCATCAAGTCCATTCCTACTCACAGGCCCATGGGACTAAGGAAAATGGCCCCCGTGGGTTTCTGAGACTGTGATTCTTTAGAGGAGTAGAAAATCTCCTCTTTCTCCAGAGGAGTGGTTGGTCATTCAAACTGCTGACCTTGAGATTAACAGTCCAAATCCTGACCACTCTTGCCGTCAGAATTCTATTTATATACACAAGTATATATATATATCCTTTCCCAAAAGAACTCCACATTTTCAAATCATTCTTGACACTCATGGCCTTTTTTCCTTTATAGCCATGCCTTTGGTTGAAACACAGATATAAGAGAAATATTTATCTACTTATAGGGGTACAAATGGAGCTTTGGTGGCATAGGGTTTGCATGTTGGGCTGCTAACACCAAAGTCAGCACTTTGAAACCACCAGCCACTCCGTGGGAAGAAGAGTCTGTCTACTCCTATAAAGAGTTAAAGTCTCAGAAACTCACAGGGACAGATCTACTCTGCCTCATAGGGTCACTATGAGTCAACATCACCTCCCTGGCAGTGAGGTAGATTTTGGTTTCATAGAGATACAAGTAAGTCCTGAGCTGCTAAAGACAAGGTTGGCAGTTTGAACCCACCAGCTGCAGAGAAAGAGGAGGCTTTCTATTCCCATAAGGAGCTACAGTTTTAGAAATACCCACAGGGGAAATTTTAACCTCTCCTGTAGGATCAATATGAGTCAGAATCGACTTATCGGTGGTGAGCAAGTGGAGGGGACCCTAAACAGGTTCCGGTGGACCTTAAGAGTTCTACTAATTGTGCATGCTCTGTAAAATGTAAACCAAGATTTTACTTTTGCAAACATTATTTTTTCTAAACACGTCTAACTGTGAAACTATACTCGCATACGGGTCTTTGAACCTGGTCAGTGGTCTGGTGAAGTGAAGGGCCCTGACATCCTTTGTTGTTGTTAGTGCTGTCCAGTCATTCTGACATCACAGGGACCTTCTTGGCAACACAAGGCAGCACTGCCCGGTTCTTTGCCAGCCTCAGGGGTAGTATGTTGGAGCCCATGGTTTCAGCTACCGTGGCCACCAGTTCACCAAGGAGTTTCCTCTTTGTGCTGCTTACTAAACCCATTTCTGAGGAGTCCATACCAACTCACGGTGACGCCGTGTGGGTCAGCACCACGGGACCCCACAGAGCTTTCAAAGGCTTGTCGTTCAGAAGTCAATCAGCAGGCCTTTCTCCTGAGGGGCCTTGGATTCGAACCGCAAACCTTTTAATCAGCAGTGTTTGAGCGTGCTAACTGTTCACATTACCCGGGGACACCCAACCCTTCTTACCCTCATCGCTTCATAGGTGATCCATCTCCAATCCAAGAGGGCAGAGAAGATAGATAATACAGCCTGAGCTGCGTATGTCAGGTCCAAACTTTTCAGTGTCATGGAACAAAGAGCCAAAAACCTTGATGAAATGGCTGGGAAAACTCAGTCCAAATCATTCCAAAGAAATGAGTAGCGGTGCACTCTTGGGAACTTGCGCTGTGACAGCAGCCACCAGGAAGACCCGGGTAGTCCAGAGCCTTGTCACCCCAAATATGGTCACAGACTAGCAACATCAGGAGCTTGTTAGAAGTGCAAATTCTCAAGCCCTACACAAGGTCCACTGAACCAGCGTGTGCAATTTAACAAGACCACCAATGAATCGGGGTACCTGTGAAAACCAAACCAAACCCATACTCACTGCTGTCCAGTCGAGTCAGACTCAGAGCAGCCCTATGGGCCAGGGTAGAGCTACCACTGTGCATTCCCAAGACTGTAATTCTTTAAAGGAGCAGACAGCTTGTTGTTCTCCTTCAGAATGCCTGCTAATTTAGAACTGCTAGTTTGGTGTTGAGCAGCCCACTGCCTAACCGCTAGGCCACCAGGGCTCCTTTTGTGCTTGTGAGAGTTCGAGCAAATACCATTAGCAACTAGAGAAGAACCTGGAAGAAGAAGAGCAGGGTCAGAACTGTGAGTCCATTTGGTCATTAGCACATTTCTGTGTTTACTTATTCTGTTCCTTCCCTTGTGTATTCAGTCAACAATTCTTCTTTGAACATCACCTCTGAGCCAGGATCTGTGATATGCTAATTAAGTTGTTTTAGGAAAGGGGTCTGCCTAAGTGACTCCTGCTTCCTGGCTTTTCCTGCTTCCAGATCCCCTCTCTTTACTTCCTTCCACATTAGAAGCACATCCTTACATGTGCCGCTGATCCCTAGTTCAGGACCGGAAGTTACGTGTTGGCACGCATGCTCATAGCTCGCTCAGTGGGAGTGCAAAAAGTCAATTCCTTCAAGAGCCTAGCACAGTCTGTAAGGTTGGGATGGTGTTAAAAGTGGTGGGGTTGGTGTTAGTTCCCGTTGAGCCCATTCTGCAAAGGATGCCTTCATGTGACAGAGTAGAAATATCCCCATTGGGTTTCCTAGTCTGTCATCGTTACCAAAGGAGCCCCGGGGGGTACTTTAAGGGAAGTGTTGGACTGTCAACTGCAAAGTCAGGGGTTCACACCTACCAGCTGCTCCGCAGGAGACAGATGAAGCCCTCTGCTCCCATGAAGATTTACAGCCTCAGAATCCCATGATTGGGTCGCTATGAGCCAGGGTTGGTTCCATGACAGACCCAAAGCCCACTTTCTATCGAGTTGATTCCAACTCATGGTGATCTTATATACTTGTTGTTGTTGCTGTCGGGTGCCCTTGAGTGGTTTCTGACCCAAAGTGACCCTATGCACAACAGAACCAAACACTTCCAGGTCCTGCACCATCATCACATTTGTTCTCTGCCTGAGTCCATTGATGCAGCCATGGTGTCAATCCAGCTCGTTGAGGGCCTTCCTCTTTTGTGCTGCCCCTCCACTTTACCAAGCAGGATGTCCTTCTCCAGGCAATATGTCCAACATATTTGGGAGGCAAAATCTTGCCATATATGCTGTCAAGGGCACTCTGGCCTGACTTCTTCCAAGACAGATTAGGTTGTTCGTTTAGTAGTCCATGGCAGGGTAGAATTTTCCCTATAGGTTTCTGAGATAATGTGTCTCTATAGGAATAGATAGCTTCATCTTTCTCCCACAGTGAAGCTGGTGGGTTAGAACTCTTGACTTTGCATTTAGTAGCTCTGTGAGTAGCCCGCCATGTCACCAGAGGTCCTTTGCGTTTGATGGCAGTGGGGTGGAATGTTTACAATGGCAAGACCTTTTTCTCATGTATTGCTACTGACCGCGGTCTAAAGCCCAAGTGCTTAGCCATTGGGCCACCAGGATTCTTCGTGGTAAGGATGTGTTCCTACCAAAGTTCATGAACACTACACAGCAGTGGGGTTTTGGAACTGCTAGGTAGTTTAGCTTAGGGACTGAGGCATCCATTACACATGGTCAGCAGTCTGAGCCTTTGCCCCATGAACGAGTGGTACACTGCGCATGCTCAAAGGCTCAGGTTCCCAGCCAGGAAGGGGAGGTACACCTGGGTGTGTTCTGCACCTGAATTGGCCCACCAAGGCCAGGTGAATTCAGTTCAGCCAATGAGTTCAACCAGGGTCACCAGCACGCCCCACCTCTGGGAGTAATTTTAAAGGCATTAGCACAGAGCAGACCTCGTGACTTTCAGGGAAGCTTCTAAGGAGATGCACATTTCTGAAGAGCCCTGCAGGTGCCTTTATAAACCTGAAACTTCTTCTAATTCTCATAAAACTCACTTGGATCACAAACTAGGCTTGGAGGTGAATGCTTTCTCGTGTGTAGCCAAGGAGCAAGGTATATCTCTATCCTGAGAGATCTCACAGAACCATTGATTGCCCTGGCATGTTTTGGAGTCCTGATGGTGTCATGGTTATGCTTTGTGCAACAGTTTAAATCCACTAGCCACTCCACAAGGGAAAGATGGGGCTTTCTATTCCTATAAAGAGATACATCCTCAGTAACTCACAGGGGAATTCTACCCTGTCCTATAGGGTTGCTATGAGTCAGCATTGACTCAATGGCAGTGAGTGAGTGCCCTGGCAAGTAAGCCTTGGGTATCTACATTGACTCTCAGTTTCTGGTTAGCTTTTCACCACTTCACCCCATGAACTTGAACTGCAGTGGATGAGGGTTGGGAGCTCTGGCTCTGGGGCTGCTTGCATGAATTTTCACATCATGGCCCTGCCCGTGATGGGACCTTTGACTGTTGGGCAAATGAGCTCAAGCCCAAGTTTCCTTTTCTGCAGCATAGGCTGAGGAAGGAGATGTCTTCTTCCTTGTGTGCTAACTGACTTTTTCCAGTTAGTATGAATTAGATCTTTCCACGAGGAAGATCAGGGAGAAGGGGGAAGGATGAAGCAACTTGGATAGAGGTGAAGGCAGCGTGAGGGGTCAGAGAGAGATGAAAGGACCACCATGTCACCTTTGACTACTCTTAGTGAGGCTGGCTTGGAGTGCAGGAGACGGGGAGAGTGAGGACATGGGATAAAGGCAGTGCTCATTCATTACTTCCGGGCAGAGTTCAGCCTTTGGCATGTTTGTTGGATACTGGCGCTGTGTTCATCCAATGAAACTTCAAATTCTGTCCTCTCATTAACCCTTTGTCTCTCCTTTGTTCATGATTTAGTACTTCTATTCTCGGGTTCTCTTTAGAGCCCCAGGAAATCAGAAGTCACAAGTCACTTCTGTTTACAGAGAGGCCCCCAGCATGCAAAGGCAGGAGGGTGTGTTAACAGCACACCGGTCCAGTGGCTGGTCACGCCCATGCAGTACATTCTCCATCCCTTAGCTCAACAAAAGGAAAATCACCAAAGAAAAAAATTTTATTTTTCATGGATATTTAAGTCACAAAATCAGAACCCCTCCAGATATTCTGTAAGGGTGCGTGTATCTATGTGTGTGTGTGTAAAAAGGAAAAAAAATCAGAATCCCTCTAGCAATTCAGCATGGGTGTATATATGTGTGTGTGTGTGTGTGTGCATGTATGAAAAAAAGGAAATGAAATCCGAAGCCCCCTAGAGATTCTGCAAAGGTGTAAGCGTGTTTATGTGTTTGTAAAAAAGCCACGAAGTCAGAGCCCACTAGAGGTAATGTAGGGATAGTAGTGTGAGTGTGTGTGTGTGTGTGTGTGCGTGTGTGTGTGTGAAAAGGACACGAAGTCAGAAGCTCTCTAGATATTCTGCAAAGTTGTGAGTGTGTGTGTGTGTGTTTACATATAAAAAGACACGATGTCAGAACCCTCCAGAGATTCTGCAAAGGTGTTTGTGTGTGTGTGTGTGTGTGTGTGTGTGTATAAAAAGGAAACGAAGTCAGAAAATATCCAGAGATTCTGCAAGGGTGTGTGTGTGTGTATGTAAAAAGGACACGACGTTAGAAGTCCTACAGAGATTCTCCAAGGGTGTGCGTGTGTGTGGGTGTGTATGTAAAAATGACACGAATCAGAATCCCTCTAAAGATTCTGCAAGGATGTGTGTGTGTGTATGTGTGTGGGTAAGAAGGACATGACGTCAGAAGCCCTCCAGATATTCTTCAAGGGTATGAGTGTGTGTGTGTGTGTGTGTGAGTAAAAAGGACACGAAGTAAGTAGCCCTCCAGAGATTCTGCAAGGGTGCGTGTATGTGTGTTGTGTGTAAAAATGACATAAACTCAGAAGCCTTCCTGGTATTCTGCAAGGGTGTGAGTGTGAGTGTGTGGGTGTGTGTGTATGTGAGTAAAAAGGGCACGAAGTAAGTAGCCCTCCAGAGATTCTGAAAAGGTGCATGTATGTGTGTGTGTGTGTGTGTGTGTGTGTGTGTGTGTAAAAAAAGGAAACAAAATCAGAAGCCCTCTGGTGATTCTGCAAAGGTGTGTGTGTGTGTGTGTGTGTGTGTGTGTGTGTGTGTGTGTGTAAAAAGCCACGAAGTCAGAACCACTCCAGAGATTCTGCCAGGGTGTGTGTGTGTGTGTGTGTGTGTGTGTGTGTGTGTAAAAAAGGACACGATGTCAGAATCCTTTAGAGATTCTTCAACAGTTTGTGCGTGTGAGAGTTTTTAAAAAGGACTCAAAGTCAGAAGTTCTCCAATGGTTCTGCCAGGGTGTGTGTGTGTGTGTGTGTGTGTGTGTGTGTGTGTGTGTGTGTGTAAAAAAGACACGAAGTCAGAAGCCCTTCAGAGCTTGTGCAAGGGTGCTTGAATATGTGTGTGTGTTTGGGTAAAAAGGACATTAAGTCAAAAGTCCTCCAGAGATTCTGCAAGGGTGTGAGTATGTGTGTATTTTTGTGTGGAAAAAGAACACGACCTCAGAAGCCCTCCAGAGATTCTGCAACGGTATGAGTGTGAGTGTGTTTTTGTGTATGTACATAGGACAGGAAATCAGAAGGCCTCCAGAGATTCTGTAAGGGTGCGTGTATGTGTGTGTGTGTGTGTGTAAAAATGACATAAACTCAGGAGCCTTCCTGGTTTTCTGCAAGGGTGTGAGTATGTGTGTGTTTGTGTGTGTAAAAAGGACATGAAGTCAGAAGCCCTGTAGAGATTCTGCAAGGATGTGTGCATGTGTGTATGTAAAAAGGACACGAGGTTTGAGCACCTCCAGAGATTTAGCAAGGGTTTACGTGTGTGTGTAAAAAGGACACGAAGTCAGAAGCCCTCCAGATATTCTGCAAGGGTGTGTGTATGTGTGTGTGTGTGTAAAAGGACACGATGTCAGAATCCTTTAGAGATTCTTCAACAGTTTGTGCGTGTGAGAGTTTTTAAAAAGGACTCAAAGTCAGAACTTCTTCAATGGTTCTGCCAGGGTGTGTGTGTGTGTGTGTGTGTGTGTGTGTGTGTGTGTGTGTGTAAAAAGGACATGAAGTCAGAAGCCCTCCGGAGATTCGGCAAGGGTATGAGTGTGAGTGTGTGTGTGTAAAAATGAGACAAAATCAGAAGTCCTGAAGAGAATCTGCAATGGTATGAGTGTGTGACTGTGTAAGGACATGAACAGAAGCCCTCCAGAGATTCTGTAAGGGTGTGTGTATGTGTGTGTGCGTGTGTAAAAAGGTCATGAATTCAAACCCACTCCAGAGATTCTGCATGGGTGTGAGTGTGTGTGTGTGTGAGTGTTAGTGTGTGTGTGTGTGTGTGAAAAAAGAACACGAATCAGAAGACATCAAGAGATTTTGCAAGGGTATGTGTGTGAAAGTGTGTGTGTGTGTGTGTGTGTAAAAAGGACACGAAGTCAGAAGCCCTCCAGATGTTCAGCAAGGGTGTGGTGTGTGTGTGTGTAAAAAGGACACGAAGTCAGAAGCCCTGCAGATATTATGCAAGTATGTGTGTGTGTAAAAAGAACACTACGTCAGAATCCCTCCAGAGATTCTGCAAGAGTGTGAGTGTGTGTGTTAAAAGGACACGTCAGAAGCCTTCCAGAGATTGTGCAAGGGTGCGTGTATGTATGTGTATGTGTGTAAAAAGACAGGAAGTCAGAAACACTATAGTGATTCTGCCTTGGTATGAGTGTGAGTGTGTTTGTGTGTGTGTAAAAGGAAACAAAATCAGAAGTCCTCTAGTGATTCTGCAAGGGTGTGTATGTGTGTGTGCTTGTGTAAAAAGACACGAATTCAAGCGCTACAGAGATTCTGTAAGGGTGTGTACGTGTGAGTGTGTAAAAAGGACACGAAGTCAGAAGCCCTCTAGAGATTTTTTAACAGTGTGTGAAGGTGAGAGTTTTTAAAAAGGACAAAGGTCGGAAGTTCTCCACAGGTTATGCCAGGGTGTGTGTGTGTGTCTAAAAAGGACACGAAATCAGAAGTCCTCCAGAGATTCTGCAGGGGTGCATGCATGTGTGAATGTGTCTGTGTGAGGGTGTAAAAAGGACACGAAGTCAGAAGCCCTCCAGATGTTCTGCAAGGGTGTGTGTGTGGGGGGGGGTGGGGGTAAAAAGGACACGACATCAGAATCCCTCCAGAGGTTCTGCAATGGTGTGAATGTATGTATATATGTAAAAAGGACATGAAATCAGAAGCCCTGTAGAGATTCGGCAAGGGTGTGAGTGTGTGTCTGTGTGTGTGTGTGTAAAAAGGACATGAAGTCAGAAGCCCTCCAGAGATTCGGCAAGGGTATGAGTGTGAGTGTGTGTGTGTGTGTAAGATGAGACAAAGTCAGAAGTCCTGCATAGAATCTGCAAGGTGTGTGAGTGTGTAAGAAGGACACGATTGTAGAAGCCATCCAGAGATTCTGCAAGGATGTGCATGTGTGTGTATAAAGGACACGATGTCAGAGGCCTTCCAGAGATTCTTCAAGGTTATGTGTGTGAGTGTGTGTAAAAAGGACACGAAGTCAGAAGCCATCTAAAGATTCTGCAAGGGAGCGTGTATGTGTTTGTTTGTGTATGTGTTGGGAAAAAATGACATGAAGTGCGAAGCCATAAGGAGATTCTGGAAAGTTATGAGTGTGAGTGTGTGTGTTTGTGGTTGTAAAAGTTCTCGATTTCAGAAGCCCACTATAGATTCTGCAAGGTTGTGTGTGTGTGTGCGTGTGTAAAAAGACACACGAATTCAAGTGCTACAGAGATTCTGTAAGGGTGTGTATGTGTGAGTGTGTAAAAAGGACACAAAGTCAGAAGCCCTCTAGAGATTCTTCAACAGTGTGTGAGGGTTAGAGTTTTTGAAAAGGACAAAGGTCGGAAGTTCTCCAGAGGTTCTGCCAGGGTGTGTGTGTGTATGTGTGTGTGTCTAAAAAGGACATGAAATCAGAAGTCCTCCAGAAATTCTGCAAGGGTGCATGCATGTGTGTATGTGTCTGTTTGAGTGTGTAAAAACGACATGAAGTCAGAAACCCTCAAGATGTTCTGTAAGGGTGTGTGTGTGTGTGTGTGTGTGTGTGTGTGTGTGTGTGTGTGTGTAAAAAGGACACGACATCAGAATCCCTCCAGAGATTCTGCAATGATGTGAATGTATGTGTATATGTAAAAAGACCTTGAAATCAGAAGCCCTGTAGAGATTCGGCAAGGGTGTGAGTGTGTGTGTGTGTGTGTGTGTGTGTGTGTGTAAAAACGACATGAAGTCAGAAGACCTCCAGAGATTCGGCAAAGGTATGTGTGTGAATGTGTGTGTGTGTGTGTAAAAAGGACACGAAGTAAGAATACCTCCAGAGATTGTGCAAGGGTGCGTGTTTGTGTGTATGTGTGTAAAAAGGACACAAAATCAGAAGCCCTCTAGAGATTCTGGAAAGATCTGAGTGTGTGTGTATATAAAAATGACACGAAGACAGAACCCTCCAGAGATTATGCAAAGTGTGTGTGTGTGTGTGTGTGAGTGTGTAAAAAGGACACGAAGTCAGAAGCCCCGTTGACATTCTACAAGGGTGTGTATGTGTGTGTGTGTGTGTAAAAAGGACACGAAGTCAGAAGCCCTCCAGAGATTCTGCAAGGTTGTGAGTGTGTGTGTGTAAAAAGGACATGAAGTCAGAAGCCCACTAGAGATTCTGCAAGGCTGTGTGTGTGTGTGTGTGTGTTTGTAAAAAGGACATGATGTCAGAAGCCCTCTAGAGATTCTGCAAGGGTGTTTTGTTTGTTTGTGTGTGTGTGTGTAAAAAGGAAACGAATTCAGAAGCCCTCCTGATATTCTGCAATTGTGAGTGTGTGTGTGTGTGTGTAAAAAGGACAAGAAGTCAGACGCCCTCCAGATATTCGTCAAGGATGTGGTGTGTGCGTGTGTGTTTGTAAAAAAGACACGAATTCAGAAGCCCCTTTGATATTCTGCAAGGGTGTGTGTATGTGTGAAAAGGACACGACGTTAGAAGCCCTCCAGAGATTCTGCAAGGTTTGAATGTGTGTGTGTGTAAAGAGGACATGACCTTAGAAGCCCTTTAGAGATTCTGAAAGTGTGTGTGTGGGTGTTTAAAAAGGACATTAAGTCAGAAGCCCTCTATAGATTCTGCAAGGGTGTGTGTGATTGTGTAAAAAGGACATGAAGTAAGAAGATCTTTAGAGATTCTGCAAGGGTGTGTGTGTGTGTGTGTGTGTGTGTGTGTGTGTGTGTGTGAAAAGGAGAAAAAATCAGAAGCCTTCTAATGATTCTGCCTGGGTATGAGTGTGAGTGTGTGTGTTTGTGTGTGTAAAAGGAAACAAAATCAGAAGCCCTCTAGTGATTCTGCAAGGGTGTGTGTGCCTGTGTGTGTGTGTGCGTGTGTAAAAAGACACACGAATTCAACCGCTACAGAGATTCTGTAAGGGTGTGTATGTGTGAGTGTGTAAAAAGGACACGAAGTCAGAAGACCTCTAGAGATTCTTCAACAGTGTGTGCGGGTGAGAGTTTTTAAAAAGGACAAAGTTCGGAAGTTCTCCAGAGGTTCTGCCAGGGTGTGTGTGTGTGTATGTGTGTGTGTCTAAAAAGGACATCAAATCAGAAGTCCTCCAGAGATTCTGCAAGGGTGCATGCATGTGTGTATGTGTCTGTGTGTGTAAAAAGGACAGTAAATCAGAAGCCTTTTAGAGATTCTGCAACGTTTATGTGTGTTTGTGTGTAAAAAGGACACGAAGTCAGAAGCCCTCTAGTGATTCTGCCTGGGTGTGAGTGTGAGTGTGTGTGTGTGTGTGTGTGTGTAAACGGAAACAAAATCAGAAGCCCTCTAGTGATTCTGCAAGGGTGTGTGTGCCTGTTTGTGTGTGTGCGTGTGTAAAAAGACACGAATATAAGCGCTACAGAGATTTTGTAAGGGTGTGTATATGTGAGTGTGTAAAAAGGACACAAAGTCAGAAGCCCTCCAGATGTTCAGCAAGGGTGTGTGTGTGTGTGTGTGTATGTGTGTGTGTGTGTGTGTGTGTAAAAAGGACAAGACATCAGAATCCCTCCAGAGATTCTGCAATGTTGTGAATGTATGTGTATATGTAAAAAGGACTTGAAATCAGAAGCCATGTAGAGATTTGGCAAGGGTGTGAGTGTGTGTGTGTGTGTATATGTGTTTGTGTGTAAAAAGGACATGAAGTCAGAAGCCCTCCATAGATTCGGCAAGAATATGAGTGTGTGTGTGTATGTGTAAAAGTGAGACAAAATCAGAAGTCCTGCAGAGAATCTGCAATGGTATGAGTGTGTGAGTGTGTAAGACGGACACGAACAGAAGCCTCCAGAGATTCTGCAAGGGTGTGTGTGCGTGTATGTCAAAAGGACACGAAGTTAGAAGCCCTACAGAGATATTCCAAGGGTGTGCGTGTGTGTTTGTGTGTTTGTAAAAATGACAAGAACCAGAAGCCCTACAGAGATTCTTGAAGAGTATCAGTGTGAGTATATATGTGTAAAATGGACACGAAGTCAAAACCCTCCAAAGATTCTGCAAGGATGTGTGTGTGTAAGAAGGACACACGTCAGAAGCCCTGCAGATATTCTTCAAGGGTGTGAGTGTGTGTGTGTGAGTGAAAAGGACACGAAGTAAGTAGCCCTACAGAGATTCTGAAAAGGTGCGGGTATGTGTGTGTATGTGTGTGTGTGTGTGTGTGTGTGTGTGTGTGTAAAAAAGGACAGATGTCAGAGTCCTTTAGAGATTCTTCAACAGTGTGTGCATGTGAGAGTGTTTAAAAAGACTCAACGTCAAAAGTTCTCCAGAGGTTCTGCCAGGGTGTGTGTGTGTGTGTGTGTGTGTGTGTGTGTGTGTGTGTGTGTAAAAAAGACACGAAGTCAGAAGCCCTTCAGAACTTGTGAAAGGGTGCTTGAATATGTGTGTGTGTTTGGGTAAAAAGGACATTAAGTCAAAAGTCCTCCAGAGATTCTACAAGGGTGTGAGTGTGTGTGTTTTTTTTTGTGGAAAAAGAACACGACCTCAGAAGCCCGCCAGAGATTCTGCAACGGTATGAGTGTGAGTGTGTCTGTGTGTGCGTGTGAGTAAAAAGCACACGAAGTAAGTAGCCCTCCAGAGATTCTGAAAGCGTGCATGCATGTGTGCATATGTGTGTGTGAGTGTGTAAGAAGGACACGAAGTCAGAAGCCTTCCTGATATTCTGCAAGGGTGTGTGTGTGTGTGTGTGTGTGTGTATGTGTGTGTGTAAAAAGGACCCGAAGTCAGAAGCCCTCCTGATATTCTGCAAGGGTGTGTTTGTGTGTGTGTGTGTGTGTTTGTAAAAAGGACACGAAGTCAGAAGCCCTGCAGATATTATGCAATTGTGTGTGTATGTGTGTGTGAAAAGAACATGATGTTAGAAACCCTCCAGAGATTCAGCAAGGTGTGGATGTCTGTGTGTAAAAAGGACACGAAGTCAGAAGTCCTCTAGAGATTCAGCAATGGAATGTGTGTGTGTGTGTTACAGGAACACAAAGTCAGAAGCCCTATAGCGATTCTGCCAAGGTTTGTGTGTGTGTACAAAGGACAGGAAATCAGAAGCCCTTCAGAGATTCTGCAAGGTTGTGTGTGTATTTGTGTGGGTGAATAGGACACCAAATCAGAAGCCTTCTACATTTGCAACGGTATATATGTGTGTGTGTGTGTAAAAAGCCACGAAGTCAGAAGCCCTCCAGAGATTCTGCTAGGGTGTGTGTGTGTGAGTGTGTAAAAAGCCACGATCTCAGAGTCCTTTAGAGATTCTTCAACAGTGTGTGCGTGTGAGAGTGATTAAAAAGGACTCAAAGTCAGAAGTTCTCCAGAGGTTCTGCCAGGGTGTGTGTGTGTGTGTGTGTGTGTGTGTGTGTGTGTAAAAAAGACACAAAGTCAGAAGCCCTTCAGAGATTGTGCAAGGGTGCTTGAATATGTGTGTGTGTTTGGGTAAAAAGGACATGAAGTCAGAAGCCCTCCAGATTTCTGCAAGGGTGCGTATGTGTGTGTGTGTGTGTGTGTGGGTGTAAAAAGGACACGGCATTAGAATCAATCCAGAGATTCTGCAATGGTATGAGTGTGAGTGTGTGTTTTTTTGTGTACAATGGATAGGAAATCAGCAGGCCTCCAGAGATTCTTTAAGGGTGAGTGTGTGTGTGTGTGTGTGTGTGTGTGTGTAAAAATGACATAAACTCAGGAGCCTTCCTGCTCTTATGCAAGGGTGTGAGTCTGTGTTTTTGTGTGTGCAAAAAGGACATGAAGTCAGAAGCCCTGTAGATATTCAGCAAGGGTGTGTGCATGTGTGTATGTAAAAAGGACACGAGATGTGAGCCCCTCCAGAGATTCAGCAAGGGTTTGCGTGTGTGTGTAAAAAGGACACGAAGTCAGAAGCCCTCCAGATGTTCTGCAAGGGTGTGTGTATGTGTGTGTGTGTGTGTGTTTGTGGGTGGGTGGGTGTAAAAAGGACACGACATCAGAATCATTCCAGAGATTCTGCAATGGTGTGTGTGCGTGTATGTCAAAAGGACACGAAGTTAGAAGCCCTACAGAGATATTCCAAGGGTGTGCGTGTGTGTTTGTGTGTTTGTAAAAATGACAAGAACCAGAAGCCCTACAGAGATTCTTGAAGAGTATCAGTGTGAGTATATATGTGTAAAATGGACACGAAGTCAAAACCCTCCAAAGATTCTGCAAGGATGTGTGTGTGTAAGAAGGACACACGTCAGAAGCCCTGCAGATATTCTTCAAGGGTGTGAGTGTGTGTGTGTGAGTGAAAAGGACACGAAGTAAGTAGCCCTACAGAGATTCTGAAAAGGTGCGGGTATGTGTGTGTATGTGTGTGTGTGTGTGTGTGTGTGTGTGTGTGTAAAAAAGGACAGATGTCAGAGTCCTTTAGAGATTCTTCAACAGTGTGTGCATGTGAGAGTGTTTAAAAAGACTCAACGTCAAAAGTTCTCCAGAGGTTCTGCCAGGGTGTGTGTGTGTGTGTGTGTGTGTGTGTGTGTGTGTGTGTGTGTAAAAAAGACACGAAGTCAGAAGCCCTTCAGAACTTGTGAAAGGGTGCTTGAATATGTGTGTGTGTTTGGGTAAAAAGGACATTAAGTCAAAAGTCCTCCAGAGATTCTACAAGGGTGTGAGTGTGTGTGTTTTTTTGTGTGGAAAAAGAACACGACCTCAGAAGCCCGCCAGAGATTCTGCAACGGTATGAGTGTGAGTGTGTCTGTGTGTGCGTGTGAGTAAAAAGCACACGAAGTAAGTAGCCCTCCAGAGATTCTGAAAGCGTGCATGCATGTGTGCATATGTGTGTGTGAGTGTGTAAGAAGGACACGAAGTCAGAAGCCTTCCTGATATTCTGCAAGGGTGTGTGTGTGTGTGTGTGTGTGTGTGTATGTGTGTGTGTAAAAAGGACCCGAAGTCAGAAGCCCTCCTGATATTCTGCAAGGGTGTGTTTGTGTGTGTGTGTGTGTGTTTGTAAAAAGGACACGAAGTCAGAAGCCCTGCAGATATTATGCAATTGTGTGTGTATGTGTGTGTGAAAAGAACATGATGTTAGAAACCCTCCAGAGATTCAGCAAGGTGTGGATGTCTGTGTGTAAAAAGGACACGAAGTCAGAAGTCCTCTAGAGATTCAGCAATGGAATGTGTGTGTGTGTGTTACAGGAACACAAAGTCAGAAGCCCTATAGCGATTCTGCCAAGGTTTGTGTGTGTGTACAAAGGACAGGAAATCAGAAGCCCTTCAGAGATTCTGCAAGGTTGTGTGTGTATTTGTGTGGGTGAATAGGACACCAAATCAGAAGCCTTCTACATTTGCAACGGTATATATGTGTGTGTGTGTGTAAAAAGCCACGAAGTCAGAAGCCCTCCAGAGATTCTGCTAGGGTGTGTGTGTGTGAGTGTGTAAAAAGCCACGATCTCAGAGTCCTTTAGAGATTCTTCAACAGTGTGTGCGTGTGAGAGTGATTAAAAAGGACTCAAAGTCAGAAGTTCTCCAGAGGTTCTGCCAGGGTGTGTGTGTGTGTGTGTGTGTGTGTGTGTGTGTGTAAAAAAGACACAAAGTCAGAAGCCCTTCAGAGATTGTGCAAGGGTGCTTGAATATGTGTGTGTGTTTGGGTAAAAAGGACATGAAGTCAGAAGCCCTCCAGATTTCTGCAAGGGTGTGTGTATGTGTGTGTGTGTGTGTGTGTGTGGGTGTAAAAAGGACACGGCATTAGAATCAATCCAGAGATTCTGCAATGGTATGAGTGTGAGTGTGTGTTTTTTTGTGTACAATGGATAGGAAATCAGCAGGCCTCCAGAGATTCTTTAAGGGTGAGTGTGTGTGTGTGTGTGTGTGTGTGTGTGTAAAAATGACATAAACTCAGGAGCCTTCCTGCTCTTATGCAAGGGTGTGAGTCTGTGTTTTTGTGTGTGCAAAAAGGACATGAAGTCAGAAGCCCTGTAGATATTCAGCAAGGGTGTGTGCATGTGTGTATGTAAAAAGGACACGAGATGTGAGCCCCTCCAGAGATTCAGCAAGGGTTTGCGTGTGTGTGTAAAAAGGACACGAAGTCAGAAGCCCTCCAGATGTTCTGCAAGGGTGTGTGTATGTGTGTGTGTGTGTGTGTTTGTGGGTGGGTGGGTGTAAAAAGGACACGACATCAGAATCATTCCAGAGATTCTGCAATGGTGTGAATGTATGTGTATATGTAAAAATGATTTGAAATCAGAAGCCCTGTAGAGATTCGGCAAGGGTGTGAGTGTGTGTGTGTGTGTGTGTGTGTGTGTAAAAATGACATGAAGTCAGAAGCCCTCCAATGATTCTGCAAGTGTATGAGTGTGGGTGTGTGTGTATGTGTGTGTAAAAAGTACAAGAAGTCAGAAGCCCTCCAGAGATTCTGCAAGTGTGTGTGAGTGTGGGTTTGTGTGTAAAATGGATGCGAATCAGAAGCCCTCAGAGATTCTGCAAGGGTGAGTGTATGTGAGTGTGTGTGGAAAAAGGACCCGAAGTCAGAAGCCCTCTAGAGTTTCAGCAAGGGTATGATTGTGAGTGTGTGTGTGTGTGTAAAAGAAAACAAAATTAGAAGTCCTCTAGTGATTCTGCAAGGGTGTGTGTGTGTGTGTGTGTGTGTGTGTGTGTGTGTGTGTGTGTGTAAAAAGACACGAAGTAAAGCGGCCAGAGATTCTGTAAGGGTGTGTGTGTGTGAGTGTGTAAAGAGAACACGAAGTCAGAAGCCCTCTAGAGATTGTTCAACAGAGTGTGTGGGTGAGAGTGTTTAAAAAGGACAAAATTCAGAAGTGCTCCAGAAGTTCTTCCAGGGTGTGTGTGTATGTGTGTGTGTCTAAAAAGGACACGAAATCAGAAGCCCTCCAGAGATTCTGCAAAGGTTTGTGCATTTGTTTGTGTGAGTGTGTAAAAAGAACACGAATCAGTAGCCCTCCAGATATTCTGCAAGGGTGTGTGTGTGTGTAAAAAGGACACGACGTCAGAATCCCTCCAGAGATTCTGCAAGGTTGTGAGTGTGTGTAAAAAGGACACGACTTCAGAAGCCCTCCAGAGATTTCACAAGGGTGTGAGTGTGTGTGTGTGTCAGTGTGTGGAAAAAGAACACGAAGTCAGAAGCCCTCTAGAGATTCTGCAAGGGTGTGTGTGTGTTTGTAAAAAGGACACGAAGTCAGAAGCCCTGCAGATATTATGTAAGGTTGTGTGTGTGTAAAAAGAACACTACATCAGACGCCCTCCATAGATTCTGCAAGAGTGTGAGTGTGTGTGTGTGTGTGTGTGTGTGTTAAAAGGACACGATATCAGAAGCCCTCCAGAGATTTAGCAAAAGAGTGAGTATGCGTGGGTTTTTGTGTGTGTAAAAAGGACACGACGTCAGAAGCCCTAAAGAGTTCTGCAAGTGTACGAGTGTAAATGTGTTTGCGTGTGTGTAAAAAGTACACGAAGCCACAAGTCCTCTAGAGATTCTGCAACGTTATGTTTGTGTGTGTGTGTTAAAGGAACACGAAGTCAGAAGCCCTGAAGAGATTCTGCCAAGATTTGTGTGTGTGTATAAAGGACACGAAATCAGAATCCCTCTAGAGATTCTGCAAGGTTGTGTGTGTGAAAAGGCCACCAAATCAGGAGCATTCTAGAGATTCTGCAATGGTGTGTATGTGTGTGTTTGTGTGTAAAAAGGAGAAGTCAGAAGCCCTCCAATGATTCTGCAAGTGTATGAGTGTGAGTGTGTGTGTATGTGTGTGTAAAAAGTACAAGAAGTCAGAAGCCCTCCAGAGATTCTGCAAGTGTGTGAGAGTGTGGGTTTGTGTGTAAAATGGATGCGAATCAGAAGCCCTCCAGAGATTCTGCAAGGGTGACTGTATGTGAGTGTGTGTGGAAAAAGGACCCGAAGTCAGAAGCCCTCTAGAGATTCTGCAAGGGTATGATTGTGAGTGTGTGTGTGTGTGTGTAAAAGAAAACAAAATTAGAAGTCCTCTAGTGATTCTGCAAGGGTGTGTGTGTGTGTGTGTGTGTGTGTGTGTGTGTGTGTGTAAAAAGACACGAAGTAAAGCGGCCAGAGATTCTGTAAGGGTGTGTGTGTGTGAGTGTGTAAAGAGAACACAAAGTCAGAAGCCCTCTAGAGATTCTTCAACAGAGTGTGTGGGTGAGAGTGTTTAAAAAGGACAAAATTCAGAAGTGCTCCAGAAGTTCTTCCAGGGCGTGTGTGTATGTGTGTGTGTCTAAAAAGGACACGAAATCAGAAGCCCTCCAGAGATTCTGCAAAGGTCTGTGCATTTGTGTGTGTGAGTGTGTAAAAAGAACACGAATCAGTAGCCCTCCAGATATTCTGCAAGGGTGTGTCTGTGTGAAAAGGACACGACGTCAGAATCCCTCCAGAAATTCTGCAAGGTTGTGAGTGTGTGTAAAAAGGACACGACTTCAGAAGCCCTCCAGAGATTTCACAAGGGTGTGAGTGTGTGTGTGTGTGTGTGTGTAAAAAGAACACGAAGTCAGAAGACATCCAAAGATTCTGCAAGGGTGTTAGTGTGTGGAAAAAGAACACGAAGTCAGAAGCCCTCTAGAGATTCTGCAAGGGTGTGTGTGTGTTTGTAAAAAGGACACGAAGTCAGAAGCCCTGCAGATATTATGTAAGGTTGTGTGTGTGTAAAAAGAACACTACGTCAGAAGCCCTCCATAGATTCTGCAAGAGTGTGAGTGTGTGTGTGTGTGTTAAAAGGACACGATGTCAGAAGCCCTCCAGAGATTTAGCAAAAGAGTGAGTTTGTGTGGGTTTTTGTGTGTGTAAAAAGGACACGACCTCAGAAGCCCTAAAGAGTTCTGCAAGGGTACGTGTGTAAATGTGTTTGCGTGTATGTAAAAAGTACACGAAGCCACAAGTCCTCTAGAGATTCTGCAACGTTATGTTTGTGTGTGTGTGTGTTAAAGGAACACGAAGTCAGAAGCCCTGAAGAGATTCTGCCAAGATTTGTGTGTGTTTATAAAGGACACGAAATCAGAATCCCTCTTGAGATTCTTCAAGGTTGTGTGTTTGAAAAGGCCACCAAATCAGGAGCATTCTAGAGATTCTGCAATGGTGTGTATGTGTGTGTTTGTGTGTAAGAAGGAGAAGAAGTCAGAAGCCCTGTTGACATTCTACAAGGGTGTGTGTGTGTGTGTGTGTGTGTTGTGTGTGTGTGTGTAAAAAGGACACGAAGTCAGAAGCCCTCCAGAGATTCTGCAAGGTTGTGAGTGTGTTTGTGTAAAAAGGACATGAAGTCAGAAGCCCACTAGAGATTCTGCAAGGCTGTGTGTGTGTGTGTGTGTTTGTAAAAAGGACATGATGTCAGAAGCCCTCTAGTGATTCTGCAAGGGTGTTTTGTTTGTTTTTGTGTGTGTGTGTGTAAAAAGGAAACGAATTCAGAAGCCCTCCTGATATTCTGCAATTGTGAGTGTGTGTGTGTGTGTGTGTCTGTGTAAAAAGGACAAGAAGTCAGACGCCCTCCAGATATTCTTCAAGGATGTGGTGTGTGCGTGTGTGTTTGTAAAAAAGACACGAATTCAGAAGCCCCTTTGATATTCTGCAAGGGTGTGTGTATGTGTGAAAAGGACACGACGTTAGAAGCCCTCCAGAGATTCTGCAAGGTTTGAATGTGTGTGTGTGTAAAGAGGACATGACCTTAGAAGCCCTTTAGAGATTCTGAAAGTGTGTGTGTGGGTGTGTAAAAAGGACATTAAGTCAGAAGCCCTCTATAGATTCTGCAAGGGTGTGTGTGATTGTGTAAAAAGGACATGAAGTAAGAAGATCTTTAGAGATTCTGCAAGGGTGTGTGTGTGTGTGTGTGTGTGTGTGTATGTGTGTGAAAAGGAGAAAAAATCAGAAGCCTTCTAATGATTCTGCCTGGGTATGAGTGTGAGTGTGTGTGTTTGTGTGTGTAAAAGGAAACAAAATCAGAAGCCCTCTAGTGATTCTGCAAGGGTGTGTGTGCCTGTGTGTGTGTGCGTGTGTAAAAAGACACACGAATTCAACCGCTACAGAGATTCTGTAAGGGTGTGTATGTGTGAGTGTGTAAAAAGGACACGAAGTCAGAAGCCCTCTAGAGATTCTTCAACAGTGTGTGCGGGTGAGAGTTTTTAAAAAGGACAAAGTTCGGAAGTTCTCCAGAGGTTCTGCCAGGGTGTGTGTGTGTGTATGTGTGTGTGTCTAAAAAGGACATCAAATCAGAAGTCCTCCAGAGATTCTGCAAGGGTGCATGCATGTGTGTATGTGTGTGTGTGAGTGTGTAAGAAGGACACGAAGTCAGAAGCCTTCCTGATATTCTGCAAGGGTGTGTGTGTGTGTGTGTGTGTGTGTATGTGTGTGTGTAAAAAGGACCCGAAGTCAGAAGCCCTCCTGATATTCTGCAAGGGTGTGTGTGTGTGTTTGTAAAAAGGACACGAAGTCAGAAGCCCTGCAGATATTATGCAATTGTGTGTGTGTGTGTGTGTGTGTGAAAAGAACATTATGTTAGAAACCCTCCAGAGATTCAGCAAGGTGTGGATGTCTGTGTGTAAAAAGGACACGAAGTCAGAAGTCCTCTAGAGATTCAGCAATGGAATGTGTGTGTGTGTGTGTTAAAGGAACACAAAGTCAGAAGCCCTATAGCGATTCTGCCAAGGTTTGTGTGTGTGTACAAAGGACAGGAAATCAGAAGCCCTTCAGAGATTCTGCAAGGTTGTGTGTTTATTTGTGGGGGGAATAGGACACCAAATCAGAAGCCTTCTACATTTGCAACGGTATATATGTGTGTGTGTGTAAAAAGCCACGAAGTCAGAAGCCCTCCAGAATTCTGCTAGGGTGTGTGTGTGTGAGTGTGTAAAAAGCCACGATCTCAGAGTCCTTTAGAGATTCTTCAACAGTGTGTGCGTGTGAGAGTGATTAAAAAGGACTCAAAGTCAGAAGTTCTCCAGAGGTTCTGCCAGGGTGTATGTGTGTGTGTGTGTGTGTGTGTGTGTGTGTGTGTGTGTGTGTGTGTAAAAAAGACACGAAGTCAGAAGCCCTTCAGAGATTGTGCAAGGGTGCTTGAATATGTGTGTGTGTTTGGGTAAAAAGGACATGAAGTCAGAAGCCCTCCAGATTTCTGCAAGGGTGTGTGTGTGTGTGTGTGTGTGTGTGTGTGTGTGTGTGTGTGTGTGTAAAAAAGACACGGCATCAGAATCCTTCCAGAGATTCTGCAATGGTATGAGTGTGAGTGTGTGTTGTTTTGTGTACAATGGATAGGAAATCAGCAGGCCTCCAGAGATTCTTTAAGGGTGAGTGTGTGTGTGTGTGTGTGTGTGTAAAAATGACATAAACTCAGGAGCCTTCCTGCTCTTATGCAAGGGTGTGAGTCTGTGTTTTTGTGTGTGCAAAAAGGACATGAAGTCAGAAGCCCTGTAGATATTCAGCAAGGGTGTGTGCATGTGTGTATGTAAAAAGAACACGAGATGTGAGCCCCTCCAGAGATTCAGCAAGGGTTTGCGTGTGTGTGTAAAAAGGACACGAAGTCAGAAGCCCTCCAGATGTTCTGCAAGGGTGTGTGTATGTGTGTGTGTGTGTGTTTGTGGGTGGGTGGGTGTAAAAAGGACACGACATCAGAATCATTCCAGAGATTCTGCAATGGTGTGACTGTATGTGTATATGTAAAAATGATTTGAAATCAGAAGCCCTGTAGAGATTCGGCAAGGGTGTGAGTGTGTGTGTGTGTGTGTAAAAATGACATGAAGTCAGAAGCCCTCCAGAGATTCGGCAAGGGTATGAGTGTGAGTGTCTGTGTGTGTGTAAAAATGAGACGAAGTCAGAAGTCCTGCAGAAAATCTGCAAGGGTTTGAGTGTGTGAGTGTGTATGAAGGTCACGAACAGAAGCTCTCCAGAGATTCTGCTAGGGTGTGTGTGCATGTGTAAAAAGGTCATGAATAAAAACCCTATCCAGAGATTCTGCAAGGGTGTTAGTGTGTGTGCGTGTGTGTGTGTGTGTGTGTGTGTGTGTAAAAAGCACACGAAGTCAGAAGACATCCAGAGATTCTGCAAGGGTGTTAGTGTGTGGAAAAAGAACACGAAGTCAGAAGCCCTCTAGAGATTCTGCAAGGGTGTGTGTGTGTTTGTAAAAAGGACACGAAGTCAGAAGCCCTGCAGATATTATGTAAGGTTGTGTGTGTGTGTAAAAAGAACACTACGTCAGAAGCCCTCCATAGATTCTGCAAGAGTGTGAGTGTGTGTGTGTGTGTGTGTGTGTTAAAAGGACACGATGTCAGAAGCCCTCCAGAGATTTAGCAAAAGAGTGAGTTTGTGTGGGTTTTTGTGTGTGTAAAAAGGACACGACGTCAGAAGCCCTAAAGAGTTCTGCAAGGGTACGTGTGTAAATGTGTTTGCGTGTATGTAAAAAGTACACGAAGCCACAAGTCCTCTAGAGATTCTGCAACGTTATGTTTGTGTGTGTGTGTGTGTTAAAGGAACACGAAGTCAGAAGCCCTGAAGAGATTCTGCCAAGATTTGTGTGTGTGTATAAAGGACACGAAATCAGAATCCCTCTTGAGATTCTGCAAGGTTGTGTGTGTGAAAAGGCCACCAAATCAGGAGCATTCTAGAGATTCTGCAATGGTGTGTATGTGTGTGTTTGTGTGTAAAAAGGAGAAGAAGTCAGAAGCCCCGTTGACATTCTACAAGGGTGAGTGTGTGTTGTGTGTGTGTGTGTAAAAAGGACACGAAGTCAGAAGCCCTCCAGAGATTCTGCAAGGTTGTGAGTGTGTGTGTGTAAAAAGGACATGAAGTCAGAAGCCCACTAGAGATTCTGCAAGGCTGTGTGTGTGTGTGTGTGTGTGTGTTTGTAAAAAGGACATGATGTCAGAAGCCCTCTAGTGATTCTGCAAGGGTGTTTTGTTTGTTTGTGTGTGTGTTTGTGTAAAATGGAAACGAATTCAGAAGCCCTCCTGATATTCTGCAATTGTGAGTGTGTGTGTGTGTGTGTGTCTGTGTAAAAAGGACAAGAAGTCAGACGCCCTCCAGATATTCTTCAAGGATGTGGTGTGTGCGTGTGTGTTTGTAAAAAAGACACGAGTTCAGAAGCCCCTTTGATATTCTGCAAGGGTGTGTGTATGTGTGAAAAGGACACGACGTTAGAAGCCCTCCAGAGATTCTGCAAGGTTTGAATGTGTGTGTGTGTAAAGAGGACATGACCTTAGAAGCCCTTTAGAGGTTCTGAAAGTGTGTGTGTGGGTGTGTAAAAAGGACATTAAGTCAGAAGCCCTCTATAGATTCTGCAAGGGTGTGTGTGATTGTGTAAAAAGGACATGAAGTAAGAAGATCTTTAGAGATTCTGCAAGGGTGTGTGTGTGTGTGTGTGTGTGTGTGTGTGTGTGTGTGTGTGTGTGAAAAGGAGAAAAAATCAGAAGCCTTCTAATGATTCTGCCTGGGTATGAGTGTGAGTGTGTGTGTTTGTGTGTGTAAAAGGAAACAAAATCAGAAGCCCTCTAGTGATTCTGCAAGGGTGTGTGTGCCTGTGTGTGTGTGCGTGTGTAAAAAGACACACGAATTCAACCGCTACAGAGATTCTGTAAGGGTGTGTATGTGTGAGTGTGTAAAAAGGACACGAAGTCAGAAGCCCTCTAGAGATTCTTCAACAGTGTGTGCGGGTGAGAGTTTTTAAAAAGGACAAAGTTCGGAATTTCTCCAGAGGTTCTGCCAGGGTGTGTGTGTGTGTATGTGTGTGTGTCTAAAAAGGACATCAAATCAGAAGTCCTCCAGAGATTCTGCAAGGGTGCATGCATGTGTGTATGTGTCTGTGTGTGTGTGTAAAAAGGACAGTAAATCAGAAGCCTTTTAGAGATTCTGCAACGTTTATGTGTGTTTGTGTGTAAAAAGGACACGAAGTCAGAAGCCCTCTAGTGATTCTGCCTGAGTGTGAGTGTGTGTGTGTGTGTGTGTAAACGGAAACAAAATCAGAAGCCCTCTAGTGATTCTGCAAGGGTGTGTGTGCCTGTGTGTGTGTGCGTGTGTAAAAAGACACGAATATAAGCGCTACAGAGATTTTGTAAGGGTGTGTATGTGTGAGTGTGTAAAAAGGACACGAAGTCAGAAGCCCTCAAGAGTTTCTTTAACAGCGTGTGAGGGTGAGAGTTTTTAAAAAGGACAAAGGTCGGAAGTTCTCCAGAGGTTATGCCAGGGTGTGTGTGTGTGTGTGTGTGTGTGTGTGTGTGTGTGTGTGTGTGTGTTTGTGTGTGTGTATGTGTGAGTGTGTAAAAAGGACACGAAGTCAGAAGCCCTCCAGATGTTCAGCAAGGGTGTGTGTGTGTGTGTGTGTGTGTGTGTGTGTGTGTGTGTGTGTAAAAAGGACAAGACATCAGAATCCCTCCAGAGATTCTGCAATGTTGTGAATGTATGTGTATATGTAAAAAGGACTTGAAATCAGAAGCCCTCTAGAGATTTGGCAAGGGTGTGAGTGTGTGTGTGTGTATATGTGTGTGTGTGTGTGTAAAAAGGACATGAAGTCAGAAGCCCTCCATCGATTCGGCAAGGGTATGAGTGTGTGTGTGCATGTGTAAAAGTGAGACAAAATCAGAAGTCCTGCAGAGAATCTGCAATGGTATGAGTGTGTGAGTGTGTAAGACGGACACGAACAGAAGCCTCCAGAGATTCTGCAAGGGTGTGTGTGTGTGTATGTCAAAAGGACACGAAGTTAGAAGCCCTACAGAGATATTCCAAGGGTGTGCGTGTGTGTTGGTGTGTATGTAAAAATGACAAGAACCAGAAGCCCTACAGAGATTCTTGAAGAGTATCAGTGTGAGTATATATGTGTAAAATGGACACGAAGTCAAAACCCTCCAAAGATTCTGCAAGGATGTGTGTGTGTAAGAAGGACACACGTCAGAAGCCCTGCAGATATTCTTCAAGGGTGTGAGTGTGTGTGTGAGTGAAAAGGACACGAAGTAAGTAGCCCTACAGAGATTCTGAAAAGGTGCGGGTATGTGTGTGTGTGTGTATGGGTGTGTGTGTGTGTGTGTAAAAAAGGACAGATGTCAGAGTCCTTTAGAGATTCTTCAACAGTGTGTGCGTGTGAGAGTGTTTAAAAAGACTCAACGTCAAAAGTTCTCCAGAGGTTCTGCCAGGGTGTGTGTGTGTGTGTGTGTGTGTGTGTGTAAAAAAGACACGAAGTCAGAAGCCCGTCAGAGCTTGTGAAAGGGTGCTTGAATATGTGTGTGTGTTTGGGTAAAAAGGACATTAAGTCAAAAGTCCTCCAGAGATTCTGCAAGGGTGTGAGTGTTTTTTTGTGTGGAAAAAGAACACGACCTCAGAAGCCCGCCAGAGATTCTGCAACGGTATGAGTGTGAGTGTGTCTGTGTGTGCGTGTGAGTAAAAAACACACGAAGTAAGTAGCCCTCCAGAGATTCTGAAAGCGTGCATGCATGTGTGCATATGTGTGTGTGAGTGTGTAAGAAGGACACGAAGTCAGAAGCCTTCCTGATATTCTGCAAGGGTGTGTGTGTGTGTGTGTGTGTGTGTATGTGTGTGTTTAAAAAGGACCCGAAGTCAGAAGCCCTCCTGATATTCTGCAAGGGTGTGTGTGTGTGTGTGTGTGTGTTTGTAAAAAGGACACGAAGTCAGAAGCCCTGCAGATATTATGCAATTGTGTGTGTGTGTGTGTGTGTGTGTGAAAAGAACATGATGTTAGAAACCCTCCAGAGATTCAGCAAGGTGTGGATGTCTGTGTGTAAAAAGGACACGAAGTCAGAAGTCCTCTAGAGATTCAGCAATGGAATGTGTGTGTGTGTGTTAAAGGAACACAAAGTCAGAAGCCCTATAGCGATTCTGCCAAGGTTTGTGTGTGTGTACAAAGGACAGGAAATCAGAAGCCCTTCAGAGATTCTGCAAGGTTGTGTGTGTATTTGTGTGGGTGAATAGGACACCAAATCAGAAGCCTTCTCCATTTGCAACGGTATATATGTGTGTGTGTGTAAAAAGCCACGAAGTCAGAAGCACTCCAGAGATTCTGCAAGGGTGTGTGTATGTGTGTGTGTGTGTGGGTGTGTGGGTGTAAAAAGGACGCGGCATCAGAATCCTTCCAGAGATTCTGCAATGATATGAGTGTGAGTGTGTGTTTTTTTGTGTACAATGGATAGGAAATCAGCAGGCCTCCAGAGATTCTTTAAGGGTGAGTGTGTGTGTGTGTGTGTGTGTGTGTGTGTGTGTAAAAATGACATAAACTCAGGAGCCTTCCTGCTCTTATGCAAGGGTGTGAGTCTGTGTTTTTGTGTGTGCAAAAAGGACATGATGTCAGAAGCCCTGTAGATATTAAGCAAGGGTGTGTGCATGTGTGTATGTAAAAAGGACACGAGATGTGAGCCCCTCCAGAGATTCAGCAAGGGTTTGGTGTGTGTGTAAAAAGGACACGAAGTCAGAAGCCCTCCAGATGTTCTGCAAGGGTGTGTGTATGTGTGTGTGTGTGTGTTTGTGGGTGGGTGGGTGTAAAAAGGACACGACATCAGAATCATTCCAGAGATTCTGCAATGGTGTGAATGTATGTGTATATGTAAAAATGATTTGAAATCAGAAGCCCTGTAGAGATTCGGCAAGGGTGTGAGTGTGTGTGTGTGTGTGTAAAAATGACATGAAGTCAGAAGCCCTCCAGAGATTCGGCAAGGGTATGAGTGTGAGTGTCTGTGTGTGTGTAAAAATGAGACGAAGTCAGAAGTCCTGCAGAAAATCTGCAAGGGTTTGAGTGTGTGAGTGTGTATGAAGGTCACGAACAGAAGCTCTCCAGAGATTCCGCTAGTGTGTGTGTGTGTGTAAAAAGGTCATAAATAAAAACCCTATCCAGAGATTCTGCAAGGGTGTTAGTGTGTGTGCGTGTGTGTGTGTGTGTGTGTGTGTGTGTGTGTAAAAAGAAACGAAGTCAGAAGACATCCAGAGATTCTGCAAGGGTGTTAGTGTGTGGAAAAAGAACACGAAGTCAGAAGCCCTCTAGAGATTCTGCAAGGGTGTGTGTGTGTTTGTAAAAAGGACACGAAGTCAGAAGCCCTGCAGATATTATGTAAGGTTGTGTGTGTGTGTAAAAAGAACACTACGTCAGAAGCCCTCCATAGATTCTGCAAGAGTGTGAGTGTGTGTGTGTGTGTGTGTGTGTGTGTGTTAAAAGGACACGATGTCAGAAGCCCTCCAGAGATTTAGCAAAAGAGTGAGTTTGTGTGGGTTTTTGTGTGTGTAAAAAGGACACGACGTCAGAAGCCCTAAAGAGTTCTGCAAGGGTACGTGTGTAAATGTGTTTGCGTGTATGTAAAAAGTACACGAAGCCACAAGTCCTCTAGAGATTCTGCAACGTTATGTTTGTGTGTGTGTGTTAAAGGAACACGAAGTCAGAAGCCCTGAAGAGATTCTGCCAAGATTTGTGTGTGTGTATAAAGGACACGAAATCAGAATCCCTCTAGAGATTCTGCAAGGTTGTGTGTGTGAAAAGGCCACCAAATCAGGAGCATTCTAGAGATTCTGCAATGGTGTGTATGTGTGTGTTTGTGTGTAAAAAGGAGAAGAAGTCAGAAGCCCCGTTGACATTCTACAAGGGTGTGTGTGTGTGTTGTGTGTGTGTGTAAAAAGTACAAGAAGTCAGAAGCCCTCCAGAGATTCTGCAAAGTAGTGAGTGTGTGTGTGTAAAAAGGACATGAAGTCAGAAGCCCACTAGAGATTCTGCAAGGCTGTGTGTGTGTGTGTGTGTTTGTAAAAAGGACATGATGTCAGAAGCCCTCTAGTGATTCTGCAAGGGTGTTTTGTTTGTTTTTGTGTGTGTGTGTGTAAAAAGGAAACGAATTCAGAAGCCCTCCTGATATTCTGCAATTGTGAGTGTGTGTGTGTGTGTGTGTGTGTGTGTGTGTAAAAAGGACAGGAAGTCAGACGCCCTCCAGATATTCTTCAAGGATGTGGTGTGTGCGTGTGTGTTTGTAAAAAAGACACGAGTTCAGAAGCCCCTTTGATATTCTGCAAGGGTGTGTGTATGTGTGAAAAGGACACGACGTTAGAAGCCCTCCAGAGATTCTGCAAGGTTTGAATGTGTGTGTGTGTAAAGAGGACATGACCTTAGAAGCCCTTTAGAGGTTCTGAAAGTGTGTGTGTGGGTGTGTAAAAAGGACATTAAGTCAGAAGCCCTCTATAGATTCTGCAAGGGTGTGTGTGATTGTGTAAAAAGGACATGAAGTAAGAAGATCTTTAGAGATTCTGCAAGGGTGTGTGTGTGTGTGTGTGTGTGTGTATGTGTGTGAAAAGGAGAAAAAATCAGAAGCCTTCTAATGATTCTGCCTGGGTATGAGTGTGAATGTGTGTGTTTGTGTGTGTAAAAGGAAACAAAATCAGAAGCCCTCTAGTGATTCTGCAAGGGTGTGTGTGTGTGCATGTGTAAAAAGACACAGGAATTCAACCGCTACAGAGATTCTGTAAGGGTGTGTATGTGTGAGTGTGTAAAAAGGACACGAAGTCAGAAGCCCTCTAGAGATTCTTCAACAGTGTGTGCGGGTGAGAGTTTTTAAAAAGGACAAAGTTCGGAATTTCTCCAGAGGTTCTGCCAGGGTGTGTGTGTGTGTATGTGTGTGTGTCTAAAAAGGACATCAAATCAGAAGTCCTCCAGAGATTCTGCAAGGGTGCATGCATGTGTGTATGTGTCTGTGTGTGTGTGTAAAAAGGACAGTAAATCAGAAGCCTTTTAGAGATTCTGCAACGTTTATGTGTGTTTGTGTGTAAAAAGGACACGAAGTCAGAAGCCCTCTAGTGATTCTGCCTGGGTGTGAATGTGAGTGTGTGTGTGTGTGTGTGTAAACGGAAACAAAATCAGAAGCCCTCTAGTGATTCTGCAAGGGTGTGTGTGCCTGTGTGTGTGTGTGCGTGTGTAAAAAGACACGAATATAAGCGCTACAGAGATTTTGTAAGGGTGTGTATGTGTGAGTGTGTAAAAAGGACACGAAGTCAGAAGCCCTCAAGAGTTTCTTTAACAGTGTGTGAGGGTGAGAGTTTTTAAAAAGGACAAAGGTCGGAAGTTCTCCAGAGGTTATGCCAGGGTGTGTGTGTGTGTGTGTGTGTGTGTGTGTGTGTGTATGTGTGAGTGTGTAAAAAGGACACGAAGTCAGAAGCCCTCCAGATGTTCAGCAAGGGTGTGTGTGTGTGTGTGTGTGTATGTGTGTGTGTGTGTGTAAAAAGGACAAGACATCAGAATCCCTCCAGAGATTCTGCAATGTTGTGAATGTATGTGTATATGTAAAAAGGACTTGAAATCAGAAGCCCTCTAGAGATTTGGCAAGGGTGTGAGTGTGTGTGTGTGTATATGTGTGTGTGTGTGTAAAAAGGACATGAAGTCAGAAGCCCTCCATCGATTCGGCAAGGGTATGAGTGTGTGTGTGCATGTGTAAAAGTGAGACAAAATCAGAAGTCCTGCAGAGAATCTGCAATGGTATGAGGGTGTGAGTGTGTAAGACGGACACGAACAGAAGCCTCCAGAGATTCTGCAAGGGTGTGTGTGTGTGTATGTCAAAAGGACACGAAGTTAGAAGCCCTACAGAGATATTCCAAGGGTGTGCGTGTGTGTTGGTGTGTATGTAAAAATGACAAGAACCAGAAGCCCTACAGAGATTCTTGAAGAGTATCAGTGTGAGTATATATGTGTAAAGTGGACACGAAGTCAAAACCCTCCAAAGATTCTGCAAGGATGTGTGTGTGTAAGAAGGACACACGTCAGAAGCCCTGCAAATATTCTTCAGGGGTGTGAGTGTGTGTGTGAGTGAAAAGGACACGAAGTAAGTAGCCCTACAGAGATTCTGAAAAGGTGCGGGTATGTGTGTGTGTGTGTGTATGGGTGTGTGTGTGTGTGTGTGTGTGTGTGTAAAAAAGGACAGATGTCAGAGTCCTTTAGAGATTCTTCAACAGTGTGTGCATGTGAGAGTGTTTAAAAAGACTCAACGTCAAAAGTTCTCCAGAGGTTCTGCCAGGGTGTGTGTGTGTGTGTGTGTGTGTGTGTGTGTGTGTGTGTGTGTGTAAAAAAGACACGAAGTCAGAAGCCCTTCAGAACTTGTGAAAGGGTGCTTGAATATGTGTGTGTGTTTGGGTAAAAAGGACATTAAGTCAAAAGTCCTCCAGAGATTCTGCAAGGGTGTGAGTGTTTTTTTGTGTGGAAAAAGAACACGACCTCAGAAGCCCGCCAGAGATTCTGCAACGGTATGAGTGTGAGTGTGTCTGTGTGTGCGTGTGAGTAAAAAGCACACGAAGTAAGTAGCCCTCCAGAGATTCTGAAAGCGTGCATGCATGTGTGCATATGTGTGTGTGAGTGTGTAAGAAGGACACGAAGTCAGAAGCCTTCCTGATATTCTGCAAGGGTGTGTGTGTGTGTGTGTGTGTGTATGTGTGTGTGTAAAAAGGACCCGAAGTCAGAAGCCCTCCTGATATTCTGCAAGGGTGTGTGTGTGTGTGTGTGTGTTTGTAAAAAGGACACGAAGTCAGAAGCCCTGCAGATATTATGCAATTGTGTGTGTGTGTGTGTGTGTGAAAAGAACATGATGTTAGAAACCCTCCAGAGATTCAGCAAGGTGTGGATGTCTGTGTGTAAAAAGGACACGAAGTCAGAAGTCCTCTAGAGATTCAGTAATGGAATGTGTGTGTGTGTGTTAAAGGAACACAAAGTCAGAAGCCCTATAGCGATTCTGCCAAGGTTTGTGTGTGTGTACAAAGGACAGGAAATCAGAAGCCCTTCAGAGATTCTGCAAGGTTGTGTGTGTATTTGTGTGGGTGAATAGGACACCAAATCAGAAGCCTTCTACATTTGCAACGGTATATATGTGTGTGTGTGTGTAAAAAGCCACGAAGTCAGAAGCCCTCCAGAGATTCTGCTAGGGTGTGTGTGTGTGTGTGAGTGTGTAAAAAGCCACGATCTCAGAGTCCTTTAGAGATTCTTCAACAGTGTGTGTGTGTGTGAGAGTGTTTAAAAAGGACTCAAAGTCAGAAGTTCTCCAGAGGTTCTGCTAGGGTGAGTGAGTGTGTGTGTGTGTGTGTGTGTGTGTGTGTAAAAAAGACACGAAGTCAGAAGCCCTTCAGAGATTGTGCAAGGGTGCTTGAATATGTGTGTGTGTTTGGGTAAAAAGGACATGAAGTCAGAAGCCCTCCAGATTTCTGCAAGGGTGTGTGTATGTGTGTGTGTGTGTGTGTGGGTGGGTGTAAAAAGGACACGGCATCAGAATCCTTCCAGAGATTCTGCAATGGTATGAGTGTGAGTGTGTGTTTTTTTGTGTACAATGGATAGGAAATCAGCAGGCCTCCAGAGATTCTTTAAGGGTGAGTGTGTGTGTGTGTGTGTGTGTAAAAATGACATAAACTCAGGAGCCTTCCTGCTCTTATGCAAGGGTGTGAGTCTGTGTTTTTGTGTGTGCAAAAAGGACATGAAGTCAGAAGCCCTGTAGATATTCAGCAAGGGTGTGTACATGTGTGTATGTAAAAAGGACACGAGATGTGAGCCCCTCCAGAGATTCAGCAAGGGTTTGCGTGTGTGTGTAAAAAGGACACGAAGTCAGAAGCCCTCCAGATGTTCTGCAAGGGTGTGTGTATGTGTGTGTGTGTGTGTGTTTGTGGGTGGGTGGGTGTAAAAAGGACACGACATCAGAATCATTCCAGAGATTCTGCAATGGTGTGAATGTATGTGTATATGTAAAAATGATTTGAAATCAGAAGCCCTGTAGAGATTCGGCAAGGGTGTGAGTGTGTGTGTGTGTGTGTGTGTGTGTGTGTGTGTGTAAAAATGACATGAAGTCAGAAGCCCTCCAGAGATTCGGCAAGGGTATGAGTGTGAGTGTCTGTGTGTGTGTAAAAATGAGACGAAGTCAGAAGTCCTGCAGAAAATCTGCAAGGGTTTGAGTGTGTGAGTGTGTATGAAGGTCACGAACAGAAGCTCTCCAGAGATTCTGCTAGGGTGTGTGTGCGTGGGTAAAAAGGTCATGAATAAAAACCCTATCCAGAGATTCTGCAAGGGTGTTAGTGTCTGTGCGTGTGTGTGTGTGTGTGTGTAAAAAGAACACGAAGTCAGAAGACACCCAGAGATTCTGCAAGGGTGTTAGTGTGTGAGTGTGTGGAAAAAAAACACGAAGTCAGAAGCCCTCTAGAGATTCTGTAAGGGTGTGTGTGTGTGTGTTTGTAACAAGGACACGAAGTCAGAAGCCCTGCAGATATTATGTAAGGTTTTGTGTATATAAAAAGAACACTACGTCAGAAGCCCTCCATAGATTCTGCAAGAGTGTGAGTGTGTGTGTGTGTGTGTGTGTTAAAAGGACACGATGTCAGAAGCCCTCCAGAGATTTAGCAAAAGAGTGAGTGTGTGTGGGTTTTTGTGTGTGTAAAAAGGACACGATGTCAGAAGCCCTAAAGAGTTCTGCAAGGGTACGAGTGTAAATGTGTTTGCGTGTGTGTAAAAAGTACACGAAGTCACAAGTCCTCTAGAGATTCTGCAACGTTATGTTTGTGTGTGTGTGTTAAAGGAACACGAAGTCAGAAGCCCTGAAGAGATTCTGCCAAGATTTGTGTGTGTGTATAAAGGACACGAAATCAGAATCCCTCTAGAGATTCTGCAAGGTTGTGTGTGTGAAAAGGCCACCAAATCAGGAGCATTCTAGAGATTCTGCAATGGTGTGTATGTGTGTGTTTGTGTGTAAAAAGGAGAAGAAGTCAGAAGCCCTCCAATGATTCTGCAAGTGTATGAGTGTGAGTGTGTGTGTATGTGTGTGTAAAAAGTACAAGAAGTCAGAAGCCCTCCAGAGATTCTGCAAGTGTGTGTGAGTGTGGGTTTGTGTGTAAAATGGATGCGAATCAGAAGCCCTCAGAGATTCTGCAAGGGTGAGTGTATGTGAGTGTGTGTGGAAAAAGGACCCGAAGTCAGAAGCCCTCTAGAGTTTCAGCAAGGGTATGATTGTGAGTGTGTGTGTGTTTGTAAAAGAAAACAAAATCAGAAGTCCTCTAGTGATTCTGCAAGGGTGTGTGTGTGTGTGTGTGTGTGTAAAAAGACACGAAGTAAAGCGGCCAGAGATTCTGTAAGGGTGTGTGTGTGTGAGTGTGTAAAGAGAACACGAAGTCAGAAGCCCTCTAGAGATTCTTCAACAGAGTGTGTGGGTGAGAGTGTTTAAAAAAAACAAACTTCAGAAGTGCTCCAGAAGTTCTTCCAGGGTGTGTGTGTATGTGTGTGTGTCTAAAAAGGACACGAAATCAGAAGCCCTCCAGAGATTCTGCAAAGGTTTGTGCATTTGTTTGTGTGAGTGTGTAAAAAGAACACGAATCAGTAGCCCTCCAGATATTCTGCAAGGGTGTGTGTGTGTGTAAAAAGGACACGACGTCAGAATCCCTCCAGAGATTCTGCAAGGTTGTGAGTGTGTGTAAAAAGGACACGACGTCAGAAGCCCTCCAGAGATTTCACAAGGGTGTGAGTGTGTGTGTGTGTGTGTGAGTGTGTGGAAAAAGAACACGAAGTCAGAAGCCCTCTAGAGATTCTGCAATGGTGTGTGTGTGTTTGTAAAAAGGACACGAAGTCAGAAGCCCTGCAGATATTATGTAAGGTTGTGTGTGTGTAAAAAGAACACTACGTCAGACGCCCTCCATAGATTCTGCAAGAGTGTGAGTGTGTGTGTGTGTGTGTGTGTTCAAAGGACACGATGTCAGAAGCCCTCCAGAGATTTAGCAAAAGAGTGAGTGTGTGTGGGTTTTTGTGTGTGTAAAAAGGACACGACATCAGAAGCCCTAAAGAGTTCTGCAAGGGTACGAGTGTAAATGTGTTTGCGTGTGTGTAAAATGTACACGAAGTCACAAGTCCTCTAGAGATTCTGCAACGTTATGTTTGTGTGTGTGTGTGTTAAAGGAACACGAAGTCAGAAGCCCTGAAGAGATTCTGCCAAGATTTGTGTGTGTGTATAAAGGACACGAAATCAGAATCCCTGTAGAGATTCTGCAAGGTTGTGAAAAGGCCACCAAATCAGGAGCATTCTAGAGATTCTGCAATGGTGTGTATGTGTGTGTTTGTGTGTAAAAAGGAGAAGAAGTCAGAAGCCCTCCAATGATTCTGCAAGTGTATGAGTGTGAGTGTGTGTGTATGTGTGTGTAAAAAGTACAAGAAGTCAGAAGCCCTCCAGAGATTCTGCAAGTGTGTGAGAGTTGGGTTTGTGTGTAAAATGGATGCGAATCAGAAGCCCTCCAGAGATTCTGCAAGGGTGAGTGTATGTGAGTGTGTGTGGAAAAAGGACCCGAAGTCAGAAGCCCTCTAGAGATTCTGCAAGGGTATGATTGTGAGTGTGTGTGTGTGTAAAAGAAAACAAAATCAGAAGTCCTCTAGAGATTCTGCAAGGGTGTGTGTGTGTGTGTGTGTTTGTGTGTGTGTATAAAGACACGAAGTAAAGCTGCCAGAGATTCTGTAACGGTGTGTGTGTGTGTGAGTGTGTAAAGAGAACACAAAGTCAGAAGCCCTCTAGAGATTCTTCAACAGAGTGTGTGGGTGAGAGTGTTTAAAAAGACAAAATTCAGAAGTGCTCCAGAAGTTCTTCCAGGGCGTGTGTGTATGTGTGTGTGTCTAAAAAGGACACGAAATCAGAAGGCCTCCAGAGATTCTGCAAAGGTTTGTGCATTTGTGTGTGTGAGTGTGTAAAAAGAACACGAATCAGTAGCCCTCCATAGATTCTGCAAGGGTGTGTGTGTGTGAAAAGGACACGACGTCAGAATCCCTCCAGAGATTCTGCAAGGTTGTGAGAGTGTGTAAAAAGGACACGACTTCAGAAGCCCTCCAGAGATTTCACAAGGGTGTGAGTGTGTGTGTGTGTGTGTGTGTAAAAAGAACACGAAGTCAGAAGACATCCAGAGATTCTGCAAGGGTGTTATTGTGTGAGTGTGTGGAAAAAGAACACGAAGTCAGAAGCCCTCTAGAGATTCTGCAAGGGTGTGTGTGTGTTTGTAAAAAGGACACGAAGTCAGAAGCCCTGCAGATATTATGTAAGGTTGTGTGTATATAAAAAGAACTCTACGTCAGAAGCCCTCCATAGATTCTGCAAGAGTGTGAGTGTGTGTGTGTGTGTGTTAAAAGGACACGATGTCAGAAGCCCTCCAGAGATTCTGCAAGTGTGTGAGAGTGTGGGTTTGTGTGTAAAATGGATGCGAATCAGAAGCCCTCAGAGATTCTGCAAGGGTGAGTGTATGTGAGTGTGTGTGGAAAAAGGACCCGAAGTCAGAAGCCCTCTAGAGATTCTGCAAGGGTATGATTGTGAGTGTGTGTGTAAAAGAAAACAAAATCAGAAGTCCTCTAGTGATTCTGCAAGGGTGTGTGTGTGTGTGTGTGTGTGTAAAAAGACACGAAGTAAAGCGGCCAGAGATTCTGTAAGGGTGTGTGTGTGTGAGTGTGTAAAAAGAACACAAAGTCAGAAGCCCTCTAGAGATTCTTCAACAGAGTGTGTGGGTGAGAGTGTTTAAAAAGGACAAAATACAGAAGTGCTCCAGAAGTTCTTCCAGGGTGTGTGTGTATGTGTGTGTGTCTAAAAAGGACACGAAATCAGAAGCCATCCAGAGATTCTGCAAAGGTTTGTGCATTTGTGTGTGTGAGTGTGTAAAAAGAACACGAATCAGTAGCCCTCCAGATATTCTGCAAGGGTGTGTGTGTGTGTAAAAAGGACACGACGTCAGAATCCCTCCAGAGATTCTGCAAGGTTGTGAGTGTGTGCAAAAAGGACACGACGTCAGAAGCCCTCCAGAGATTTCACAAGGGTGTGAGTGTGTGTGTGTGTGTGTGTGTGTGTGTGTAAAAAGAACACGAAGTCAGAAGACATCCAGAGATTCTGCAAGGGTGTTAGTGTGTGAGTGTGTGGAAAAAGAACACGAAGTCAGAACCCCTCTAGAGATTCTGCAAGGGTGTGTGTGTGTTTGTAAAAAGGACACGAAGTCAGAAGCCCTGCAGATATTATGTAAGGTTGTGTGTAAAAAAGAACACTACGTCAGAAGCCCTCCATAGATTCTGCAAGAGTGTGAGTGTGTGTGTGTGTGTGTGTTAAAAGGATATGATGTCAGAAGCCCTCCAGAGATTTAGCAAAAGAGTGAGTGTGTGTGGGTTTTTGTGTGTGTAAAAAGGACACGACGTCAGAAGCCCTAAAGAGTTCTGCAAGGGTACGAGTGTAAATGTGTTTGCGTGTGTATAAAAAGTACACGAAGCCACAAGTCCTCTAGAGATTCTGCAACGTTATGTTTGTGTGTGTGTGTTAAAGGAACACGAAGTCAGAAGCCCTGAAGAGATTCTGCCAAGATTTGTGTGTGTGTAGAAAGGACACGAAATCAGAATCCCTGTAGAGATTCTGCAAGGTTGTGTGTGTGAAAAGGCCACCAAATCAGGAGCATTCTAGAGTTTCTGCAATGGTGTGTATGTGTGTGTTTGTGTGTAAAAAGGAGAAGAAGTCAGAAGCCCTCCAATGATTCTGCAAGTGTATGAGTGTGAATGTGTGTGTATGTGTGTGTAAAAAGTACAAGAAGTCAGAAGCCCTCCAGAGATTCTGCAAGTGTGTGAGAGTGTGGGTTTGTGTGTAAAATGGATGCGAATCAGAAGCCCTCCAGAGATTCTGCAAGGGTGAGTGTGTGTGGAAAAAGGACCCGAAGTCAAAAGCCCTCTAGAGATTCTGCAAGGGTATGATTGTGAGTGTGTGTGTAAAAGAAAACAAAATCAGAAGTCCTCTAGTGATTCTGCAAGGGTGTGTGTGTGTGTGTGTGTGTGTGTGTGTAAAAAGACACGAAGTAAAGCTGCCAGAGTTTCTGTAAGGGTGTGTGTGTGTGAGTGTATAAAAAGAACACGAAGTCAGAAGCCCTCTAGAGATTCTTCAACAGAGTGTGTGGGTGAGAGTGTTTAAAAAGGACAAAATTCAGAAGTGCTCCAGAAGTTCTTCCAGGGTGTGTGTGTATGTGTGTGTGTCTAAAAAGGACACGAAATCAGAAGCCCTCCAGAGATTCTGCAAAGGTTTGTGCATTTGTGTGTGTGAGTGTTTAAAAAGAACACGAATCAGTAGCCCTCCAGATATTCTGCAAGGGTGTGTGTGTGTGTAAAAAGGACACGACGTCAGAATCCCTCCAGAGATTCTGCAAGGTTGTGAGAGTGTGTAAAAAGGACACGACGTCACAAGCCCTCCAGAGATTTCACAAGGGTGTGAGTGTGTGTGTGTGTGTGTGTGTGTAAAAAGAACACGAAGTCAGAAGACATCCAGAGATTCTGCAAGGGTGTTAGTGTGTGAGTGTGTGGAAAAAGAACACGAAGTCAGAAGCCCTGCAGATATTATGTAAGGTTGTGTGTGTGTACAAAGAACACTACGTCAGAAGCCCTCCATTGATTCTGCAAGAGTGTGAGTGTGTGTGTGTGTGTGTGCGTTTAAAGGACACGATGTCAGAAGCCCTCCAGAGATTTAGCAAAAGAGTGAGTGTGTGTGGGTTTTTGTGTGTGTAAAAAGGACACGACGTCAGAAGCCCTAAAGAGTTCTGCAAGGGTACGAGTGTAAATGTGTTTGCGTGTGTGTAAAAAGTACACGAAGCCACAAGTCCTCTAGAGATTCTGCAATGTTATGTTTGTGTGTGTGTGTTAAAGGAACACGAAGTCAGAAGCCCTGAAGAGATTCTGCCAAGGTTTGTGTGTGTGTATAAAGGACACGAAATCAGAAACCCTCTAGAGATTCTGCAATGTTGTGTGTGTGAAAAGGCCACCAAATCAGGAGCATTCTAGCGATTCTGCAATGGTGTGTATGTGTGTGTTTGTGTGTAAAAAGGAGAAGAAGTCAGAAGCCCTCCAATGATTCTGCAAGTGTATGAGTGTGAGTGTGTGTGTATGTGTGTGTGAAAAGAACAAGAAGTCAGAAACCCTCCAGAGATTCTGCAAGTGTGTGAGAGTGTGGGTTTGTGTGTAAAATGTATGCGAATCAGAAGCCCTCCAGAGATTCTGCAAGGGTGAGTGTATGTTAGTGTTTGTGGAAAAAGGACCCGAAGTCAGAAGCCCTCTAGAGATTCTGCAAGGGTATGATTGTGAGTGTGTGTGTGTGTGTGTGTAAAAGAAAACAAAATCAGAAGTCCTCTAGTGAATCTGCAAGGGTGTGTGTGTGTGTGTGTGTGTGTGTGTGTAAAAAGACACGAAGTAAAGCGGACAGAGATTCTGTAAGGGTGTGTGTGTGTGAGTGTGTAAAAAGAACACGAAGTCAGAAGCCCTCTAGAGATTCTTCAACAGAGTGTGTGGGTGAGAGTGTTTAAAAAGGACAAAATTCAGAAGTGCTCCAGAAGTTCTTCCAGGGTGTGTGTGTGTATGTGTGTGTGTCTAAAAAGGACACGAAATCAGAAGTCCTCCAGAAATTCTGCAAAGGTTTGTGCATTTGTGTGTGAGTGTGTAAAAAGAACACGAATCAGTAGCCCTCCAGATATTCTGCAAGGGTGTGTGTGTGTGTGTAAAAAGGACACGACGTCAGAATCCCTCCAGAGATTCTGCAAGGTTGTGAGTGTGTGCAAAAAGGACCCGAGGTAAGAAGCCCTCCAGAGATTTCACAAGGGTGTGAGTGTGTGTGTGTGTGTGTGTGTGTGTGTGTGTGTGTAAAAAGAACACGAAGTCAGAAGACATCCAGAGATTCTGCAAGGGTGTTAGTGTGTGAGTGTGTGGAAAAAGAACACGAAGTCAGAAGCCCTCTAGAGATTCTGCAAGGGTGTGTGTGTGTTTGTAAAAAGGACACGAAGTCAGAAGCTCTGCAGATATTATGTAAGGTTGTGTGTGTGTAAAAAAGAACACTACGTCAGAAGACCTCCATAGATTCTGCAAGAGTGTGAGTGTGTGTGTGTGTGTGTGTGTTAAAAGGATATGATGTCAGAAGCCCTCCAGAGATTTAGCAAAAGAGTGAGTGTGTGTGGGTTTTTGTGTGTGTAAAAAGGACACGACGTCAGAAGCCCTAAAGAGTTCTGCAAGGGTACGAGTGTAAATGTGTTTGCGTGTGTATAAAAAGTACACGAAGCCACAAGTCCTCTAGAGATTCTGCAACGTTATGTTTGTGTGTGTGTGTTAAAGGAACACGAAGTCAGAAGCCCTGAAGAGATTCTGCCAATATTTGTGTCTGTGTAGAAAGGACACGAAATCAGAATCCCTCTTGAGATTCTGCAAGGTTGTGTGTGTGAAAAGGCCACCAAATCAGGAGCATTCTAGCGATTCTGCAATGGTGTGTATGTGTGTGTTTGTGTGTAAAAAGGAGAAGAAGTCAGAAGCCCTCCAATGATTCTGCAAGTGTATGAGTGTGAGTGTGTGTGTGAAAAGAACAAGAAGTCAGAAACCCTCCAGAGATTCTGCAAGTGTGTGAGAGTGTGGGTTTGTGTGTAAAATGGATGCGAATCAGAAGCCCTCCAGAGATTCTGCAAGGGTGAGTGTATGTTAGTGTTTGTGGAAAAAGGACCCGAAGTCAGAAGCCCTCTAGAGATTCTGCAAGGGTATGATTGTGAGTGTGCGTGTGTGTGTGTGTAAAAGAAAACAAAATCAGAAGTCCTCTAGTGATTCTGCAAGGGTGTGTGTGTGTGTGTGTGTGTGTGTGTGTGTGTAAAAAGACACGAAGTAAAGCGGCCAGAGATTCTGTAAGGGTGTGTGTGTGTGAGTGTGTAAAAAGAACACGAAGTCAGAAGCCCTCTAGAGATTCTTCAACAGAGTGTGTGGGTGAGAGTGTTTAAAAAGGACAAAATTCAGAAGTGCTCCAGAAGTTCTTCCAGGGTGTGTGTGTGTATGTGTGTGTGTCTAAAAAGGACACGAAATCAGAAGCCCTCCAGAAATTCTGCAAAGGTTTGTGCATTTGTGTGTGTGAGTGTGTAAAAAGAACACGAATCTGTAGCCCTCCAGATATTCTGCAAGGGTGTGTGTGTGTGTAAAAAGACACGAAGTAAAGCTGCCAGAGAGTCTGTAAGGGTGTGTGTGTGTGAATGTGTAAAAAGAACACGAAGTCAGAAGCCCTCTAGAGATTCTTCAACAGAGTGTGTGGGTGAGAGTGTTTAAAAAGGACAAAATTCAGAAGTACCCAGAAGTTCTTCCAGGGTGTGTGTGTATGTGTGTGTGTCTAAAAAAGACACGAAATCAGAAGCCCTCCAGAGATTCTGCAAAGGTTTGTGCATTTGTTTGTGTGAGTGTGTAAAAAGAACACGAATCAGTAGCCCTCCAGATATTCTGCAAGGGTGTGTGTGTGTGTAAAAAGGACACGACTTCAGAATCCCTCCAGTGATTCTGCAAAGTTGTGAGTGTGTGTAAAAAGGACACGACGTCAGAAGCCCTCCAGAGATTTCACAAGGGTGTGAGTGTGTGTGTGTGATTGTGTGGAAAAAGAACACGAAGTCAGAAGCCCTCTAGAGATTCTGTAAGGGTGTGTGTGTGTGAGTGTGTAAAAAGAACACGAAGTCAGAAGCCCTGCAGATTTTATGTAAGGTTGTGTGTGTGTAAAAAGAACACTACATCATATGCCCTCCATAGATTCTGCAAGAGTGTGAGTGTGTGTGTGTGTGTGTGTGTTAAAAGGACACGATATCAGAAGCCCTCCAGAGATTTAGCAAAAGAGTGAGTATGTGTGTGTTTTTGTGTGTGTAAAAAGGACACGACGTCAGAAGCCCTAAAGAGTTCTGCAAGGGTACGAGTGTAAATGTGTTTGCGTGTGTGTAAAAAGTACAGGAAGCCACAAGTCCTCTAGAGATTCTGCAACGTTATGTTTGTGTGTGTGTGTTAAAGGAACACGAAGTCAGAAGCCCTGAAGAGATTCTGCCAAGATTTGTGTGTGTGTATAAGGGACACGAAATCAGAATCCCTCTAGAGATTCTGCAAGGTTGTGTGTGTGAAAAGGCCACCAAATCAGGAGCATTCTAGAGATTCTGCAATGGTGTGTATGTGTGTGTTTGTGTGTAAAAAGGAGAAGTCAGAAGCCCTCCAATGATTCTGCAAATGTATGAGTGTGTGTGTATGTGTGTGTAAAAAGTACAAGAAGTCAGAAGCCCTCCAGAGATTCTGCAAGTGTGTGAGAGTGTGGGTTTGTGTGTAAAATGGATGCGAATCAGAAGCCCTCCAGAGATTCTGCAAGGGTGAGTGTATGTGAGTGTGTGTGGAAAAAGGACACGAAGTCAGAAGCCCTCTAGAGATTCTGCAAGGGTATGATTGTGAGTGTGTGTGTAAAAGAAAACAAAATCAGAAGTCCTCTAGTGATTCTGCAAGGGTGTGTGTGTGTGGGTGTGTGGGTGTGTAAAAAGACACGAAGTAAAGCGGCCAGAGATTCTGTAAGGGTGTGTGTGTGTGAGTGTGTAAAAAGAACACGAAGTCAGAAGCCCTGCAGATATTATGTAAGGTTGTGTGTGTGTAAAAAGAACACTATGTCAGAAGCCCTCCATCGATTCTGCAAGAGTGTGAGTGTGTCTGTGTGTGTGTGTGTTTTAAAAAGACACGATGTCAGAAGCCCTCCAGATATTTAGCAAAAGAGTGTGTGTGTGTGGGTTTTTGTGTGTGTAAAAAGGACACGACGTCAGAAGCCCTAAAGAGTTCTGCAAGGGTACGAGTGTAAATGTGTTTGCGTGTGTATAAAAAGTACACGAAGTCACAAGTCCTCTAGAGATTCTGCAACGTTATGTTTGTGTGTGTGTGTGTTAAAGGAACACGAAGTCAGAAGCCCTGAAGAGATTCTGCCAAGATTTGTGTGTGTGTATAAAGGACACGAAATCAGAATCCCTCTAGAGATTCTGCAAGGTTGTGTGTGTGAAAAGGCCACGAAATCAGGACCATTCTAGAGATTCTGCAATGGTGTGTATGTGTGTGTTTGTGTGTAAAAAGAGAAGAAGTCAGAAGCCCTCCAATGATTCTGCAAGTGTATGATTGTGAGTGTGTGTGTATCTGTGTGTGTAAAAAGTACAACAAGTCAGAAGCCCTCCAGAGATTCTGCAAGTGTGTGAGAGTGTGGGTTTGTGTGTAAAATGGATGCGAATCAGAACCCTTAGAGATTCTGCAAGGGTGAGTGTATGTGAGTGTGTGTGGAAAAAGGACCCGAAGTCAGAAGCCCTCTGGAGATTCTGCAAGGGTATGATTGTGAGTGTGTGTGTGGGTGTAAAAGAAAACAAAATCAGAAGTCCTCTAGTGATTCTGAAAGGGTATGTGTGATTGTGTGTGTGTGTATGTGTAAAAAGACACGACATAAAGTGGCCAGAGATTCTGTAAGGGTGTGTGTGTGTGAGTGTGTAAAAAGAACACGAAGTCAGAAGCCCTCTAGAGATTCTTCAACAGAGTGTGTGGGTGAGAGTGTTTAAAAAGGACAAAATTCAGAAGTGCTCCAGAAGTTCTTCCACGGTGTGTGTGTGTCTAAAAAGGGCACGAAATCAGAAGCCCTCCAGAGATTCTGCAAAGGTTTGTGCATGTGTGTGTGTGAGTGTGTAAAAAAAACACGAATCAGTAGCCCTCCAGATATTCTGCAAGGGTGTGTGTGTGTGTAAAAAGGACACGACGTCAGAATCCCTCCAGAGATTCTGCAAGGTTGTGAGTGTGTGCAAAAAGGACACGACGTCAGAAGCCCTCCAGAGATTCTTCAACAGAGTGTGTGAGTGAGAGTGTTAAAAAGGACAAAATTCAGAAGTGCTCCAGAAGTTCTTCCAGGGTGTGTGTGTATGTGTGTGTGTCTAAAAAGGACACGAAATCAGAAGCTCTCCAGAGATTCTGCAAAGCTTTGTGCATTTGTGTGTGTGAGTGTGTAAAAAGAACACGAATCAGTAGACCTCCAGATATTCTGCAAGGGTGTGTGTGTGTGTAAAAAGGACACGACGTCAGAATCCCTCCAGATATTCTGCAAGGTTGTGAGTGTGTGTAAAAAGGACACGACGTCAGAAGCCCTCCAGTGATTTCACAAGGGTGTGAGTGTGTGTGTGTGTGTGTGTAAAAAGAACACGAAGTCAGAAGTCATCCAGAGATTCTGCAAGGGTGTTAGTGTGTGAGTGTGTGGAAAAAGAACACGAAGTCAGAAGCCCTCTAGAGATTCTGCAAGGGTGTGTGTGTGTTTGTAAAAAGGACACGAAGTCAGAAGCCCTGCAGATATTATGTAAGGTTGTGTGTGTGTAAAAAGAACACTACGTCAGAAGCCCTCCATAGATTCTGCAAGAGTGTGAGTGTGTGTGTGTGTGTGTTAAAAGGACACGATGTCAGGAGCCCTGCAGAGATTTAGCAAAAGAGTGTGTGTGGGTTTTTGTGTGTGTAAAAAGGACACGACGTCAGAAGCCCTAAAGAGTTCTGCAAGGGTACGAGTGTAAATGTGTTTGCGTGTGTCTAAAAGGTACACGAAGCCACAAGTCTTCTAGAGATTCTGCAACGTTATGTTTGTGTGTTTGTGTTAAAGGAACACGAAGTCAGAAGCCCTGAAGAGATTCTGCCAAGATTTGTGTGTGTGTATAAAGGACACAAAATCAGAATCCCTGTAGAGATTCTGCAAGGTTGTGTGTGTGAAAAGGCCACCAAATCAGGAGCATTCTAGAGATTCTGCAATGGTGTGTATGTGTGTGTTTGTGTGTAAAAAGGAGAAGAAGTCAGAAGCCCTCCAATGATTCTGCAAGTGTATGAGTGTGAGTGTGTGTGTGTAAAAAGTACAAGAAGTCAGAAGCCCTCCAGAGATTCTGCAAGTGTGTGAGAGTGTGGGTTTGTGTGTAAAATGGATGCGAATCAGAAGCCCTCCAGAGATTCTGCAAGGGTGAGTGTATGTGAGTGTGTGTGGAAAAAGGACCCGAAGTCAGAAGCCCTCTAGAGATTCTGCAAGGGTATGATTGTGAGTGTGTGTGTGTGTGTAAAAGAAAACAAAATCAGAAGTCCTCTTGTGATTCTGCAAGGGTGTGTGTGTGTGTGTGTGTGTGTGTGTGTGTAAAAAGACACGAAGTAAAGCGGCCAGAGATTCTGTAAGGGTGTGTGTGTTTGAGTGTGTAAAAAGAACACGAAGTCAGAAGCCCTCTAGAGATTCTTCAACAGAGTGTGTGGGTGAGAGTGTTTAAAAAGGACAAAATTCAGAAGTGCTCCAGAAGTTCTTCCAGGGTGTGTGTGTATGCGTGTGTGTCTAAAAAGGACACGAAATCAGAAGCCCTCCAGAGATTCTGCAAAGGTTTGTGCATTTGTGTGTGTGAGTGTGTAAAAAGAACACGAATCAGTAGCCCTCCAGATATTCTGCAAGGGTGTGTGTGTGTGTAAAAAGGACACGACGTAAGAATCCCTCCAGAGATTCTGCAAGGTTGTGAGTGTTTGTAAAAAGGACACGACGTCAGAAGCCCTCCAGAGATTTCACAAGGGTGTGAGTGTGTGTGAAAAAAGAAAAGGAAGACCGAATTCCCTTAGAGATTCTGCAACGTTGTAAGTGTTTTTGTAAAAAAGTCAAGAAGTCAGGGCCCTCAAGAGATACTGTAGGGGTAGTAGTGTGAGTGTGTGTGTGTGTGTGTGTGTGTGTGTAAAAATGACACGAATTCAGAAGCTCTTTAGAGATTCTGCAAAGTTGTGAGTTTGTTTTTATATATAAAAACACACGAAGCCAGAACCCTCCAGAGATTCTTGAAGGGTATCAGTGTGAGTATGTATGTATAAAATGGACACGAAGTCAGAAACCCTCCAAAGATTCTGCAAGGATGTGTGTGTGAATGTGTGTGTGTAAGAAGGACACGACGTCAGAAGCCCTCCAGATATTCTTTAAGGGTGTGAATGTGTGTGTGTGTGTGTAAAAAGGACACGAAGTAAGTAGCCCTCCAGAGATTCTGAAAGGGTGCGTGCATGTGTGCATGTGTGTGTGTGAGTGTGTATGAATGACACGAAGTCAGAAGCCTTCCTGATATTCCGCAAGGGTGTGTGTGTGTGTATGTGTGTGTGTAAAAAGGACCCGAAGTCAGAAGCCCTCCTGATATTCTGCAAGGGTGTGTGTGTTTGTAAAACGGACACGAAGTGAGAAGCCCTGCAGATATTATGCAATTGTGTGTGTGTGTGAAAAGAACATTACGTCAGAAGCCCTCCAGAGATTCTACAAGAGTGTGAGTGTATGTGTGTGTAAAAGAGACACGACGTCAGAAGCCCTCCAGAGATTCAGCAAGGTGTGGATGTCTGGGTGTAAAATGGACACGAAGTCAGAAGTCATCTAGAGATTCAGCAATGTAATGTGTGTGTGTGTGTGTGTGTTAAAGGAACACGAAGTCAGAAGCCCTATAGCGATTCTGCCAAGGTTTGTGTGTGTGTACGAAGGACAGGAAATCAGAAGCCCACCAGAGATTCTGCAAGGTTGTGTGTGTATTTGTGTGGGTGAATAGGACACCAAATCTGAAGCCTTCTAGATTTGCAACGGTATATGTGTGTGTGTGTATGTGTGTAAAAAGAAGTCAGAAGCCTTCTAGAGACTCTGCAAGTGTATGAGTGTGAGTGTGTGTGTATGTGTGTGTAAAAAGGACATGAAGTAAGAAGCCCTCAAGAGATTCTGCAAAGGTGTCAGAGTGTGTGTTTGTGTGTAAAAAGGACACGAAGTCAGAAGCCCTGTAGAGATTCTGGAAGGGTCCGTGTATGTGAGTGTGTGTGCAAAAAGGACGCGAAGTCAGGAGCCCTCCAGAGATTCTGAAAGGTCATGAGTGTGAGTGTGTGTGTGTGTGTGTGTGTAAAATGGACACGAAGTCAAAAGCTCTCGAGAGATTCTGCAAGGGTGCGTGTGTGTATGTGTGTGTGTGTAAGAAGGACACGACGTCAGAAGCCCTCCAGATATTCTTCAAGGGTGTGAGTGTGTGTGTGTGTGTTTGTAAAAAGGACACGAAGTCAGAAGCCCTGCAGATATTATGTAAGGTTGTGTGTGTGTGTAAAAAGAACACTACGTCAGAAGCCCTCCATAGATTCTGCAAGAGTGTGAGTGTGTGTGTGTGTGTGTTAAAAGGACACGATGTCAGAAGCCCTCCAGAGATTTAGCAAAAGAGTGAGTGTGTGTGGGTTTTTGTGTGTGTAAAAAGGACACGACGTCAGAAGCCCTAAAGAGTTCTGCAAGGGTACGAGTGTAAATGTGTTTGCGTGTGTGTAAAAAGTACACGAAGCCACAAGTCCTCTAGAGATTCTGCAACGTTATGTTTGTGTGTGTGTGTGTTAAAGGAACACGAAGTCAGAAGCCCTGAAGAGATTCTGCCAAGATTTGTGTGTGTGTATAAAGGACACGAAATCAAAATCCCTGCAGAGATTCTGCAAGGGTGAGTGTATGTGAGTGTGTGTGGAAAAAGGACCCGAAGTCAGAAGCCCTCTAGAGATTCTGCAAGGGTATGATTGTGAGTGTGTGTGTGTGTAAAAGAAAACAAAATCAGAAGTCCTCTAGTGATTCTGCAAGGGTGTGTGTGTGTGTGTGTGTGTGTGTGTGTGTGTAAAAAACACGAAGTAAAGCGGCCAGAGATTCTGTAAGGGTGTGTGTGTGTGAGTGTGTAAAAAGAACACGAAATCAGAAGCCCTCTAGAGATTCTTCAACAGAGTGTGTGGGTGAGAGTGTTTAAAAAGGACAAAATTCAGAAGTGCTCCAGAAGTTCTTCCAGGGTGTGTGTGTATGCGTGTGTGTCTAAAAAGGACACGAAATCAGAAGCCCTCCAGAGATTCTGCAAAGGTTTGTGCATTTGTGTGTGTGAGTGTGTAAAAAGAACATGAATCAGTAGCCCTCCAGATATTCTGCAAGGGTGTGTGTGTGTGTAAAAAGGACACGACGTCAGAAGCCCTCCATGGATTTCACAAGGGTGAGAGGGTGTGTGTGTGTGTGTGTGTGTAAAAAGAACACGACGTCAGAAGACATCCAGAGATTCTGCAAGGGTGTTAGTGTGTGAGTGTGTGGAAAAAGAACACGAAGTCAGAAGCCCTCTAGAGATTCTGCAAGGGTGTGTGTGTGTTTGTAAGAAGGACACGAAGTCAGAAGCCCTGCAGATATTATGTAAGGTTGTGTGTGTGTAAAAAGAACACTACGTCAGAAGCCCTGCATAGATTCTGCAAGAGTGTGAGTGTGTGTGTGTGTGTGTTAAAAGGACACGATGTCAGAAGCCCTCCAGAGATTTAGCAAAAGAGTGAGTGTGTGTGGGTTTTTGTGTGTGTAAAAAGGACACGACGTCAGAAGCCCTAAAGAGTTCTGCAAGGGTACGAGTGTAAATGTGTTTGCGTGTGTGTAAAAAGTACACGAAGCCACAAGTCCTCTAGAGCTTCTGCAACGTTATGTTTGTGTGTGTGTGTTAAAGGAACACGAAGTCAGAAGCCCTGAAGAGATTCTGCCAAGATTTGTGTGTGTGTATAAAGGACACGAAATCAGAATCCCTCTTGAGATTCTGCAAGGTTGTGTGTGTGAAAAGGCCACCAAATCAGGAGCATTCTAGAGATTCTGCAATGGTGTGTATGTGTGTGTTTGTGTGTAAAAAGGAGAAGAAGTCAGAAGCCCTCCAATGATTCTGCAAGTGTATGAGTGTGAGTGTGTGTGTATATGTGTGTAAAAAGTACAAGAAGTCAGAAGCCCTCCAGAGATTCTGCAAGTGTGTGAGAGTGTGGGTTTGTGTGTAAAATGGATGCGAATCAGAAGCCCTCCAGAGATTCTGCAAGGGTGAGTGTATGTGAGTGTGTGTGGAAAAAGGACCCGAAGTCAGAAGCCCTCTAGAGATTCTGCAAGGGTATGATTGTGAGTGTGTGTTTGTGTGTAAAAGAAAACAAAATCAGAAGTCTTCTAGTGATTCTGCAAGGGTGTGTGTGTGTGTGTGTGTGTGTGTGTGTGTAAAAAGACACGAAGTAAAGCTGCCAGAGAGTCTGTAAGGGTGTGTGTGTTTGAGTGTGTAAAAAGAACACGAAGTCAGAAGCCCTCTAGAGATTCTTCAACAGAGTGTGTGGGTGAGAGTGTTTAAAAAGGACAAAATTCAGAAGTGCTCCAGAAGTTCTTCCAGGGTGTGTGTGTATGCGTGTGTGTCTAAAAAGGACACGAAATCAGAAGCTCTCCAGAGATTCTGCAAAGGTTTGTGCATTTGTGTGTGTGAGTGTGTAAAAAGAACACGAATCAGTAGACCTCCAGATATTCTGCAAAGGTGTGTGTGTGTGTAAAAAGGACACGACTTCAGTATCCCTCCAGATATTCTGCAAGGTTGTGAGTGTGTGTAAAAAGGACACGACGTCAGAAGCCCTCCAGTGATTTCACAAGGGTGTGAGTGTGTGTGTGTGTAAAAAGAACACGAAGTCAGAAGTCATCCAGAGATTCTGCAAGGGTGTTAGTGTGTGAGTGTGTGGAAAAAGAACACGAAGTCAGAAGCCCTCTAGAGATTCTGCAAGGGTGTGTGTGTGTTTGTAAAAAGGACACGAAGTCAGAAGCCCTGCAGATATTATGTAAGGTTGTGTGTGTGTAAAAAGAACACTACGTCAGAAGCCCTCCATAGATTCTGCAAGAGTGTGAGTGTGTGTGTGTGTGTGTTAAAAGGACACGATGTCCGGAGCCCTCCAGAGATTTAGCAAAAGAGTGAGTGTGTGTGGGTTTTTGTGTGTGTAAAAAGGACACGACGTCAGAAGCCCTAAAGAGTTCTGCAAGGGTACGAGTGTAAATGTGTTTGCGTGTGTCTAAAAAGTACACGAAGCCACAAGTCCTCTAGAGATTCTGCAACGTTATGTTTGTGTGTGTGTGTTAAAGGAACACGAAGTCAGAAGCCCTGAAGAGATTCTGCCAAGATTTGTGTGTGTGTATAAAGGACACAAAATCAGAATCCCTGTAGAGATTCTGCAAGGTTGTGTGTGTGAAAAGGCCACCAAATCAGGAGCATTCTAGAGATTCTGCAATGGTGTGTATGTGTGTGTTTGTGTGTAAAAAGGAGAAGAAGTCAGAAGCCCTCCAATGATTCTGCAAGTGTATGAGTGTGAGTGTGTGTGTAAAAAGTACAAGAAGTCAGAAGCCCTCCAGAGATTCTGCAAGTGTGTGAGAGTGTGGGTTTGTGTGTAAAATGGATGCGAATCAGAAGCCCTCCAGAGATTCTGCAAGGGTGAGTGTATGTGAGTGTGTGTGGAAAAAGGACCCGAAGTCAGAAGCCCTCTAGAGATTCTGCAAGGGTATGATTGTGAGTGTGTGTGTGTGTGTAAAAGAAAACAAAATCAGAAGTCCTCTTGTGATTCTGCAAGGGTGTGTGTGTGTGTGTGTGTGTGTGTAAAAAGACACGAAGTAAAGCGGCCAGAGATTCTGTAAGGGTGTGTGTGTTTGAGTGTGTAAAAAGAACACGAAGTCAGAAGCCCTCTAGAGATTCTTCAACAGAGTGTGTGGGTGAGAGTGTTTAAAAAGGACAAAATTCAGAAGTGCTCCAGAAGTTCTTCCAGGGTGTGTGTGTATGCGTGTGTGTCTAAAAAGGACACGAAATCAGAAGCCCTCCAGAGATTCTGCAAAGGTTTGTGCATTTGTGTGTGTGAGTGTGTAAAAAGAACACGAATCAGTAGCCCTCCAGATATTCTGCAAGGGTGTGTGTGTGTGTAAAAAGGACACGACGTAAGAATCCCTCCAGAGATTCTGCAAGGTTGTGAGTGTTTGTAAAAAGGACACGACGTCAGAAGCCCTCCAGAGATTTCACAAGGGTGTGTGTGTGTGTGAAAAAAGAAAAGGAAGACCGAATTCCCTTAGAGATTCTGCAACGTTGTAAGTGTTTTTGTAAAAAAGTCAAGAAGTCAGGGCCCTCAAGAGATACTGTAGGGGTAGTAGTGTGAGTGTGTGTGTGTGTGTGTGTGTGTGTGTAAAAATGACACGAATTCAGAAGCTCTTTAGAGATTCTGCAAAGTTGTGAGTTTGTTTTTATATATAAAAACACACGAAGCCAAAACCCTCCAGAGATTCTTGAAGGGTATCAGTGTGAGTATGTATGTATAAAATGGACACGAAGTCAGAAACCCTCCAAAGATTCTGCAAGGATGTGTGTGTGAATGTGTGTTTGTAAGAAGGACACGACGTCAGAAGCCCTCCAGATATTCTTTAAGGGTGTGAATGTGTGTGTGTGTGTGTAAAAAGGACACGAAGTAAGTAGCCCTCCAGAGATTCTGAAAGGGTGCGTGCATGTGTGCATGTGTGTGTGTGAGTGTGTATGAATGACACGAAGTCAGAAGCCTTCCTGATATTCCGCAAGGGTGTGTGTGTGTGTATGTGTGTGTGTAAAAAGGACCCGAAGTCAGAAGCCCTCCTGATATTCTGCAAGGGTGTGTGTGTTTGTAAAACGGACACGAAGTGAGAAGCCCTGCAGATATTATGCAATTGTGTGTGTGTGTGAAAAGAACATTACGTCAGAAGCCCTCCAGAGATTCTACAAGAGTGTGAGTGTATGTGTGTGTAAAAGAGACACGACGTCAGAAGCCCTCCAGAGATTCAGCAAGGTGTGGATGTCTGGGTGTAAAATGGACACGAAGTCAGAAGTCATCTAGAGATTCAGCAATGTAATGTGTGTGTGTGTGTGTGTGTGTTAAAGGAACACGAAGTCAGAAGCCCTATAGCGATTCTGCCAAGGTTTGTGTGTGTGTACGAAGGACAGGAAATCAGAAGCCCACCAGAGATTCTGCAAGGTTGTGTGTGTATTTGTGTGGGTGAATAGGACACCAAATCTGAAGCCTTCTAGATTTGCAACGGTATATGTGTGTGTGTGTATGTGTGTAAAAAGAAGTCAGAAGCCTTCTAGAGACTCTGCAAGTGTATGAGTGTGAGTGTGTGTGTATGTGTGTGTAAAAAGGACATGAAGTAAGAAGCCCTCAAGAGATTCTGCAAAGGTGTCAGAGTGTGTGTTTGTGTGTAAAAAGGACACGAAGTCAGAAGCCCTGTAGAGATTCTGGAAGGGTCCGTGTATGTGAGTGTGTGTGCAAAAAGGACGCGAAGTCAGGAGCCCTCCAGAGATTCTGAAAGGTCATGAGTGTGAGTGTGTGTGTGTGTGTGTGTGTAAAATGGACACGAAGTCAAAAGCTCTCGAGAGATTCTGCAAGGGTGCGTGTGTGTATGTGTGTGTGTGTAAGAAGGACACGACGTCAGAAGCCCTCCAGATATTCTTCAAGGGTGTGAGTGTGTGTGTGTGTGTTTGTAAAAAGGACACGAAGTCAGAAGCCCTGCAGATATTATGTAAGGTTGTGTGTGTGTGTAAAAAGAACACTACGTCAGAAGCCCTCCATAGATTCTGCAAGAGTGTGAGTGTGTGTGTGTGTGTGTTAAAAGGACACGATGTCAGAAGCCCTGAAGAGATTCTGCCAAGATTTGTGTGTGTGTATAAAGGACACGAAATCAAAATCCATGCAGAGATTCTGCAAGGGTGATTGTATGTGAGTGTGTGTGGAAAAAGGACCCGAAGTCAGAAGCCCTCTAGAGATTCTGCAAGGGTATGATTGTGAGTGTGTGTGTGTGTAAAAGAAAACAAAATCAGAAGTCCTCTAGTGATTCTGCAAGGGTGTGTGTGTGTGTGTGTGTGTGTGTGTGTAAAAAACACGAAGTAAAGCGGCCAGAGATTCTGTAAGGGTGTGTGTGTGTGAGTGTGTAAAAAGAACACGAAGTCAGAAGCCCTCTAGAGATTCTTCAACAGAGTGTGTGGGTGAGAGTGTTTAAAAAGGACAAAATTCAGAAGTGCTCCAGAAGTTCTTCCAGGGTGTGTGTGTATGCGTGTGTGTCTAAAAAGGACACGAAATCAGAAGCCCTCCAGAGATTCTGCAAAGGTTTGTGCATTTGTGTGTGTGAGTGTGTAAAAAGAACATGAATCAGTAGCCCTCCAGATATTCTGCAAGGGTGTGTGTGTGTGTAAAAAGGACACGACGTCAGAAGCCCTCCATGGATTTCACAAGGGTGAGAGGGTGTGTGTGTGTGTGTGTGTGTGTGTAAAAAGAACACGACGTCAGAAGACATCCAGAGATTCTGCAAGGGTGTTAGTGTGTGAGTGTGTGGAAAAAGAACACGAAGTCAGAAGCCCTCTAGAGATTCTGCAAGGGTGTGTGTGTGTTTGTAAGAAGGACACGAAGTCAGAAGCCCTGCAGATATTATGTAAGGTTGTGTGTGTGTAAAAAGAACACTACGTCAGAAGCCCTGCATAGATTCTGCAAGAGTGTGAGTGTGTGTGTGTGTGTTAAAAGGACACGATGTCAGAAGCCCTCCAGAGATTTAGCAAAATAGTGAGTGTGTGTGGGTTTTTGTGTGTGTAAAAAGGACACGACGTCAGAAGCCCTAAAGAGTTCTGCAAGGGTACGAGTGTAAATGTGTTTGCGTGTGTGTAAAAAGTACACGAAGCCACAAGTCCTCTAGAGCTTCTGCAACGTTATGTTTGTGTGTGTGTGTTAAAGGAACACGAAGTCAGAAGCCCTGAAGAGATTCTGCCAAGATTTGTGTGTGTGTATAAAGGACACGAAATCAGAATCCCTCTTGAGATTCTGCAAGGTTGTGTGTGTGAAAAGGCCACCAAATCAGGAGCATTCTAGAGATTCTGCAATGGTGTGTATGTGTGTGTTTGTGTGTAAAAAGGAGAAGAAGTCAGAAGCCCTCCAATGATTCTGCAAGTGTATGAGTGTGAGTGTGTGTGTATATGTGTGTAAAAAGTACAAGAAGTCAGAAGCCCTCCAGAGATTCTGCAAGTGTGTGAGAGTGTGGGTTTGTGTGTAAAATGGATGCGAATCAGAAGCCCTCCAGAGATTCTGCAAGGGTGAGTGTATGTGAGTGTGTGTGGAAAAAGGCCCCGAAGTCAGAAGCCCTCTAGAGATTCTGCAAGGGTATGATTGTGAGTGTGTGTGTGTGTGTAAAAGAAAACAAAATCAGAAGTCCTCTTGTGATTCTGCAAGGGTGTGTGTGTGTGTGTGTGTGTGTGTGTAAAAAGACACGAAGTAAAGCTGCCAGAGAGTCTGTAAGGGTGTGTGTGTTTGAGTGTGTAAAAAGAACACGAAGTCAGAAGCCCTCTAGAGATTCTACAACAGAGTGTGTGGGTGAGAGTGTTTAAAAAGGACAAAATTCAGAAGTGCTCCAGAAGTTCTTCCAGGGTTTGTGTGTATGCGTGTGTGTCTAAAAAGGACACGAAATCAGAAGCTCTCCAGAGATTCTGCAAAGGTTTGTGCATTTGTGTGTGTGAGTGTGTAAAAAGAACACGAATCAGTAGACCTCCAGATATTCTGCAAAGGTGTGTGTGTGTGTAAAAAGGACACGACTTCAGAATCCCTCCAGATATTCTGCAAGGTTGTGAGTGTGTGTAAAAAGGACACGACGTCAGAAGCCCTCCAGTGATTTCACAAGGGTGTGAGTGTGTGTGTGTGTGTGTGTGTGTGTAAAAAGAACACGAAGTCAGAAGTCATCCAGAGATTCTGCAAGGGTGTTAGTGTGTGAGTGTGTGGAAAAAGAACATGAAGTCAGAAGCCCTCTAGAGATTCTGCAAGGGTGTGTGTGTGTTTGTAAAAAGGACACGAAGTCAGAAGCCCTGCAGATATTATGTAAGGTTGTGTGTGTGTAAAAAGAACACTACGTCAGAAGCCCTCCATAGATTCTGCAAGAGTGTGAGTGTGTGTGTGTGTGTGTTCAAAGGACACGATGTCAGGAGCCCTCCAGAGATTTAGCAAAAGAGTGAGTGTGTGTGGGTTTTTGTGTGTGTAAAAAGGACACGACGTCAGAAGCCCTAAAGAGTTCTGCAAGGGTACGAGTGTAAATGTGTTTGCGTGTGTCTAAAAAGTACACGAAGCCACAAGTCCTCTAGAGATTCTGCAACGTTATGTTTGTGTGTGTGTGTTAAAGTAACACGAAGTCAGAAGCCCTGAAGAGATTCTGCCAAGATTTGTGTGTGTGTATAAAGGACACGAAATCAGAATCCCTCTAGAGATTCTGCAAGGTTGTGTGTGTGAAAAGGCCACCAAATCAGGAGCATTCTAGAGATTCTGCAATGGTGTGTATGTGTGTGTTTGTGTGTAAAAAGGAGAAGAAGTCAGAAGCCCTCCAATGATTCTGCAAGTGTATGAGTGTGAGTGTGTGTGTATGTGTGTGTAAAAAGTACAAGAAGTCAGAAGCCCTCCAGAGATTCTGCAAGTGTGTGAGAGTGTGGGTTTGTGTGTAAAATGGATGCGAATCAGAAGCCCTCCAGAGATTCTGCAAGGGTGAGTGTATGTGAGTGTGTGTGGAAAAAGGACCCGAAGTCAGAAGCCCTCTAGAGATTCTGCAAGGGTATGATTGTGAGTGTGTGTGTGTGTGTAAAAGAAAACAAAATCAGAAGTCCTCTTGTGATTCTGCAAGGGTGTGTGTGTGTGTGTGTGTGTGTGTGTGTGTAAAAAGACACGAAGTAAAGCGGCCAGAGATTCTGTAAGGGTGTGTGTGTTTGAGTGTGTAAAAAGAACACGAAGTCAGAAGCCCTCTAGAGATTCTTCAACAGAGTGTGTGGGTGAGAGTGTTTAAAAAGGACAAAATTCAGAAGTGCTCCAGAAGTTCTTCCAGGGTGTGTGTGTATGCGTGTGTGTCTAAAAAGGACACGAAATCAGAAGCCCTCCAGAGATTCTGCAAAGGTTTGTGCATTTGTGTGTGAGTGTGTAAAAAGAACACGAATCAGTAGCCCTCCAGATATTCTGCAAGGGTGTGTGTGTGTGTAAAACGGACACGACGTAAGAATTCCTCCAGAGATTCTGCAAGGTTGTGAGTGTGGGTAAAAAGGACACGACGTCAGAAGCCCTCCAGAGATTTCACAAGGGTGTGAGTGTGTGTGAAAAAAGAAAAGGAAGACCGAATTCCCTTAGAGATTCTGCAACGTTGTAAGTGTTTTTGTAAAAAAGTCAAGGAGTCCGGGCCCTCAAGAGATACTGTAGGGGTAGTATTGTGAGTGTGTGTGTGTGTGTGTGTGTGTGTGTGTGTGTGTGTGTAAAAATGACACGAATTCAGAAGCTCTTTAGAGATTCTGCAAAGTTGTGAGTTTGTTTTTATATATAAAAACACACGAAGCCAGAACCCTCCAGAGATTCTTGAAGGGTATCAGTGTGAGTATGTATGTATAAAATGGACACGAAGTCAGAAACCCTCCAAAGATTCTGCAAGGATGTGTGTGTGAATGTGTGTGTGTAAGAAGGACACGACGTCAGAAGCTTTCCAGATATTCTTTAAGGGTGTGAATGTGTGTGTGTGTGTAAAAAGGACACGAAGTAAGTAGCCCTCCAGAGATTCTGAAAGGGTGCGTGCATGTGTGCATGTGTGTGTGTGAGTGTGTATGAAGGACACGAAGTCAGAAGCCTTCCTGATATTCTGCAAGGGTGTGTGTGTTTGTAAACGGACACGAAGTCAGAAGCCCTGCAGATATTATGCAATTGTGTGTGTGTGTGTGTGAAAAGAACATTACGTCAGAAGCCCTCCAGAGATTCTACAAGAGTGTGAGTGTATGTGTGTGTAAAAGAGACACGACGTCTGAAGCCCTCCAGAGATTCAGCAAGGTGTGGATGTCTGTGTGTAAAAAGGACACGAAGTCAGAAGTCATCTAGAGATTCAGCAATGTAATGTGTGTGTGTGTGTGTGTGTGTGTGTGTTAAAGGAACACGAAGTCAGAAGCCCTATAGCGATTCTGCCAAGGTTTGTGTGTGTGTACGAAGGACAGGAAATCAGAAGCCCACCAGAGATTCTGCAAGGTTGTGTGTGTATTTGTGTGGGTGAATAGGACACCAAATCTGAAGCCTTCTAGATTTGCAACGGTATGTCTGTGTGTGTGTGTAAAAAGAAGTCAGAAGCCTTCTAGAGACTCTGCAAGTGTATGAGTGTGAGTGTGTGTGTATGTGTGTGTAAAAAGGACATGAAGTAAGAAGCCCTCAAGAGATTCTGCAAAGGTGTCAGAGTGTGTGTTTGTGTGTAAAAAGGACACGAAGTCAGAAGCCCACTAGAGATTCTGGAAGGGTCAGTGTATGTGAGTGTGTGTGCAAAAAGGACGCGAAGTCAGGAGCCCTCCAGAGATTCTGAAAGGTCATGAGTGTGAGTGTGTGTGTGTGTGTGTGTGTGTGTAAAATGGACACGAAGTCAAAAGCTCTCCAGAGATTCTGCAAGGGTGCGTGTGTGTATGTGTGTGTGTGTAAGAAGGACACGACGTCAGAAGCCCTCCAGATATTCTTCAAGGGTGTGAGTGTGTGTGTGTGTGTTTGTAAAAAGGACACGAAGTCAGAAGCCCTGCAGATATTATGTAAGGTTGTGTGTGTGTGTAAAAAGAACACTACGTCAGAAGCCCTCCATAGATTCTGCAAGAGTGTGAGTGTGTGTGTGTGTGTGTGTTAAAAGGACACGATGTCAGAAGCCCTCCAGAGATTTAGCAAAAGAGTGAGTGTGTGTGGGTTTTTGTGTGTGTAAAAAGGACACGACGTCAGAAGCCCTAAAGAGTTCTGCAAGGGTACGAGTGTAAATGTGTTTGCGTGTGTGTAAAAAGTACACGAAGCCACAAGTCCTCTAGAGATTCTGCAACGTTATGTTTGTGTGTGTGTGTGTTAAAGGAACACGAAGTCAGAAGCCCTGAAGAGATTCTGCCAAGATTTGTGTGTGTGTATAAAGGACACAAAATCAAAATCCCTGCAGAGATTCTGCAAGGGTGAGTGTATGTGAGTGTGTGTGGAAAAAGGACCGGAAGTCAGAAGCCCTCTAGAGATTCTGCAAGTGTATGATTGTGAGTGTGTGTGTGTGTAAAAGAAAACAAAATCAGAAGTCCTCTAGTGATTCTGCAAGGGTGTGTGTGTGTGTGTGTGTGTGTAAAAAACACGAAGTAAAGCGGCCAGAGATTCTGTAAGGGTGTGTGTGTTTGAGTGTGTAAAAAGAACACGAAGTCAGAAGCCCTCTAGAGATTCTTCAACAGAGTGTGTGGGTGAGAGTGTTTAAAAAGGACAAAATTCAGAAGTGCTCCAGAAGTTCTTCCAGGGTGTGTGTGTATGCGTGTGTGTCTAAAAAGGACACGAAATCAGAAGCCCTCCAGAGATTCTGCAAAGGTTTGTGCATTTGTGTGTGTGAGTGTGTAAAAAGAACACGAATCAGTAGCCCTCCAGATATTCTGCAAGGGTGTGTGTGTGTGTAAAAAGGACACGACGTAAGAATCCCTCCAGAGATTCTGCAAGGTTGTGAGTGTTTGTAAAAAGGACACGACGTCAGAAGCCCTCCAGAGATTTCACAAGGGTGTGAGTGTGTGTGAAAAAAGAAAAGGAAGACCGAATTCCCTTAGAGATTCTGCAACGTTGTAAGTGTTTTTGTAAAAAAGTCAAGAAGTCAGGGCCCTCAAGAGATACTGTAGGGGTAGTAGTGTGAGTGTGTGTGTGTGTGTGTGTGTGTGTGTGTGTGTAAAAATGACACGAATTCAGAAGCTCTTTAGAGATTCTGCAAAGTTGTGAGTTTGTTTTTATATATAAAAACACACGAAGCCAGAACCCTCCAGAGATTCTTGAAGGGTATCAGTGTAAGTATGTATGTATAAAATGGACACGAAGTCAGAAACCCTCCAAAGATTCTGCAAGGATGTGTGTGTGAATGTGTGTGTGTAAGAAGGACACGTCAGAAGCCCTCCAGATATTCTTTAAGGGTGTGAATGTGTGTGTGTGTGTGTAAAAAGGACACGAAGTAAGTAGCCCTCCAGAGATTCTGAAAGGGTGCGTGCATGTGTGCATGTGTGTGTGTGAGTGTGTATGAATGACACGAAGTCAGAAGCCTTCCTGATATTCCGCAAGGGTGTGTGTGTGTGTATGTGTGTGTGTAAAAAGGACCCGAAGTCAGAAGCCCTCCTGATATTCTGCAAGGGTGTGTGTGTTTGTAAAACGGACACGAAGTGAGAAGCCCTGCAGATATTATGCAATTGTGTGTGTGTGTGTGTGAAAAGAACATTACGTCAGAAGCCCTCCAGAGATTCTACAAGAGTGTGAGTGTATGTGTGTGTAAAAGAGACACGACGTCAGAAGCCCTCCAGAGATTCAGCAAGGTGTGGATGTCTGGGTGTAAAATGGACACGAAGTCAGAAGTCATCTAGAGATTCAGCAATGTAATGTGTGTGTGTGTGTGTGTGTGTGTTAAAGGAACACGAAGTCAGAAGCCCTATAGCGATTCTGCCAAGGTTTGTGTGTGTGTACGAAGGACAGGAAATCAGAAGCCCACCAGAGATTCTGCAAGGTTGTGTGTGTATTTGTGTGGGTGAATAGGACACCAAATCTGAAGCCTTCTAGATTTGCAACGGTATATGTGTGTGTGTGTATGTGTGTAAAAAGAAGTCAGAAGCCTTCTAGAGACTCTGCAAGTGTATGAGTGTGAGTGTGTGTGTATGTGTGTGTAAAAAGGACATGAAGTAAGAAGCCCTCAAGAGATTCTGCAAAGGTGTCAGAGTGTGTGTTTGTGTGTAAAAAGGACACGAAGTCAGAAGCCCTGTAGAGATTCTGGAAGGGTCCGTGTATGTGAGTGTGTGTGCAAAAAGGACGCGAAGTCAGGAGCCCTCCAGAGATTCTGAAAGGTCATGAGTGTGAGTGTGTGTGTGTGTGTGTGTGTAAAATGGACACGAAGTCAAAAGCTCTCGAGAGATTCTGCAAGGGTGCGTGTGTGTATGTGTGTGTGTGTAAGAAGGACACGACGTCAGAAGCCCTCCAGATATTCTTCAAGGGTGTGAGTGTGTGTGTGTGTGTTTGTAAAAAGGACACGAAGTCAGAAGCCCTGCAGATATTATGTAAGGTTGTGTGTGTGTGTAAAAAGAACACTACGTCAGAAGCCCTCCATAGATTCTGCAAGAGTGTGAGTGTGTGTGTGTGTGTGTTAAAAGGACACGATGTCAGAAGCCCTCCAGAGATTTAGCAAAAGAGTGAGTGTGTGTGGGTTTTTGTGTGTGTAAAAAGGACACGACGTCAGAAGCCCTAAAGAGTTCTGCAAGGGTACGAGTGTAAATGTGTTTGCGTGTGTGTAAAAAGTACACGAAGCCACAAGTCCTCTAGAGATTCTGCAACGTTATGTTTGTGTGTGTGTGTGTTAAAGGAACACGAAGTCAGAAGCCCTGAAGAGATTCTGCCAAGATTTGTGTGTGTGTATAAAGGACACGAAATCAAAATCCCTGCAGAGATTCTGCAAGGGTGAGTGTATGTGAGTGTGTGTGGAAAAAGGACCCGAAGTCAGAAGCCCTCTAGAGATTCTGCAAGGGTATGATTGTGAGTGTGTGTGTGTGTGTAAAAGAAAACAAAATCAGAAGTCCTCTTGTGATTCTGCAAGGGTGTGTGTGTGTGTGTGTGTGTGTGTGTGTGTGTGTGTAAAAAACACGAAGTAAAGCGGCCAGAGATTCTGTAAGGGTGTGTGTGTGTGAGTGTGTAAAAAGAACACGAAGTCAGAAGCCCTCTAGAGATTCTTCAACAGAGTGTGTGGGTGAGAGTGTTTAAAAAGGACAAAATTCAGAAGTGCTCCAGAAGTTCTTCCAGGGTGTGTGTGTATGCGTGTGTGTCTAAAAAGGACACGAAATCAGAAGCCCTCCAGAGATTCTGCAAAGGTTTGTGCATTTGTGTGTGTGAGTGTGTAAAAAGAACATGAATCAGTAGCCCTCCAGATATTCTGCAAGGGTGTGTGTGTGTGTAAAAAGGACACGACGTCAGAAGCCCTCCATGGATTTCACAAGGGTGAGAGGGTGTGTGTGTGTGTGTGTGTGTAAAAAGAACACGACGTCAGAAGACATCCAGAGATTCTGCAAGGGTGTTAGTGTGTGAGTGTGTGGAAAAAGAACACGAAGTCAGAAGCCCTCTAGAGATTCTGCAAGGGTGTGTGTGTGTTTGTAAGAAGGACACGAAGTCAGAAGCCCTGCAGATATTATGTAAGTTTGTGTGTGTGTAAAAAGAACACTACGTCAGAAGCCCTCCATAGATTCTGCAAGAGTGTGAGTGTGTGTGTGTGTGTGTGTTAAAAGGACACGATGTCAGAAGCCCTCCAGAGATTTAGCAAAAGAGTGAGTGTGTGTGGGTTTTTGTGTGTGTAAAAACGACACGACGTCAGAAGCCCTAAAGAGTTCTGCAAGGGTACGAGTGTAAATGTGTTTGCGTGTGTGTAAAAAGTACACGAAGCCACAAGTCCTCTAGAGCTTCTGCAACGTTATGTTTGTGTGTGTGTGTTAAAGGAACACGAAGTCAGAAGCCCTGAAGAGATTCTGCCAAGATTTGTGTGTGTGTATAAAGGACACGAAATCAGAATCCCTCTTGAGATTCTGCAAGGTTGTGTGTGTGAAAAGGCCACCAAATCAGGAGCATTCTAGAGATTCTGCAATGGTGTGTATGTGTGTGTTTGTGTGTAAAAAGGAGAAGAAGTCAGAAGCCCTCCAATGATTCTGCAAGTGTATGAGTGTGAGTGTGTGTGTATATGTGTGTAAAAAGTACAAGAAGTCAGAAGCCCTCCAGAGATTCTGCAAGTGTGTGAGAGTGTGGGTTTGTGTGTAAAATGGATGCGAATCAGAAGCCCTCCAGAGATTCTGCAAGGGTGAGTGTATGTGAGTGTGTGTGGAAAAAGGACCCGAAGTCAGAAGCCCTCTAGAGATTCTGCAAGGGTATGATTGTGAGTGTGTGTGTGTGTGTAAAAGAAAACAAAATCAGAAGTCCTCTTGTGATTCTGCAAGGGTGTGTGTGTGTGTGTGTGTGTGTGTGTGTGTAAAAAGACACGAAGTAAAGCTGCCAGAGAGTCTGTAAGGGTGTGTGTGTTTGAGTGTGTAAAAAGAACACGAAGTCAGAAGCCCTCTAGAGATTCTTCAACAGAGTGTGTGGGTGAGAGTGTTTAAAAAGGACAAAATTCAGAAGTGCTCCAGAAGTTCTTCCAGGGTGTGTGTGTATGCGTGTGTGTCTAAAAAGGACACGAAATCAGAAGCTCTCCAAAGATTCTGCAAAGGTTTGTGCATTTGTGTGTGTGAGTGTGTAAAAAGAACACGAATCAGTAGACCTCCAGATATTCTGCAAAGGTGTGTGTGTGTGTAAAAAGGACACGACTTCAGAATCCCTCCAGATATTCTGCAAGGTTGTGAGTGTGTGTAAAAAGGACACGACGTCAGAAGCCCTCCAGTGATTTCACAAGGGTGTGAGTGTGTGTGTGTGTGTGTGTGTGTGTAAAAAGAACACGAAGTCAGAAGTCATCCAGAGATTCTGCAAGGGTGTTAGTGTGTGAGTGTGTGGAAAAAGAACACGAAGTCAGAAGCCCTCTAGAGATTCTGCAAGGGTGTGTGTATGTTTGTAAAAAGGACACGAAGTCAGAAGCCCTGCAGATATTATGTAAGGTTGTGTGTGTGTAAAAAGAACACTACGTCAGAAGCCCTCCATAGATTCTGCAAGAGTGTGAGTGTGTGTGTGTGTGTGTTAAAAGGACACGATGTCAGGAGCCCTCCAGAGATTTAGCAAAAGAGTGAGTGTGTGTGGGTTTTTGTGTGTGTAAAAAGGACACGACGTCAGAAGCCCTAAAGAGTTCTGCAAGGGTACGAGTGTAAATGTGTTTGCGTGTGTCTAAAAAGTACACGAAGCCACAAGTCCTCTAGAGATTCTGCAACGTTATGTTTGTGTGTGTGTGTTAAAGGAACACGAAGTCAGAAGCCCTGAAGAGATTCTGCCAAGATTTGTGTGTGTGTATAAAGGACACGAAATCAGAATCCCTCTAGAGATTCTGCAAGGTTGTGTGTGTGAAAAGGCCACCAAATCAGGAGCATTCTAGAGATTCTGCAATGGTGTGTATGTGTGTGTTTGTGTGTAAAAAGGAGAAGAAGTCAGAAGCCCTCCAATGATTCTGCAAGTGTATGAGTGTGAGTGTGTGTGTATGTGTGTGTAAAAAGTACAAGAAGTCAGAAGCCCTCCAGAGATTCTGCAAGTGTGTGAGAGTGTGGGTTTGTGTGTAAAATGGATGCGAATCAGAAGCCCTCCAGAGATTCTGCAAGGGTGAGTGTATGTGAGTGTGTGTGGAAAAAGGACCCGAAGTCAGAAGCCCTCTAGAGATTCTGCAAGGGTATGATTGTGAGTGTGTGTGTGTGTGTAAAAGAAAACAAAATCAGAAGTCCTCTTGTGATTCTGCAAGTGTGTGTGTGTGTGTGTGTGTGTGTGTGTAAAAAGACACGAAGTAAAGCGGCCAGAGATTCTGTAAGGGTGTGTGTGTTTGAGTGTGTAAAAAGAACACGAAGTCAGAAGCCCTCTAGAGATTCTTCAACAGAGTGTGTGGGTGAGAGTGTTTAAAAAGGACAAAATTCAGAAGTGCTCCAGAAGTTCTTCCAGGGTGTGTGTGTATGCGTGTGTGTCTAAAAAGGACACGAAATCAGAAGCCCTCCAGAGATTCTGCAAAGGTTTGTGCATTTGTGTGTGTGAGTGTGTAAAAAGAACACGAATCAGTAGCCCTCCAGATATTCTGCAAGGGTGTGTGTGTGTGTAAAAAGGACACGACGTAAGAATTCCTCCAGAGATTCTGCAAGGTTGTGAGTGTGGGTAAAAAGGACACGACGTCAGAAGCCCTCCAGAGATTTCACAAGGGTGTGAGTGTGTGTGAAAAAAGAAAAGGAAGACCGAATTCCCTTAGAGATTCTGCAACGTTGTAAGTGTTTTTGTAAAAAAGTCAAGGAGTCAGGGCCCTCAAGAGATACTGTAGGGGTAGTATTGTGAGTGTGTGTGTGTGTGTGTGTGTGTGTGTGTGTGTGTAAAAATGACACGAATTCAGAAGCTCTTTAGAGATTCTGCAAAGTTGTGAGTTTGTTTTTATATATAAAAACACACGAAGCCAGAACCCTCCAGAGATTCTTGAAGGGTATCAGTGTGAGTATGTATGTATAAAATGGACACGAAGTCAGAAACCCTCCAAAGATTCTGCAAGGATGTGTGTGTGAATGTGTGTGTGTAAGAAGGACACGACGTCAGAAGCTTTCCAGATATCCTTTAAGGGTGTGAATGTGTGTGTGTGTGTAAAAAGGACACGAAGTAAGTAGCCCTCCAGAGATTCTGAAAGGGTGCGTGCATGTGTGCATGTGTGTGTGTGAGTGTGTATGAAGGACACGAAGTCAGAAGCCTTCCTGATATTCCGCAAGGGTGTGTGTGTGTGTATGTGTGTGTGTAAAAAGGACCCGAAGTCAGAAGCCCTCCTGATATTCTGCAAGGGTGTGTGTGTTTGTAAACGGACACGAAGTCAGAAGCCCTGCAGATATTATGCAATTGTGTGTGTGTGTGTGTGAAAAGAACATTACGTCAGAAGCCCTCCAGAGATTCTACAAGAGTGTGAGTGTATGTGTGTGTAAAAGAGACACGACGTCAGAAGCCCTCCAGAGATTCAGCAAGGTGTGGATGTCTGTGTGTAAAAAGGACACGAAGTCAGAAGTCATCTAGAGATTCAGCAATGTAATGTGTGTGTGTGTGTGTGTGTGTGTGTGTTAAAGGAACACGAAGTCAGAAGCCCTATAGCGATTCTGCCAAGGTTTGTGTGTGTGTACGAAGGACAGGAAATCAGAAGCCCACCAGAGATTCTGCAAGGTTGTGTGTGTATTTGTGTGGGTGAATAGGACACCAAATCTGAAGCCTTCTAGATTTGCAACGGTATGTCTGTGTGTGTGTGTGTGTGTGTGTGTAAAAAGAAGTCAGAAGCCTTCTAGAGACTCTGCAAGTGTATGAGTGTGAGTGTGTGTGTATGTGTGTGTAAAAAGGACATGAAGTAAGAAGCCCTCAAGAGATTCTGCAAAGGTGTCAGAGTGTGTGTTTGTGTGTAAAAAGGACACGAAGTCAGAAGCCCACTAGAGATTCTGGAAGGGTCAGTGTATGTGAGTGTGTGTGCAAAAAGGACGCGAAGTCAGGAGCCCTCCAGAGATTCTGAAAGGTCATGAGTGTGAGTGTGTGTGTGTGTGTGTGTGTGTGTGTAAAATGGACACGAAGTCAAAAGCTCTCCAGAGATTCTGCAAGGGTGCGTGTGTGTATGTGTGTGTGTGTAAGAAGGACACGACGTCAGAAGCCCTCCAGATATTCTTCAAGGGTGTGAGTGTGTGTGTGTGTGTTTGTAAAAAGGACACGAAGTCAGAAGCCCTGCAGATATTATGTAAGGTTGTGTGTGTGTGTAAAAAGAACACTACGTCAGAAGCCCTCCATAGATTCTGCAAGAGTGTGAGTGTGTGTGTGTGTGTGTTAAAAGGACACGATGTCAGAAGCCCTCCAGAGATTTAGCAAAAGAGTGAGTGTGTGTGGGTTTTTGTGTGTGTAAAAAGGACACGACGTCAGAAGCCCTAAAGAGTTCTGCAAGGGTACGAGTGTAAATGTGTTTGCGTGTGTGTAAAAAGTACACGAAGCCACAAGTCCTCTAGAGATTCTGCAACGTTATGTTTGTGTGTGTGTGTGTTAAAGGAACACGAAGTCAGAAGCCCTGAAGAGATTCTGCCAAGATTTGTGTGTGTGTATAAAGGACACAAAATCAAAATCCCTGCAGAGATTCTGCAAGGGTGAGTGTATGTGAGTGTGTGTGGAAAAAGGACCGGAAGTCAGAAGCCCTCTAGAGATTCTGCAAGTGTATGATTGTGAGTGTGTGTGTGTGTAAAAGAAAACAATATCAGAAGTCCTCTAGTGATTCTGCAAGGGTGTGTGTGTGTGTGTGTGTGTGTGTAAAAAGACACGAAGTAAAGCTGCCAGAGAGTCTGTAAGGGTGTGTGTGTTTGAGTGTGTAAAAAGAACACGAAGTCAGAAGCCCTCTAGAGATTCTTCAACAGAGTGTGTGGGTGAGAGTGTTTAAAAAGGACAAAATTCAGAAGTGCTCCAGAAGTTCTTCCAGGGTGTGTGTGTATGCGTGTGTGTCTAAAAAGGACACGAAATCAGAAGCTCTCCAAAGATTCTGCAAAGGTTTGTGCATTTGTGTGTGTGAGTGTGTAAAAAGAACACGAATCAGTAGACCTCCAGATATTCTGCAAAGGTGTGTGTGTGTGTAAAAAGGACACGACTTCAGAATCCCTCCAGATATTCTGCAAGGTTGTGAGTGTGTGTAAAAAGGACACGACGTCAGAAGCCCTCCAGTGATTTCACAAGGGTGTGAGTGTGTGTGTGTGTGTGTGTGTGTGTAAAAAGAACACGAAGTCAGAAGTCATCCAGAGATTCTGCAAGGGTGTTAGTGTGTGAGTGTGTGGAAAAAGAACACGAAGTCAGAAGCCCTCTAGAGATTCTGCAAGGGTGTGTGTATGTTTGTAAAAAGGACACGAAGTCAGAAGCCCTGCAGATATTATGTAAGGTTGTGTGTGTGTAAAAAGAACACTACGTCAGAAGCCCTCCATAGATTCTGCAAGAGTGTGAGTGTGTGTGTGTGTGTGTTAAAAGGACACGATGTCAGGAGCCCTCCAGAGATTTAGCAAAAGAGTGAGTGTGTGTGGGTTTTTGTGTGTGTAAAAAGGACACGACGTCAGAAGCCCTAAAGAGTTCTGCAAGGGTACGAGTGTAAATGTGTTTGCGTGTGTCTAAAAAGTACACGAAGCCACAAGTCCTCTAGAGATTCTGCAACGTTATGTTTGTGTGTGTGTGTTAAAGGAACACGAAGTCAGAAGCCCTGAAGAGATTCTGCCAAGATTTGTGTGTGTGTATAAAGGACACGAAATCAGAATCCCTCTAGAGATTCTGCAAGGTTGTGTGTGTGAAAAGGCCACCAAATCAGGAGCATTCTAGAGATTCTGCAATGGTGTGTATGTGTGTGTTTGTGTGTAAAAAGGAGAAGAAGTCAGAAGCCCTCCAATGATTCTGCAAGTGTATGAGTGTGAGTGTGTGTGTATGTGTGTGTAAAAAGTACAAGAAGTCAGAAGCCCTCCAGAGATTCTGCAAGTGTGTGAGAGTGTGGGTTTGTGTGTAAAATGGATGCGAATCAGAAGCCCTCCAGAGATTCTGCAAGGGTGAGTGTATGTGAGTGTGTGTGGAAAAAGGACCCGAAGTCAGAAGCCCTCTAGAGATTCTGCAAGGGTATGATTGTGAGTGTGTGTGTGTGTGTAAAAGAAAACAAAATCAGAAGTCCTCTTGTGATTCTGCAAGTGTGTGTGTGTGTGTGTGTGTGTGTGTAAAAAGACACGAAGTAAAGCGGCCAGAGATTCTGTAAGGGTGTGTGTGTTTGAGTGTGTAAAAAGAACACGAAGTCAGAAGCCCTCTAGAGATTCTTCAACAGAGTGTGTGGGTGAGAGTGTTTAAAAAGGACAAAATTCAGAAGTGCTCCAGAAGTTCTTCCAGGGTGTGTGTGTATGCGTGTGTGTCTAAAAAGGACACGAAATCAGAAGCCCTCCAGAGATTCTGCAAAGGTTTGTGCATTTGTGTGTGTGAGTGTGTAAAAAGAACACGAATCAGTAGCCCTCCAGATATTCTGCAAGGGTGTGTGTGTGTGTAAAAAGGACACGACGTAAGAATTCCTCCAGAGATTCTGCAAGGTTGTGAGTGTGGGTAAAAAGGACACGACGTCAGAAGCCCTCCAGAGATTTCACAAGGGTGTGAGTGTGTGTGAAAAAAGAAAAGGAAGACCGAATTCCCTTAGAGATTCTGCAACGTTGTAAGTGTTTTTGTAAAAAAGTCAAGGAGTCAGGGCCCTCAAGAGATACTGTAGGGGTAGTATTGTGAGTGTGTGTGTGTGTGTGTGTGTGTGTGTGTGTGTAAAAATGACACGAATTCAGAAGCTCTTTAGAGATTCTGCAAAGTTGTGAGTTTGTTTTTATATATAAAAACACACGAAGCCAGAACCCTCCAGAGATTCTTGAAGGGTATCAGTGTGAGTATGTATGTATAAAATGGACACGAAGTCAGAAACCCTCCAAAGATTCTGCAAGGATGTGTGTGTGAATGTGTGTGTGTAAGAAGGACACGACGTCAGAAGCTTTCCAGATATCCTTTAAGGGTGTGAATGTGTGTGTGTGTGTAAAAAGGACACGAAGTAAGTAGCCCTCCAGAGATTCTGAAAGGGTGCGTGCATGTGTGCATGTGTGTGTGTGAGTGTGTATGAAGGACACGAAGTCAGAAGCCTTCCTGATATTCCGCAAGGGTGTGTGTGTGTGTATGTGTGTGTGTAAAAAGGACCCGAAGTCAGAAGCCCTCCTGATATTCTGCAAGGGTGTGTGTGTTTGTAAACGGACACGAAGTCAGAAGCCCTGCAGATATTATGCAATTGTGTGTGTGTGTGTGTGAAAAGAACATTACGTCAGAAGCCCTCCAGAGATTCTACAAGAGTGTGAGTGTATGTGTGTGTAAAAGAGACACGACGTCAGAAGCCCTCCAGAGATTCAGCAAGGTGTGGATGTCTGTGTGTAAAAAGGACACGAAGTCAGAAGTCATCTAGAGATTCAGCAATGTAATGTGTGTGTGTGTGTGTGTGTGTGTGTGTTAAAGGAACACGAAGTCAGAAGCCCTATAGCGATTCTGCCAAGGTTTGTGTGTGTGTACGAAGGACAGGAAATCAGAAGCCCACCAGAGATTCTGCAAGGTTGTGTGTGTATTTGTGTGGGTGAATAGGACACCAAATCTGAAGCCTTCTAGATTTGCAACGGTATGTCTGTGTGTGTGTGTGTGTGTGTGTGTAAAAAGAAGTCAGAAGCCTTCTAGAGACTCTGCAAGTGTATGAGTGTGAGTGTGTGTGTATGTGTGTGTAAAAAGGACATGAAGTAAGAAGCCCTCAAGAGATTCTGCAAAGGTGTCAGAGTGTGTGTTTGTGTGTAAAAAGGACACGAAGTCAGAAGCCCACTAGAGATTCTGGAAGGGTCAGTGTATGTGAGTGTGTGTGCAAAAAGGACGCGAAGTCAGGAGCCCTCCAGAGATTCTGAAAGGTCATGAGTGTGAGTGTGTGTGTGTGTGTGTGTGTGTGTGTAAAATGGACACGAAGTCAAAAGCTCTCCAGAGATTCTGCAAGGGTGCGTGTGTGTATGTGTGTGTGTGTAAGAAGGACACGACGTCAGAAGCCCTCCAGATATTCTTCAAGGGTGTGAGTGTGTGTGTGTGTGTTTGTAAAAAGGACACGAAGTCAGAAGCCCTGCAGATATTATGTAAGGTTGTGTGTGTGTGTAAAAAGAACACTACGTCAGAAGCCCTCCATAGATTCTGCAAGAGTGTGAGTGTGTGTGTGTGTGTGTTAAAAGGACACGATGTCAGAAGCCCTCCAGAGATTTAGCAAAAGAGTGAGTGTGTGTGGGTTTTTGTGTGTGTAAAAAGGACACGACGTCAGAAGCCCTAAAGAGTTCTGCAAGGGTACGAGTGTAAATGTGTTTGCGTGTGTGTAAAAAGTACACGAAGCCACAAGTCCTCTAGAGATTCTGCAACGTTATGTTTGTGTGTGTGTGTGTTAAAGGAACACGAAGTCAGAAGCCCTGAAGAGATTCTGCCAAGATTTGTGTGTGTGTATAAAGGACACAAAATCAAAATCCCTGCAGAGATTCTGCAAGGGTGAGTGTATGTGAGTGTGTGTGGAAAAAGGACCGGAAGTCAGAAGCCCTCTAGAGATTCTGCAAGTGTATGATTGTGAGTGTGTGTGTGTGTAAAAGAAAACAATATCAGAAGTCCTCTAGTGATTCTGCAAGGGTGTGTGTGTGTGTGTGTGTGTGTGTAAAAAACACGAAGTAAAGCGGCCAGAGATTCTGTAAGGGTGTGTGTGTGTGAGTGTGTAAAAAGAACACGAAGTCAGAAGCCCTCTAGAGATTCTTCAACAGAGTGTGTGGGTGAGAGTGTTTAAAAAGGACAAAATTCAGAAGTGCTCCAGAAGTTCTTCCAGGGTGTGTGTGTATGCGTGTGTGTCTAAAAAGGACACGAAATCAGAAGCCCTCCAGAGATTCTGCAAAGGTTTGTGCATTTGTGTGTGTGAGTGTGTAAAAAGAACATGAATCAGTAGCCCTCCAGATATTCTGCAAGGGTGTGTGTGTGTGTAAAAAGGACACGACGTCAGAATCCCTCCAGAGATTCTGCAAGGTTGTGAGTGTGTGTAAAAAGGACACAACGTCAGAAGCCCTCCATGGATTTCACAAGGGTGGGAGTGTGTGTGTGTGTGTGTGTGTGTAAAAAGAACACGACGTCAGAAGACATCCAGAGATTCTGCAAGGGTGTTAGTGTGTGAGTGTGTGGAAAAAGAACACGAAGTCAAAAGCCCTCTAGAGATTCTGCAAGGGTGTGTGTGTGTTTGTAAGAAGGACACGAAGTCAGAAGCCCTGCAGATATTATGTAAGGTTGTGTGTGTGTAAAAAGAACACTACGTCAGAAGCCCTGCAGATATTATGTAAGGTTGTGTGTGTGTAAAAAGAACACTACGTCAGAAGCCCTGCATAGATTCTGCAAGAGTGTGAGTGTGTGTGTGTGTGTGTTAAAAGGACACGATGTCAGAAGCCCTCCAGAGATTTAGCAAAAGAGTGAGTGTGTGTGGGTTTTTGTGTGTGTAAAAACGACACGACGTCAGAAGCCCTAAAGAGTTCTGCAAGGGTACGAGTGTAAATGTGTTTGCGTGTGTGTAAAAAGTACACGAAGCCACAAGTCCTCTAGAGATTCTGCAACGTTATGTTTGTGTGTGTGTGTTAAAGGAACACGAAGTCAGAAGCCCTGAAGAGATTCTGCCAAGATTTGTGTGTGTGTATAAAGGACACGAAATCAGAATCCCTGTAGAGATTCTGCAAGGTTGTGTGTGTGAAAAGGCCACCAAATCAGGAGCATTCTAGAGATTCTGCAATGGTGTGTATGTGTGTGTTTGTGTGTAAAAAGGAGAAGTTAGAATCCCTCCAATGATTCTGCAAATGTATGATTGTGAGTGTGTGTGTATGTGTGTGTGTAAAAAGTGCAAGAAGTTAGAAGCCTTCCAGAGATTCTGCAAGTGTGTGAGAGTGTGGGTTTGTGTTTAAAATGAATGCGAATCAGAAGCCTTCCAGAGATTCTGCAAGGGTGAGTGTATGTGAGTTTGTGTGGAAAAAGGACCCGAAGTCAGAAGCCCTCTAGAGATTCTGCAAGGGTATGATTGTGAGTGTGTGTGTGTGTGTAAAAGAAAACAAAATCAGAAGTCCTCTAGTGATTCTGCAAGGGTGTGTGTGTGTAAAAAGACACGAAGTAAAGCGGCCAGAGATTCTGTAAGGGTGTGTGTGTGTGAGTGTGTAAAAAGAACACGAGGTCAGAAGCCCTCTAGAGATTCTTCAACAGAGTGTGTGGGTGAGAGTGTTTAAAAAGGACAAAATTCAGAAGTGCTGCAGAAGTTCTTCCAGGGTGTGTGTGTATGTGAGTGTCTAAAAAGGACACGAAATCAGAAGCCCTCCAGAGATTCTGCAAAGGTTTGTGCATTTGTGTGTGTGAGTGTGTAAAAAGAACACGAATCAGTAGCCCTCCAGATATTCTGCAAGGGTGTGTGTGTGTGTAAAAAGGACACGACGTCAGAATCCCTCCAGAGATTCTGCAAGGTTGTGAGTGTGGGTAAAAAGGACACGACGTCAGAAGCCCTCCAGAGATTTCACAAGGGAGTGAGTGTGTGTGAAAAAAGAAAAGGAAGACCGAATTCCCTTAGAGATTCTGCAACGTTGTAAGTGTGTTTGTAAAAAAGTCAAGAAGTCAGGGCCCTCAAGAGATACTGTAGGGGTAGTAGTGTGAGTGTGTGTGTGTGTGTGTGTGTGTGTTAAAAGGACACAAATTCAGAAGCTCTCTAGAGATTCTGCAAAGTTGTGAGTTTGTTTTTATATATAAAAAGACACGAAGCCAGAACCCTCCAGAGATTCTTGAAGGGTATCAGTGTGAGTATGTATGTATAAAATGGACACGAAGTCAGAAACCCTCCAAAGATTCTGAAAGGATGTGTGTGTGTATGTGTGTGTGTAAGAAGGACACGACGTCAGAAGCCCTCCAGATATTCTTTAAGGGTGTGAATGTGTGTGTGTGTGTAAAAAGGACACGAAGTAAGTAGCCCTCCAGAGATTCTGAAAGGGTGCGTGCATGTGTGCATGTGTATGTGTGAGTGGGTATGAAGGACACGAAGTCAGAAGCCTTCCTGATATTCCGCAAGGGTGTGTGTGTGTGTGTGTAAAAAGGACCCAAAGTCAGAAGCACTCCTGATATTCTGCAAGGGTGTGTGTGTTTGTAAAACGGACACGAAGTCAGAAGCCCTGCAGATATTATGCAATTGTGTGTGTGTGTGAAAAGAACATTACGTCAGAAGCCCTCCAGAGATTCTACAAGAGTGTGAGTGTATGTGTGTGTAAAAGAGACACGACGTCAGAAGCCTTCCAGGGATTCAGCAAGGTGTGGATGTCTGTGTGTAAAAAGGACACGAAGTCAGAAGTCCTCTAGAGATTCAGCAATGTAATGTGTGTGTGTGTGTGTGTTAAAGGAACACGAAGTCAGAAGCCCTATAGCGATTCTGCCAAGGTTTGTGTGTGTGTACGAAGGACAGGAAATCAGAAGCCCTCCAGAGATTCTGCAAGGTTGTGTGTGTATTTGTGTGGGTGAATAGGACACCAAATCTGAAGCCTTCTAGATTTGCAACGGTATATGTGTGTGTGTGTGTGTGTGTGTAAAAAGGAGAAGTCAGAAGCATTCCAGAGATTCTGCAAGTGTATGAGTGTGAGTGTGTGTGTATGTGTGTGTAAAAAGGACATGAAGTCAGAAGCCCTCAAGAGATTCTCCAAAGGTGTCAGAGTGTGTGTTTGTGTGTAAAAAGGACACAAAGTCAGAAGCCCTCTAGAGATTCTGGAAGGGTCCGTGTATGTGAGTGTGTGTGCAAAAAGGACGCGAAGTCAGGAGCCCCCCAGAGATTCTGAAAGGGCATGAGTGTGAGTGTGTATGTGTGTGTGTGTGTAAAATGGACACGAAGTCAAAAGCTCTCCAGAGATTCTGCAAGGGTGCGTGTGTGTATGTGTGTGTGTGTGTGTGTGTGTAAGAAGGACACGACGTCAGAAGCCCTCCAGATATTCTTCAAGGGTGTGAGTGTGTGTGTGTGTGTGTTTGTAAAAAGGACACGAAGTCAGAAGCCCTGCAGATATTATGTAAGTTTGTGTGTGTGTAAAAAGAACACTACGTCAGAAGCCCTCCATAGATTCTGCAAGAGTGTGAGTGTGTGTGTGTGTGTGTGTTAAAAGGACACGATGTCAGAAGCCCTCCAGAGATTTAGCAAAAGAGTGAGTGTGTGTGGGTTTTTGTGTGTGTAAAAACGACACGACGTCAGAAGCCCTAAAGAGTTCTGCAAGGGTACGAGTGTAAATGTGTTTGCGTGTGTCTAAAAAGTACACGAAGCCACAAGTCCTCTAGAGATTCTGCAACGTTATGTTTGTGTGTGTGTGTTAAAGGAACACGAAGTCAGAAGCCCTGAAGAGATTCTGCCAAGATTTGTGTGTGTGTATAAAGGACACGAAATCAGAATCCCTCTAGAGATTCTGCAAGGTTGTGTGTGTGAAAAGGCCACCAAATCAGGAGCATTCTAGAGATTCTGCAATGGTGTGTATGTGTGTGTTTGTGTGTAAAAAGGAGAAGAAGTCAGAAGCCCTCCAATGATTCTGCAAGTGTATGAGTGTGAGTGTGTGTGTATGTGTGTGTAAAAAGTACAAGAAGTCAGAAGCCCTCCAGAGATTCTGCAAGTGTGTGAGAGTGTGGGTTTGTGTGTAAAATGGATGCGAATCAGAAGCCCTCCAGAGATTCTGCAAGGGTGAGTGTATGTGAGTGTGTGTGGAAAAAGGACCCGAAGTCAGAAGCCCTCTAGAGATTCTGCAAGGGTATGATTGTGAGTGTGTGTGTGTGTGTAAAAGAAAACAAAATCAGAAGTCCTCTTGTGATTCTGCAAGTGTGTGTGTGTGTGTGTGTGTGTGTGTGTAAAAAGACACGAAGTAAAGCGGCCAGAGATTCTGTAAGGGTGTGTGTGTTTGAGTGTGTAAAAAGAACACGAAGTCAGAAGCCCTCTAGAGATTCTTCAACAGAGTGTGTGGGTGAGAGTGTTTAAAAAGGACAAAATTCAGAAGTGCTCCAGAAGTTCTTCCAGGGTGTGTGTGTATGCGTGTGTGTCTAAAAAGGACACGAAATCAGAAGCCCTCCAGAGATTCTGCAAAGGTTTGTGCATTTGTGTGTGTGAGTGTGTAAAAAGAACACGAATCAGTAGCCCTCCAGATATTCTGCAAGGGTGTGTGTGTGTGTAAAAAGGACACGACGTAAGAATTCCTCCAGAGATTCTGCAAGGTTGTGAGTGTGGGTAAAAAGGACACGACGTCAGAAGCCCTCCAGAGATTTCACAAGGGTGTGAGTGTGTGTGAAAAAAGAAAAGGAAGACCGAATTCCCTTAGAGATTCTGCAACGTTGTAAGTGTTTTTGTAAAAAAGTCAAGGAGTCAGGGCCCTCAAGAGATACTGTAGGGGTAGTATTGTGAGTGTGTGTGTGTGTGTGTGTGTGTGTGTGTGTGTGTGTAAAAATGACACGAATTCAGAAGCTCTTTAGAGATTCTGCAAAGTTGTGAGTTTGTTTTTATATATAAAAACACACGAAGCCAGAACCCTCCAGAGATTCTTGAAGGGTATCAGTGTGAGTATGTATGTATAAAATGGACACGAAGTCAGAAACCCTCCAAAGATTCTGCAAGGATGTGTGTGTGAATGTGTGTGTGTAAGAAGGACACGACGTCAGAAGCTTTCCAGATATCCTTTAAGGGTGTGAATGTGTGTGTGTGTGTAAAAAGGACACGAAGTAAGTAGCCCTCCAGAGATTCTGAAAGGGTGCGTGCATGTGTGCATGTGTGTGTGTGAGTGTGTATGAAGGACACGAAGTCAGAAGCCTTCCTGATATTCCGCAAGGGTGTGTGTGTGTGTATGTGTGTGTGTAAAAAGGACCCGAAGTCAGAAGCCCTCCTGATATTCTGCAAGGGTGTGTGTGTTTGTAAACGGACACGAAGTCAGAAGCCCTGCAGATATTATGCAATTGTGTGTGTGTGTGTGTGAAAAGAACATTACGTCAGAAGCCCTCCAGAGATTCTACAAGAGTGTGAGTGTATGTGTGTGTAAAACAGACACGACGTCAGAAGCCCTCCAGAGATTCAGCAAGGTGTGGATGTCTGTGTGTAAAAAGGACACGAAGTCAGAAGTCATCTAGAGATTCAGCAATGTAATGTGTGTGTGTGTGTGTGTGTGTGTGTGTTAAAGGAACACGAAGTCAGAAGCCCTATAGCGATTCTGCCAAGGTTTGTGTGTGTGTACGAAGGACAGGAAATCAGAAGCCCACCAGAGATTCTGCAAGGTTGTGTGTGTATTTGTGTGGGTGAATAGGACACCAAATCTGAAGCCTTCTAGATTTGCAACGGTATGTCTGTGTGTGTGTGTGTGTGTGTGTGTAAAAAGAAGTCAGAAGCCTTCTAGAGACTCTGCAAGTGTATGAGTGTGAGTGTGTGTGTATGTGTGTGTAAAAAGGACATGAAGTAAGAAGCCCTCAAGAGATTCTGCAAAGGTGTCAGAGTGTGTGTTTGTGTGTAAAAAGGACACGAAGTCAGAAGCCCACTAGAGATTCTGGAAGGGTCAGTGTATGTGAGTGTGTGTGCAAAAAGGACGCGAAGTCAGGAGCCCTCCAGAGATTCTGAAAGGTCATGAGTGTGAGTGTGTGTGTGTGTGTGTGTGTGTGTGTAAAATGGACACGAAGTCAAAAGCTCTCCAGAGATTCTGCAAGGGTGCGTGTGTGTATGTGTGTGTGTGTAAGAAGGACACGACGTCAGAAGCCCTCCAGATATTCTTCAAGGGTGTGAGTGTGTGTGTGTGTGTTTGTAAAAAGGACACGAAGTCAGAAGCCCTGCAGATATTATGTAAGGTTGTGTGTGTGTGTAAAAAGAACACTACGTCAGAAGCCCTCCATAGATTCTGCAAGAGTGTGAGTGTGTGTGTGTGTGTGTTAAAAGGACACGATGTCAGAAGCCCTCCAGAGATTTAGCAAAAGAGTGAGTGTGTGTGGGTTTTTGTGTGTGTAAAAAGGACACGACGTCAGAAGCCCTAAAGAGTTCTGCAAGGGTACGAGTGTAAATGTGTTTGCGTGTGTGTAAAAAGTACACGAAGCCACAAGTCCTCTAGAGATTCTGCAACGTTATGTTTGTGTGTGTGTGTGTTAAAGGAACACGAAGTCAGAAGCCCTGAAGAGATTCTGCCAAGATTTGTGTGTGTGTATAAAGGACACAAAATCAAAATCCCTGCAGAGATTCTGCAAGGGTGAGTGTATGTGAGTGTGTGTGGAAAAAGGACCGGAAGTCAGAAGCCCTCTAGAGATTCTGCAAGTGTATGATTGTGAGTGTGTGTGTGTGTAAAAGAAAACAATATCAGAAGTCCTCTAGTGATTCTGCAAGGGTGTGTGTGTGTGTGTGTGTGTGTAAAAAACACGAAGTAAAGCGGCCAGAGATTCTGTAAGGGTGTGTGTGTGTGAGTGTGTAAAAAGAACACGAAGTCAGAAGCCCTCTAGAGATTCTTCAACAGAGTGTGTGGGTGAGAGTGTTTAAAAAGGACAAAATTCAGAAGTGCTCCAGAAGTTCTTCCAGGGTGTGTGTGTATGCGTGTGTGTCTAAAAAGGACACGAAATCAGAAGCCCTCCAGAGATTCTGCAAAGGTTTGTGCATTTGTGTGTGTGAGTGTGTAAAAAGAACATGAATCAGTAGCCCTCCAGATATTCTGCAAGGGTGTGTGTGTGTGTAAAAAGGACACGACGTCAGAATCCCTCCAGAGATTCTGCAAGGTTGTGAGTGTGTGTAAAAAGGACACAACGTCAGAAGCCCTCCATGGATTTCACAAGGGTGGGAGTGTGTGTGTGTGTGTGTGTGTGTAAAAAGAACACGACGTCAGAAGACATCCAGAGATTCTGCAAGGGTGTTAGTGTGTGAGTGTGTGGAAAAAGAACACGAAGTCAAAAGCCCTCTAGAGATTCTGCAAGGGTGTGTGTGTGTTTGTAAGAAGGACACGAAGTCAGAAGCCCTGCAGATATTATGTAAGGTTGTGTGTGTGTAAAAAGAACACTACGTCAGAAGCCCTGCAGATATTATGTAAGGTTGTGTGTGTGTAAAAAGAACACTACGTCAGAAGCCCTGCATAGATTCTGCAAGAGTGTGAGTGTGTGTGTGTGTGTGTTAAAAGGACACGATGTCAGAAGCCCTCCAGAGATTTAGCAAAAGAGTGAGTGTGTGTGGGTTTTTGTGTGTGTAAAAACGACACGACGTCAGAAGCCCTAAAGAGTTCTGCAAGGGTACGAGTGTAAATGTGTTTGCGTGTGTGTAAAAAGTACACGAAGCCACAAGTCCTCTAGAGATTCTGCAACGTTATGTTTGTGTGTGTGTGTTAAAGGAACACGAAGTCAGAAGCCCTGAAGAGATTCTGCCAAGATTTGTGTGTGTGTATAAAGGACACGAAATCAGAATCCCTGTAGAGATTCTGCAAGGTTGTGTGTGTGAAAAGGCCACCAAATCAGGAGCATTCTAGAGATTCTGCAATGGTGTGTATGTGTGTGTTTGTGTGTAAAAAGGAGAAGTTAGAATCCCTCCAATGATTCTGCAAATGTATGATTGTGAGTGTGTGTGTATGTGTGTGTGTAAAAAGTGCAAGAAGTTAGAAGCCTTCCAGAGATTCTGCAAGTGTGTGAGAGTGTGGGTTTGTGTTTAAAATGAATGCGAATCAGAAGCCTTCCAGAGATTCTGCAAGGGTGAGTGTATGTGAGTTTGTGTGGAAAAAGGACCCGAAGTCAGAAGCCCTCTAGAGATTCTGCAAGGGTATGATTGTGAGTGTGTGTGTGTGTGTAAAAGAAAACAAAATCAGAAGTCCTCTAGTGATTCTGCAAGGGTGTGTGTGTGTAAAAAGACACGAAGTAAAGCGGCCAGAGATTCTGTAAGGGTGTGTGTGTGTGAGTGTGTAAAAAGAACACGAGGTCAGAAGCCCTCTAGAGATTCTTCAACAGAGTGTGTGGGTGAGAGTGTTTAAAAAGGACAAAATTCAGAAGTGCTGCAGAAGTTCTTCCAGGGTGTGTGTGTATGTGAGTGTCTAAAAAGGACACGAAATCAGAAGCCCTCCAGAGATTCTGCAAAGGTTTGTGCATTTGTGTGTGTGAGTGTGTAAAAAGAACACGAATCAGTAGCCCTCCAGATATTCTGCAAGGGTGTGTGTGTGTGTAAAAAGGACACGACGTCAGAATCCCTCCAGAGATTCTGCAAGGTTGTGAGTGTGGGTAAAAAGGACACGACGTCAGAAGCCCTCCAGAGATTTCACAAGGGAGTGAGTGTGTGTGAAAAAAGAAAAGGAAGACCGAATTCCCTTAGAGATTCTGCAACGTTGTAAGTGTGTTTGTAAAAAAGTCAAGAAGTCAGGGCCCTCAAGAGATACTGTAGGGGTAGTAGTGTGAGTGTGTGTGTGTGTGTGTGTGTGTGTTAAAAGGACACAAATTCAGAAGCTCTCTAGAGATTCTGCAAAGTTGTGAGTTTGTTTTTATATATAAAAAGACACGAAGCCAGAACCCTCCAGAGATTCTTGAAGGGTATCAGTGTGAGTATGTATGTATAAAATGGACACGAAGTCAGAAACCCTCCAAAGATTCTGAAAGGATGTGTGTGTGTATGTGTGTGTGTAAGAAGGACACGACGTCAGAAGCCCTCCAGATATTCTTTAAGGGTGTGAATGTGTGTGTGTGTGTAAAAAGGACACGAAGTAAGTAGCCCTCCAGAGATTCTGAAAGGGTGCGTGCATGTGTGCATGTGTATGTGTGAGTGGGTATGAAGGACACGAAGTCAGAAGCCTTCCTGATATTCCGCAAGGGTGTGTGTGTGTGTGTGTGTAAAAAGGACCCAAAGTCAGAAGCACTCCTGATATTCTGCAAGGGTGTGTGTGTTTGTAAAACGGACACGAAGTCAGAAGCCCTGCAGATATTATGCAATTGTGTGTGTGTGTGAAAAGAACATTACGTCAGAAGCCCTCCAGAGATTCTACAAGAGTGTGAGTGTATGTGTGTGTAAAAGAGACACGACGTCAGAAGCCTTCCAGGGATTCAGCAAGGTGTGGATGTCTGTGTGTAAAAAGGACACGAAGTCAGAAGTCCTCTAGAGATTCAGCAATGTAATGTGTGTGTGTGTGTGTTAAAGGAACACGAAGTCAGAAGCCCTATAGCGATTCTGCCAAGGTTTGTGTGTGTGTACGAAGGACAGGAAATCAGAAGCCCTCCAGAGATTCTGCAAGGTTGTGTGTGTATTTGTGTGGGTGAATAGGACACCAAATCTGAAGCCTTCTAGATTTGCAACGGTATATGTGTGTGTGTGTGTGTGTGTGTAAAAAGGAGAAGTCAGAAGCATTCCAGAGATTCTGCAAGTGTATGAGTGTGAGTGTGTGTGTATGTGTGTGTAAAAAGGACATGAAGTCAGAAGCCCTCAAGAGATTCTCCAAAGGTGTCAGAGTGTGTGTTTGTGTGTAAAAAGGACACAAAGTCAGAAGCCCTCTAGAGATTCTGGAAGGGTCCGTGTATGTGAGTGTGTGTGCAAAAAGGACGCGAAGTCAGGAGCCCCCCAGAGATTCTGAAAGGGCATGAGTGTGAGTGTGTATGTGTGTGTGTGTGTAAAATGGACACGAAGTCAAAAGCTCTCCAGAGATTCTGCAAGGGTGCGTGTGTGTATGTGTGTGTGTGTGTGTGTGTGTAAGAAGGACACGACGTCAGAAGCCCTCCAGATATTCTTCAAGGGTGTGAGTGTGTGTGTGTGTGTGTTTGTAAAAAGGACACGAAGTCAGAAGCCCTGCAGATATTATGTAAGTTTGTGTGTGTGTAAAAAGAACACTACGTCAGAAGCCCTCCATAGATTCTGCAAGAGTGTGAGTGTGTGTGTGTGTGTGTGTTAAAAGGACACGATGTCAGAAGCCCTCCAGAGATTTAGCAAAAGAGTGAGTGTGTGTGGGTTTTTGTGTGTGTAAAAACGACACGACGTCAGAAGCCCTAAAGAGTTCTGCAAGGGTACGAGTGTAAATGTGTTTGCGTGTGTGTAAAAAGTACACGAAGCCACAAGTCCTCTAGAGATTCTGCAACGTTATGTTTGTGTGTGTGTGTTAAAGGAACACGAAGTCAGAAGCCCTGAAGAGATTCTGCCAAGATTTGTGTGTGTGTATAAAGGACACGAAATCAGAATCCCTCTAGAGATTCTGCAAGGTTATGTGTGTGAAAAGGCCACCAAATCAGGAGCATTCTAGAGATTCTGCAATGGTGTGTATGTGTGTGTTTGTGTGTAAAAAGGAGAAGAAGTCAGAAACCCTCCAATGATTTTGTAAGTGTATGAGTGTGAGTGTGTGTGTATGTGTGTGTGTAAAAAGTACAAGAAGTCAGAAGCCCTCCAGAGATTCTGCAAGTGTGTGAGAGTGTGGGTTTGTGTGTAAAATGGATGTGAATCAGAAGCCCTCCAGAGATTCTGCAAGGGTGAGTGTATGTGAGTGTGTGTGGGAAAAGGACCCGAAGTCAGAAGCCCTCTAGAGATTCTGCAAGGGAATGATTGTGAGTGTGTGTGTGTGTGTAAAAGAAAACAAAATCAGAAGTCCTCTAGTGATTCTGCAAGGGTGTGTGTGTGTGTGTGTGTGTGTGTAAAAAGACACGAAGTAAAGCGGCCAGAGATTCTGTAAGGGTGTGTGTGTGTGAGTGTGTAAAAAGAACACGAGGTCAGAAGCCCTCTAGAGATTCTTCAACAGAGTGTGTGGGTGAGAGTGTTTAAAAAGGACAAAATTCAGAAGTGCTCCAGAAGTTCTTCCAGGGTGTGTGTGTATGTGTGTGTGTCTAAAAAGGACACGAAATCAGAAGCCCTCCAGAGATTCTGCAAAGGTTTGTGCATTTGTGTGTGTGAGTGTGTAAAAAGAACACGAATCAGTAGCCCTCCAGATATTCTGCAAGGGTGTGTGTGTGTGTAAAAAGGACACGACGTCAGAATCCCTCCAGAGATTCTGCAAGGTTGTGAGTGTGTGTAAAAATGACACGACGTCAGAAGCCCTCCAGAGATTTCACAAGGGTGTGAGTGTGTGTGAAAAAAGAAAAGGAAGACCGAATTCCCTTAGAGATTCTGCAACGTTGTATGTGTGTCTGTAAAAAAGTCAAGAAGTCAGGGCCCTCAAGAGATACTGTAGGGGTAGTAGTGTGAGTGTGTGTGTGTGTGTGTGTGTGTGTGTGTGTGTAAAAAGGACACGAATTCAGAAGCTCTCTAGAGATTCTGCAAAGTTGTGAGTTTGTTTTTATATATAAAAAGACACGAAGCCAGAACCCTCCAGAGATTCTTGAAGGGTATCAGTGTGAGTATGTATGTATAAAATGGACACGAAGTCAGAAACCCTCCAAAGATTCTGCAAGGATGTGTGTGTGTATGTATGTGTGTAAGAAGGACACGACGTCAGAAGCCCTCCAGATATTCTTTAAGGGTGTGAATGTGTGTGTGTGTGTAAAAAGGACACGAGGTAAGTAGCCCTCCAGAGATTCTGAAAGGGTGCGTGCATGTGTGCATGTGTGTGTGAGAGTTTGTATGAAGGACACGAAGTCAGAAGCCTTCCTGATATTCCGCAAGGGTGTGTGTGTGTGTATGTGTGTGTGTAAAAAGGACCCGAAGTCAGAAGCCCTCCTGATATTCTGCAAGGGTGTGTGTGTTTGTAAAACGGACACGAAGTGAGAAGCCCTGCAGATATTATGCAATTATGTGTGTGTGTGTGCGAAAAGAACATTACGTCAGAAGCCCTCCAGAGATTCTACAAGAGTGTGAGTGTATGTGTGTGTAAAAGAGACACGACGTCAGAAGCCCTCCAGAGATTCAGCAAGGTGTGGATGTCTGTGTGTAAAAAGGACACGAAGTCAGAAGTCCTCTAGTGATTCAGCAATGTAATGTGTGTGTGTGTGTGTGTGTGTGTGTTAAAGGAACACGAAGTCAGAAGCCCTATAGCGATTCTGCCAAGGTTTGTGTGTGTGTACGAACGACAGGAAATCAGAAGCCCTCCAGAGATTCTGCAAGGTTGTGTGTGTATTTGTGTGGGTGAATAGGACACCAAATCTGAATCCTTCTAGATTTGCAACGGTATATGTGTGTGTGTGTGTGTGTAAAAAGGAGAAGTCAGAAGCCTTCCAGAGACTCTGCAAGTGTATGAGTGTGAGTGTGTGTGTATGTGTGTGTAAAAAGGACATGAAGTCAGAAGCCCTCAAGAGATTCTGCAAAGGTGTCAGAGTGTGTGTTTGTGTGTAAAAAGGACACGAAGTCAGAAGCCCTCTAGAGATTCTGGAAGGGTCCGTGTATGTGAGTGTGTGTGCAAAAAGGACGCGAAGTCAGGAGCCCTCCAGAGATTCTGAAAGGGCATGAGTGTGAGTGTGTATGTGTGTGTGTGTGTGTAAAATGGACACGAAGTCAAAAGCTCTCCAGAGATTCTGCAAGGGTGCGTGTGTGTATGTGTGTGTGTGTAAGAAGGACACGACGTCAGAAGCCCTCCAGATATTCTTCAAGGGTGTGAGTGTGTGTATGTGTGTTTGTAAAAAGGACACGAAGTCAGAAGCCCTGCAGATATTATGTAAGGTTGTGTGTGTGTGTAAAAAGAACACTACGTCAGAAGCCCTCCATAGATTCTGCAAGAGTGTGAGTGTGTGTGTGTGTGTGTTAAAAGGACACGATGTCAGAAGCCCTCCAGAGATTTAGCAAAAGAGTGAGTGTGTGTGGGTTTTTGTGTGTGTAAAAAGGACACGACGTCAGAAGCCCTAAAGAGTTCTGCAAGGGTACGAGTGTAAATGTGTTTGTGTGTGTGTAAAAAGTACACGAAGCCACAAGTCCTCTAGAGATTCTGCAACGTTATGTTGGTGTGTGTGTGTTAAAGGAACACGAAGTCAGAAGCCCTGAAGAGATTCTGCCAAGATTTGTGTGTGTGTATAAAGGACACGAAATCAAAATCCCTCCAGAGATTCTGCAAGGGTGAGTGTATGTGAGTGTGTGTGGAAAAAGGACCCGAAGTCAGAATCCCTCTAGAGATTCTGCAAGGGTATGATTGTGAGTGTGTGTGTGTGTAAAAGAAAACAAAATCAGAAGTCCTCTAGTGATTCTGCAAGAGTGTGTGTGTGTGTGTGTGTGTGTGTGTGTGTGTGTGTGTAAAAAGACACGAAGTAAAGCGGCCAGAGATTCTGTAAGGGTGTGTGTGTGTGAGTGTGTAAAAAGAACACGAAGTCAGAAGCCCTCTAGAGATTCTTCAACAGAGTGTGTGGGTGAGATTGTTTAAAAAGGACAAAATTCAGAAGTACTCCAGAAGTTCTTCCAGGGTGTGTGTGTATGCGTGTGTGTCTAAAAAGGACACGAAATCAGAAGCCCTCCAGAGATTCTGCAAAGGTTTGTGCATTTGTGTGTGTGTGTGTGTGTAAAAAGAACACGAAGTCAGAAGACATCCAGAGATTCTGCAAAGGTGTTAGTGTGTGAGTGTGTGGAAAAAGAACACGAAGTCAGAAGCCCTCTAGAGATTCTGCAAGGGTGTGTGTGTGTTTGTAAAAAGGAAACGAAGTCAGAAGCCCTGCAGATATTATGTAAGGTTGTGTGTGTGTAAAAAAGAACACTACGTCAGAAGCCCTCCATAGATTCTGCAAGAGTGTGAGTGTGTGTGTGTGTGTGTGTTAAAAGGATATGATGTCAGAAGCCCTCCAGAGATTTAGCAAAAGAGTGAGTGTGTGTGGGTTTATGTGTGTGTAAAAAGGACACGACGTCAGAAGCCCTAAAGAGTTCTGCAAGGATACGAGTGTAAATGTGTTTGCGTGTGTATAAAAAGTACACGAAGCCACAAGTCCTCTAGAGATTCTGCAACGTTATGTTTGTGTGTGTGTGTTAAAGGAACAAGAAGTCAGAAGCCCTGAAGAGATTCTGCCAAGATTTGTGTGTGTGTATAAAGGACACGAAATCAGAATCCCTGTAGAGATTCTGCAAGGTTGTGTGTGTGAAAAGGCCACCAAATCAGGAGCATTCTAGAGATTCTGCAATGGTGGGTATGTGTGTGTTTGTGTGTAAAAAGGAGAAGAAGTCAGAAGCCCTCCAATGATTCTGCAAGTGTATGATTGTGAGTGTGTGTGTATGTGTGTGTAAAAAGTACAAGAAGTCAGAAGCCCTCCAGAGATTCTGCAAGTGTGTGAGAGTGTGGGTTTGTGTGTAAAATGGATGCGAATCAGAAGCCCTCCAGAGATTCTGCAAGGGTGAGTGTATGTGAGTGTGTGTGGAAAAAGGACCCGAAGTCAGAAGCCCTCTAGAGATTCTGCAAGGGTATGATTGTGAGTGTGTTTGTAAAAGAAAACAAAATCAGAATTCCTCTAGTGATTCTGCAAGGGTGTGTGTGTGTGTGTGTAAAAAGACACGAAGTAAAGCTGCCAGAGTTTCTGTAAGGGTGTGTGTGTGTGAGTGTATAAAAAGAACACGAAGTCAGAAGCCCTCTAGAGATTCTTCAACAGAGTGTGTGGGTGAGAGTGTTTAAAAAGGACAAAATTCAGAAGTGCTCCAGAAGTTCTTCCACGGTGTGTGTGTATGTGTGTGTGTCTAAAAAGGACACGAAATAAGAAGCCCTCCAGAGATTCTGCAAAGGTTTGTGCATTTGTGTGTGTGAGTGTTTAAAAAGAACACGAATCAGTAGCCCTCCAGATATTCTGCAAGGGTGTGTGTGTGTGTAAAAAGGACACGACGTCAGAATCCCTCCAGAGATTCTGCAAGGTTGTGAGTGTGTGTAAAAAGGACACGACGTCACAAGCCCTCCAGAGATTTCACAAGGGTGTGAGTGTGTGTGTGTGTGTTTGTGTGTAAAAAGAACACGAAGTCAGAAGACATCCAGAGATTCTGCAAGGGTGTTAGTGTGTGAGTGTGTGGAAAAAGAACACGAAGTCAGAAGCCCTGCAGATATTATGTAAGGTTGTGTGTGTGTACAAAGAACACTACGTCAGAAGCCCTCCATAGATTCTGCAAGAGTGTGAGTGTGTGTGTGTGTGTGTGTTTAAAGAACACGATGTCAGAAGCCCTCCAGAGATTTAGCAAAAGAGTGAGTGTGTGTGGGTTTTTGTGTGTGTAAAAAGGACACGACGTCAGAAGCACTAAAGTGTTCTGCAAGGGCACGAGTGTAAATGTGTTTGCGTGTGTGTAAAAAGTACACGAAGCCACAAGTCCTCTAGAGATTCTGCAATGTTATGTTTGTGTGTGTGTGTTAAAGGAACACGAAGTCAGAAGCCCTGAAGAGATTCTGCCAAGATTTGTGTGTGTGTATAAAGGACACGAAATCAGAATCCCTCTAGAGATTCTGCAAGGTTGTGTGTGTGAAAAGGCCACCAAATCAGGAGCATTCTAGCGATTCTGCAATGGTGTGTATGTGTGTGTTTGTGTAAAAAGGAGAAGAAGTCAGAAGCCCTCCAATGATTCTGCAAGTGTATGAGTGTGAGTGTGTGTGTATGTGTGTGTGAAAAGAACAAGAAGCCAGAAACCCTCCAGAGATTCTGCAAGTGTGTGAGAGTGTGGGTTTGTGTGTAAAATGGATGCGAATCAGAAGCCCTCCAGAGATTCTGCAAGGGTGAGTGTATGTGAGTGTTTGTGGAAAAAGGACCCGAAGTCAGAAGTCCTCTAGAGATTCTGCAAGGGTATGATTGTGAGTGTGTGTGTGTGTGTGTGTGTGTAAAAGAAAACAAAATCAGAAGTCCTCTAGTGATTCTGCAAGGTTGTGTGTGTGTGTGTGTGTGTGTGTTTGTAAAAAGACACGAAGTAAAGCGGCCAGAGATTCTGTAAGGGTGTGTGTGTGTGAGTGTGTAAAAAGAACACGAAGTCAGAAGCCCTCTAGAGATTCTTCAACAGAGTGTGTGGGTGAGAGTGTTTAAAAAGGACAAAATTCAGAAGTGCTCCAGAAGTTCTTCCAGGGTGTGTGTGTATGCGTGTGTGTCTAAAAAGGACACGAAATCAGAAGCCATCCAGAGATTCTGCAAAGGTTTGTGCATTTGTGTGTGTGAGTGTGTAAAAAGAACACGAATCAGTAGCCCTCCAGATATTCTGCAAGGGTGTGTGTGTGTGTGTTTGTGTGTAAAAGGGAGAAGAAGTCAGAAACCCTCCAATTATCCTGTAAGTGTATGAGTGTGAGTGTGTGTGTATGTGTGTGTGTAAAAAGTACAAGAAGTCAGAAGCCCTCCAGAGATTCTGCAAGTGTGTGAGAGTGTGGGTTTGTGTGTAAAATGGATGCGAATCAGAAGCCCTCCAGAAATTCTGCAAGGGTGAGTGTATGTGAGTGTGTGTGGAAAAAGGACCCGAAGTCAGAAGCCCTCTAGAGATTCTGCAAGGGTATGATTGTGAGTGTGTGTGTAAAAGAAAACAAAATCAGAAGTCCTCTAGAGATTCTGCAAGGGTGTGTGTGTGTGTGTGTGTATGTGTGTGTAAAAAGACACGAAGTAAAGCCGCCAGAGATTCTGTAAGGGTGTGTGTGTGTGAGTGTGTAAAAAGAACACGAAGTCAGAAGCCCTGCAGATATTATGTAAGGTTGTGTGTGTGTAAAAAGAACACTATCAGAAGCCCTCCATAGATTCTGCAAGAGTGTGAGTGTGTCTGTGTGTGTGTGTGTTAAAAGGACACGATGTCAGAAGCCCTCCAGATATTTAGCAAAAGAGTGTGTGTGTGGGGGTTTTTGTGTGTGTAAAAAGGACACGACGTCAGAAGCCCTAAAGAGTTCTGCAAGGGTACGAGTGTAAATGTGTTTGCGTGTGTATAAAAAGTACACGAAGTCACAAGTCCTCTAGAGATTCTGCAACGTTATGTTTGTGTGTGTGTGTTAAAGGAACACGAAGTCAAAAGCCCTGAAGAGATTCTGCCAAGATTTGTGTGTGTGTATAAAGAACACGAAATCAGAATCCCTCTAGAGATTCTGCAAGGTTGTGTGTGTGAAAAGGCCACCAAATCAGGACAATTCTAGAGATTCTGCAATGGTGTGTATGTGTGTGTTTGTGTGTAAAAAGAGAAGAAGTCAGAAGCCCTACAATGATTCTGCAAGTGTATGAGTGTGAGTGTGTGTGTATGTGTGTGTAAAAAGTACAAGAAGTCAGAAGCCCTCCAGAGATTCTGCAAGTGTGTGAGAGTGTGGGTTTGTGTGTAAAATGGATGCGAATCAGAAGCCCTCCAGAGATTCTGCAAGGGTGAGTGTATGTGAGTGTGTGTGGAAAAAGGAACCGAAGTCAGAAGCCCTCTAGAGATTCTGCAAGGGTATGATTGTGAGTGTGTGTGTGTGTGTAAAAGAAAACAAAATCAGAAGTCTTCTAGTGATTCTGCAAGGGTGTGTGTGATTGTGTGTGTGTGTGTGTGTGTATAAAGACACGACGTAAAGTGGCCAGAGATTCTGAAAGGGTGTGTGTGTGTGAGTGTGTAAAAAGAACACGAAGTCAGAAGCCCTCTAGAGATTCTTCAACACAGTGTGTGGGTGAGAGTGTTTAAAAAGGACAAAATTCAGAAGTGCTCCAGAAGTTCTTGCAGGGTGTGTGTGTATGTGTGTGTGTGTAAAAAGGACACGAACTCAGAAGCCCTCCAGAGATTCTGCAAAGGTTTGTGCATTTGTGTTTGTGAGTGTGTAAAAAGAACACGAATCAGTAGCCCTCCAGATATTCTGCAAGGGTGTGTGTGTGTGTAAAAAGGACACGATGTCAGAAGCCCTCCAGAGATTTAGCAAAAGAGTGAGTGTGTGTTTGGGTTTTTGTGTGTGTAAAAAGGACACGACGTCAGAAGCCCTATAGAGTTCTGCAAGGGTACGAGTGTAAATGTGTTTGCGTGTGTGTAAAAAGTACACGAAGTCACAAGTCCTCTAGAGATTCTGCAACGTTATGTTTGTGTGTGTGTGTTAAAGGAACACGAAGTCAGAAGCCCTGAAGAGATTCTGCCAAGATTTGTTGTGTGTGTGTGTATAAAGGACACGAAATCAGAATCCCTCTAGAGGTTCTGCAAGGTTGTGTGTGTGAAAAGGCCACCAAATCAGGAGCATTCTCGAGATTCTGCAATGGTGTGTATGTGTGTGTTTGTGTGTAAAAAGGAGAAGAAGTCAGAAGCCCTCCAATGATTCTGCAAGTGTATGAGTGTGAGTGTGTGTGTATGTGTGTGTAAAAAGTACAAGAAGTCAGAAGCCCTCCAGAGATTCTGCAAGTGTGTAAGAGTGTGGGTTTGTATATAAAATGGATGCAAATCAGAAGCCCTCAGAGATTCTGCAAGGGTGAGTGTATGTGAGTGTGTGTGGAAAAAGGACCCAAAGTCAGAAGCCCTCTGGAGATTCTGCAAGGGTATGATTGTGAGTGTGTGTGTGTGTGTGTGTGTAAAAGAAAACAAAATCAGAAGTCCTCTAGTGAATCTGCAAGGGTGTGTGTGATTGTGTGTGTGTGTGTGTGTGTAAAAAGACACGACGTAAAGTGGCCAGAGATTCTGTAAGGGTGTGTGTGTGTGTGTGTGTGTGTGTGTGTGTGTGTGTAAAAAGACACGAAGTAAAGCGGCCAGAGATTCTGTAAGGGTGTGTGTGTGAGTGTGTAAAAAGCACACGAAGTCAGTAGCCCTCTAGAGATTCTTCAACAGAGTGTGTGGGTGAGAGTGTTTAAAAAGGACAAAATTCAGAAGTGCTCCAGAAGTTCTTCCAGGGTGTGTGTGTGTATGTGTGTGTGTCTAAAAAGGACACGAAATCAGAAGCCCTCCAGAGATTCTGCAAAGGTTTGTGCATTTGTGTGTGTGAGTGTGTAAAAAGAACACAAATCAGTAGCCCTCCAGATATTCTGCAAGGGTGTGTGTGTGTGTAAAAAGGACACGACGTCAGAATCCCTCCAGAGATTCTGCAAGGTTGTGAGTGTGTGTAAAAAGGACACGACGTCAGAAGCCCTCCAGAGATTTCACAAGGGTGTGATTGTGTGTGTGTGTGTGTGTATAAAAAGAACACGAAGTCAGAAGACATCCAGAAATTCTGCAAGGGTGTTAGTGTGTGAGTGTGTGGAAAAAGAACACGAAGTCAGAAGCCCTCTAGAGATTCTGCAAGGGTGTGTGTGTGTTTGTAAAAAGGACACGAAGTCAGAAGCCCTGCAGATATTATGTAAGGTTGTGTGTGTGTAAAAAGAACACTACGTCAGAAGCCCTCCATAGATTCTGCAAGAGTGTGAGTGTGTGTGTGTGTTAAAAGGACACGATGTCAGAAGCCCTCCAGAGATTTAGCAAAAGAGTGAGTGTGTTTGGGTTTTTGTGTGTGTAAAAAGGACACGACGTCAGAAGCCCTAAAGAGTTCTGCAAGGGTACGAGTGTAAATGTGTTTGCGTGTGTGTAAAAAGTACACGAAGCCACAAGTCCTCTAGAGATTCTGCAACGTTGTGTATGTGTGTGTGTGTTAAAGGAACACGAAGTCAGAAGCCCTGAAGAGATTCTGCCAAGATTTGTGTGTGTGTATAAAGGACACGAAATCAGAATCCCTCTTGAGATTCTGCAAGGTTGTGTGTGTGAAAAGGCCACCAAATCAGGAGCATTCTAGAGATTCTGCAATGGTGTGTATGTGTGTGTTTGTGTGTAAAAAGGAGAAGAAGTCAGAAGCCCTCCAATGATTCTGCAAGTGTATGAGTGTGAGTGTGTGTGTATGTGTGTGTAAAAAGTACAAGAAGTCAGAAGCCCTCCAGAGATTCTGCAAGTGTGTGAGAGTGTGGTTTGTATGTAAAATGGATGCGAATCAGAATCCCTCAGAGATTCTGCAAGGGTGAGTGTATGTGAGTGTGTGTGGAAAAAGGACCCAAAGTCAGAAGCCCTCTGGAGATTCTGCAAGGGTATGATTGTGAGTGTGTGTGTGTGTGTAAAAGAAAACAAAATCAGAAGTCCTCTAGTGAATCTGCAAGGGTGTGTGTGATTGTGTGTGTGTGTGTGTATAAAAAGACACGACGTAAAGTGGCCAGAGATTCTGTAAGGGTGTGTGTGTGTGTGTGTGTGTGTGTAAAAAGACACGAAGTAAAGCGGCCAGAGATTCTGTAAGGGTGTGTGTGTGTGAGTGTGTAAAAAGAACACGAATCAGTAGCCCTCCAGATATTCTGCAAGGGTGTGTGTGTGTGTAAAAAGGACACGACGTCAGAATCCCTCCAGAGATTCTACAAGGTTGTGAGTGTGTGAAAAAGGACACGACGTCATAAGCCCTCCAGTGATTTCACAAGGGTGTGAGTGTGTGTGTGTGTGTGTGTGTGTGTGTAAAAAGAACACGAAGTCAGAAGACATCCAGAGATTCTGCAAGGGTGTTAGTGTGTGAGTGTGTGGAAAAAGAACACGAAGTCAGAAGCTCTCTAGAGATTCTGCAAGGTTTTGTGTGTGTTTGTAAAAAGGACACGAAGTCAGAAGCCCTGCAGATATTATGTAAGGTTGTGTGTGTGTAAAAAAGAACACTACGTCAGAAGCCCTCCATAGATTCTGCAAGAGTGTGAGTGTGTGTGTGTGTGTGTGTCTGTTAAAAGGACACGATGTCAGAAGCCCTCCAGATATTTAGCAAAAGAGTGTGGGTGTGTTGGTTTTGGTGTGTGTAAAAAGGACACGACGTCAGAAGCCCTAAAGAGTTCTGCAAGATACGAGTGTAAATGTGTTTGCGTGTGTGTAGAAAGTACACGAAGCCACAAGTCCTCTAGAGATTCTGCAACGTTATTTTTGTGTGTGTGTTAAAGGAACACGAAGTCAGAAGCCCTGAAGAGATTCTGCCAAGATTTGTGTGTGTGTATAAAGGACACGAAATCAGAATCCCTCTAGAGATTCTGCAAGGTTGTGTTTATGAAAAGGCCACCAAATCAGGAGCATTCTAGAGATTCTGCAATGGTGTGTATGTGTGTGTTTGTGTGTAAAAAGGAGAATAAGTCAGAAGCCCTCCAATGATTCTGCAAGTGTATGAGTGTGAGTGTGTGTGTATGTGTGTGTAAAAAGTACAAGAAGTCAGAAGCCCTCCAGAGATTCTGCAAGTGTGTGAGAATGTGGGTTTGTGTGTAAAATGGATGCGAAACAGAAGCCCTCCAGAGATTCTGCAAGGGTGAGTGTATGTGAGTGTGTGTGGAAAAAGGACCAGAAGTCAGAAGCCCTCTGGAGATTCTGCAAGGGTATGATTGTGAGTGTGTGTGTGTGTGTGTGTGTGTGTAAAAGAAAACAAAATCAGAAGTCCTCTAGTGATTCTGCAAGGGTGTGTGTGTGTTTGTGTGTGTGTAAAAAGACACGAAGTAAAGCGGCCAGAGATTCTGTAAGAATATGTGTGTGTGAGTGTGTAAAAAGAACACGAAGTCAGAAGCCCTCTAGAGATTCTTCAACAGAGTGTGTGGGTGAGAGTGTTTAAAAAGGACAAAATTCAGAAGTGCTCCAGAATTTCTTCCAGGGTGTGTGTGTATGTGTGTGTGTCTAAAAAGGACACGAAATCAGAAGCCCTCCAGAGATTCTGCAAAGGTTTGTGCATTTGTGTGTGTGAATGTGTAAAAAGAACACGAATCAGTAGCCCTCCAGATATTCTGCAAGGGTGTGTGTGTTTAAAAAGGACACGAAGTCAGAATCCCTCCAAAGATTCTGCAAGGTTGTGAGTGTGTGTGTGTGTGTGTGTTAAAAGGACACGATGTCAGAAGCCCTCCAGATATTTAGCGAAAGAGTGTGGGTGTGTGGGTTTTTGTGTCTGTAAAAAGGACACGACGTCAGAAGCCCTATAGAGTTCTGCAAGGGTACGAGTGTAAATGTGTTTGCGTGTGTGTAAAAAGTACACGAAGTCACAAGTCCTCTAGAGATTCTGCAACGTTATGTTTGTGTGTGTGTGTTAAAGGAATACGAAGTCAGAAGCCCTGAAGAGATTCTGCCAAGATTTGTGTGTGTGTGTGTGTGTGTGTGTGTGTGTATAAAGGACACGAAATCAGAATCCTTCTAGAGATTCTGCAAGGTTGTGTGTGTGAAAAGGCCACCAAATCAGGAGCATTCTAGAGATTCTGCAATGGTGTGTATGTGTGTGTTTGTGTGTAAAAAGGAGAAGAAGTCAGAAGCCCTCCAGTGATTCTGCAAGTGTATGAGTGTGAGTGTGTGTAAAAAGTACAAGAAGTCAGAAGCCCTCCAGAGATTCTGCAAGTGTGTGAGAGTGTGGGTTTGTGTGTAAAATGGATGCCAATCAGAACCCTTAGAGATTCTGCAAGGGTGAGTGTATGTGAGTGTGTGTGGAAAAAGGACCCGAAGTCAGAAGCCCTCTGGAGATTCTGCAAGGGTATGATTGTGAGTGTGTGTGTGTGTGTAAAAGAAAACAAAATCAGAAGTCCTCTAGTGATTCTGAAAGGGTATGTGTGATTGTGTGTGTGTGTATGTGTAAAAAGACACGACGTAAAGTGGCCAGAGATTCTGTAAGGGTGTGTGTGTGTGAGTGTGTAAAAAGAACACGAAGTCAGAAGCCCTCTAGAGATTCTTCAACAGAGTGTGTGGGTGAGAGTGTTTAAAAAGGACAAAATTCAGAAGTGCTCAAGAAGTTCTTCCACGGTGTGTGTGTATGTGTGTGTGTCTAAAAAGGGCAAGAAATCAGAAGCCCTCCAGAGATTCTGCAAAGGTTTGTGCATTTGTGTGTGTGAGTGTGTAAAAAGAACATGAATCAGTAGCCGTCCAGATATTCTGCAAGGGTGTGTGTGTGTGTAAAATGGACACGACGTCAGAATACCTCCAGAGATTCTGCAAGGTTGTGATTGTGAGTGTGTGTGTTTGTGTGTAAAAGGGAGAAGAAGTCAGAAACCCTCCAATTATCCTGTAAGTGTATGAGTGTGAGTGTGTGTGTATGTGTGTGTGTAAAAAGTACAAGAAGTCAGAAGCCCTCCAGAGATTCTGCAAGTGTGTGAGAGTGTGGGTTTGTGTGTAAAATGGATGCGAATCAGAAGCCCTCCAGAAATTCTGCAAGGGTGAGTGTATGTGAGTGTGTGTGGAAAAAGGACCCGAAGTCAGAAGCCCTCTAGAGATTCTGCAAGGGTATGATTGTGAGTGTGTGTGTAAAAGAAAACAAAATCAGAAGTCCTCTAGAGATTCTGCAAGGGTGTGTGTGTGTGTGTGTGTATGTGTGTGTAAAAAGACACGAAGTAAAGCCGCCAGAGATTCTGTAAGGGTGTGTGTGTGTGAGTGTGTAAAAAGAACACGAAGTCAGAAGCCCTGCAGATATTATGTAAGGTTGTGTGTGTGTAAAAAGAACACTATCAGAAGCCCTCCATAGATTCTGCAAGAGTGTGAGTGTGTCTGTGTGTGTGTGTGTTAAAAGGACACGATGTCAGAAGCCCTCCAGATATTTAGCAAAAGAGTGTGTGTGTGGGGGTTTTTGTGTGTGTAAAAAGGACACGACGTCAGAAGCCCTAAAGAGTTCTGCAAGGGTACGAGTGTAAATGTGTTTGCGTGTGTATAAAAAGTACACGAAGTCACAAGTCCTCTAGAGATTCTGCAACGTTATGTTTGTGTGTGTGTGTTAAAGGAACACGAAGTCAAAAGCCCTGAAGAGATTCTGCCAAGATTTGTGTGTGTGTATAAAGAACACGAAATCAGAATCCCTCTAGAGATTCTGCAAGGTTGTGTGTGTGAAAAGGCCACCAAATCAGGACAATTCTAGAGATTCTGCAATGGTGTGTATGTGTGTGTTTGTGTGTAAAAAGAGAAGAAGTCAGAAGCCCTACAATGATTCTGCAAGTGTATGAGTGTGAGTGTGTGTGTATGTGTGTGTAAAAAGTACAAGAAGTCAGAAGCCCTCCAGAGATTCTGCAAGTGTGTGAGAGTGTGGGTTTGTGTGTAAAATGGATGCGAATCAGAAGCCCTCCAGAGATTCTGCAAGGGTGAGTGTATGTGAGTGTGTGTGGAAAAAGGAACCGAAGTCAGAAGCCCTCTAGAGATTCTGCAAGGGTATGATTGTGAGTGTGTGTGTGTGTGTAAAAGAAAACAAAATCAGAAGTCTTCTAGTGATTCTGCAAGGGTGTGTGTGATTGTGTGTGTGTGTGTGTGTGTATAAAGACACGACGTAAAGTGGCCAGAGATTCTGAAAGGGTGTGTGTGTGTGAGTGTGTAAAAAGAACACGAAGTCAGAAGCCCTCTAGAGATTCTTCAACACAGTGTGTGGGTGAGAGTGTTTAAAAAGGACAAAATTCAGAAGTGCTCCAGAAGTTCTTGCAGGGTGTGTGTGTATGTGTGTGTGTGTAAAAAGGACACGAACTCAGAAGCCCTCCAGAGATTCTGCAAAGGTTTGTGCATTTGTGTTTGTGAGTGTGTAAAAAGAACACGAATCAGTAGCCCTCCAGATATTCTGCAAGGGTGTGTGTGTGTGTAAAAAGGACACGATGTCAGAAGCCCTCCAGAGATTTAGCAAAAGAGTGAGTGTGTGTTTGGGTTTTTGTGTGTGTAAAAAGGACACGACGTCAGAAGCCCTATAGAGTTCTGCAAGGGTACGAGTGTAAATGTGTTTGCGTGTGTGTAAAAAGTACACGAAGTCACAAGTCCTCTAGAGATTCTGCAACGTTATGTTTGTGTGTGTGTGTTAAAGGAACACGAAGTCAGAAGCCCTGAAGAGATTCTGCCAAGATTTGTTGTGTGTGTGTGTATAAAGGACACGAAATCAGAATCCCTCTAGAGGTTCTGCAAGGTTGTGTGTGTGAAAAGGCCACCAAATCAGGAGCATTCTCGAGATTCTGCAATGGTGTGTATGTGTGTGTTTGTGTGTAAAAAGGAGAAGAAGTCAGAAGCCCTCCAATGATTCTGCAAGTGTATGAGTGTGAGTGTGTGTGTATGTGTGTGTAAAAAGTACAAGAAGTCAGAAGCCCTCCAGAGATTCTGCAAGTGTGTAAGAGTGTGGGTTTGTATATAAAATGGATGCAAATCAGAAGCCCTCAGAGATTCTGCAAGGGTGAGTGTATGTGAGTGTGTGTGGAAAAAGGACCCAAAGTCAGAAGCCCTCTGGAGATTCTGCAAGGGTATGATTGTGAGTGTGTGTGTGTGTGTGTGTGTAAAAGAAAACAAAATCAGAAGTCCTCTAGTGAATCTGCAAGGGTGTGTGTGATTGTGTGTGTGTGTGTGTGTGTAAAAAGACACGACGTAAAGTGGCCAGAGATTCTGTAAGGGTGTGTGTGTGTGTGTGTGTGTGTGTGTGTGTGTGTGTAAAAAGACACGAAGTAAAGCGGCCAGAGATTCTGTAAGGGTGTGTGTGTGAGTGTGTAAAAAGCACACGAAGTCAGTAGCCCTCTAGAGATTCTTCAACAGAGTGTGTGGGTGAGAGTGTTTAAAAAGGACAAAATTCAGAAGTGCTCCAGAAGTTCTTCCAGGGTGTGTGTGTGTATGTGTGTGTGTCTAAAAAGGACACGAAATCAGAAGCCCTCCAGAGATTCTGCAAAGGTTTGTGCATTTGTGTGTGTGAGTGTGTAAAAAGAACACAAATCAGTAGCCCTCCAGATATTCTGCAAGGGTGTGTGTGTGTGTAAAAAGGACACGACGTCAGAATCCCTCCAGAGATTCTGCAAGGTTGTGAGTGTGTGTAAAAAGGACACGACGTCAGAAGCCCTCCAGAGATTTCACAAGGGTGTGATTGTGTGTGTGTGTGTGTGTATAAAAAGAACACGAAGTCAGAAGACATCCAGAAATTCTGCAAGGGTGTTAGTGTGTGAGTGTGTGGAAAAAGAACACGAAGTCAGAAGCCCTCTAGAGATTCTGCAAGGGTGTGTGTGTGTTTGTAAAAAGGACACGAAGTCAGAAGCCCTGCAGATATTATGTAAGGTTGTGTGTGTGTAAAAAGAACACTACGTCAGAAGCCCTCCATAGATTCTGCAAGAGTGTGAGTGTGTGTGTGTGTTAAAAGGACACGATGTCAGAAGCCCTCCAGAGATTTAGCAAAAGAGTGAGTGTGTTTGGGTTTTTGTGTGTGTAAAAAGGACACGACGTCAGAAGCCCTAAAGAGTTCTGCAAGGGTACGAGTGTAAATGTGTTTGCGTGTGTGTAAAAAGTACACGAAGCCACAAGTCCTCTAGAGATTCTGCAACGTTGTGTATGTGTGTGTGTGTTAAAGGAACACGAAGTCAGAAGCCCTGAAGAGATTCTGCCAAGATTTGTGTGTGTGTATAAAGGACACGAAATCAGAATCCCTCTTGAGATTCTGCAAGGTTGTGTGTGTGAAAAGGCCACCAAATCAGGAGCATTCTAGAGATTCTGCAATGGTGTGTATGTGTGTGTTTGTGTGTAAAAAGGAGAAGAAGTCAGAAGCCCTCCAATGATTCTGCAAGTGTATGAGTGTGAGTGTGTGTGTATGTGTGTGTAAAAAGTACAAGAAGTCAGAAGCCCTCCAGAGATTCTGCAAGTGTGTGAGAGTGTGGTTTGTATGTAAAATGGATGCGAATCAGAATCCCTCAGAGATTCTGCAAGGGTGAGTGTATGTGAGTGTGTGTGGAAAAAGGACCCAAAGTCAGAAGCCCTCTGGAGATTCTGCAAGGGTATGATTGTGAGTGTGTGTGTGTGTGTAAAAGAAAACAAAATCAGAAGTCCTCTAGTGAATCTGCAAGGGTGTGTGTGATTGTGTGTGTGTGTGTGTATAAAAAGACACGACGTAAAGTGGCCAGAGATTCTGTAAGGGTGTGTGTGTGTGTGTGTGTGTGTGTAAAAAGACACGAAGTAAAGCGGCCAGAGATTCTGTAAGGGTGTGTGTGTGTGAGTGTGTAAAAAGAACACGAATCAGTAGCCCTCCAGATATTCTGCAAGGGTGTGTGTGTGTGTAAAAAGGACACGACGTCAGAATCCCTCCAGAGATTCTACAAGGTTGTGAGTGTGTGAAAAAGGACACGACGTCATAAGCCCTCCAGTGATTTCACAAGGGTGTGAGTGTGTGTGTGTGTGTGTGTGTGTGTGTAAAAAGAACACGAAGTCAGAAGACATCCAGAGATTCTGCAAGGGTGTTAGTGTGTGAGTGTGTGGAAAAAGAACACGAAGTCAGAAGCTCTCTAGAGATTCTGCAAGGTTTTGTGTGTGTTTGTAAAAAGGACACGAAGTCAGAAGCCCTGCAGATATTATGTAAGGTTGTGTGTGTGTAAAAAAGAACACTACGTCAGAAGCCCTCCATAGATTCTGCAAGAGTGTGAGTGTGTGTGTGTGTGTGTGTCTGTTAAAAGGACACGATGTCAGAAGCCCTCCAGATATTTAGCAAAAGAGTGTGGGTGTGTTGGTTTTGGTGTGTGTAAAAAGGACACGACGTCAGAAGCCCTAAAGAGTTCTGCAAGATACGAGTGTAAATGTGTTTGCGTGTGTGTAGAAAGTACACGAAGCCACAAGTCCTCTAGAGATTCTGCAACGTTATTTTTGTGTGTGTGTTAAAGGAACACGAAGTCAGAAGCCCTGAAGAGATTCTGCCAAGATTTGTGTGTGTGTATAAAGGACACGAAATCAGAATCCCTCTAGAGATTCTGCAAGGTTGTGTTTATGAAAAGGCCACCAAATCAGGAGCATTCTAGAGATTCTGCAATGGTGTGTATGTGTGTGTTTGTGTGTAAAAAGGAGAATAAGTCAGAAGCCCTCCAATGATTCTGCAAGTGTATGAGTGTGAGTGTGTGTGTATGTGTGTGTAAAAAGTACAAGAAGTCAGAAGCCCTCCAGAGATTCTGCAAGTGTGTGAGAATGTGGGTTTGTGTGTAAAATGGATGCGAAACAGAAGCCCTCCAGAGATTCTGCAAGGGTGAGTGTATGTGAGTGTGTGTGGAAAAAGGACCAGAAGTCAGAAGCCCTCTGGAGATTCTGCAAGGGTATGATTGTGAGTGTGTGTGTGTGTGTGTGTGTGTGTAAAAGAAAACAAAATCAGAAGTCCTCTAGTGATTCTGCAAGGGTGTGTGTGTGTTTGTGTGTGTGTAAAAAGACACGAAGTAAAGCGGCCAGAGATTCTGTAAGAATATGTGTGTGTGAGTGTGTAAAAAGAACACGAAGTCAGAAGCCCTCTAGAGATTCTTCAACAGAGTGTGTGGGTGAGAGTGTTTAAAAAGGACAAAATTCAGAAGTGCTCCAGAATTTCTTCCAGGGTGTGTGTGTATGTGTGTGTGTCTAAAAAGGACACGAAATCAGAAGCCCTCCAGAGATTCTGCAAAGGTTTGTGCATTTGTGTGTGTGAATGTGTAAAAAGAACACGAATCAGTAGCCCTCCAGATATTCTGCAAGGGTGTGTGTGTTTAAAAAGGACACGAAGTCAGAATCCCTCCAAAGATTCTGCAAGGTTGTGAGTGTGTGTGTGTGTGTGTGTTAAAAGGACACGATGTCAGAAGCCCTCCAGATATTTAGCGAAAGAGTGTGGGTGTGTGGGTTTTTGTGTCTGTAAAAAGGACACGACGTCAGAAGCCCTATAGAGTTCTGCAAGGGTACGAGTGTAAATGTGTTTGCGTGTGTGTAAAAAGTACACGAAGTCACAAGTCCTCTAGAGATTCTGCAACGTTATGTTTGTGTGTGTGTGTTAAAGGAATACGAAGTCAGAAGCCCTGAAGAGATTCTGCCAAGATTTGTGTGTGTGTGTGTGTGTGTGTGTGTGTGTATAAAGGACACGAAATCAGAATCCTTCTAGAGATTCTGCAAGGTTGTGTGTGTGAAAAGGCCACCAAATCAGGAGCATTCTAGAGATTCTGCAATGGTGTGTATGTGTGTGTTTGTGTGTAAAAAGGAGAAGAAGTCAGAAGCCCTCCAGTGATTCTGCAAGTGTATGAGTGTGAGTGTGTGTAAAAAGTACAAGAAGTCAGAAGCCCTCCAGAGATTCTGCAAGTGTGTGAGAGTGTGGGTTTGTGTGTAAAATGGATGCCAATCAGAACCCTTAGAGATTCTGCAAGGGTGAGTGTATGTGAGTGTGTGTGGAAAAAGGACCCGAAGTCAGAAGCCCTCTGGAGATTCTGCAAGGGTATGATTGTGAGTGTGTGTGTGTGTGTAAAAGAAAACAAAATCAGAAGTCCTCTAGTGATTCTGAAAGGGTATGTGTGATTGTGTGTGTGTGTATGTGTAAAAAGACACGACGTAAAGTGGCCAGAGATTCTGTAAGGGTGTGTGTGTGTGAGTGTGTAAAAAGAACACGAAGTCAGAAGCCCTCTAGAGATTCTTCAACAGAGTGTGTGGGTGAGAGTGTTTAAAAAGGACAAAATTCAGAAGTGCTCAAGAAGTTCTTCCACGGTGTGTGTGTATGTGTGTGTGTCTAAAAAGGGCAAGAAATCAGAAGCCCTCCAGAGATTCTGCAAAGGTTTGTGCATTTGTGTGTGTGAGTGTGTAAAAAGAACATGAATCAGTAGCCGTCCAGATATTCTGCAAGGGTGTGTGTGTGTGTAAAATGGACACGACGTCAGAATACCTCCAGAGATTCTGCAAGGTTGTGAGTGTGTGTAAAAAGGACACGAAGTCAGAAGCCCTCCAGAGATTTCACAAGGGTGTGAGTGTGTGTGTGTGTGTTTGTGTGTGTAAAAAGAACACGAAGTCAGAAGACATCCAGAGATTCTGCAAGGGTGTTAGTGTGTGAGTGTGTGGAAAAAGAACACGAAGTCAGAAGCCCTCTAGAGATTCTGCAAGGGTGTGTATGTGTTTGTAAAAAGGACACGAAGTCAGAAGCCCTGCAGATATTATGTAAGGTTGTGTGTGTGTAAAAAGAACACTATGTCAGAAGCCCTCCATAGATTCTGCAAGAGTGTGAGTGTGTGTGTGTGTGTTAAAAGGACACGATGTCAGAAGCCATCCAGAGATTTAGCAAAAGTGTGAGTGTGTGTGGGTTTTTGTGTGTGTAAAAAGGACACGACGTCAGAAGCCCTAAAGAGTTCTGCAAGGGTACGAGTGTAAATGTGTTTGTGTGTGTGTAAAAAGTACACGAAGCCACAAGTCCTCTAGAGATTCTGCAAAGTTATGTTTGTGTGTGTGTGTTAAAGGAACAAGAAGTCAGAAGCCCTGAAGAGATTCTGCCAAGATTTGTGTGTGTGTATAAAGGACACGAAATCAGAATCCCTCTAGAGATTCTGCAACGTTGTCTGTGTGAAAAGGCCACCAAATCAGGAGCATTCTAGAGATTCTGCAATGGTGTGTATGTGTGTGTTTGTGTGTAAAAAGGAGAAGAAGTCAGAAGCCCTCCAATGAATCTACAAGTGTATGAGTGTGAGTGTGTGTGTATGTGTGTGTAAAAAGTACAAGAAGTCGGAAGCCCTCCAGAGATTCTGCAAGTGTGTGAGAGTGTGGGTTTGTGTGTAAAATGGATGCGAATCAGAAGCCCTCCAGAGATTCTGCAAGGGTGAGTGTATGTGAGTGTGTGTGGAAAAAGGACCCGAAGTCAGAAGCCCTCTAGAGATTCTGCAAGGGTATGATTGTAAGTGTGTGTGTGTGTGTGCGTGTGTGTAAAAGAAAACAAAATCAGAAGTCCTCTAGTGATTCTGCAAGGGTGTGTGTGTGTGTGTGTGTAAAAAGACACGAAGTAAAGCGGCCAGAGATTCTGTAAGGGTGTGTGTGTGTGAGTGTGTAAAAAGAACACGAAGTCAGAAGCCCTCTAGAGATTCTTCAACAGAGTGTGTGAGTGAGAGTGTTAAAAAAGGACAAAATTCAGAAGTGCTCCAGAAGTTCTTCCAGGGTGTGTGTGTATGTGTGTGTGTCTAAAAAGGACACGAAATCAGAAGCTCTCCAGAGATTCTGCAAAGCTTTGTGCATTTGTGTGTGTGAGTGTGTAAAAAGAACACGAATCAGTAGCCCTCCAGATATTCTGCAAGGGTGTGTGTGTGTGTAAAAAGGACACGACGTCAGAATCCCTCCAGATATTCTGCAAGGTTGTGAGTGTGTGTAAAAAGGACACGACGTCAGAAGACCTCCAGTGATTTCACAAGGGTGTGAGTGTGTGTGTGTGTGTGTGTGTGTGTAAAAAGAACACGAAGTCAGAAGTCATCCAGAGATTTTGCAAGGGTGTTAGTGTGTGAGTGTGTGGAAAAAGAACACGAAGTCAGAAGCCCTCTATAGATTCTGCAAGGGTGTGTGTGTGTTTGTAAAAAGGACACGAAGTCAGAAGCCCTGCAGATATTATGTAAGGTTGTGTGTGTGTAAAAAGAACACTACGTCAGAAGCCCTCCATAGATTCTACAAGAGTGTGAGTGTGTGTGTGTGTGTTAAAAGGACACGATGTCAGGATCCCTCCAGAGATTTAGCAAAAGAGTGAGTGTGTGTGGGTTTTTGTGTGTGTAAAAAGGACACGACGTCAGAAGCCCTAAAGAGTTCTGCAAGGGTACGAGTGTAAATGTGTTTGCGTGTGTCTAAAAAGTACACGAAGCCACAAGTCCTCTAGAGATTCTGCAACGTTATGTTTGTGTGTGTGTGTTAAAGGAACACGAAGTCAGAAGCTCTGAAGAGATTCTGCCAAGATTTCTGTGTGTGTATAAAGGACACGAAATCAGAATCCCTCTTGAGATTCTGCAAGGTTGTGTGTGTGAAAAGGCCACCAAATCAGGAGCATTCTAGAGATTCTGCAATGGTGTGTATGTGTGTGTTTGTGTGTAAAAAGGAGAAGAAGTCAGAAGCCCTCCAATGATTCTGCAAGTGTATGAGTGTGAGTGTGTGTGTATGTGTGTGTGTAAAAAGTACAAGAAGTCAGAAGCCCTCCAGAGATTCTGCAAGTGTGTGAGAGTGTGGGTTTGTGTGTAAAATGGATGCGAATCAGAAGCCCTCCAGAGATTCTGCAAGGGTGAGTGTATGTGAGTGTGTGTGGAAAAAGGACCCGAAGTCAGAAGCCCTCTAGAGATTCTGCAAGGGTATGATTGTGAGTGTGTGTGTGTGTAAAAGAAAACAAAATCAGAAGTCCTCTTGTGATTCTTCAAGGGTGTGTGTGTGTGTGTGTGTGTGTAAAAAGACACGAAGTAAAGCGGCCAGAGATTCTGTAATGGTGTGTGTGTTTGAGTGTGTAAAAAGAACACGAAGTCAGAAGCCCTCTAGAGATTCTTCAACAGAGTGTGTGGGTGAGAGTGTTTAAAAAGGACAAAATTCAGAAGTGCTCCAGAAGTTCTTCCAGGGTGTGTGTGTATGTGTGTGTGTCTAAAAAGGACACGAAATCAGAAGCCCTCCAGAGATTCTGCAAAGGTTTGTGCATTTGTGTGTGTGAGTGTGTAAAAAGAACACGAATCAGTAGCCCTCCAGATATTCTGCAAGGGTGTGTGTGTGTGTAAAAAGGACACGACGTCAGAATCCCTCCAGAGATTCTGCAAGGTTGTGAGTGTGTGTAAAAAGGACACGACGTCAGAAGCCCTCCAGAGATTTCACAAGGGTGTGAGTGTGTGTGAAAAAAGAAAAGGAAGACCGAAATTCCCTTAGAGATTCTGCAACGTTGTAAGTGTGTTTGTAAAAAAGTCAAGAAGTCAGGGCCCTCAAGAGATACTGTAGGGGTAGTAGTGTGAGTGTGTGTGTGTGTGTGTGTGTGTAAAAAGGACACGAATTCAGAAGCTCTCTAGAGATTCTGCAAAGTTGTGAGTTTGTTTTTATATATAAAAAGACACGAAGCCAGAACCCTCCAGAGATTCTTGAAGGGTATCAGTGTGAGTATGTATGTATAAAATGGACACGAAGTCAGAAACCCTCCAAAGATTCTGCAAGGATGTGTGTGTGAATGTGTGTGTGTAAGAAGGACACGACGTCAGAAGCCTTCCAGATATTCTTTAAGGGTGTGAATGTGTGTGTGTGTGTAAAAAGGACACGAAGTAAGTAGCCCTCCAGAGATTCTGAAAGGGTGCGTGCATGTGTGCATGTGTGTGTGTGAGTGTGTATGAAGGACACGAAGTCAGAAGCCTTCCTGATATTCCGCAAGGGTGTGTGTGTGTGTATGTGTGTGTGTAAAAAGGACCCGAAGTCAGAAGCCCTCCTGATATTCTGCAAGGGTGTGTGTGTTTGTAAACGGACACGAAGTCAGAAGCCCTGCAGATATTATGCAATTGTGTGTGTGTGTGTGTGTGAAAAGAACATTACGTCAGAAGCCCTCCAGAGATTCTACAAGAGTGTGAGTGTATGTGTGTGTAAAAGAGACACGACGTCAGAAGCCCTCCAGAGATTCAGCAAGGTGTGGATGTCTGTGTGTAAAAAGGCCACGAAGTCAGAAGTCCTCTAGAGATTCAGCAATGTAATGTGTGTGTGTGTGTGTGTTAAAGGAACACGAAGTCAGAAGCCCTATAGCGATTCTGCCCAGGTTTGTGTGTGTGTACGAAGGACAGGAAATCAGAAGCCCACCAGAGATTCTGCAAGGTTGTGTGTGTATTTGTGTGGGTGAATAGGACACCAAATCTGAAGCCTTCTAGATTTGCAACGGTATATGTGTGTGTGTGTGTGTAAAAAGGAGAAGTCAGAAGCCTTCCAGAGACTCTGCAAGTGTATGAGTGTGAGTGTGTGTGTATGTGTGTGTAAAAAGGACATGAAGTCAGAAGCCCTCAAGAGATTCTGCAAAGGTGTCAGAGTGTGTGTTTGTGTGTAAAAAGGACACGAAGTCAGAAGCCCTCTAGAGATTCTGGAAGGGTCCGTGTATGTGAGTGTGTGTGCAAAAAGGACGCGAAGTCAGGAGCCCTCTAGAGATTCTGAAGGGGCATGAGTGTGAGTGTGTATGTGTGTGTGTGTGTAAAATGGACACGAAGTCAAAAGCTCTCCAGAGATTCTGCAAGGGTGCGTGTGTGTATGTGTGTGTGTGTAAGAAGGACACGACGTCAGAAGCCCTCCAGATATTCTTCAAGGGTGTGAGTGTGTGTGTGTGTGTTTGTAAAAAGGACACGAAGTCAGAAGCCCTGCAGATATTATGTAAGGTTGTGTGTGTGTGTAAAAAGAACACTACGTCAGAAGCCCTCCATAGATTCTGCAAGAGTGTGAGTGTGTGTGTGTGTGTGTGTTAAAAGGACACGATGTCAGAAGCCCTCCAGAGATTTAGCAAAAGAGTGAGTGTGTGTGGGTTTTTGTGTGTGTAAAAAGGACACGACGTCAGAAGCCCTAAAGAGTTCTGCAAGGGTACGAGTGTAAATGTGTTTGCGTGTGTGTAAAAAGTACACGAAGCCACAAGTCCTCTAGAGATTCTGCAACGTTATGTTTGTGTGTGTGTGTTAAAGGAACACGAAGTCAGAAGCCCTGAAGAGATTCTGCCAAGATTTGTGTGTGTGTATAAAGGACACGAAATCAAAATCCCCCCAGAGATTCTGTAAGGGTGAGTGTATGTGAGTGTGTGTGGAAAAAGGACCCGAAGTCAGAAGCCCTCTAGAGATTCTGCAACGGTATGATTGTGAGTGTGTGTGTGTGTAAAAGAAAACAAAATCAGAAGTCCTCTAGTGATTCTGCAAGGGTGTGTGTGTGTGTGTGTGTGTGTGTGTCTGTGTGTGTGTGTAAAAAGACACGAAGTAAAGCGGCCAGAGATTCTGTAAGGGTGTGTGTGTGTGAATGTGTAAAAAGAACACGAAGTCAGAAGCCCTCTAGAGATTCTTCAACAGAGTGTGTGGGTGAGAGTGTTTAAAAAGGACAAAATTCAGAAGTGCTCCAGAAGTTCTTCCAGGGTGTGTGTGTATGCGTGTGTGTCTAAAAAGGACACGAAATCAGAAGCCCTCCAGAGATTCTGCAAAGGTTTGTGCATTTGTGTGTGTGAGTGTGTAAAAAGAACACGAATCAGTAGCCCTCCAGATATTCTGCAAGGGTGCGTGTGTGTGTAAAAAGGACACAACGTCAGAATCCCTCCAGAGATTCTGCAAGGTTGTGAGTGTGTGTAAAAAGGACACGACGTCAGAAGCCCTCCAAGGATTTCACAAGGGTGTGAGTGTGTGTGTGTAAAAAGAACACGACGTCAGAAGACATCCAGAGATTCTGCAAGGGTGTTAGTGTGTGAGTGTGTGGAAAAAGAACACGAAGTCAGAAGCCCTCTATAGATTCTGCAAGGGTGTGTGTGTGTTTGTAAAAAGGACACGAAGTCAGAAGCCCTGCAGATATTATGTAAGGTTGTGTGTGTGTAAAAAGAACACTACGTCAGAAGCCCTCCATAGATTCTGCAAGAGTGTGAGTGTGTGTGTGTGTGTGTGTGTGTGTTAAAAGGACACGATGTCAGAAGCCCTCCAGAGATTTAGCAAAAGAGTGAGTGTGTGTGGGTTTTTGTGTGTGTAAAAAGGACACGACGTCAGAAGCCCTAAAGAGTTCTGCAAGGGTACGAGTGTAAATGTGTTTGCGTGTGTGTAAAAAGTACACGAAGCCACAAGTCCTCTAGAGATTCTGCAACGTTATGTTTGTGTTAAAGGAACACGAAGTCAGAAGCCCTGAAGAGATTCTGCCAAGATTTGTGTGTGTGTATAAAGGACACGAAATCAGAATCCCTCTAGAGATTCTGCAAGGTTGTGTGTGTGAAAAGGCCACCAAATCAGGAGCATTCTAGAGATTCTGCAATGGTGTGTATGTGTGTGTTTGTGTGTAAAAAGGAGAAGTCAGAAGCCCTCCAATGATTCTGCAAGTGTATGAGTGTGAGTGTGTGTGTATGTGTGTGTGTAAAAAGTACAAGAAGTCAGAAGCCCTCCAGAGATTCTGCAAGTGTGTGAGAGTGTGGGTTTGTGTGTAAAATGGATGCGAATCAGAAGCCTTCCAGAGATTCTGCAAGGGTGAGTGTATGTGAGTGTGTGTGGAAAAAGGACCCGAAGTCAGAAGCCCTCTAGAGATTCTGGAAGGGTATGATTGTGAGTGTGTGTGTGTGTGTAAAAGAAAACAAAATCAGAAGTCCTCTAGTGATTCTGCAAGGGTGTGTGTGTGTGTGTGTGTGTAAAAAGACACGAAGTAAAGCGGCCAGAGATTCTGTAAAGGTGTGTGTGTGTGTGAGTGTGTAAAAAGAACACGAAGTCAGAAGCCCTCTAGAGATTCTTCAACAGAGTGTGTGGGTGAGAGTGTTTAAAAAGGACAAAATTCAGAAGTGCTCCAGAAGTTCTTCCAGGGTGTGTGTGTATGCGTGTGTGTCCAAAAAGGACACGAAATCAGAAGCCCTCCAGAAATTCTGCAAAGGTTTGTGCATTTGTGTGTGTGAGTGTGTAAAAAGAACACGAATCAGTAGCCCTCCAGATATTCTGCAAGTGTGTGTGTGTGTGTAAAAAGGACACGACGTCAGAATCCCTCCAGATATTCTGCAAGGTTGTGAGTGTGTGTAAAAAGGACACGACGTCAGAAGCCCTCCAGATTTCACAAGGGTGTGAGTGTGTGTGTGTGTGTGTAAAAAGAACACGAAGTCAGAAGTCATCCAGAGATTCTGCAAGGGTGTTAGTGTGTGAGTGTGTGGAAAAAGAACACGAAGTCAGAAGCCCTCTAGAGATTCTGCAAGGGTGTGTGTGTGTTTGTAAAAAGGACACGAAGTCAGAAGCCCTGCAGATATTATGTAAGGTTGTGTGTGTGTAAAAAGAACACTACGTCAGAAGCCCTCCATAGATTCTGCAAGAGTGTGAGTGTGTGTGTGTGTGTGTGTGTGTGTGTTAAAAGGACACGATATCAGAAGCCCTCCAGAGATTTAGCAAAAGAGTGAGTGTGTGTGGGTTTTTGTGTGTGTAAAAACGACACGACGTCAGAAGCCCTAAAGAGTTCTGCAAGGGTACGAGTGTAAATGTGTTTGCGTGTGTGTAAAAAGTACACGAAGCCACAAGTCCTCTAGAGCTTCTGCAACGTTATGTTTGTGTGTGTGTGTTAAAGGAACACGAAGTCAGAAGCCCTGAAGAGATTCTGCCAAGATTTGTTTGTGTGTATAAAGGACACGAAATCAGAATCCCTGTAGAGATTCTGCAAGGTTGTGTGTGTGAAAAGGCCGCCAAATCAGGAGCATTCTAGAGATTCTGCAATGGTGTGTATGTGTGTGTTTGTGTGTAAAAAGGAGAAGAAGTCAGAAGCCCTCCAATGATTCTGCAAGTGTATGAGTGTGAGTGTGTGTGTATGTGTGTGTGTAAAAAGTACAAGAAGTCAGAAGCCCTCCAGAGATTCTGCAAGTGTGTGAGAGTGTGGGTTTGTGTGTAAAATGGATGCGAATCAGAAGCCCTCCAGAGATTCTGCAAGGGTGAGTGTATGTGAGTGTGTGTGGAAAAAGGACCCGAAGTCAGAAGCCCTCTAGAGATTCTGCAAGGGTATGATTGTGAGTGTGTGTGTGTAAAAGAAAACAAAATCAGAAGTCCTCTTGTGATTCTTCAAGGGTGTGTGTGTGTGTGTGTGTGTGTAAAAAGACACGAAGTAAAGCGGCCAGAGATTCTGTAAGGGTGTGTGTGTTTGAGTGTGTAAAAAGAACACGAAGTCAGAAGCCCTCTAGAGATTCTTCAACAGAGTGTGTGGGTGAGAGTGTTTAAAAAGGACAAAATTCAGAAGTGCTCCAGAAGTTCTTCCAGGGTGTGTGTGTATGTGTGTGTGTCTAAAAAGGACACGAAATCAGAAGCCCTCCAGAGATTCTGCAAAGGTTTGTGCATTTGTGTGTGTGAGTGTGTAAAAAGAACACGAATCAGTAGCCCTCCAGATATTCTGCAAGGGTGTGTGTGTGTGTAAAAAGGACACGACGTCAGAATCCCTCCAGAGATTCTGCAAGGTTGTGAGTGTGTGTAAAAAGGACACGACGTCAGAAGCCCTCCAGAGATTTCACAAGGGTGTGAGTGTGTGTGAAAAAAGAAAAGGAAGACCGAAATTCCCTTAGAGATTCTGCAACGTTGTAAGTGTGTTTGTAAAAAAGTCAAGAAGTCAGGGCCCTCAAGAGATACTGTAGGGGTAGTAGTGTGAGTGTGTGTGTGTGTGTGTGTGTGTAAAAAGGACACGAATTCAGAAGCTCTCTAGAGATTCTGCAAAGTTGTGAGTTTGTTTTTATATATAAAAAGACACGAAGCCAGAACCCTCCAGAGATTCTTGAAGGGTATCAGTGTGAGTATGTATGTATAAAATGGACACGAAGTCAGAAACCCTCCAAAGATTCTGCAAGGATGTGTGTGTGAATGTGTGTGTGTAAGAAGGACACGACGTCAGAAGCCTTCCAGATATTCTTTAAGGGTGTGAATGTGTGTGTGTGTGTAAAAAGGACACGAAGTAAGTAGCCCTCCAGAGATTCTGAAAGGGTGCGTGCATGTGTGCATGTGTGTGTGTGTGAGTGTGTATGAAGGACACGAAGTCAGAAGCCTTCCTGATATTCGGCAAGGGTGTGTGTGTGTGTATGTGTGTGTGTAAAAAGGACCCGAAGTCAGAAGCCCTCCTGATATTCTGCAAGGGTGTGTGTGTTTGTAAACGGACACGAAGTCAGAAGCCCTGCAGATATTATGCAATTGTGTGTGTGTGTGTGTGTGTGTGAAAAGAACATTACGTCAGAAGCCCTCCAGAGATTCTACAAGAGTGTGAGTGTATGTGTGTGTAAAAGAGACACGACGTCAGAAGCCCTCCAGAGATTCAGCAAGGTGTGGATGTCTGTGTGTAAAAAGGACACGAAGTCAGAAGTCCTCTAGAGATTCAGCAATGGAATGTGTGTGTGTGTGTGTGTTAAAGGAACACGAAGTCAGAAGCCCTATAGCGATTCTGCCAAGGTTTGTGTGTGTGTACGAAGGACAGGAAATCAGAAGCCCACCAGAGATTCTGCAAGGTTGTGTGTGTATTTGTGTGGGTGAATAGGACACCAAATCTGAAGCCTTCTAGATTTGCAACGGTATATGTGTGTGTGTGTGTGTAAAAAGGAGAAGTCAGAAGCCTTCCAGAGACTCTGCAAGTGTATGAGTGTGAGTGTGTGTAAAAAGGACATGAAGTCAGAAGCCCTCGAGAGATTCTGCAAAGGTGTCAGAGTGTGTGTTTGTGTGTAAAAAGGACACGAAGTCAGAAGCCCTCTAGAGATTCTGGAAGGGTCCGTGTATGTGAGTGTGTGTGCAAAAAGGACGCGAAGTCAGGAGCCCTCTAGAGATTCTGAAGGGGCATGAGTGTGAGTGTGTATGTGTGTGTTTGTGTAAAATGGACACGAAGTCAAAAGCTCTCCAGAGATTCTGCAAGGGTGCGTGTGTGTATGTGTGTGTGTGTAAGAAGCACACGACGTCAGAAGCCCTCCAGATATTCTTCAAGGGTGTGAGTGTGTGTGTGTGTGTTTGTAAAAAGGACACGAAGTCAGAAGCCCTGCAGATATTATGTAAGGTTGTGTGTGTGTGTAAAAAGAACACTACGTCAGAAGCCCTCCATAGATTCTGCAAGAGTGTGAGTGTGTGTGTGTGTGTTAAAAAGACACGATGTCAGAAGCCCTCCAGAGATTTAGCAAAAGAGTGAGTGTGTGTGGGTTTTTGTGTGTGTAAAAAGGACACGACGTCAGAAGCCCTAAAGAGTTCTGCAAGGGTACGAGTGTAAATGTGTTTGCGTGTGTGTAAAAAGTACACGAAGCCACAAGTCCTCTAGAGATTCTGCAACGTTATGTTTGTGTGTGTGTGTTAAAGGAACACGAAGTCAGAAGCCCTGAAGAGATTCTGCCAAGATTTGTGTGTGTGTATAAAGGACACGAAATCAAAATCCCCCCAGAGATTCTGTAAGGGTGAGTGTATGTGAGTGTGTGTGGAAAAAGGACCCGAAGTCAGAAGCCCTCTAGAGATTCTGCAACGGTATGATTGTGAGTGTGTGTGTGTGTAAAAGAAAACAAAATCAGAAGTCCTCTAGTGATTCTGCAAGGGTGTGTGTGTGTGTGTGTGTGTGTGTGTGTCTGTGTGTGTGTGTAAAAAGACACGAAGTAAAGCGGCCAGAGATTCTGTAAGGGTGTGTGTGTGTGAATGTGTAAAAAGAACACGAAGTCAGAAGCCCTCTAGAGATTCTTCAACAGAGTGTGTGGGTGAGAGTGTTTAAAAAGGACAAAATTCAGAAGTGCTCCAGAAGTTCTTCCAGGGTGTGTGTGTATGCGTGTGTGTCTAAAAAGGACACGAAATCAGAAGCCCTCCAGAGATTCTGCAAAGGTTTGTGCATTTGTGTGTGTGAGTGTGTAAAAAGAACACGAATCAGTAGCCCTCCAGATATTCTGCAAGGGTGCGTGTGTGTGTAAAAAGGACACAACGTCAGAATCCCTCCAGAGATTCTGCAAGGTTGTGAGTGTGTGTAAAAAGGACACGACGTCAGAAGCCCTCCAAGGATTTCACAAGGGTGTGAGTGTGTGTGTGTAAAAAGAACACGACGTCAGAAGACATCCAGAGATTCTGCAAGGGTGTTAGTGTGTGAGTGTGTGGAAAAAGAACACGAAGTCAGAAGCCCTCTATAGATTCTGCAAGGGTGTGTGTGTGTTTGTAAAAAGGACACGAAGTCAGAAGCCCTGCAGATATTATGTAAGGTTGTGTGTGTGTAAAAAGAACACTACGTCAGAAGCCCTCCATAGATTCTGCAAGAGTGTGAGTGTGTGTGTGTGTGTGTGTGTGTTAAAAGGACACGATGTCAGAAGCCCTCCAGAGATTTAGCAAAAGAGTGAGTGTGTGTGGGTTTTTGTGTGTGTAAAAAGGACACGACGTCAGAAGCCCTAAAGAGTTCTGCAAGGGTACGAGTGTAAATGTGTTTGCGTGTGTGTAAAAAGTACACGAAGCCACAAGTCCTCTAGAGATTCTGCAACGTTATGTTTGTGTTAAAGGAACACGAAGTCAGAAGCCCTGAAGAGATTCTGCCAAGATTTGTGTGTGTGTATAAAGGACACGAAATCAGAATCCCTCTAGAGATTCTGCAAGGTTGTGTGTGTGAAAAGGCCACCAAATCAGGAGCATTCTAGAGATTCTGCAATGTTGTGTATGTGTGTGTTTGTGTGTAAAAAGGAGAAGTCAGAAGCCCTCCAATGATTCTGCAAGTGTATGAGTGTGAGTGTGTGTGTATGTGTGTGTGTAAAAAGTACAAGAAGTCAGAAGCCCTCCAGAGATTCTGCAAGTGTGTGAGAGTGTGGGTTTGTGTGTAAAATGGATGCGAATCAGAAGCCTTCCAGAGATTCTGCAAGGGTGAGTGTATGTGAGTGTGTGTGGAAAAAGGACCCGAAGTCAGAAGCCCTCTAGAGATTCTGGAAGGGTATGATTGTGAGTGTGTGTGTGTGTGTAAAAGAAAACAAAATCAGAAGTCCTCTAGTGATTCTGCAAGGGTGTGTGTGTGTGTGTGTGTGTAAAAAGACACGAAGTAAAGCGGCCAGAGATTCTGTAAAGGTGTGTGTGTGTGTGAGTGTGTAAAAAGAACACGAAGTCAGAAGCCCTCTAGAGATTCTTCAACAGAGTGTGTGGGTGAGAGTGTTTAAAAAGGACAAAATTCAGAAGTGCTCCAGAAGTTCTTCCAGGGTGTGTGTGTATGCGTGTGTGTCCAAAAAGGACACGAAATCAGAAGCCCTCCAGAAATTCTGCAAAGGTTTGTGCATTTGTGTGTGTGAGTGTGTAAAAAGAACACGAATCAGTAGCCCTCCAGATATTCTGCAAGGGTGTGTGTGTGTGTAAAAAGGACACGACGTCAGAATCCCTCCAGATATTCTGCAAGGTTTTGAGTGTGTGTAAAAAGGACACGACGTCAGAAGCCCTCCAGATTTCACAAGGGTGTGAGTGTGTGTGTGTGTGTGTGTAAAAAGAACACGAAGTCAGAAGTCATCCAGAGATTCTGCAAGGGTGTTAGTGTGTGAGTGTGTGGAAAAAGAACACGAAGTCAGAAGCCCTCTAGAGATTCTGCAAGGGTGTGTGTGTGTTTGTAAAAAGAACACGAAGTCAGAAGCCCTGCAGATATTATGTAAGGTTGTGTGTGTGTAAAAAGAACACTACGTCAGAAGCCCTCCATAGATTCTGCAAGAGTGTGAGTGTGTGTGTGTGTGTGTGTGTGTGTTAAAAGGACACGATATCAGAAGCCCTCCAGAGATTTAGCAAAAGAGTGAGTGTGTGTGGGTTTTTGTGTGTGTAAAAACGACACGACGTCAGAAGCCCTAAAGAGTTCTGCAAGGGTACGAGTGTAAATGTGTTTGCGTGTGTGTAAAAAGTACACGAAGCCACAAGTCCTCTAGAGATTCTGCAACGTTATGTTTGTGTGTGTGTGTTAAAGGAACACGAAGTCAGAAGCCCTGAAGAGATTCTGCCAAGATTTGTTTGTGTGTATAAAGGACACGAAATCAGAATCCCTGTAGAGATTCTGCAAGGTTGTGTGTGTGAAAAGGCCACCAAATCAGGAGCATTCTAGAGATTCTGCAATGGTGTGTATGTGTGTGTTTGTGTGTAAAAAGGAGAAGTCAGAAGCCCTCCAATGATTCTGCAAGTGTATGAGTGTGAGTGTGTGTGTATGTGTGTGTGTAAAAAGTACAAGAAGTCAGAAGCCCTCCAGAGATTCTGCAAGTGTGTGAGAGTGTGGGTTTGTGTGTAAAATGGATGCGAATCAGAAGCCCTCCAGAGATTCTGCAAGGGTGAGTGTATGTGAGTGTGTGTGGAAAAAGGACCCGAAGTCAGAAGCCCTCTAGAGATTCTGCAAGGGTATGATTGTGAGTGTGTGTGTGTGTGTAAAAGAAAACAAAATCAGAAGTCCTCTAGTGATTCTGCAAGGGTGTGTGTGTGTGTGTGTGTGTAAAAAGACACGAAGTAAAGCGGCCAGAGATTCTGTAAGGGTGTGTGTGTTTGAGTGTGTAAAAAGAACACGAAGTCAGAAGCCCTCTAGAGATTCTTCAACAGAGTGTGTGGGTGAGAGTGTTAAAAAAGGACAAAATTCAGAAGTGCTCCAGAAGTTCTTCCAGGGTGTGTGTGTATGTGTGTGTGTCTAAAAAGGACACGAAATCAGAAGCCCTCCAGAGATTCTGCAAAGGTTTGTGCATTTGTGTGTGTGTGAGTGTGTAAAAAGAACACGACGTCAGAATCACTCCAGAGATTCTGCAAGGTTGTGAGTGTGTGTAAAAAGGACACGACGTCAGAAGCCCTCCAGAGATTCAGCAAGGTGTGGATGTCTGTGTGTAAAAAGGACACGAAGTCAGAAGTCCTCTAGAGATTCAGCAACGTAATGTGTGTGTGTATGTGTGTTAAAGGAACACGAAGTCAGAAGCCCTATAGCGATTCTGCCAAGGTTTGTGTGTGTGTACGAAGGACAGGAAATCAGAAGCCCTCCAGAGATTCTGCAAGGTTGTGTGTGTATTTGTGTGGGTGAATAGGACACCAAATCTGAAGCCTTCTAGATTTGCAACGGTATATGAGTGTGTGTGTGTGTGTGTGTGTGTGTGTAAAAAGGAGAAGTCAGAAGCCTTCCAGAGACTCTGCAAGTGTATGAGTGTGAGTGTGTGTGTATGTGTGTGTAAAAAGGACATGAAGTCAGAAGCCCTCAAGAGATTCTGCAAAGGTGTCAGTGTGTGTGTTTGTGTGTAAAAAGGACACGAAGTCAGAAGCCCTCTAGAGATTCTGGAAGGGTCCGTGTATGTGAGTGTGTGTGCAAAAAGGACACGAAGGCAGGAGCCCTCCAGAGATTCTGAAAGGTCATGAGTGTGAGTGTGTGTGTGTGTGTGTGCGTGTAAAATGGACACGAAGTCAAAAGCTCTCCAGAGATTCTGCAAGGGTGCGTGTGTGTATGTGTGTGTGTGTAAGAAGGACACGACGTCAGAAGCCCTCCAGATATTCTTCAAGGGTGTGAGTGTGTGTGTGTGTGTGTTTGTAAAAAGGACACGAAGTCAGAAGCCCTGCAGATATTATGTAAGGTTGTGTGTGTGTGTAAAAAGAACACTACGTCAGAAGCCCTCCATAGATTCTGCAAGAGTGTGAGTGTGTGTGTGTGTGTGTGTGTGTTAAAAGGACACGATGTCAGAAGCCCTCCAGAGATTTAGCAAAAGAGTGAGTGTGTGTGGGTTTTTGTGTGTGTAAAAAGGACACGACGTCAGAAGCCCTAAAGAGTTCTGCAAGGATACGAGTGTAAATGTGTTTGCGTGTGTGTAAAAAGTACACGAAGCCACAAGTCCTCTAGAGATTCTGCAACGTTATGTTTGTGTGTGTGTGTTAAAGGAACACGAAGTCAGAAGCCCTGAAGAGATTCTGCCAAAATTTGTGTGTGTGTATAAAGGACACGAAATCAAAATCCCTCCAGCGATTCTGCAAGGGTGAGTGTATGTGAGTGTGTGTGGAAAAAGGACCCGAAGTCAGAAGCCCTCTAGGGATTCTGCAAGGGTATGATTGTGAGTGTGTGTGTGTGTGTGTGTGTGTAAAAGAAAACAAAATCAGAAGTCCTCTAGTGATTCTGCAAGGGTGTGTGTGTGTGTGTGTGTGTGTGTGTAAAAAGACACGAAGTAAAGCGGCCAGAGATTCTGTAAGGGTGTGTGTGTGTGAGTGTGTAAAAAGAACACGATGTCAGAAGCCCTCTAGAGATTCTTCAACAGAGTGTGTGGGTGAGAGTGTTTAAAAAGGACAAAATTCAGAAGTGCTCCAGAAGTTCTTCCAGGGTGTGTGTGTATGCGTGTGTGTCTAAAAAGGACACGAAATCAGAAGCCCTCCAAAGATTCTGCAAAGGTTTGTGCATTTGTGTGTGTGAGTATGTAAAAAGAACATGAATCAGTAGCCCTCCAGATATTCTGCAAGGGTGTGTGTGTGTGTAAAAAGGACACGACGTCAGAATCCCTCCAGAGATTCTGCAAGGTTGTGAGTGTGTGTAAAAAGGACACGACGTCAGAAGCCCTCCAGAGATTTCACAAGGGAGTGAGTGTGTGTGAAAAAAGAAAAGGAAGACCGAATTCCCTTAGAGATTCTGCAACGTTGTAAGTGTGTTTTTAAAAAAGTCAAGAAGTCAGGGCCCTCAAGAGATACTGTAGGGGTAGTAGTGTGAGTGTGTGTGTGTGTGTGTGTGTGTGTAAAAAGGACACAAATTCAGAAGCTCTCTAGAGATTCTGCAAAGTTGTGAGTTTGTTTTTATATATAAAAAGACACGAAGCCCGAACCCTCAAGAGATTCTTGAAGGGTATCAGTGTGAGTATGTATGTATAAAATGGACACGAAGTCAGAAACCCTCCAAAGATTCTGAAAGGATGTGTGTGTGTGTATGTGTGTGTGTAAGAAGGACACGACGTCAGAAGCCCTCCAGATATTCTTTAAGGGTGTGAATGTGTGTGTGTGTGTAAAAAGGACACGAAGTAAGTAGCCCTCCAGAGATTCTGAAAGGGTGCGTGCATGTGTGCATGTGTATGTGTGAGTGGGTATGAAGGACACGAAGTCAGAAGCCTTCCTGATATTCCGCAAGGGTGTGTGTGTGTGTGTGTATGTGTGTGTGTAAAAAGGACCCGAAGTCAGAAGCCCTCCTGATATTCTGCAAGGGTGTGTGTGTTTGTAAAACGGACACGAAGTCAGAAGCCCTGCAGATATTATGCAATTGTGTGTGTGTGTGTGTGTGTGAAAAGAACATTACGTCAGAAGCCCTCCAGAGTTTCTACAAGAGTGTGAGTGTATGTGTGTGTAAAAGAGACACGACGTCAGAAGCCCTCCAGAGATTCAGCAAGGTGTGGATGTCTGTGTGTAAAAAGGACACGAAGTCAGAAGTCCTCTAGAGATTCAGCAATGTAATGTGTGTGTGTGTGTGTGTGTTAAAGGAACACGAAGTCAGAAGCCCTATAGCGATTTTGCCAAGGTTTGTGTGTGTGTACGAAGGACAGGAAATCAGAAGCCCTCCAGAGATTCTGCAAGGTTGTGTGTGTATTTGTGTGGGTGAATAGGACACCAAATCTGAAGCCTTCTAGATTTGCAACGGTATATGTGTGTGTGTGTGTGTGTGTAAAAAGGAGAAGTCAGAAGCATTCCAGAGATTTCGCAAGTGTATGAGTGTGAGTGTGTGTGTATGTGTGTGTAAAAAGGACATGAAGTCAGAAGCCCTCAAGAGATTCTGCAAAGGTGTCAGAGTGTGTGTTTGTGTGTAAAAAGGACACGAAGTCAGAAGCCCTCTAGAGATTCTGGAAGGGTCCGTGTATGTGAGTGTGTGTGCAAAAAGGACGCGAAGTCAGGAGCCCCCCAGAGATTCTGAAAGGGCATGAGTGTGAGTGTGTATGTGTGTGTGTGTGTAAAATGGACACGAAGTCAAAAGCTCTCCAGAGATTCTGCAAGGGTGCGTGTGTGTATGTGTGTGTGTGTGTGTGTGTGTGTGTGTGTGTGTAAGAAGGACACGACGTCAGAAGCCCTCCAGATATTCTTCAAGGGTGTGAGTGTGTGTGTGTGTGTTTGTAAAAAGGACACGAATTCAGAAGCCCTGCAAATATTATGTAAGGTTGTGTGTGTGTAAAAAGAACACTACGTCAGAAGCCCTCCATAGATTCTGCAAGAGTGTGAGTGTGTGTGTGTGTGTGTTAAAAGGACACGATGTCAGAAGCCCTCCAGAGATTTAGCAAAAGAGTGAGTGTGTGTGGGTTTTTGTGTGTGTAAAAAGGACACGACGTCAGAAGCCCTAAAGAGTTCTGCAAGGGTACGAGTGTAAATGTGTTTGCGTGTGTGTAAAAAGTACACGAAGCCACAAGTCCTCTAGAGATTCTGCAACGTTATGTTTGTGTGTGTGTGTTAAAGGAACACGAAGTCAGAAGCCCAGAAGAGATTCTGCCAAGATTTTTGTGTGTGTATAAAGGACACGAAATCAGAATCCCTCCAGAGATTCTGCAAGGGTGAGTGTATGTGAGTGTGTGTGGAAAAAGGACCCGAAGTCAGAAGCCCTCTAGAGATTCTGCAAGGGTATGATTGTGAGTGTGTGTGTGTGTGTAAAAGAAAACAAAATCAGAAGTCCTCTAGTGATTCTGCAAGGGTGTGTGTGTGTGTGTGTGTGTGTGTGTGTGTGGAAAAAGACACGAAGTAAAGCGGCCAGAGATTCTGTAAGGGTGTGTGTGTGTGAGTGTGTAAAAAGAACACGAAGTCAGAAGCCCTCTAGAGATTCTTCAACAGAGTGTGTGGGTGAGAGTGTTTAAAAAGGACAAAATTCAGAAGTGCTCCAGAAGTTCTTCCAGGGTGTGTGTGTGTGTGTGTGTGTGTAAAAAGGACACGAATTCAGAAGCTCTCTAGAGATTCTGCAAAGTTGTGAGTTTGTTTTTATATATAAAAAGACACGAAGCCAGAACCCTCCAGAGATTCTTGAAGGGTATCAGTGTGAGTATGTATGTATAAAATGGACAAGAAGTCAGAAACCCTCCAAAGATTCTGAAAGGATGTGTGTGTGTATGTATGTGTGTGTGTAAGAAGGACACGAAGTAAGTAGCCCTCCAGAGATTCTGAAAGGGTGCGTGCATGTGTGCATGTGTGTGTGTGTGTGTGTAAGAAGGACACGACGTCAGAAGCCCTCCAGATATTCTTCAAGGGTGTGAGTGTGTGTGTGTGTGTTTGTAAAAAGGACACGAAGTCAGAAGCCCTGCAGATATTATGTAAGGTTGTGTGTGTGTGTAAAAAGAACACTACGTCAGAAGCCCTCCATAGATTCTGCAAGAGTGTGAGTGTGTGTGTGTGTGTGTGTGTGTTAAAAGGACACGATGTCAGAAGCCCTCCAGAGATTTAGCAAAAGAGTGAGTGTGTGTGGGTTTTTGTGTGTGTAAAAAGGACACGACGTCAGAAGCCCTAAAGAGTTCTGCAGGGTACGAGTGTAAATGTGTTTGCGTGTGTGTAAAAAGTACACGAAGCCACAAGTCCTCTAGAGATTCTGCAACGTTATGTTTGTGTGTGTGTGTTAAAGGAACACGAAGTCAGAAGCCCTGAAGAGATTCTGCCAAGATTTGTTTGTGTGTATAAAGGACACGAAATCAGAATCCCTCCAGAGATTCTGCAAGGGTGAGTGTATGTGAGTGTGTGTGGAAAAAGGACCGGAAGTCAGAAGCCCTCTAGAGATTCTGCAAGGGTATGATTGTGAGTGTGTGTGTGTGTGTAAAAGAAAACAAAATCAGAAGTCCTCTAGTGATTCTGCAAGGGTGTGTGTGTTTGTGTGTGTGTGTGTGTGTGTGTGTAAAAAGACACGAAGTAAAGCGGCCAGAAATTCTGTAAGGGTGTGTGTGTGTGAGTGTGTAAAAAGAACACGAAGTCAGAAGCCCTCTAGAGATTCTTCAACAGAGTGTGTGGGTGAGAGTGTTTAAAAAGGACAAAATTCAGAAGTGCTCCAGAAGTTCTTCCAGGGTGTGTGTGTATGCGTGTGTGTCTAAAAAGGACACGAAATCAGAAGCCCTCCAGAGATTCTGCAAAGGTTTGTGCATTTGTGTGTGTGAGTGTGTAAAAAGAACACGAATCAGTAGCCCTCCAGATATTCTGCAAGGGGGTGTGTGTGTGTGTAAAAAGGACACGACTTCAGAATCCCTTCAGAGATTCTGCAAGGTTGTGAGTGTGTGTAAAAAGGACACGACGTCAGAAGCCCTCCATGGATTTCACAAGGGTGTGAGTGTGTGTGTGTGTGTGTGTGTGTGTAAAAAGAACACGACGTCAGAAGACATCCAGAGATTCTGCAAGGGTGTTAGTGTGTGAGTGTGTGGAAAAAGAACACGAAGTCAGAAGCCCTCTATAGATTCTGCAAGGGTGTGTGTGTGTTTGTAAAAAGGACACGAAGTCAGAAGCCCTGCAGATATTATGTAAGGTTGTGTGTGTGTAAAAAGAACACTACGTCAGAAGCCCTCCATAGATTCTGCAAGAGTGTGAGTGTGTGTGTGTGTGTGTTAAAAGGACACGATGTCAGAAGCCCTCCAGAGATTTAGCAAAAGAGTGAGTGTGTGTGGGTTTTTGTGTGTGTAAAAAGGACACGACGTCAGAAGCCCTAAAGAGTTCTGCAAGGGTACGAGTGTAAATGTGTTTGCGTGTGTGTAAAAAGTACACGAAGCCACAAGTCCTCTAGAGATTCTGCAACGTTATGTTTGTGTGTGTGTGTGTTAAAGGAACACGAAGTCAGAAGCCCTGAAGAGATTCTGCCAAGATTTGTGTGTGTGTATAAAGGACACGAAATCAGAATCCCTCCAGAGATTCTGCAAGGGTGAGTGTATGTGAGTGTGTGTGGAAAAAGGACCCGAAGTCAGAAGCCCTCTAGAGATTCTGCAAGGGTATGATTGTGAGTGTGTGTGTGTGTGTAAAAGAAAACAAAATCAGAAGTCCTCTAGTGATTCTGCAAGGGTGTGTGTGTGTGTGTGTGGAAAATGACACGAAGTAAAGCGGCCAGAGATTCTGTAAGGGTGTGTGTGTGTGAGTGTGTAAAAAGAACACGAAGTCAGAAGCCCTCTAGAGATTCTTCAACAGAGTGTGTGGGTGAGAGTGTTTAAAAAGGACAAAATTCAGAAGTGCTCCAGAAGTTCTTCCAGGGTGTGTGTGTGTGTATGTAAAAAGGACACGAATTCAGAAGCTCTCTAGAGATTCTGTAAAGTTGTGAGTTTGTTTTTATATATAAAAAGACACGAAGCCAGAACCCTCCAGAGATTCTTGAAGGGTATCAGTGTGAGTATGTATGTATAAAATGGACACGAAGTCAGAAACCCTCCAAAGATTCTGAAAGGATGTGTGTGTGTATGTATGTGTGTAAGAAGGACACGACGTCAGAAGCCCTCCAGATATTCTTTAAGGGTGTGAATGTGTGTGTGTGTGTGTAAAAAGGACACGAAGTAAGTAGCCCTCCAGAGATTCTGAAAGGGTGCGTGCATGTGTGCATGTGTGTGTGTGAGTGTGTATGAAGGACACGAAGTCAGAAGCCTTCCTGATATTCCGCAAGGGTGTGTGTGTGTGTATGTGTGTGTGTAAAAAGGACCCGAAGTCAGAAGCCCTCCTGATATTCTGCAAGGGTGTGTGTGTTTGTAAAACGGACACGATGTCAGAAGCCCTGCAGATATTATGCAATTGTGTGTGTGTGTGTGTGTGAAAAGAACATTACGTCAGAAGCCCTCCAGAGATTCTACAAGAGTGTGAGTGTATGTGTGTGTAAAAGAGACACGACGTCAGAAGCCCTCCAGAGATTCAGCAAGGTGTGGATGTCTGTGTGTAAAAAGGACACGAAGTCAGAAGTCCTCTAGAGATTCAGCAATGTAATGTGTGTGTGTGTGTGTTAAAGGAACACGAAGTCAGAAGCCCTATAGCGATTCTGCCAAGGTTTGTGTGTGTGTACGAAGGACAGGAAATCAGAAGCCCTCCAGAGATTCTGCAAGGTTGTGTGTGTATTTGTGTGGGTGAATAGGACACCAAATCTGAAGCCTTCTAGATTTGCAACGGTATATGTGTGTGTGTGTGTGTAAATAGGAGAAGTCAGAAGCCTTCCAGAGATTCTGCAAGTGTATGAGTGTGAGTGTGTGTGTATGTGTGTGTAAAAAGGACATGAAGTCAGAAGCCCTCAAGAGATTCTGCAAAGGTGTCAGAGTGTGTGTTTGTGTGTAAAAAGGACACGAAGTCAGAAGCCCTCTAGAGATTCTGGAAGGGTCCGTGTATGTGAGTGTGTGTGCAAAAAGGACGCGAAGTCAGGAGCCCTCCAGAGATTCTGAAAGGGCATGAGTGTGAGTGTGTATGTGTCTGTGTGTGTGTAAAATGGACACGAAGTCAAAAGCTCTCCAGAGATTCTGCAAGGGTGCGTGTGTGTATGTGTGTGTGTGTAAGAAGGACACGACGTCAGAAGCCCTCCAGATATTCTTCAAGGGTGTGAGTGTGTGTGTGTGTGTTTGTAAAAAGGACACGAAGTCAGAAGCCCTGCAGATATTATGTAAGGTTGTGTGTGTGTGTGTAAAAAGAACACTACATCAGAAGCCCTCCATAGATTCTGCAAGAGTGTGAGTGTGTGTGTGTGTGTGTGTTAAAAGGACACGATGTCAGAAGCCCTCCAGAGATTTAGCAAAAGAGTGAGTGTGTGTGGGTTTTTGTGTGTGTAAAAAGGACACGACGTCAGAAGCCCTAAAGAGTTCTGCAAGGGTACGAGTGTAAATGTGTTTGCGTGTGTGTAAAAAGTACACGAAGCCACAAGTCCTCTAGAGATTCTGCAACGTTATGTTTGTGTGTGTGTGTTAAAGGAACACGAAGTCAGAAGCCCTGAAGAGATTCTGCCAAGATTTGTGTGTGTGTATAAAGGACACGAAATCAGAATCCCTCTAGAGATTCTGCAAGGTTGTGTGTGTGAAAAGGCCACCAAATCAGGAGCATTCTAGAGATTCTGCAATGTTGTGTATGTGTGTGTTTGTGTGTAAAAAGGAGAAGTCAGAAGCCCTCCAATGATTCTGCAAGTGTATGAGTGTGAGTGTGTGTGTATGTGTGTGTGTAAAAAGTACAAGAAGTCAGAAGCCCTCCAGAGATTCTGCAAGTGTGTGAGAGTGTGGGTTTGTGTGTAAAATGGATGCGAATCAGAAGCCTTCCAGAGATTCTGCAAGGGTGAGTGTATGTGAGTGTGTGTGGAAAAAGGACCCGAAGTCAGAAGCCCTCTAGAGATTCTGCAAGCGTATGATTGTGAGTGTGTGTGTGTGTGTAAAAGAAAACAAAATCAGAAGTCCTCTAGTGATTCTGCAAGGGTGTGTGTGTGTGTGTGTGTGTAAAAAGACACGAAGTAAAGCGGCCAGAAATTCTGTAAGGGTGTGTGTGTGTGAGTGTGTAAAAAGAACACGAGGTCAGAAGCCCTCTAGAGATTGTTCAACAGAGTGTGTGGGTGAGAGTGTTTAAAAAGGACAAAATTCAGAAGTGCTCCAGAAGTTCTTCCAGGGTGTGTGTGTATGTGTGTGTGTCTAAAAAGGACACGAAATCAGAAGCCCTCCAGAGATTCTGCAAAGGTTTGTGCATTTGTGTGTGTGAGTGTGTAAAAAGAACACGAATCAGTAGCCCTCCAGATATTCTGCAAGGGTGTGTGTGTGTGTAAAAAGGACACGACGTCAGAATCCCTCCAGAGATTCTGCAAGGTTGTGAGTGTGTGTAAAAAGGACACGACGTCAGACGCCCTCCAGAGATTTCACAAGGGAGTGAGTGTGTGTGAAAAAAGAAAAGGAAGACCGAATTCCCTTAGAGATTCTGCAACGTTGTAAGTGTGTTTGTAAAAAAGTCAAGAAGTCAGGGCCTTCAAGAGATACTGTAGGGGTAGTAGTGTGAGTGTGTGTGTGTGTGTGTGTGTAAAAAGGACACAAATTCAGAATCTCTCTAGAGATTCTGCAAAGTTGTGAGTTTGTTTTTATATATAAAAAGACACGAAGCCAGAACCCTCCAGAGATTCTTGAAGGGTATCAGTGTGAGTATGTATGTATAAAATGGACACGAAGTCAGAAACCCTCCAAAGATTCTGAAAGGATGTGTGTGCGTGTGTATGTGTGTGTGTAAGAAGGACACGATGTCAGAAGCCCTCCAGATATTCTTTAAGGGTGTGAATGTGTGTGTGTGTGTAAAAAGGACACGAAGTAAGTAGCCCTCCAGAGATTCTGAAAGGGTGCGTGCATGTGTGCATGTGTATGTGTGAGTGTGTATGAAGGACACGAAGTCAGAAGCCTTCCTGATATTCCGCAAGGGTGTGTGTGTGTGTGTGTGTGTGTATGTGTGTGTGTAAAAAGGACCCGAAGTCAGAAGCCCTCCTGATATTCTGCAAGGGTGTGTGTGTTTGTAAAACGGACACGAAGTCAGAAGCCCTGCAGATATTATGCAATTTTGTGTGTGTGTGTGTGTGTGAAAAGAACATTACCTCAGAAGCCCTCCAGAGATTCTACAAGAGTGTGAGTGTATGTGTGTGTAAAAGAGACACGACGTCAGAAGCCCTCCAGAGATTCAGCAAGGTGTGGATGTCTGTGTGTAAAAAGGCCACGAAGTCAGAAGTCCTCTAGAGATTCAGCAATGTAATGTGTGTGTGTGTGTGTTAAAGGAACACGAAGTCAGAAGCCCTATAGCGATTCTGCCAAGGTTTGTGTGTGTGTACGAAGGACAGGAAATCAGAAGCCCTCCAGAGATTCTGCAAGGTTGTGTGTGTATTTGTGTGGGTGAATAGGACACCAAATCTGAAGCCTTCTAGATTTGCAACGGTATATGTGTGTGTGTGTGTGTAAATAGGAGAAGTCAGAAGCCTTCCAGAGACTCTGCAAGTGTATGAGTGTGAGTGTGTGTGTATGTGTGTGTAAAAAGGACATGAAGTCAGAAGCCCTCAAGAGATTCTGCAAAGGTGTCAGAGTGTGTGTTTGTGTGTAAAAAGGACACGAAGTCAGAAGCCCTCGAGAGATTCTGGAAGGGTCCGTGTATGTGAGTGTGTGTGCAAAAAGGACGCGAAGTCAGGAGCCCTCCAGAGATTCTGAAAGGGCATGAGTGTGAGTGTGTATGTGTCTGTGTGTGTGTAAAATGGACACGAAGTCAAAAGCTCTCCAGAGATTCTGCAAGGGTGCGTGTGTGTATGTGTGTGTGTGTAAGAAGGACACGACGTCAGAAGCCCTCCAGATATTCTTCAAGGGTGTGAGTGTGTGTGTGTGTGTTTGTAAAAAGGACACGAAGTCAGAAGCCCTGCAGATATTATGTAAGGTTGTGTGTGTGTGTAAAAAGAACACTACGTCAGAAGCCCTCCATAGATTCTGCAAGAGTGTGAGTGTGTGTGTGTGTGTGTGTGTTAAAAGGACACGATGTCAGAAGCCCTCCAGAGATTTAGCAAAAGAGTGAGTGTGTGTGGGTTTTTGTGTGTGTAATAAGTACACGACGTCAGAAGCCCTAAAGAGTTCTGCAAGGGTACGAGTGTAAATGTGTTTGCGTGTGTGTAAAAAGTACACGAAGCCACAAGTCCTCTAGAGATTCTGCAACGTTATGTTTGTGTGTGTGTGTTAAAGGAACACGAAGTCAGAAGCCCTGAAGAGATTCTGCCAAGATTTGTGTGTGTGTATAAAGGACACGAAATCAGAATCCCTCCAGAGATTCTGCAAGGGTGAGTGTATGTGAGTGTGTGTGGAAAAAGGACCCGAAGTCAGAAGCCCTCTAGAGATTCTGCAAGGGTATGATTGTGAGTGTGTGTGTGTGTGTAAAAGAAAACAAAATCAGAAGTCCTCTAGTGATTCTGCAAGGGTGTGTGTGTGTGTGTGTGTGTGTAAAAAGACACGAAGTATAGCGGCCAGAAATTCTGTAAGGGTGTGTGTGTGTGAGTGTGTAAAAAGAACACGAAGTCAGAAGCCCTCTAGAGATTCTTCAACAGAGTGTGTGGGTGAGAGTGTTTAAAAAGGACAAAATTCAGAAGTGCTCAAGAAGTTCTTCCAGGGTGTGTGTGTATGCGTGTGTGTCTAAAAAGGACACGAAATCAGAAGCCCTCCAGAGATTCTGCAAAGGTTTGTGCATTTGTGTGTGTGAGTGTGTAAAAAGAACACGAATCAGTAGCCCTCCAGATATTCTGCAAGGGTGTGTGTGTGTGTAAAAAGGACACGACGTCAGAATCCCTCCAGAGATTCTGCAAGGTTGTGAGTGTGTGTAAAAAGGACACGACGTAAGAAGCCCTCCATGGATTTCACAAGGGTGTGAGTGTGTGTGTGTGTGTGTGTGTAAAAAGAACACGACGTCAGAAGACATCCAGAGATTCTGCAAGGGTGTTAGTGTGTGAGTGTGTGGAAAAAGAACACGAAGTCAGAAGCCCTCTATAGATTCTGCAAGGGTGTGTGTGTGTTTGTAAAAAGGACACGAAGTCAGAAGCCCTGCAGATATTATGTAAGGTTGTGTGTGTGTAAAAAGAACACTACGTCAGAAGCCCTCCATAGATTCTGCAAGAGTGTGAGTGTGTGTGTGTGTGTGTTAAAAGGACACGATGTCAGAAGCCCTCCAGAGATTTAGCAAAAGAGTGAGTGTGTGTGGGTTTTTGTGTGTGTAAAAAGGACACGACGTCAGAAGCCCTAAAGAGTTCTGCAAGGGTACGAGTGTAAATGTGTTTGCGTGTGTGTAAAAAGTACACGAAGCCACAAGTCCTCTAGAGATTCTGCAACGTTATGTTTGTGTGTGTGTGTTAAAGGAACACGAAGTCAGAAGCCCTGAAGAGATTCTGCCAAGATTTGTGTGTGTGTATAAAGGACACGAAATCAGAATCCCTCCAGAGATTCTGCAAGGGTGAGTGTATGTGAGTGTGTGTGGAAAAAGGACCCGAAGTCAGAAGCCCTCTAGAGATTCTGCAACGGTATGATTGTGAGTGTGTGTGTGTGTAAAAGAAAACAAAATCAGAAGTCCTCTAGTGATTCTGCAAGGGTGTGTGTGTGTGTGTGTGTGTGTGTGTCTGTGTGTGTGTGTAAAAAGACACGAAGTAAAGCGGCCAGAGATTCTGTAAGGGTGTGTGTGTGTGAATGTGTAAAAAGAACACGAAGTCAGAAGCCCTCTAGAGATTCTTCAACAGAGTGTGTGGGTGAGAGTGTTTAAAAAGGACAAAATTCAGAAGTGCTCCAGAAGTTCTTCCAGGGTGTGTGTGTGTGTGTGTAAAAAGGACACGAATTCAGAAGCTCTCTAGAGATTCTGTAAAGTTGTGAGTTTGTTTTTATATATAAAAAGACACGAAGCCAGAACCCTCCAGAGATTCTTGAAGGGTATCAGTGTGAGTATGTATGTATAAAATGGACACGAAGTCAGAAACCCTCCAAAGATTCTGAAAGGATGTGTGTGTGTATGTATGTGTGTAAGAAGGACACGACGTCAGAAGCCCTCCAGATATTCTTTAAGGGTGTGAATGTGTGTGTGTGTGTGTAAAAAGGACACGAAGTAAGTAGCCCTCCAGAGATTCTGAAAGGGTGCGTGCATGTGTGCATGTGTGTGTGTGAGTGTGTATGAAGGACACGAAGTCAGAAGCCTTCCTGATATTCCGCAAGGGTGTGTGTGTGTGTATGTGTGTGTGTAAAAAGGACCCGAAGTCAGAAGCCCTCCTGATATTCTGCAAGGGTGTGTGTGTTTGTAAAACGGACACGATGTCAGAAGCCCTGCAGATATTATGCAATTGTGTGTGTGTGTGTGTGTGTGTGTGAAAAGAACATTACGTCAGAAGCCCTCCAGAGATTCTACAAGAGTGTGAGTGTATGTGTGTGTAAAAGAGACACGACGTCAGAAGCCCTCCAGAGATTCAGCAAGGTGTGGATGTCTGTGTGTAAAAAGGACACGAAGTCAGAAGTCCTCTAGAGATTCAGCAATGTAATGTGTGTGTGTGTGTGTTAAAGGAACACGAAGTCAGAAGCCCTATAGCGATTCTGCCAAGGTTTGTGTGTGTGTACGAAGGACAGGAAATCAGAAGCCCTCCAGAGATTCTGCAAGGTTGTGTGTGTATTTGTGTGGGTGAATAGGACACCAAATCTGAAGCCTTCTAGATTTGCAACGGTATATGTGTGTGTGTGTGTGTAAATAGGAGAAGTCAGAAGCCTTCCAGAGACTCTGCAAGTGTATGAGTGTGAGTGTGTGTGTATGTGTGTGTAAAAAGGACATGAAGTCAGAAGCCCTCAAGAGATTCTGCAAAGGTGTCAGAGTGTGTGTTTGTGTGTAAAAAGGACACGAAGTCAGAAGCCCTCTAGAGATTCTGGAAGGGTCCGTGTATGTGAGTGTGTGTGCAAAAAGGACGCGAAGTCAGGAGCCCTCCAGAGATTCTGAAAGGGCATGAGTGTGAGTGTGTATGTGTCTGTGTGTGTGTAAAATGGACACGAAGTCAAAAGCTCTCCAGAGATTCTGCAAGGGTGCGTGTGTGTATGTGTGTGTGTGTAAGAAGGACACGACGTCAGAAGCCCTCCAGATATTCTTCAAGGGTGTGAGTGTGTGTGTGTGTGTTTGTAAAAAGGACACGAAGTCAGAAGCCCTGCAGATATTATGTAAGGTTGTGTGTGTGTGTAAAAAGAACACTACGTCAGAAGCCCTCCATAGATTCTGCAAGAGTGTGAGTGTGTGTGTGTGTGTGTGTGTTAAAAGGACACGATGTCAGAAGCCCTCCAGAGATTTAGCAAAAGAGTGAGTGTGTGTGGGTTTTTGTGTGTGTAAAAAGGACACGACGTCAGAAGCCCTAAAGAGTTCTGCAAGGGTACGAGTGTAAATGTGTTTGCGTGTGTGTAAAAAGTACACGAAGCCACAAGTCCTCTAGAGATTCTGCAACGTTATGTTTGTGTGTGTGTGTTAAAGGAACACGAAGTCAGAAGCCCTGAAGAGATTCTGCCAAGATTTGTGTGTGTGTATAAAGGACACGAAATCAGAATCCCTCTAGAGATTCTGCAAGGTTGTGTGTGTGAAAAGGCCACCAAATCAGGAGCATTCTAGAGATTCTGCAATGGTGTGTATGTGTGTGTTTGTGTGTAAAAAGGAGAAGTCAGAAGCCCTCCAATGATTCTGCAAGTGTATGAGTGTGAGTGTGTGTGTATGTGTGTGTGTAAAAAGTACAAGAAGTCAGAAGCCCTCCAGAGATTCTGCAAGTGTGTGAGAGTGTGGGTTTGTGTGTAAAATGGATGCGAATCAGAAGCCTTCCAGAGATTCTGCAAGGGTGAGTGTATGTGAGTGTGTGTGGAAAAAGGACCCGAAGTCAGAAGCCCTCTAGAGATTCTGCAAGCGTATGATTGTGAGTGTGTGTGTGTGTGTAAAAGAAAACAAAATCAGAAGTCCTCTAGTGATTCTGCAAGGGTGTGTGTGTGTGTGTGTGTAAAAAGACACGAAGTAAAGCGGCCAGAAATTCTGTAAGGGTGTGTGTGTGTGAGTGTGTAAAAAGAACACGAGGTCAGAAGCCCTCTAGAGATTGTTCAACAGAGTGTGTGGGTGAGAGTGTTTAAAAAGGACAAAATTCAGAAGTGCTCCAGAAGTTCTTCCAGGGTGTGTGTGTATGTGTGTGTGTCTAAAAAGGACACGAAATCAGAAGCCCTCCAGAGATTCTGCAAAGGTTTGTGCATTTGTGTGTGTGAGTGTGTAAAAAGAACACGAATCAGTAGCCCTCCAGATATTCTGCAAGGGTGTGTGTGTGTGTAAAAAGGACACGACGTCAGAATCCCTCCAGAGATTCTGCAAGGTTGTGAGTGTGTGTAAAAAGGACACGACGTCAGACGCCCTCCAGAGATTTCACAAGGGAGTGAGTGTGTGTGAAAAAAGAAAAGGAAGACCGAATTCCCTTAGAGATTCTGCAACGTTGTAAGTGTGTTTGTAAAAAAGTCAAGAAGTCAGGGCCTTCAAGAGATACTGTAGGGGTAGTAGTGTGAGTGTGTGTGTGTGTGTGTGTGTGTGTAAAAAGGACACAAATTCAGAATCTCTCTAGAGATTCTGCAAAGTTGTGAGTTTGTTTTTATATATAAAAAGACACGAAGCCAGAACCCTCCAGAGATTCTTGAAGGGTATCAGTGTGAGTATGTATGTATAAAATGGACACGAAGTCAGAAACCCTCCAAAGATTCTGAAAGGATGTGTGTGCGTGTGTATGTGTGTGTGTAAGAAGGACACGATGTCAGAAGCCCTCCAGATATTCTTTAAGGGTGTGAATGTGTGTGTGTGTGTAAAAAGGACACGAAGTAAGTAGCCCTCCAGAGATTCTGAAAGGGTGCGTGCATGTGTGCATGTGTATGTGTGAGTGTGTATGAAGGACACGAAGTCAGAAGCCTTCCTGATATTCCGCAAGGGTGTGTGTGTGTGTGTGTGTGTGTGTGTATGTGTGTGTGTAAAAAGGACCCGAAGTCAGAAGCCCTCCTGATATTCTGCAAGGGTGTGTGTGTTTGTAAAACGGACACGAAGTCAGAAGCCCTGCAGATATTATGCAATTTTGTGTGTGTGTGTGTGTGTGTGAAAAGAACATTACCTCAGAAGCCCTCCAGAGATTCTACAAGAGTGTGAGTGTATGTGTGTGTAAAAGAGACACGACGTCAGAAGCCCTCCAGAGATTCAGCAAGGTGTGGATGTCTGTGTGTAAAAAGGCCACGAAGTCAGAAGTCCTCTAGAGATTCAGCAATGGAATGTGTGTGTGTGTGTGTTAAAGGAACACGAAGTCAGAAGCCCTATAGCGATTCTGCCAAGGTTTGTGTGTGTGTACGAAGGACAGGAAATCAGAAGCCCTCCAGAGATTCTGCAAGGTTGTGTGTGTATTTGTGTGGGTGAATAGGACACCAAATCTGAAGCCTTCTAGATTTGCAACGGTATATGTGTGTGTGTGTGTGTAAATAGGAGAAGTCAGAAGCCTTCCAGAGACTCTGCAAGTGTATGAGTGTGAGTGTGTGTGTATGTGTGTGTAAAAAGGACATGAAGTCAGAAGCCCTCAAGAGATTCTGCAAAGGTGTCAGAGTGTGTGTTTGTGTGTAAAAAGGACACGAAGTCAGAAGCCCTCTAGAGATTCTGGAAGGGTCCGTGTATGTGAGTGTGTGTGCAAAAAGGACGCGAAGTCAGGAGCCCTCCAGAGATTCTGAAAGGGCATGAGTGTGAGTGTGTATGTGTCTGTGTGTGTGTAAAATGGACACGAAGTCAAAAGCTCTCCAGAGATTCTGCAAGGGTGCGTGTGTGTATGTGTGTGTGTGTAAGAAGGACACGACGTCAGAAGCCCTCCAGATATTCTTCAAGGGTGTGAGTGTGTGTGTGTGTGTTTGTAAAAAGGACACGAAGTCAGAAGCCCTGCAGATATTATGTAAGGTTGTGTGTGTGTGTAAAAAGAACACTACGTCAGAAGCCCTCCATAGATTCTGCAAGAGTGTGAGTGTGTGTGTGTGTGTGTGTTAAAAGGACACGATGTCAGAAGCCCTCCAGAGATTTAGCAAAAGAGTGAGTGTGTGTGGGTTTTTGTGTGTGTAAAAAGGACACGACGTCAGAAGCCCTAAAGAGTTCTGCAAGGGTACGAGTGTAAATGTGTTTGCGTGTGTGTAAAAAGTACACGAAGCCACAAGTCCTCTAGAGATTCTGCAACGTTATGTTTGTGTGTGTGTGTTAAAGGAACACGAAGTCAGAAGCCCTGAAGAGATTCTGCCAAGATTTGTGTGTGTGTATAAAGGACACGAAATCAGAATCCCTCCAGAGATTCTGCAAGGGTGAGTGTATGTGAGTGTGTGTGGAAAAAGGACCCGAAGTCAGAAGCCCTCTAGAGATTCTGCAAGGGTATGATTGTGAGTGTGTGTGTGTGTGTGTGTGTAACAGAAAACAAAATCAGAAGTCCTCTAGTGATTCTGCAAGGGTGTGTGTGTGTGTGTGTGTGTGTGTGTGTGTGTAAAAAGACACCAAGTAAAGCGGCCAGAGATTCTGTAAGGGTGTGTGTGTGTGAGTGTGTAAAAAGAACACGATGTCAGAAGCCCTCTAGAGATTCTTCAACAGAGTGTGTGGGTGAGAGTGTTTAAAAAGGACAAAATTCAGAAGTGCTCCAGAAGTTCTTCCAGGGTGTGTGTGTATGTGTGTGTGTCTAAAAAGGACACGAAATCAGAAGCCCTCCAGAGATTCTGCAAAGGTTTGTGCATTTGTGTGTGTGAGTGTGCAAAAAGAACATGAATCAGTAGCCCTCCAGATATTCTGCAAGGGTGTGTGTGTGTGTAAAAAGGACACGACGTCAGAATCCCTCCAGAGATTCTGCAAGGTTGTGAGTGTGTGTAAAAAGGACACGACGTCAGAAGCCCTCCAGAGATTTCACAAGGGAGTGAGTGTGTGTGAAAAAAGAAAAGGAAGACCGAATTCCCTTAGAGATTCTGCAACGTTGTAAGTGTGTTTTTAAAAAAGTCAAGAAGTCAGGGCCCTCAAGAGATACTGTAGGGGTAGTAGTGTGAGTGTGTGTGTGTGTGTGTGTGTGTGTAAAAAGGACACAAATTCAGAATCTCTCTAGAGATTCTGCAAAGTTGTGAGTTTGTTTTTATATATAAAAAGACACGAAGCCAGAACCCTCCAGAGATTCTTGAAGGGTATCAGTGTGAGTATGTATGTATAAAATGGACACGAAGTCAGAAACCCTCCAAAGATTCTGAAAGGATGTGTGTGTGTGTATGTGTGTGTGTAAGAAGGACACGATGTCAGAAGCCCTCCAGATATTCTTTAAGGGTATGAATGTGTGTGTGTGTGTAAAAAGGACACGAAGTAAGTAGCCCTCCAGAGATTCTGAAAGGGTGCGTGCATGTGTGCATGTGTATGTGTGAGTGGGTATGAAGGACACGAAATCAGAAGCCTTCCTGATATTCCGCAAGGGTGTGTGTGTGTGTGTGTATGTGTGTGTGTAAAAAGGACCCGAAGTCAGAAGCCCTCCTGATATTCTGCAAGGGTGTGTGTGTTTGTAAAACGGACACGAAGTCAGAAGCCCTGCAGATATTATGCAATTGTGTGTGTGTGTGTGTGTGTGAAAAGAACATTACGTCAGAAGCCCTCCAGAGTTTCTACAAGAGTGTGAGTGTATGTGTGTGTAAAAGAGACACGACGTCAGAAGCCCTCCAGAGATTCAGCAAGGTGTGGATGTCTGTGTGTAAAAAGGCCACGAAGTCAGAAGTCCTCTAGAGATTCAGCAATGTAATGTGTGTGTGTGTGTGTGTGTTAAAGGAACACGAAGTCAGAAGCCCTATAGCGATTCAGCCAAGGTTTGTGTGTGTGTACGAAGGACAGGAAATCAGAAGCCCTCCAGAGATTCTGCAAGGTTGTGTGTGTATTTGTGTGGGTGAATAGGACACCAAATCTGAAGCCTTCTAGATTTGCAACGGTATATGTGTGTGTGTGTGTGTGTAAAAAGGAGAAGTCAGAAGCATTCCAGAGATTCTGCAAGTGTATGAGTGTGAGTGTGTGTGTATGTGTGTGTAAAAAGGACATGAAGTCAGAAGCCCTCAAGAGATTCTGCAAAGGTGTCAGAGTGTGTGTTTGTGTGTAAAAAGGACACGAAGTCAGAAGCCCTCTAGAGATTCTGGAAGGGTCCGTGTATGTGAGTGTGTGTGCAAAAAGGACGCGAAGTCAGGAGCCCCCCAGAGATTCTGAAAGGGCATGAGTGTGAGTGTGTATGTGTGTGTGTGTGTAAAATGGACACGAAGTCAAAAGCTCTCCAGAGATTCTGCAAGGGTGCGTGTGTGTATGTGTGTGTGTGTGTGTGTGTGTGTAAGAAGGACACGACGTCAGAAGCCCTTCAGATATTCTTCAAGGGTGTGAGTGTGTGTGTGTGTGTTTGTAAAAAGGACACGAATTCAGAAGCCCTGCAAATATTATGTAAGGTTGTGTGTGTGTAAAAAGAACACTACGTCAGAAGCCCTCCATAGATTCTGCAAGAGTGTGAGTGTGTGTGTGTGTGTGTTAAAAGGACACGATGTCAGAAGCCCTCCAGAGATTTAGCAAAAGAGTGAGTGTGTGTGGGTTTTTGTGTGTGTAAAAAGGACACGACGTCAGAAGCCCTAAAGAGTTCTGCAAGGGTACGAGTGTAAATGTGTTTGCGTGTGTGTAAAAAGTACACGAAGCCACAAGTCCTCTAGAGATTCTGCAACGTTATGTTTGTGTGTGTGTGTTAAAGGAACACGAAGTCAGAAGCCCAGAAGAGATTCTGCCAAGATTTTTGTGTGTGTATAAAGGACACGAAATCAGAATCCCTCCAGAGATTCTGCAAGGGTGAGTGTATGTGAGTGTGTGTGGAAAAAGGACCCGAAGTCAGAAGCCCTCTAGAGATTCTGCAAGGGTATGATTGTGAGTGTGTGTGTGTGTGTAAAAGAAAACAAAATCAGAAGTCCTCTAGTGATTCTGCAAGGGTGTGTGTGTGTGTGTGTGTGTGTGTGTGGAAAAAGACACGAAGTAAAGCGGCCAGAGATTCTGTAAGGGTGTGTGTGTGTGAGTGTGTAAAAAGAACACGAAGTCAGAAGCCCTCTAGAGATTCTTCAACAGAGTGTGTGGGTTAGAGTGTTTAAAAAGGACAAAATTCAGAAGTGCTCCAGAAGTTCTTCCAGGGTGTGTGTGTGTGTGTGTGTGTGTAAAAAGGACACGAATTCAGAAGCTCTCTAGAGATTTTGCAAAGTTGTGAGTTTGTTTTTATATATAAAAAGACACGAAGCCAGAACCCTCCAGAGATTCTTGAAGGGTATCAGTGTGAGTATGTATGTATAAAATGGACAAGAAGTCAGAAACCCTCCAAAGATTCTGAAAGGATGTGTGTGTGTATGTATGTGTGTGTGTAAGAAGGACACGACGTCAGAAGCCCTCCAGATATTCTTTAAGGGTGTGAATGTGTGTGTGTGTGTAAAAAGGACACGAAGTAAGTAGCCCTCCAGAGATTCTGAAAGGGTGCGTGCATGTGTGCATGTGTGTGTGTGAGTGTGTATGAATGACACGAAGTCAGAAGCCTTCCTGATATTCCGCAAGGGTGTGTGTGTGTGTATGTGTGTGTGTAAAAAGGACCCAAAGTCAGAAGCCCTCCTGATATTCTGCAAGGGTGTGTGTGTTTGTAAAACGGACACGATGTCAGAAGCCCTGCAGATATTATGCAATTGTGTGTGTGTGTGTGTGAAAAGAACATTACGTCAGAAGCCCTCCAGAGATTCTACAAGAGTGTGAGTGTATGTGTGTGTAAAAGAGACACGACGTCAGAAGCCCTCCAGAGATTCAGCAAGGTGTGGATGTCTGTGTGTAAAAAGGCCACGAAGTCAGAAGTCCTCTAGAGATTCAGCAATGGAATGTGTGTGTGTGTGTGTGTTAAAGGAACACGAAGTCAGAAGCCCTATAGCGATTCTGCCAAGGTTTGTGTGTGTGTACGAAGGACAGGAAATCAGAAGCCCTCCAGAGATTCTGCAAGGTTGTGTGTGTATTTGTGTGGGTGAATAGGACACCAAATCTGAAGCCTTCTAGATTTGCAACGGTATATGTGTGTGTGTGTGTGTGTGTAAATAGGAGAAGTCAGAAGCCTTCCAGAGACTCTGCAATTGTATGAGTGTGAGTGTGTGTGTATGTGTGTGTAAAAAGGACATGAAGTCAGAAGCCCTCAAGAGATTCTGCAAAGGTGTCAGAGTGTGTGTTTGTGTGTAAAAAGGACACGAAGTCAGAAGCCCTCTAGAGATTCTGGAAGGGTCCGTGTATGTGAGTGTGTGTGCAAAAAGGACGCGAAGTCAGGAGCCCTCCAGAAATTCGGAAAGGGCATGTGTGTGAGTGTGTATGTGTGTGTGTGTGTAAAATGGACACGAAGTCAAAAGCTCTCCAGAGATTCTGCAAGGGTGCGTGTGTGTATGTGTGTGTGTGTAAGAAGGACACGACGTCAGAAGCCCTCCAGATATTCTTCAAGGGTGTGAATGTGTATGTGTGTGTGTTTGTAAAAAGGACACGAAGTCAGAAGCCCTGCAGATATTATGTAAGGTTGTGTGTGTGTGTAAAAAGAACACTACGTCAGAAGCCCTCCATAGATTCTGCAAGAGTGTGAGTGTGTGTGTGTGTGTGTTAAAAGGACACGATGTCAGAAGCCCTCCAGAGATTTAGCAAAAGAGTGAGTGTGTGTGGGTTTTTGTGTGTGTAAAAAGGACACGACGTCAGAAGCCCTAAAGAGTTCTGCAAGGGTACGAGTGTAAATGTGTTTGCGTGTGTGTAAAAAGTACACGAAGCCACAAGTCCTCTAGAGATTCTGCAACGTTATGTTTGTGTGTGTGTGTTAAAGGAACACGAAGTCAGAAGCCCTGAAGAGATTCTGCCAAGATTTGTGTGTGTGTATAAAGGACACGAAATCAGAATCCCTCTAGAGATTCTGCAAGGTTGTGTGTGTGAAAAGGCCACCAAATCAGGAGCATTCTAGAGATTCTGCAATGGTGTGTATGTGTGTGTTTGTGTGTAAAAAGGAGAAGTCAGAAGCCCTCCAATGATTCTGCAAGAGTATGTGTGTGAGTGTGTGTGTATGTGTGTGTGTAAAAAGTACAAGAAGTCAGAAGCCCTCCAGAGATTCTGCAAGTGTGTGAGAGTGTGGGTTTGTGTGTAAAATGGATGCGAATCAGAAGCCTTCCAGAGATTCTGCAAGGGTGAGTGTATGTGAGTGTGTGTGGAAAAAGGACCCGAAGTCAGAAGCACTCTAGAGATTCTGCAAGCGTATGATTGTGAGTGTGTGTGTGTGTGTGTGTAAAAGAAAACAAAATCAGAAGTCCTCTAGTGATTCTGCAAGGGTGTGTGTGTGTGTAAAAAGGACACGACGTCAGAATCCCTCCAGAGATTCTGCAAGTTTGTGAGTGTGTGTAAAAAGGACACGACGTCAGAAGCCCTCCAGAGATTTCACAAGGGAGTGAGTGTGTGTGAAAAAAGAAAAGGAAGACCGTATTCCCTTAGAGATTCTGCAACGTTGTAAGTGTGTTTGTAAAAAAGTCAAGAAGTCAGGGCCCTCACGCGATACTGTAGGGGTAGTAGTGTGAGTGTGTGTGTGTGTGTGTGTGTGTGTGTGTAAAAAGGACACAAATTCAGAAGCTCTCTAGAGATTCTGCAAAGTTGTGAGTTTGTTTTTATATATAAAAAGACACGAAGCCAGAACCCTCCAGAGATTCTTGAAGGGTATCAGTGTGAGTATGTATGTATAAAATGGACACGAAGTCAGAAACCCTCCAAAGATTCTGAAAGGATGTGTGTGTGTGTGTATGTGTGTGTGTAAGAAGGACACGATGTCAGAAGCCCTCCAGATATTCTTTAAGGGTGTGAATGTGTGTGTGTGTGTAAAAAGGACACGAAGTAAGTAGCCCTCCAGAGATTCTAAAAGGGTGCGTGCATGTGTGCATGTGTATGTGTGAGTGTGTATGAAGGACACGAAGTCAGAAGCCTTCCTGATATTCCGCAAGGGTGTGTGTGTGTGTGTGTGTGTGTGTATGTGTGTGTGTAAAAAGGACCCGAAGTCAGAAGCCCTCCTGATATTCTGCAAGGGTGTGTGTGTTTGTAAAACGGACACGAAGTCAGAAGCCCTGCAGATATTATGCAATTTTGTGTGTGTGTGTGTGTGTGTGAAAAGAACATTACCTCAGAAGCCCTCCAGAGATTCTACAAGAGTGTGAGTGTATGTGTGTGTAAAAGAGACACGACGTCAGAAGCCCTCCAGAGATTCAGCAAGGTGTGGATGTCTGTGTGTAAAAAGGCCACGAAGTCAGAAGTCCTCTAGAGATTCAGCAATGGAATGTGTGTGTGTCTGTGTGTTAAAGGAACACGAAGTCAGAAGCCCTATAGCGAGTCTGCCAAGGTTTGTGTGTGTGTACGAAGGACAGGAAATCAGAAGCCCTCCAGAGATTCTGCAAGGTTGTGTGTGTATTTGTGTGGGTGAATAGGACACCAAATCTGAAGCCTTCTAGATTTGCAACGGTATATGTGTGTGTGTGTGTGTGTAAATAGGAGAAGTCAGAAGCCTTCCAGAGACTCTGCAAGTGTATGAGTGTGAGTGTGTGTGTATGTGTGTGTAAAAAGGACATGAAGTCAGAAGCCCTCAAGAGATTCTGCAAAGGTGTCAGAGTGTGTGTTTGTGTGTAAAAAGGACACGAAGTCAGAAGCCCTCTAGAGATTCTGGAAGGGTCCGTGTATGTGAGTGTGTGTGCAAAAAGGACGCGAAGTCAGGAGCCCTCCAGAGATTCTGAAAGGGCATGAGTGTGAGTGTGTATGTGTGTGTGTGTGTAAAATGGACACGAAGTCAAAAGCTCTCCAGAGATTCTGCAAGGGTGCGTGTGTGTGTGTGTGTGTGTAAGAAGGACACGACGTCAGAAGCCCTCCAGATATTCTTCAAGGGTGTGAGTGTGTGTGTGTGTGTGTTTGTAAAAAGGACACGAAGTCAGAAGCCCTGCAGATATTATGTAAGGTTGTGTGTGTGTGTAAAAAGAACACTACGTCAGAAGCCCTCCATAGATTCTGCAAGAGTGTGAGTGTGTGTGTGTGTGTGTGTGTTAAAAGGACACGATGTCAGAAGCCCTCCAGAGATTTAGCAAAAGAGTGAGTGTGTGTGGGTTTTTGTGTGTGTAAAAAGGACACGACGTCAGAAGCCCTAAAGAGTTCTGCAAGGGTACGAGTGTAAATGTGTTTGCGTGTGTGTAAAAAGTACACGAAGCCACAAGTCCTCTAGAGATTCTGCAACGTTATGTTTGTGTGTGTGTGTTAAAGGAACACGAAGTCAGAAGCCCTGAAGAGATTCTGCCAAGATTTGTTTGTGTGTATAAAGGACACGAAATCAGAATCCCTCCAGAGATTCTGCAAGGGTGAGTGTATGTGAGTGTGTGTGGAAAAAGGACCGGAAGTCAGAAGCCCTCTAGAGATTCTGCAAGGGTATGATTGTGAGTGTGTGTGTGTGTGTAAAAGAAAACAAAATCAGAAGTCCTCTAGTGATTCTGCAAGGGTGTGTGTGTGTGTGTGTGTGTGTGTGTGTGTGTGTGTGTGTAAAAAGACACGAAGTAAAGCGGCCAGAAATTCTGTAAGGGTGTGTGTGTGTGAGTGTGTAAAAAGAACACGAAGTCAGAAGCCCTCTAGAGATTCTTCAACAGAGTGTGTGGGTGAGAGTGTTTAAAAAGGACAAAATTCAGAAGTGCTCCAGAAGTTCTTCCAGGGTGTGTGTGTATGCGTGTGTGTCTAAAAAGGACACGAAATCAGAAGCCCTCCAGAGATTCTGCAAAGGTTTGTGCATTTGTGTGTGTGAGTGTGTAAAAAGAACACGAATCAGTAGCCCTCCAGATATTCTGCAAGGGTGTGTGTGTGTGTAAAAAGGACACGACTTCAGAATCCCTTCAGAGATTCTGCAAGGTTGTGAGTGTGTGTAAAAAGGACACGACGTCAGAAGCCCTCCATGGATTTCACAAGGGTGTGAGTGTGTGTGTGTGTGTGTGTGTGTAAAAAGAACACGACGTCAGAAGACATCCAGAGATTCTGCAAGGGTATTAGTGTGTGAGTGTGTGGAAAAAGAACACGAAGTCAGAAGCCCTCTATAGATTCTGCAAGGGTGTGTGTGTGTTTGTAAAAAGGACACGAAGTCAGAAGCCCTGCAGATATTATGTAAGGTTGTGTGTGTGTAAAAAGAACACTACGTCAGAAGCCCTCCATAGATTCTGCAAGAGTGTGAGTGTGTGTGTGTGTGTTAAAAGGACACGATGTCAGAAGCCCTCCAGAGATTTAGCAAAAGAGTGAGTGTGTGTGGGTTTTTGTGTGTGTAAAAAGGACACGACGTCAGAAGCCCTAAAGAGTTCTGCAAGGGTACGAGTGTAAATGTGTTTGCGTGTGTGTAAAAAGTACACGAAGCCACAAGTCCTCTAGAGATTCTGCAACGTTATGTTTGTGTGCGTGTGTTAAAGGAACACGAAGTCAGAAGCCCTGAAGAGATTCTGCCAAGATTTGTGTGTGTGTATAAAGGACACGAAATCAGAATCCCTCCAGAGATTCTGCAAGGGTGAGTGTATGTGAGTGTGTGTGGAAAAAGGACCCGAAGTCAGAAGCCCTCTAGAGATTCTGCAAGGGTATGATTGTGAGTGTGTGTGTGTGTGTAAAAGAAAACAAAATCAGAAGTCCTCTAGTGATTCTGCAAGGGTGTGTGTGTGTGTGTGTGTGTGGAAAAAGACACGAAGTAAAGCGGCCAGAGATTCTGTAAGGGTGTGTGTGTGTGAGTGTGTAAAAAGAACACGAAGTCAGAAGCCCTCTAGAGATTCTTCAACAGAGTGTGTGGGTGAGAGTGTTTAAAAAGGACAAAATTCAGAAGTGCTCCAGAAGTTCTTCCAGGGTGTGTGTGTGTGTGTGTGTGTGTGTGTGTGTGTGTGTGTGTGTGTGTGTAAAAAGGACACGAATTCAGAAGCTCTCTAGAGATTCTGCAAAATTGTGAGTTTGTTTTTATATATAAAAAGACACGAAGCCAGAACCCTCCAGAGATTCTTGAAGGGTATCAGTGTGAGTATGTATGTATAAAATGGACACGAAGTCAGAAACCCTCCAAAGATTCTGAAAGGATGTGTGTGTGTATGTATGTGTGTAAGAAGGACACGACGTCAGAAGCCCTCCAGATATTCTTTAAGGGTGTGAATGTGTGTGTGTGTGTGTAAAAATGACACGAAGTAAGTAGCCCTCCAGAGATTCTGAAAGGGTGCGTGCATGTGTGCATGTGTGTGTGTGAGTGTGTATGAAGGACACGAAGTCAGAAGCCTTCCTGATATTCCGCAAGGGTGTGTGTGTGTGTATGTGTGTGTGTAAAAAGGACCCGAAGTCAGAAGCCCTCCTGATATTCTGCAAGGGTGTGTGTGTTTGTAAAACGGACACGATGTCAGAAGCCCTGCAGATATTATGCAATTGTGTGTGTGTGTGTGTGTGAAAAGAACATTACGTCAGAAGCCCTCCAGAGATTCTACAAGAGTGTGAGTGTATGTGTGTGTAAAAGAGACACGACGTCAGAAGCCCTCCAGAGATTCAGCAAGGTGTGGATGTCTGTGTGTAAAAAGGACACGAAGTCAGAAGTCCTCTAGAGATTCAGCAATGTAATGTGTGTGTGTGTGTGTGTTAAAGGAACACGAAGTCAGAAGCCCTATAGCGATTCTGCCAAGGTTTGTGTGTGTGTACGAAGGACAGGAAATCAGAAGCCCTCCAGAGATTCTGCAAGGTTGTGTGTGTATTTGTGTGGGTGAATAGGACACCAAATCTGAAGCCTTCTAGATTTGCAACGGTATATGTGTGTGTGTGTGTGTAAATAGGAGAAGTCAGAAGCCTTCCAGAGACTCTGCAAGTGTATGAGTGTGAGTGTGTGTGTATGTGTGTGTAAAAAGGACATGAAGTCAGAAGCCCTCAAGAGATTCTGCAAAGGTGTCAGAGTGTGTGTTTGTGTGTAAAACGGACACGAAGTCAGAAGCCCTCTAGAGATTCTGGAAGGGTCCGTGTATGTTAGTGTGTGTGCAAAAAGGACGCGAAGTCAGGAGCCCTCCAGAGATTCTGAAAGGGCATGAGTGTGAGTGTGTATGTGTGTGTGTGTGTAAAATGGACACGAAGTCAAAAGCTCTCCAGAGATTCTGCAAGGGTGCGTGTGTGTATGTGTGTGTGTGTAAGAAGGACACGACGTCAGAAGCCCTCCAGATATTCTTCAAGGGTGTGAGTGTGTGTGTGTGTGTTTGTAAAAAGGACACGAAGTCAGAAGCCCTGCAGATATTATGTAAGGTTGTGTGTGTGTGTAAAAAGAACACTACGTCAGAAGCCCTCCATAGATTCTGCAAGAGTGTGAGTGTGTGTGTGTGTGTGTGTGTTAAAAGGACACGATGTCAGAAGCTCTCCAGAGATTTAGCAAAAGAGTGAGTGTGTGTGGGTTTTTGTGTGTGTAAAAAGGACACGACGTCAGAAGCCCTAAAGAGTTCTGCAAGGGTACGAGTGTAAATGTGTTTGCGTGTGTGTAAAAAGTACACGAAGCCACAAGTCCTCTAGAGATTCTGCAACGTTATGTTTGTGTGTGTGTGTTAAAGGAACACGAAGTCAGAAGCCCTGAAGAGATTCTGCCAAGATTTGTGTGTGTGTATAAAGGACACGAAATCAGAATCCCTCTAGAGATTCTGCAAGGTTGTGTGTGTGAAAAGGCCACCAAATCAGGAGCATTCTAGAGATTCTGCAATGGTGTGTATGTGTGTGTTTGTGTGTAAAAAGGAGAAGTCAGAAGCCCTCCAATGATTCTGCAAGTGTATGAGTGTGAGTGTGTGTGTATGTGTGTGTGTAAAAAGTACAAGAAGTCAGAAGCCCTCCAGAGATTCTGCAAGTGTGTGAGAGTGTGGGTTTGTGTGTAAAATGGATGCGAATCAGAAGCCTTCCAGAGATTCTGCAAGGGTGAGTGTATGTGAGTGTGTGTGGAAAAAGGACCCGAAGTCAGAAGCCCTCTAGAGATTCTGCAAGCGTATGATTGTGAGTGTGTGTGTGTGTGTAAAAGAAAACAAAATCAGAAGTCCTCTAGTGATTCTGCAAGGGTGTGTGTGTGTGTGTAAAAAGACACGAAGTAAAGCGGCCAGAAATTCTGTAAGGGTGTGTGTGTGTGAGTGTGTAAAAAGAACACGAGGTCAGAAGCCCTCTAGAGATTCTTCAACAGAGTGTGTGGGTGAGAGTGTTTAAAAAGGACAAAATTCAGAAGTGCTCCAGAAGTTCTTCCAGGGTGTGTGTGTATGTGTGTGTGTCTAAAAAGGACACGAAATCAGAAGCCCTCCAGAGATTCTGCAAAGGTTTGTGCATTTGTGTGTGTGAGTGTGTAAAAAGAACACGAATCAGTAGCCCTCCAGATATTCTGCAAGGGTGTGTGTGTGTGTAAAAAGGACACGACGTCAGAATCCCTCCAGAGATTCTGCAAGGTTGTGAGTGTGTGTAAAAAGGACACGACGTCAGACGCCCTCCAGAGATTTCACAAGGGAGTGAGTGTGTGTGAAAAAAGAAAAGGAAGACCGAATTCCCTTAGAGATTCTGCAACGTTGTAAGTGTGTTTGTAAAAAAGTCAAGAAGTCAGGGCCCTCAAGAGATACTGTAGGGGTAGTAGTGTGAGTGTGTGTGTGTGTGTGTGTGTGTGTGTGTGTGTAAAAAGGACACAAATTCAGAATCTCTCTAGAGATTCTGCAAAGTTGTGAGTTTGTTTTTATATATAAAAAGACACGAAGCCAGAACCCTCCAGAGATTCTTGAAGGGTATCAGTGTGAGTATGTATGTATAAAATGGACACGAAGTCAGAAACCCTCCAAAGATTCTGAAAGGATGTGTGTGCGTGTGTATGTGTGTGTGTAAGAAGGACACGATGTCAGAAGCCCTCCAGATATTCTTTAAGGGTGTGAATATGTGTGTGTGTGTAAAAAGGACACGAAGTAAGTAGCCCTCCAGAGATTCTGAAAGGGTGCGTGCATGTGTGCATGTGTATGTGTGAGTGTGTATGAAGGACACGAAGTCAGAAGCCTTCCTGATATTCCGCAAGGGTGTGTGTGTGTGTGTGTGTGTGTGTATGTGTGTGTGTAAAAAGGACCCGAAGTCAGAAGCCCTCCTGATATTCTGCAAGGGTGTGTGTGTTTGTAAAACGGACACGAAGTCAGAAGCCCTGCAGATATTATGCAATTTTGTGTGTGTGTGTGTGTGTGTGTGAAAAGAACATTACGTCAGAAGCCCTCCAGAGATTCTACAAGAGTGTGAGTGTATGTGTGTGTAAAAGAGACACGACGTCAGAAGCCCTCCAGAGATTCAGCAAGGTGTGGATGTCTGTGTGTAAAAAGGCCACGAAGTCAGAAGTCCTCTAGAGATTCAGCAATGGAATGTGTGTGTGTCTGTGTGTTAAAGGAACACGAAGTCAGAAGCCCTATAGCGATTCTGCCAAGGTTTGTGTGTGTGTACGAAGGACAGGAAATCAGAAGCCCTCCAGAGATTCTGCAAGGTTGTGTGTGTATTTGTGTGGGTGAATAGGACACCAAATCTGAAGCCTTCTAGATTTGCAACGGTATATGTGTGTGTGTGTGTGTGTGTAAATAGGAGAAGTCAGAAGCCTTCCAGAGACTCTGCAAGTGTATGAGTGTGAGTGTGTGTGTATGTGTGTGTAAAAAGGACATGAAGTCAGAAGCCCTCAAGAGATTCTGCAAAGGTGTCAGAGTGTGTGTTTGTGTGTAAAAAGGACACGAAGTCAGAAGCCCTCTAGAGATTCTGGAAGGGTCCGTGTATGTGAGTGTGTGTGCAAAAAGGACGCGAAGTCAGGAGCCCTCCAGAGATTCTGAAAGGGCATGAGTGTGAGTGTGTATGTGTCTGTGTGTGTGTAAAATGGACACGAAGTCAAAAGCTCTCCAGAGATTCTGCAAGGGTGCGTGTGTGTATGTGTGTGTGTGTAAGAAGGACACGACGTCAGAAGCCCTCCAGATATTCTTCAAGGGTGTGAGTGTGTGTGTGTGTGTTTGTAAAAAGGACACGAAGTCAGAAGCCCTGCAGATATTATGTAAGGTTGTGTGTGTGTGTAAAAAGAACACTACGTCAGAAGCCCTCCATAGATTCTGCAAGAGTGTGAGTGTGTGTGTGTGTGTGTGTTAAAAGGACACGATGTCAGAAGCCCTCCAGAGATTTAGCAAAAGAGTGAGTGTGTGTGGGTTTTTGTGTGTGTAAAAAGGACACGACGTCAGAAGCCCTAAAGAGTTCTGCAAGGGTACGAGTGTAAATGTGTTTGCGTGTGTGTAAAAAGTACACGAAGCCACAAGTCCTCTAGAGATTCTGCAACGTTATGTTTGTGTGTGTGTGTTAAAGGAACACGAAGTCAGAAGCCCTGAAGAGATTCTGCCAAGATTTGTGTGTGTGTATAAAGGACACGAAATCAGAATCCCTCCAGAGATTCTGCAAGGGTGAGTGTATGTGAGTGTGTGTGGAAAAAGGACCGGAAGTCAGAAGCCCTCTAGAGATTCTGCAAGGGTATGATTGTGAGTGTGTGTGTGTGTGTAAAAGAAAACAAAATCAGAAGTCCTCTAGTGATTCTGCAAGGGTGTGTGTGTGTGTGTGTGTGTGTGTGTGTGTAAAAGAAAACAAAATCAGAAGTCCTCTAGTGATTCTGCAAGGGTGTGTGTGTGTGTGTGTGTGTGTGTGTGTGTAAAAAGACACGAAGTAAAGCGGCCAGAAATTCTGTAAGGGTGTGTGTGTGTGAGTGTGTAAAAAGAACACGAAGTCAGAAGCCCTCTAGAGATTCTTCAACAGAGTGTGTGGGTGAGAGTGTTTAAAAAGGACAAAATTCAGAAGTGCTCCAGAAGTTCTTCCAGGGTGTGTGTGTATGTGTGTGTGTCTAAAAAGGACACGAAATCAGAAGCCCTCCAGAGATTCTGCAAAGGTTTGTGCATTTGTGTGTGTGAGTGTGTAAAAAGAACACGAATCAGTAGCCCTCCAGATATTCTGCAAGGGTGTGTGTGTGTGTAAAAAGGACACGACGTCAGAATCCCTCCAGAGATTCTGCAAGGTTGTGAGTGTGTGTAAAAAGGACACGACGTAAGAAGCCCTCCATGGATTTCACAAGGGTGTGAGTGTGTGTGTGTGTGTAAAAAGAACACGACGTCAGAAGACATCCAGAGATTCTGCAAGGGTATTAGTGTGTGAGTGTGTGGAAAAAGAACACGAAGTCAGAAGCCCTCTATAGATTCTGCAAGGGTGTGTGTGTGTTTGTAAAAAGGACACGAAGTCAGAAGCCCTGCAGATATTATGTAAGGTTGTGTGTGTGTAAAAAGAACACTACGTCAGAAGCCCTCCATAGATTCTGCAAGAGTGTGAGTGTGTGTGTGTGTGTGTTAAAAGGACACGATGTCAGAAGCCCTCCAGAGATTTAGCAAAAGACTGAGTGTGTGTGGGTTTTTGTGTGTGTAAAAAGGACACGACGTCAGAAGCCCTAAAGAGTTCTGCAAGGGTACGAGTGTAAATGTGTTTGCGTGTGTGTAAAAAGTACACGAAGCCACAAGTCCTCTAGAGATTCTGCAACGTTATGTTTGTGTGTGTGTGTTAAAGGAACACGAAGTCAGAAGCCCTGAAGAGATTCTGCCAAGATTTGTGTGTGTGTATAAAGGACACGAAATCAGAATCCCTCTAGAGATTCTGCAAGGTTGTGTGTGTGAAAAGGCCACCAAATCAGGAGCACTCTAGAGATTCTGCAATGGTGTGTATGTGTGTGTTTGTGTGTAAAAAAGAGAAGTCAGAAGCCCTCCAATGATTCTGCAAGTGTATGAGTGTGAGTGTGTGTGTATGTGTGTGTGTAAAAAGTACAAGAAGTCAGAAGCCCTCCAGAGATTCTGCAAGTGTGTGAGAGTGTGGGTTTGTGTGTAAAATGGATGCGAATCAGAAGCCTTCCAGAGATTCTGCAAGGGTGAGTGTATGTGAGTGTGTGTGGAAAAAGGACCCGAAGTCAGAAGCCCTCCTGATATTCTGCAAGGGTGTGTGTGTTTGTAAAACGGACACAAAGTCAGAAGCCCTGCAGATATTATGCAGTTGTGTGTGTGTGTGTGTGTGTGAAAAGAACATTACGTCAGAAGCCCTCCAGAGATTCTACAAGAGTGTGAGTGTATGTGTGTGTAAAAGAGACACGACGTCAGAAGCCCTCCAGAGATTCAGCAAGGTGTGGATGTCTGTGTGTAAAAAGGACACGAAGTCAGAAGTCCTCTAGAGATTCAGCAACGTAATGTGTGTGTGTATGTGTGTTAAAGGAACACGAAGTCAGAAGCCCTATAGCGATTCTGCCAAGGTTTGTGTGTGTGTACGAAGGACAGGAAATCAGAAGCCCTCCAGAGATTCTGCAAGGTTGTGTGTGTATTTGTGTGGGTGAATAGGACACCAAATCTGAAGCCTTCTAGAGTTGCATCGGTATATGTGTGTGTGTGTAAAAAGGAGAAGTCAGAAGCATTCCAGAGATTCTGCAAGTGTATGAGTGTGAGTGTGTGTGTATGTGTGTGTAAAAAGGACGCGAAGTCAGGAGCCCCCCAGAGATTCTGAAAGGGCATTAGTGTGAGTGTGTATGTGTGTGTGTGTGTAAAATGGACACGAATCAAAAGCTCTCCAGAGATTCTGCAAGGGTGCGTGTGTGTATGTGTGTGTGTGTGTGTGTGTAAGAAGGACACGACGTCATAAGCCCTCCAGATATTCTTCAAGGGTGTGAGTGTGTGTGTGTGTGTGTTTGTAAAAAGGACACGAAGTCAGAAGCCCTGCAAATATTATGTAAGGTTGTGTGTGTGTAAAAAGAACACTACGTCAGAAGCCCTCCATAGATTCTGCAAGAGTGTGAGTGTGTGTGTGTGTGTGTTAAAAGGACACGATGTCAGAAGCCCTCCAGAGATTTAGCAAAAGAGTGAGTGTGTGTGGGTTTTTGTGTGTGTAAAAAGGACACGACGTCAGAAGCCCTAAAGAGTTCTGCAAGGGTACGAGTGTAAATGTGTTTGCGTGTGTGTAAAAAGTACACGAAGCCACAAGTCCTCTAGAGATTCGGCAACGTTATGTTTGTGTGTGTGTGTTAAAGGAACACGAAGTCAGAAGCCCTGAAGAGATTCTGCCAAGATTTGTGTGTGTGTATAAAGGACACGAAATCAGAATCCCTCTAGAGATTCTGCAAGGTTGTGTGTGTGAAAAGGCCACCAAATCAGGAGCATTCTAGAGATTCTGCAATGGTGTGTATGTGTGTGTTTGTGTGTAAAAAGGAGAAGTCAGAAGCCCTCCAATGATTCTGCAAGTGTATGAGTGTGAGTGTGTGTGTATGTGTGTGTGTAAAAAGTACAAGAAGTCAGAAGCCCTCCAGAGATTCTGCAAGTGTGTGAGAGTGTGGGTTTGTGTGTAAAATGGATGTGAATCAGAAGCCCTCCAGAGATTCTGCAAGGGTGAGTGTATGTGAGTGTGTGTGGAAAAAGGACCCGAAGTCAGAAGCCCTCTAGAGATTCTGCAAGGGCATGATTGTGAGTGTGTGTGTGTGTGTGTAAAAGAAAACAAAATCAGAAGTCCTCTAGTGATTCTGCAAGGGTGTGTGTGTGTGTGTGTGTGTGTGTGTAAAAAGACACGAAGTAAAGCGGCCAGAAATTCTGTAAGGGTGTGTGTGTGTGAGTGTGTAAAAAGAACACGAGGTCAGAAGCCCTCTAGAGATTCTTCAACAGAGTGTGTGGGTGAGAGTGTTTAAAAAGGACAAAATTCAGAAGTGCTCCAGAAGTTCTTCCAGGGTGTGTGTGTATGTGTGTGTGTCTAAAAAGGACACGAAATCAGAAGCCCTCCAGAGATTCTGCAAAGGTTTGTGCATTTGTGTGTGTGAGTGTGTAAAAAGAACACGAATCAGTAGCCCTCCAGATATTCTGCAAGGGTGTGTGTGTGTGTAAAAAGGACACGACGTCAGAATCCCTCCAGAGATTCTGCAAGGTTGTGAGTGTGTGTAAAAAGGACACGACGTAAGAAGCCCTCCATGGATTTCACAAGGGTGTGAGTGTGTGTGTGTGTGTGTGTGTGTGTGTAAAAAGAACACGACGTCAGAAGACATCCAGAGATTCTGCAAGGGTATTAGTGTGTGAGTGTGTGGAAAAAGAACACGAAGTCAGAAGCCCTCTATAGATTCTGCAAGGGTGTGTGTGTGTTTGTAAAAAGGACACGAAGTCAGAAGCCCTGCAAATATTATGTAAGGTTGTGTGTGTGTAAAAAGAACACTACGTCAGAAGCCCTCCATAGATTCTGCAAGAGTGTGAGTGTGTGTGTGTGTGTGTTAAAAGGACACGATGTCAGAAGCCCTCCAGAGATTTAGCAAAAGAGTGAGTGTGTGTGGGTTTTTGTGTGTGTAAAAAGGACACGACGTCAGAAGCCCTAAAGAGTTCTGCAAGGGTACGAGTGTAAATGTGTTTGCGTGTGTGTAAAAAGTACACGAAGCCACAAGTCCTCTAGAGATTCTGCAACGTTATGTTTGTGTGTGTGTGTTAAAGGAACACGAAGTCAGAAGCCCTGAAGAGATTCTGCCAAGATTTGTGTGTGTGTATAAAGGACACGAAATCAGAATCCCTCTAGAGATTCTGCAAGGTTGTGTGTGTGAAAAGGCCACCAAATCAGGAGCATTCTAGAGATTCTGCAATGGTGTGTATGTGTGTGTTTGTGTGTAAAAAGGAGAAGTCAGAAGCCCTCCAATGATTCTGCAAGTGTATGAGTGTGAGTGTGTGTGTATGTGTGTGTGTAAAAAGTACAAGAAGTCAGAAGCCCTCCAGAGATTCTGCAAGTGTGTGAGAGTGTGGGTTTGTGTGTAAAATGGATGCGAATCAGAAGCCTTCCAGAGATTCTGCAAGGGTGAGTGTATGTGAGTGTGTGTGGAAAAAGGACCCGAAGTCAGAAGCCCTCTAGAGATTCTGCAAGCGTATGATTGTGAGTGTGTGTGTGTGTGTAAAAGAAAACAAAATCAGAAGTCCTCTAGTGATTCTGCAAGGGTGTGTGTGTGTGTGTGTGTGTGTAAAAAGACACGAAGTAAAGCGGCCAGAAATTCTGTAAGGGTGTGTGTGTGTGAGTGTGTAAAAAGAACACGAGGTCAGAAGCCCTCTAGAGATTCTTCAACAGAGTGTGTGGGTGAGAGTGTTTAAAAAGGACAAAATTCAGAAGTGCTCCAAAAGTTCTTCCAGGGTGTGTGTGTATGTGTGTGTGTCTAAAAAGGACACGAAATCAGAAGCCCTCCAGAGATTCTGCAAAGGTTTGTGCATTTGTGTGTGTGAGTGTGTAAAAAGAACACGAATCAGTAGCCCTCCAGATATTCTGCAAGGGTGTGTGTGTGTGTAAAAAGGACACGACGTCAGAATCCCTCCAGAGATTCTGCAAGGTTGTGAGTGTGTGTAAAAAGGACACGACGTCAGACGCCCTCCAGAGATTTCACAAGGGAGTGAGTGTGTGTGAAAAAAGAAAAGGAAGACCGAATTCCCTTAGAGATTCTGCAACGTTGTAAGTGTGTTTGTAAAAAAGTCAAGAAGTCAGGGCCCTCAAGAGATACTGTAGGGGTAGTAGTGTGAGTGTGTGTGTGTGTGTGTGTGTAAAAAGGACACAAATTCAGAATCTCTCTAGAGATTCTGCAAAGTTGTGAGTTTGTTTTTATATATAAAAAGACATGAAGCCAGAACCCTCCAGAGATTCTTGAAGGGTATCAGTGTGAGTATGTATGTATAAAATGGACACGAAGTCAGAAACCCTCCAAAGATTCTGAAAGGATGTGTGTGCGTGTGTATGTGTGTGTGTAAGAAGGACACGATGTCAGAAGCCCTCCAGATATTCTTTAAGGGTGTGAATGTGTGTGTGTGTGTAAAAAGGACACGAAGTAAGTAGCCCTCCAGAGATTCTGAAAGGGTGCGTGCATGTGTGCATGTGTATGTGTGAGTGTGTATGAAGGACACGAAGTCAGAAGCCTTCCTGATATTCCGCAAGGGTGTGTGTGTGTGTGTGTGTGTGTATGTGTGTGTGTAAAAAGGACCCGAAGTCAGAAGCCCTCCTGATATTCTGCAAGGGTGTGTGTGTTTGTAAAACGGACACGAAGTCAGAAGCCCTGCAGATATTATGCAATTTTGTGTGTGTGTGAGTGTGTGTGTGTGTGAAAAGAACATTACCTCAGAAGCCCTCCAGAGATTCTACAAGAGTGTGAGTGTATGTGTGTGTAAAAGAGACACGACGTCAGAAGCCCTCCAGAGATTCAGCAAGGTGTGGATGTCTGTGTGTAAAAAGGACACGAAGTCAGAAGTCCTCTAGAGATTCAGCAATGGAATGTGTGTGTGTGTGTGTGTGTTAAAGGAACACGAAGTCAGAAGCCCTATAGCGATTCTGCCAAGGTTTGTGTGTGTGTACGAAGGACAGGAAATCAGAAGCCCTCCAGAGATTCTGCAAGGTTGTGTGTGTATTTGTGTGGGTGAATAGGACACCAAATCTGAAGCCTTCTAGATTTGCAACGGTATATGTGTGTGTGTGTGTGTAAATAGGAGAAGTCAGAAGCCTTCCAGAGACTCTGCAAGTGTATGAGTGTGAGTGTGTGTGTATGTGTGTGTAAAAAGGACATGAAGTCAGAAGCCCTCAAGAGATTCTGCAAAGGTGTCAGAGTGTGTGTTTGTGTGTAAAAAGGACACGAAGTCAGAAGCCCTCTAGAGATTCTGGAAGGGTCCGTGTATGTGAGTGTGTGTGCAAAAAGGACGCGAAGTCAGGAGCCCTCCAGAGATTCTGAAAGGGCATGAGTGTGAGTGTGTATGTGTCTGTGTGTGTGTAAAATGGACACGAAGTCAAAAGCTCTCCAGAGATTCTGCAAGGGTGCGTGTGTGTATGTGTGTGTGTGTAAGAAGGACACGACGTCAGAAGCCCTCCAGATATTCTTCAAGGGTGTGAGTGTGTGTGTGTGTGTTTGTAAAAAGGACACGAAGTCAGAAGCCCTGCAGATATTATGTAAGGTTGTGTGTGTGTGTAAAAAGAACACTACGTCAGAAGCCCTCCATAGATTCTGCAAGAGTGTGAGTGTGTGTGTGTGTGTGTGTTAAAAGGAAACGATGTCAGAAGCCCTCCAGAGATTTAGCAAAAGAGTGAGTGTGTGTGGGTTTTTGTGTGTGTAAAAAGGACACGACGTCAGAAGCCCTAAAGAGTTCTGCAAGGGTACGAGTGTAAATGTGTTTGCGTGTGTGTAAAAAGTACACGAAGCCACAAGTCCTCTAGAGATTCTGCAACGTTATGTTTGTGTGTGTGTGTGTTAAAGGAACACGAAGTCAGAAGCCCTGAAGAGATTCTGCCAAGATTTGTGTGTGTGTATAAAGGACACGAAATCAGAATCCCTCCAGAGATTCTGCAAGGGTGTGTGTATGTGAGTGTGTGTGGAAAAAGGACCGGAAGTCAGAAGCCCTCTAGAGATTCTGCAAGGGTATGATTGTGAGTGTGTGTGTGTGTGTAAAAGAAAACAAAATCAGAAGTCCTCTAGTGATTCTGCAAGGGTGTGTGTGTGTGTGTGTGTGTGTGTGTGTGTGTGTAAAAGAAAACAAAATCAGAAGTCCTCTAGTGATTCTGCAAGGGTGTGTGTGTGTGTGTGTGTGTGTGTGTGTGTGTAAAAAGACACGAAGTAAAGCGGCCAGAAATTCTGTAAGGGTGTGTGTGTGTGAGTGTGTAAAAAGAACACGAAGTCAGAAGCCCTCTAGAGATTCTTCAACAGAGTGTGTGGGTGAGAGTGTTTAAAAAGGACAAAATTCAGAAGTGCTCCAGAAGTTCTTCCAGGGTGTGTGTGTATGCGTGTGTGTCTAAAAAGGACACGAAATCAGAAGCCCTCCAGAGATTCTGCAAAGGTTTGTGCATTTGTGTGTGAGTGTGTAAAAAGAACACGAATCAGTAGCCCTCCAGATATTCTGCAAGGGTGTGTGTGTGTGTAAAAAGGACACGACGTCAGAATCCCATCAGAGATTCTGCAAGGTTGTGAGTGTGTGTAAAAAGGACACGACGTAAGAAGCCCTCCATGGATTTCACAAGGGTGTGAGTGTGTGTGTGTGTGTAAAAAGAACACGAAGTCAGAAGACATCCAGAGATTCTGCAAGGGTATTTGTGTGTGAGTGTGTGGAAAAAGAACACGAAGTCAGAAGCCCTCTATAGATTCTGCAAGGGTGTGTGTGTGTTTGTAAAAAGGACACGAAGTCAGAAGCCCTGCAGATATTATGTAAGGTTGTGTGTGTGTAAAAAGAACACTACGTCAGAAGCCCTCCATAGATTCTGCAAGAGTGTGAGTGTGTGTGTGTGTGTGTTAAAAGGACACGATGTCAGAAGCCCTCCAGAGATTTAGCAAAAGAGTGAGTGTGTGTGGGTTTTTGTGTGTGTAAAAAGGACACGACGTCAGAAGCCCTAAAGAGTTCTGCAAGGGTACGAGTGTAAATGTGTTTGCGTGTGTGTAAAAAGTACACGAAGCCACAAGTCCTCTAGAGATTCTGCAACGTTATGTTTGTGTGTGTGTGTTAAAGGAACTCGAAGCCAGAAGCCCTGAAGAGATTCTGCCAAGATTTGTGTGTGTGTATAAAGGACACGAAATCAGAATCCCTCTAGAGATTCTGCAAGGTTGTGTGTGTGAAAAGGCCACCAAATCAGGAGCACTCTAGAGATTCTGCAATGGTGTGTATGTGTGTGTTTGCGTGTAAAAAAGAGAAGTCAGAAGCCCTCCAATGATTCTGCAAGTGTATGAGTGTGAGCGTGTGTGTATGTGTGTGTGTAAAAAGTACAAGAAGTCAGAAGCCCTCCAGAGATTCTGCAAGTGTGTGAGAGTGTGGGTTTGTGTGTAAAATGGATGCGAATCAGAAGCCTTCCAGAGATTCTGCAAGGGTGAGTGTATGTGAGTGTGTGTGGAAAAAGGACCCGAAGTCAGAAGCCCTCCTGATATTCTGCAAGGGTGTGTGTGTTTGTAAAACGGACACGAAGTCAGAAGCCCTGCAGATATTATGCAGTTGTGTGTGTGTGTGTGTGTGTGAAAAGAACATTACGTCAGAAGCCCTCCAGAGATTCTACAAGAGTGTGAGTGTATGTGTGTGTAAAAGAGACACGATGTCAGAAGCCCTCCAGAGATTCAGCAAGGTGTGGATGTCTGTGTGTAAAAAGGACACGAAGTCAGAAGTCCTCTAGAGATTCAGCAACGTAATGTGTGTGTGTATGTGTGTTAAAGGAACACGAAGTCAGAAGCCCTATAGCGATTCTGCCAAGGTTTGTGTGTGTGTACGAAGGACAGGAAATCAGAAGCCCTCCAGAGATTCTGCAAGGTTGTGTGTGTATTTGTGTGGGTGAATAGGACACCAAATCTGAAGTCTTCTAGATTTGCATCGGTATATGTGTGTGTGTGTAAAAAGGAGAAGTCAGAAGCATTCCAGAGATTCTGCAAGTGTATGAGTGTGAGTGTGTGTGTATGTGTGTGTAAAAAGGACGCGAAGTCAGGAGCCCCCCAGAGATTCAGAAAGGGCATGAGTGTGAGTGTGTATGTGTGTGTGTGTGTAAAATGGACACGAAGTCAAAAGCTCTCCAGAGATTCTGCAAGGGTGCGTGTGTGTATGTGTGTGTGTGTGTGTGTAAGAAGGACACGACGTCATAAGCCCTCCAGATATTCTTCAAGGGTGTGAGTGTGTGTGTGTGTGTTTGTAAAAAGGACACGAAGTCAGAAGCCCTGCAAATATTATGTAAGGTTGTGTGTGTGTAAAAAGAACACTACGTCAGAAGCCCTCCGTAGATTCTGCAAGAGTGTGAGTGTGTGTGTGTGTGTGTGTTAAAAGGACACGATGTCAGAAGCCCTCCAGAGATTTAGCAAAAGAGTGAGTGTGTGTGGGTTTTTGTGTGTGTAAAAAGGACACGACGTCAGAAGCCCTAAAGAGTTCTGCAAGGGTACGAGTGTAAATGTGTTTGCGTGTGTGTAAAAAGTACACGAAGCCACAAGTCCTCTAGAGATTCTGCAACGTTATGTTTGTGTGTGTGTGTTAAAGGAACACGAAGTCAGAAGCCCTGAAGAGATTCTGCCAAGATTTGTGTGTGTGTATAAAGGACACGAAATCAGAATCCCTCTAGAGATTCTGCAAGGTTGTGTGTGTGAAAAGGCCACCAAATCAGGAGCATTCTAGAGATTCTGCAATGGTGTGTATGTGTGTGTTTGTGTGTAAAAAGGAGAAGTCAGAAGCCCTCCAATGATTCTGCAAGTGTATGAGTGTGTGTGTATGTGTGTGTGTAAAAAGTACAAGAAGTCAGAAGCCCTCCAGAGATTCTGCAATTGTGTGAGAGTGTGGGTTTGTGTGTAAAATGGATGTGAATCAGAAGCCCTCCAGAGATTCTGCAAGGGTGAGTGTATGTGAGTGTGTGTGGAAAAAGGACCCGAAGTCAGAAGCCCTCTAGAGATTCTGCAAGGGTATGATTGTGAGTGTGTGTGTGTGTGTGTAAAAGAAAACAAAATCAGAAGTCCTCTAGTGATTCTGCAAGGGTGTGTGTGTGTGTGTGTGTGTGTGTGTAAAAAGACACGAAGTAAAGCGGCCAGAGATTCTGTAAGGGTGTGTGTGTGTGAGTGTGTAAAAAGAACACGAAGTCAGAAGCCCTCTAGAGATTCTTCAACAGAGTGTGTGGGTGAGAGTGTTTAAAAAGGACAAAATTCAGAAGTGCTCCAGAAGTTCTTCCAGGGTGTGTGTGTATGTGTGTGTGTCTAAAAAGGACACGAAATCAGAAGCCCTCCAGAGATTCTGCAAAGGTTTGTGCATTTGTGTGTGTGAGTGTGTCAAAAGAACACGAATCAGTAGCCCTCCAGATATTCTGCAAGGGTGTGTGTGTGTGTAAAAAGGACACGACGTCAGAATCCCTCCAGAGATTCTGCAAGGTTGTGAGTGTGTGTAAAAAGGACACGACGTCAGAAGCCCTCCAGAGATTTCACAAGGGTGTGAGTGTGTGTGAAAAAAGAAAAGGAAGACCGAATACCCTTAGAGATTCTGCAACGTTGTAAGTGTTTTTGTAAAAAAGTCAAGAAGTCAGGGCCCTCAAGAGATACTGTAGGGGTAGTAGCGTGAGTGTGTGTGTGTGTGTGTGTGTGTGTGTGTGTAAAAAGGACACGAATTCAGAAGCTCTCTAGATATTCTGCAAAGTTGTGAGTTTGTTTTTATATATAAAAAGACACGAAGCCAGAACCCTCCAGAGATTCTTGAAGGGTATCAGTGTGAGTATGTATGTATAAAATGGACACGACGTCAGAAACCCTCCAAAGATTCTGAAAGGATGTGTGTGTGTATGTGTGTGTGTAAGAAGGACACGACGTCAGAAGCCCTCCAGAGATTCTACAAGAGTGTGAGTGTATGTGTGTGTAAAAGAGACACGACGTCAGAAGCCCTCCAGAGATTCAGCAAGGTGTGGATGTCTGTGTGTAAAAAGGACACGAAGTCAGAAGTCCTCTAGAGATTCAGCAATGGAATGTGTGTGTGTGTGTGTGTATGTTAAAGGAACACGAAGTCAGAAGCCCTATAGCGATTCTGCCAAGTTTTGTGTGTGTGTACGAAGGACAGGAAATCAGAAGCCCTCCAGAGATTCTGCAAGGTTGTGTGTGTATTTGTGTGGGTGAATAGGACACCAAATCTGAAGCCTTCTAGATTTGCAACGGAATATGTGTGTATGTGTGTGTGTAAAAAGGAGAAATCAGAAGCCTTCCAGAGATTCTGCAAGTGTATGAGTGTGAGTGTGTATGTATGTGTGTGTAAAAAGGACATGAATTCAGAAGCCCTCAAGAGATTCTGCAAAGGTGTCAGAGTGTGTGTTTGTGTGTAAAAAGGACACGAAGTCAGAAGCCCTCTAGAGATTCTGGAAGGGTCCGTGTATGTGAGTGTGTGTGCAAAAAGGAAGCGAAGTCAGGAGCCCTCCAGAAATTCTGAAAGGGCATGAGTGTGAGGGTGTATGTGTGTGTGTGTGTAAAATGGACACGAAGTCAAAAGCTCTCCAAAGATTCTGCAAGGGTGCGTGTGTGTATGTGTGTGTGTGTGTGTGTGTGTAAGAAGGACACGACGTCAGAAGCCCTCCAGATATTCTTCAAGGGTGTGAGTGTGTGTGTGTGTGTGTTACGAAGTCAGAAGCCCTGCAAATATTATGTAAGGTTGTGTGTGTGTAAAAAGAACACTACGTCAGAAGCCCTCCATAGATTCTGCAAGAGTGTGAGTGTGTGTGTGTGTGTGTTAAAAGGACACGATGTCAGAAGCCCTCCAGAGATTTAGCAAAAGAGTGAGTGTGTGTGGGTTTTTGTGTGTGTAAAAAGGACACGACGTCAGAAGCCCTAAAGAGTTCTGCAAGGGTACGAGTGTAAATGTGTTTACGTGTGTGTAAAAAGTACACGAAGCCACAAGTCCTCTAGAGATTCTGCAACGTTATGTTTGTGTGTGTGTGTTAAAGGAACACGAAGTCAGAAGCCCTGAAGAGATTCTGCCAAGATTTGTGTGTGTGTATAAAGGACACGAAATCAGAATCCCTCATGAGATTCTGCAAGGTTGTGTGTGTGAAAAGGCCACCAAATCAGGAGCATTCTAGAGATTCTGCAATGGTGTGTATGTGTGTGTTTGTGTGTAAAAAGGAGAAGATGTCAGAAGCCCTCCAATGATTCTGCAAGTGTATGAGTGTCAGTGTGTGTGTATGTGTGTGTGTAAAAAGTACAAGAAGGCAGAAGCCCTCCAGAGATTCTGCAAGTGTGTGAGAGTGTGGGTTTGTGTGTAAAATGGATGCGAATCAGAAGCCCTCCAGAGATTCTGCAAGGGTGAGTGTATGTGAGTGTGTGTGGAAAAAGGACCCGAAGTCAGAAGCCCTCTGGAGATTCTGCAAGGGTATGATTGTGAGTGTGTGTGTGTGTGTGTGTAAAAGAAAAAAAAATCAGAAGTCCTCTAGTGATTCTGCAAGGGTGTGTGTGTGTGTGTGTGTGTGTGTAAAAAGACACGAAGTAAAGCGGCCAGAGATTCTGTAAGGGTGTGTGTGTGTGAGTGTGTAAAAAGAACACGAAGTCAGAAGCCCTCTAGAGTTTCTTCAACAGAGTGTGTGGGTGAGAGTGTTTAAAAAGGACAAAATTCAGAAGTGCTCCAGAAGTTCTTCCAAGGTGTGTGTGTATGTGTGTGTGTCTAAAAAGGACACGAAATCAGAAGCCCTCCAGAGATTCTGCAAAGGTTTGTGCATTTGTGTGTGTGAGTGTGTAAAAAGAACACGAATCAGTAGCCCTCCAGATATTCTGCAAGGGTGTGTGTGTGTGTAAAAAGGACACGAAGTCAGAAGCCCTCCAGAGATTCTGCAAGGTTGTGAGTGTGTGTAAAAAGGACACGACGTCAGAAGCCCTCCAGAGATTTCACAAGGGTGTGAGTGTGTGTGTGTGTGTGTGTAAAAAGAACACGAAGTCAGAAGACATCCAGAGATTCTGCAAGGGTGTTAGTGTGTGAGTGTGTGGGAAAAGGACACGAAGTCAGAAGCCCTCTAGAGATTCTGCAAGGGTGTGTGTGTGTTTGTAAAAAGGACACGAAGTCAGAAGCCCTGCAGATATTATGTAAGGTTGTGTGTGTGTAAAAAGAACACTACGTCAGAAGCCCTCCATAGATTCTGCAAGAGTGTGAGTGTGTGTGTGTGTTAAAAGGACACGACGTCAGAAGCCCTAAAGAGTTCTGCAAGGGTACGAGTGTAAATGTGTTTGCGTGTGTGTAAAAAGTACACGAAGCCACAAGTCCTCTAGAGATTCTGCAACGTTATGTTTGTGTGTGTGTGTTAAAGGAACACGAAGTCAGAATCCCTGAAGAGATTCTGCCAAGATTTGTGTGTGTGTGTGTGTGTGTGTGTAAAAGAAAACAAAATCAGAAGTCCTCTAGTGATTCTGCAAGGGTGTGTGTGTGTGTGTGTGTGTGTGTGTGTGTGTAAAAAGACATGAAGTAAAGCGGCCGGAGTGTCTGTAAGGGTGTGTGTGTGTGAATGTGTGAAAAGAACACGAAGTCAGAAGCCCTCTAGAGATTCTTCAACAGAGTGTGTGAGTGAGAGTGTTAAAAAAGGACAAAATTCAGAAGTGCTCCAGAAGTTTTTCCAGGGTGTGTGTGTATGTGTGTGTGTCTAAAAAGGACACGAAATCAGAAGCCCTCCAGAGATTCTGCAAAGGTTTGTGCATTTGTGTGTGTGAGTGTGTCAAAAGAACACGAATCAGTAGCCCTCCAGATATTCTGCAAGGGTGTGTGTGTGTGTAAAAAGGACACGAAGTCAGAAGCCCTCCAGAGATTCTGCAAGGTTGTGAGTGTGCATAAAAAGGACACGACGTCAGAAGCCCTCCAGAGATTTCACAAGTGTGTGAGTGTGTGTGTGTGTGTGTGTGTAAAAAGAACACGAAGTCAGAAGACATCCAGAGATTCTCCAAGGGTTTTAGTGTGTGAGTGTGTGGAAAAAGGACACGAAGTCAGAAGCCCTCTAGAGTTCTGCAAGGGTGTGTGTGTGTTTGTAAAAAGGACACGAAGTCAGAAGCCCTGCAGATATTATGTAAGGTTGTGTGTGTGTAAAAAGAACACTACATCAGAAGCCCTCCATAGATTCTTCAAGAGTGTGAATGTGTGTGTGTGTGTTAAAAGGACACGATGTCAGAAGCCCTCCAGAGATTTAGCAAAAGAGTGAGTGTATGTGGGTTTTTGTGTGTGTAAAAACGACACGAAGTCAGAAGCCCTAAAGAGTTCTGCAAGGGTACGAGTGTAAATGTGTTTGCGTGTGTGTAAAAAGTACACGAAGCCACAAGTCCTCTAGAGATTCTGCAACGTTATGTTTGTGTGTGTGTGTTAAAGGAACACGAAGTCAGAAGCCCTGAAGAGATTCTGCCAAGATTTGTGTGTGTGTATAAAGGACACGAAATCAGAATCCCTCCAGAGATTCTGCAAGGGTGAGTGTATGTGAGTGTGTGTGGAAAAAGGACCGGAAGTCAGAAGCCCTCTAGAGATTCTGCAAGGGTATGATTGTGAGTGTGTGTGTGTGTGTAAAAGAAAACAAAATCAGAAGTCCTCTAGTGATTCTGCAAGGGTGTGTGTGTGTGTGTGTGTGTGTGTGTGTGTGTGTAAAAAGACACGAAGTAAAGCGGCCAGAAATTCTGTAAGGGTGTGTGTGTGTGAGTGTGTAAAAAGAACACGAAGTCAGAAGCCCTGAAGAGATTCTGCCAAGATTTGTGTGTGTGTATAAAGGACACGAAATCAGAATCCCTCTAGAGATTCTGCAAGGTTATGTGTGTGAAAAGGCCACCAAATCAGGAGCATTCTAGAGATTCTGCAATGGTGTGTATGTGTGTGTTTGTGTGTAAAAAGGAGAAGAAGTCAGAAGCCCTCCAATGATTCTGCAAGTGTATGAGTGTGAGTGTGTGTGTATGTGTGTGTAAAAAGTACAAGAAGTCAGAAGCCCTCCAGAGATTCTGCAAGTGTGTGAGAGTGTGGGTTTGTGTGTAAAATGGATGCGAATCAGAAGCCCTCCAGAGATTCTGCAAGGGTGAGTGTATGTGAGTGTGTTTGTAAAAAGGACCCTAAGTCAGAAGCCCTCTAGAGATTCTGCAAGGGTATGATTGTGAGTGTGTGTGTGTGTGTGTGTGTGTGTGTAAAAGAAAACAAAATCAGAAGTCCTCTTGTGATTCTGCAAGGGTGTGTGTGTGTGTGTGTGTGTGTGTGTGTGTGTGTGTAAAAAGACATGAGTAAAGCGGCCAGAGAGTCTGTAAGGGTGTGTGTGTGTGAATGTGTAAAAAGAACACGAAGTCAGAAGCCCTCTAGAGATTCTTCAACAGAGTGTGTGAGTGAGAGTGTTAAAAAAGGACAAAATTCAGAAGTGCTCCAGAAGTTCTTCCAGGGTGTGTGTGTATGTGTGTGTGTCTAAAAAGGACACGAAAACAGAAGCCCTCCAGAGATTCTGCAAAGGTTTGTGCATTTGTGTGTGTGAGTGTGTAAAAAGAACACGAATCAGTAGCCCTCCAGATATTCTGCAAGGGTGTGTGTGTGTGTAAAAAGGACACGAAGTCAGAAGCCCTCCAGGGATTCTGCAAGGTTGTGAGTGTGCGTAAAAAGGACACGACGTCAGAAGCCCTCTAGAGATTTCACAAGTGTGTGAGTGTGTGTGTGTGTGTGTGTGTGTGTAAAAAGAACACGAATTCAGAAGACATCCAGAGATTCTCCAAGGGTGTTAGTGTGTGAGTGTGTGGAAAAAGGACACGAAGTCAGAAGCCCTCTAGAGATTCTGCAAGGGTGTGTGTGTGTTTGTAAAAAGGACACGAAGTCAGAAGCCCTGCAGATATTATGTAAGGTTGTGTGTGTGTAAAAAGAACACTACGTCAGAAGCCCTCCATAGATTCTGCAAGAGTGTGAGTGTGTGTGTGTGTGTGTTAAAAGGACACGATGTCAGAAGCCCTCCAGAGATTTAGCAAAAGAGTGAGTGTGTGTGGGTTTTTGTGTGTGTAAAAACGACACGAAGTCAGAAGCCCTAAAGAGTTCTGCAAGGGTACGAGTGTAAATGTGTTTGCGTGTGTGTAAAAAGTACACGAAGCCACAAGTCCTCTAGAGATTCTGCAACGTTATATTTGTGTGTGTGTGTTAAAGGAACACGAAGTCAGAAGCCCTGAAGAGATTCTGCCAAGATTTGTGTGTGTGTATAAAGGACACGAAATCAGAATCCCTCTAGAGATTCTGCAAGGTTATGTGTGTGAAAAGGCCACCAAAGCAGGAGCATTCTAGAGATTCTGCAATGGTGTGTATGTGTGTGTTTGTGTGTAAAAAGGAGAAGAAGTCAGAAACCCTCCAATGATTCTGTAAGTGTATGAGTGTGAGTGTGTGTGTATGTGTGTGTGTAAAAAGTACAAGAAGTCAGAAGCCCTCCAGAGATTCTGCAAGTGTGTGAGAGTGTGGGTTTGTGTGTAAAATGGATGCGAATCAGAAGCCCTCCAGAGATTCTGCAAGGGTGAGTGTATGTGAGTGTGTTTGTAAAAAGGACCCTAAGTCAGAAGCCCTCTAGAGATTCTGCAAGGGTATGATTGTGAGTGTGTGTGTGTGTGTGTGTGTGTGTAAAAGAAAACAAAATCAGAAGTCCTCTTGTGATTCTGCAAGGGTGTGTGTGTGTGTGTGTGTGTGTGTGTGTGTAAAAAGACATGAGTAAAGCGGCCAGAGAGTCTGTAAGGGTGTGTGTGTGTGAATGTGTAAAAAGAACACGAAGTCAGAAGCCCTCTAGAGATTCTTCAACAGAGTGTGTGAGTGAGAGTGTTAAAAAAGGACAAAATTCAGAAGTGCTCCAGAAGTTCTTCCAGGGTGTGTGTGTATGTGTGTGTGTCTAAAAAGGACACGAAATCAGAAGCCCTCCAGAGATTCTGCAAAGGTTTGTGCATTTGTGTGTGTGAGTGTGTAAAAAGAACACGAATCAGTAGCCCTCCAGATATTCTGCAAGGGTGTGTGTGTGTGTAAAAAGGACACGAAGTCAGAAGCCCTCCAGGGATTCTGCAAGGTTGTGAGTGTGCGTAAAAAGGACACGACGTCAGAAGCCCTCTAGAGATTTCACAAGTGTGTGAGTGTGTGTGTGTGTGTGTGTGTGTAAAAAGAACACGAATTCAGAAGACATCCAGAGATTCTCCAAGGGTGTTAGTGTGTGAGTGTGTGGAAAAAGGACACGAAGTCAGAAGCCCTCTAGAGATTCTGCAAGGGTGTGTGTGTGTTTGTAAAAAGGACACGAAGTCAGAAGCATTGCAGATATTATGTAAGGTTGTGTGTGTGTAAAAAGAACACTACGTCAGAAGCCCTCCATAGATTCTGCAAGAGTGTGAGTGTGTGTGTGTGTGTGTTAAAAGGACACGATGTCAGAAGCCCTCCAGAGATTTAGCAAAAGAGTGAGTGTGTGTGGGTTTTTGTGTGTGTAAAAACGACACGAAGTCAGAAGCCCTAAAGAGTTCTGCAAGGGTACGAGTGTAAATGTGTTTGCGTGTGTGTAAAAAGTACACGAAGCCACAAGTCCTCTAGAGATTCTGCAACGTTATGTTTGTGTGTGTGTGTTAAAGGAACACGAAGTCAGAAGCCCTGAAGAGATTCTGCCAAGATTTGTGTGTGTGTATAAAGGACACGAAATCAGAATCCCTCTAGAGATTCTGCAAGGTTATGTGTGTGAAAAGGCCACCAAATCAGGAGCATTCTAGAGATTCTGCAATGGTGTGTATGTGTGTGTTTGTGTGTAAAAAGGAGAAGAAGTCAGAAACCCTCCAATGATTCTGTAAGTGTATGAGTGTGAGTGTGTGTGTATGTGTGTGTGTAAAAAGTACAAGAAGTCAGAAGCCCTCCAGAGATTCTGCAAGTGTGTGAGAGTGTGGGTTTGTGTGTAAAATGGATGTGAATCAGAAGCCCTCCAGAGATTCTGCAAGGGTGAGTGTATGTGAGTGTGTGTGGGAAAAGGACCCGAAGTCAGAAGCCCTCTAGAGATTTTGCAAGGGAATTTTTGTGAGTGTGTGTGTGTGTGTGTAAAAGAAAACAAAATCAGAAGTCCTCTAGTGATTCTGCAAGGGTGTGTGTGTTTGTGTGTGTGTGTGTGTGTAAAAAGACACGAAGTAAAGCGGCCAGAGATTCTGTAAGGGTGTGTGTGTGTGAGTGTGTAAAAAGAACACGAAGTCAGAAGCCCTCTAGAGATTCTTCAACAGAGTGTGTGGGTGAGAGTGTTTAAAAAGGACAAAATTCAGAAGTGCTAAAGAAGTTCTTCCAGGGTGTGTGTGTATGTGTGTGTGTCTAAAAAGGACACGAAATCAGAAGCCCTCCAGAGATTCTGCAAAGGTTTGTGCATTTGTGTGTGTGAGTGTGTCAAAAGAACACGAATCAGTAGCCCTCCAGATATTCTGCAAGGGTGTGTGTGTGTGTAAAAAGGACACAACGTCAGAATCCCTCCAGAGATTCTGCAAGGTTGTGAGTGTGTGTAAAAAGGACACGACGTCAGAAGCCCTCCAGAGATTCTACAAGAGTGTGAGTGTATGTGTGTGTAAAAGAGACACGACGTCAGAAGCCCTCCAGAGATTCAGCAAGGTGTGGATGTCTGTGTGTAAAAAGGACACGAAGTCAGAAGTCCTCTAGAGATTCAGCAATGGAATGTGTGTGTGTGTGTGTGTGTGTGTGTATGTTAAAGGAACACGAAGTCAGAAGCCCTATAGCGATTCTGCCAAGGTTTGTGTGTGTGTACGAAGGACAGGAAATCAGAAGCCCTCCAGAGATTCTGCAAGGTTGTGTGTGTATTTGTGTGGGTTTATAGGACACCAAATCTGAAGCCTTCTAGATTTGCAACGGTATATGTGTGTATGTGTGTGTGTACAAAGGAGAAGTCAGAAGCCTTCCAGAGATTCTGCAAGTGTATGAGTGTGAGTGTGTGTGTATGTGTGTGTAAAAAGGACATGAAGTCAGAAGCCCTCAAGAGATTCTGCAAAGGTGTCAGAGTGTGTGTTTGTGTGTAAAAAGGACACGAAGTCAGAAGCCCTCTAGAGATTCTGGAAGGGTCCGTGTATGTGAGTGTGTGTGCAAAAAGGACGCGAAGTCAGCAGCCCTCCAGAAATTCTGAAAGGGCATGAGTGTGAGTGTGTATGTGTGTGTGTGTATAAAATGGACACGAAGTCAAAAGCTCTCCAGAGATTCTGCAAGGGTGCGTGTGTGTATGTGTGTGTGTGTGTGTGTGTGTGTAAGAAGGACACGACGTCAGAAGCCCTGCAGATATTATGTAAGGTTGTGTGTGTGTAAAAAGAACACTACGTCAGATGCCCTCCATAGATTCTGCAAGAGTGTGAGTGTGTGTGTGTGTGTGTGTTAAAAGGACACGATGTCAGAAGCCCTCCAGAAATTTAGCAAAAGAGTGAGTGTGTGTGGGTTTTTGTGTGTGTAAAAACGACACGACGTCAGAAGCCCTAAAGTGTTCTGCAAGGGTACGAGTGTAAATGTGTTTGCGTGTGTGTAAAAAGTACACGAAGCCACAAGTCCTCTAGAGATTCTGCAACGTTATGTTTGTGTGTGTGTGTTAAAGGAACACGAAGTCAGAAGCCCTGAAGAGATTCTGCCAAGATTTGTGTGTGTGTATAAAGGACACGAAATCAGAATCCCTCTAGAGATTCTGCAAGGTTATGTGTGTGAAAAGGCCACCAAATCAGGAGCATTCTAGAGAATCTGCAATGGTGTGTATGTGTGTGTTTGTGTGTAAAAAGGAGAAGAAGTCAGAAACCCTCCAATGATTTTGTAAGTGTATGAGTGTGAGTGTGTGTGTATGTGTGTGTGTAAAAAGTACAAGAAGTCAGAAGCCCTCCAGAGATTCTGCAAGTGTGTGAGAGTGTGGGTTTGTGTGTAAAATGGATGTGAATCAGAAGCCCTCCAGAGATTCTGCAAGGGTGAGTGTATGTGAGTGTGTGTGGGAAAAGGACCCGATGTCAGAAGCCCTCTAGAGATTCTGCAAGGGTATGATTGTGAGTGTGTGTGTGTGTGTAAAAGAAAACAAAATCAGAAGTCCTCTAGTGATTCTGCAAGCGTGTGTGTGTGTGTGTGTGTGTGTGTGTGTGTGTGTGTAAAAAACACGAAGTAAAGCGGCCAGAGATTCTGTAAGGGTGTGTGTGTGTGAGTGTGTAAAAAGAACACGAAGTCAGAAGCCCTCTAGAGATTCTTCAACAGAGTGTGTGAGTGAGAGTGTTAAAAAAGGACAAAATTCAGAAGTGCTCCAGAAGTTCTTCCAGGGTGTGTGTGTATGTGTGTGTGTCTAAAAAGGACAGGAAATCAGAAGCCCTCCTGAGATTCTGCAAAAGTTTGTGCATTTGTGTGTGTGAGTGTGTAAAAAGAACATGAATTAGTAGCCCTCCAGATATTCTGCAAGGGTGTGTGTGTGTGTAAACAGGACATGACGTCAGAATCCCTCCAGAGATTCTGCAAGGTTGTGAGTGTGTGTAAAAAGGACACGACGTCAGAAGCCCTCCAGAGATTTCAGAAGTGTGTGAGTGTGTGTGTGTGTGTGTGTGTGTGTGTAAAAAGAACACGAAGTCAGAAGACATCCAGAGATTCTGCAAGGGTGTTAGTGTGTGAGTGTGTGGAAAAAGAACACGAAGTCAGAAGCCCTCTAGAGATTCTACAAGGGTGTGTGTGTGTTTGTAAAAAGGACACGAAGTCAGAAGCTCTGCAGATATTATGTAAGGTTGTTTGTGTGTAAAAAGAACACTATGACAGAAGCCCTCCATAAATTCTGCAAGAGTGTGAGAGTGTGTGTGTGTGTGTGTGTGTGTTAAAAGGACACGATGTCAGAAGCCCTCCAGAGATTTAGCAAAAGAGTGAGTGTGTGTGGGTTTTTGTGTGTATAAAAAGGACACGACGTCAGAAGCCCTAAAGAATTCTGCAAGGGTACAAGTGTAAATGTGTTTGCGTTAGTGTAAAAAGTACACGAAGCCACAAGTCCTCTAGAGATTCTGCAACGTTATGTTTGTGTGTGTGTGTTAAAGGAACACGAAGTCAGAAGCCCTACAGGGATTCTGCCAAGATTTGTGTGTGTGTATAAAGGACACGAAATCAGAATCCCTCTAGAGATTCTGCAAGGTTATGTGTGTGAAAAGGCCACCAAATCAGGAGCATTCTAGAGTTTCTGCAATGGTGTGTATGTGTGTATTTGTGTGTAAAAAGGAGAAGAAGTCAGAAGCACTCCAATGATTCTGCAAGTGTATGAGTGTGAGTGTGTGTGTAAAAAGTACAAGAAGTCAGAAGCCCTCCAGAGATTCTGCAAGTGTGTGAGAGTGTGGGTTTGTGTGTAAAATGGATGCGAATCAGAAGCCCTCCAGAGATTCTGCAAGGGTGAGTGTATGTGAGTGTGTGTGGGAAAAGGACCCGAAGTCAGAAGCCCTCTAGAGATTCTGCAAGGGTATGATTGTGAGTGTGTGTGTGTGTGTAAAAGAAAACAAAATCAGAAGTCCTCTAGTGATTCTGCAAGGGTGTGTGTGTGTGTGTGTGTGTATGTGTGTGTGTGTAAAAAGACACGAAGTAAAGAGGCCAGAGATTCTGTAAGGGTGTGTGTGTGTGAGTGTGTAAAAAGAACACGAAGTCAGAAGCCCTCTAGAGATTCTTCAACAGAGTGTGTGGGTGAGAGTGTTTAAAAAGGACAAAATTCAGAAGTGCTCCAGAAGTTCTTCCAGGGTGTGTGTGTATGTGTGTGTGTGTCTAAAAAGGACACGAAATCAGAAGCCCTCCAGAGATTCTGCAAAGGTTTGTGCATTTGTGTGTGTGAGTGTGTCAAAAGAACACGAATCAGTAGCCCTCCAGATATTCTGCAAGGGTGTGTGTGTGTGTAAAAAGGACACAACGTCAGAATCCCTCCAGAGATTCTGCAAGGTTGTGAGTGTGTGTAAAAAGGACACGACGTCAGAAGCCCTCCAGAGATTCTACAAGTGTGTGAGTGTATGTGTGTGTAAAAGAGACACGACGTCAGAAGCCCTCCAGAGATTCAGCAAGGTGTGGATGTCTGTGTGTAAAAAGGACACGAAGTCAGAAGTCCTCTAGAGATTCAGCAATGGAATGTGTGTGTGTGTGTGTATGTTAAAGGAACACGAAGTCAGAAGCCCTATAGCGATTCTGCCAAGGTTTGTGTGTGTGTACGAAGGACAGGAAATCAGAAGCCCTCCAGAGATTCTGCAAGGTTGTGTGTGTATTTGTGTGGGTTTATAGGACACCAAATCTGAAGCCTTCTAGATTTGCAACGGTATATGTGTGTATGTGTGTGTGTACAAAGGAGAAGTCAGAAGCCTTCCAGAGATTCTGCAAGTGTATGAGTTTGAGTGTGTGTGTATGTGTGTGTAAAAAGGACATGAAGTCAGAAGCCCTCAAGAGATTCTGCAAAGGTGTCAGAGTGTGTGTTTGTGTGTAAAAAGGACACGAAGTCAGAAGCCCTCTAGAGATTCTGGAAGGGTCCGTGTATGTGAGTGTGTGTGCAAAAAGGACGCGAAGTCAGCAGCCCTCCAGAAATTCTAAAAGGGCATGAGTGTGAGTGTGTATGTGTGTGTGTGTATAAAATGGACACGAAGTCAAAAGCTCTCCAGAGATTCTGCAAGGGTGCGTGTGTGTATGTGTGTGTGTGTGTGTGTGTGTAAGAAGGACACGACGTCAGAAGCCCTGCAGATATTATGTAAGGTTGTGTGTGTGTAAAAAGAACACTACGTCAGAAGCCCTCCATAGATTCTGCAAGAGTGTGAGTGTGTGTGTGTGTGTGTGTTAAAAGGACACGATGTCAGAAGCCCTCCAGAAATTTAGCAAAAGAGTGAGTGTGTGTGGGTTTTTGTGTGTGTAAAAACGACACGACGTCAGAAGCCCTAAAGAGTTCTGCAAGGGTACGAGTGTAAATGTGTTTGCGTGTGTGTAAAAAGTACACGAAGCCACAAGTCCTCTAGAGATTCTGCAACGTTATGTTTGTGTGTGTGTGTTAAAGGAACACGAAGTCAGAAGCCCTGAAGAGATTCTGCCAAGATTTGTGTGTGTGTATAAAGGACACGAAATCAGAATCCCTCTAGAGATTCTGCAAGGTTATGTGTGTGAAAAGGCCACCAAATCAGGAGCATTCTAGAGATTCTGCAATGGTGTGTATGTGTGTGTTTGTGTGTAAAAAGGAGAAGAAGTCAGAAACCCTCCAATGATTTTGTAAGTGTATGAGTGTGAGTGTGTGTGTATGTGTGTGTGTAAAAAGTACAAGAAGTCAGAAGCCCTCCAGAGATTCTGCAAGTGTGTGAGAGTGTGGGTTTGTGTGTAAAATGGATGCGAATCAGAAGCCCTCCAGAGATTCTGCAAGGGTGAGTGTATGTGAGTGTGTGTGGGAAAAGGACCCGAAGTCAGAAGCCCTCTAGAGATTCTGCAAGGGTATGATTGTGAGTGTGTGTGTGTGTGTAAAAGAAAACAAAATCAGAAGTCCTCTAGTGATTCTGCAAGGGTGTGTGTGTGTGTGTGTGTGTGTGTAAAAAGACACGAAGTAAAGCGGCCAGAGATTCTGTAAGGGTGTGTGTGTGTGTGAGTGTGTAAAAAGAACACGAAGTCAGAAGCCCTCTAGAGATTCTTCAACAGAGTGTGTGAGTGAGAGTGTTAAAAAAGGACAAAATTCACAAGTGCTCCAGAAGTTCTTCCAGGGTGTGTGTGTATGTGTGTGTGTCTAAAAAGGACAGGAAATCAGAAGCCCTCCTGAGATTCTGCAAAAGTTTGTGCATTTGTGTGTGTGAGTGTGTAAAAAGAACATGAATTAGTAGCCCTCCAGATATTCTGCAAGGGTGTGTGTGTGTGTAAACAGGACATGACGTCAGAATCCCTCCAGAGATTCTGCAAGGTTGTGAGTGTGTGTAAAAAGGACACGACGTCAGAAGCCCTCCAGAGATTTCAGAAGTGTGTGAGTGTGTGTGTGTGTGTGTGTGTGTGTGTAAAAAGAACACGAAGTCAGAAGACATCCAGAGATTCTGCAAGGGTGTTAGTGTGTGAGTGTGTGGAAAAAGAACACGAAGTCAGAAGCCCTCTAGAGATTCTACAAGGGTGTGTGTGTGTTTGTAAAAAGGACACGAAGTCAGTAGCTCTGCAGATATTATGTAAGGTTGTTTGTGTGTAAAAAGAACACTATGACAGAAGCCCTCCATAGATTCTGCAAGAGTGTGAGTGTGTGTGTGTGTGTTAAAAGGACACGATGTCAGAAGCCCTCCAGAGATTTAGCAAAAGAGTGAGTGTGTGTGGGTTTTTGTGTGTATAAAAAGGACACGACGTCAGAAGCCCTAAAGAATTCTGCAAGGGTACAAGTGTAAATGTGTTTGCGTTAGTGTAAAAAGTACACGAAGCCACAAGTCCTCTAGAGATTCTGCAACGTTATGTTTGTGTGTGTGTGTTAAAGGAACACGAAGTCAGAAGCCCTACAGGGATTCTGCCAAGATTTGTGTGTGTGTATAAAGGACACGAAATCAGAATCCCTCTAGAGATTCTGCAAGGTTATGTGTGTGAAAAGGCCACCAAATCAGGAGCATTCTAGAGTTTCTGCAATGGTGTGTATGTGTGTATTTGTGTGTAAAAAGGAGAAGAAGTCAGAAGCACTCCAATGATTCTGCAAGTGTATGAGTGTGAGTGTGTGTGTAAAAAGTACAAGAAGTCAGAAGCCCTCCAGAGATTCTGCAAGTGTGTGAGAGTGTGGGTTTGTGTGTAAAATGGATGCGAATCAGAAGCCCTCCAGAGATTCTGCAAGGGTGAGTGTATGTGAGTGTGTGTGGGAAAAGGACCCGAAGTCAGAAGCCCTCTAGAGATTCTGCAAGGGTATGATTGTGAGTGTGTGTGTGTGTGTAAAAGAAAACAAAATCAGAAGTCCTCTAGTGATTCTGCAAGGGTGTGTGTGTGTGTGTGTGTGTATGTGTGTGTGTGTAAAAAGACACGAAGTAAAGAGGCCAGAGATTCTGTAAGGGTGTGTGTGTGTGAGTGTGTAAAAAGAACACGAAGTCAGAAGCCCTCTAGAGATTCTTCAACAGAGTGTGTGGGTGAGAGTGTTTAAAAAGGACAAAATTCAGAAGTGCTCCAGAAGTTCTTCCAGGGTGTGTGTGTATGTGTGTGTGTGTCTAAAAAGGACACGAAATCAGAAGCCCTCCAGAGATTCTGCAAAGGTTTGTGCATTTGTGTGTGTGAGTGTGTCAAAAGAACACGAATCAGTAGCCCTCCAGATATTCTGCAAGGGTGTGTGTGTGTGTAAAAAGGACACAACGTCAGAATCCCTCCAGAGATTCTGCAAGGTTGTGAGTGTGTGTAAAAAGGACACGACGTCAGAAGCCCTCCAGAGATTCTACAAGTGTGTGAGTGTATGTGTGTGTAAAAGAGACACGACGTCAGAAGCCCTCCAGAGATTCAGCAAGGTGTGGATGTCTGTGTGTAAAAAGGACACGAAGTCAGAAGTCCTCTAGAGATTCAGCAATGGAATGTGTGTGTGTGTGTGTATGTTAAAGGAACACGAAGTCAGAAGCCCTATAGCGATTCTGCCAAGGTTTGTGTGTGTGTACGAAGGACAGGAAATCAGAAGCCCTCCAGAGATTCTGCAAGGTTGTGTGTGTATTTGTGTGGGTTTATAGGACACCAAATCTGAAGCCTTCTAGATTTGCAACGGTATATGTGTGTATGTGTGTGTGTACAAAGGAGAAGTCAGAAGCCTTCCAGAGATTCTGCAAGTGTATGAGTTTGAGTGTGTGTGTATGTGTGTGTAAAAAGGACATGAAGTCAGAAGCCCTCAAGAGATTCTGCAAAGGTGTCAGAGTGTGTGTTTGTGTGTAAAAAGGACACGAAGTCAGAAGCCCTCTAGAGATTCTGGAAGGGTCCGTGTATGTGAGTGTGTGTGCAAAAAGGACGCGAAGTCAGCAGCCCTCCAGAAATTCTAAAAGGGCATGAGTGTGAGTGTGTATGTGTGTGTGTGTATAAAATGGACACGAAGTCAAAAGCTCTCCAGAGATTCTGCAAGGGTGCGTGTGTGTATGTGTGTGTGTGTGTGTGTGTGTAAGAAGGACACGACGTCAGAAGCCCTGCAGATATTATGTAAGGTTGTGTGTGTGTAAAAAGAACACTACGTCAGAAGCCCTCCATAGATTCTGCAAGAGTGTGAGTGTGTGTGTGTGTGTGTGTTAAAAGGACACGATGTCAGAAGCCCTCCAGAAATTTAGCAAAAGAGTGAGTGTGTGTGGGTTTTTGTGTGTGTAAAAACGACACGACGTCAGAAGCCCTAAAGAGTTCTGCAAGGGTACGAGTGTAAATGTGTTTGCGTGTGTGTAAAAAGTACACGAAGCCACAAGTCCTCTAGAGATTCTGCAACGTTATGTTTGTGTGTGTGTGTTAAAGGAACACGAAGTCAGAAGCCCTGAAGAGATTCTGCCAAGATTTGTGTGTGTGTATAAAGGACACGAAATCAGAATCCCTCTAGAGATTCTGCAAGGTTATGTGTGTGAAAAGGCCACCAAATCAGGAGCATTCTAGAGATTCTGCAATGGTGTGTATGTGTGTGTTTGTGTGTAAAAAGGAGAAGAAGTCAGAAACCCTCCAATGATTTTGTAAGTGTATGAGTGTGAGTGTGTGTGTATGTGTGTGTGTAAAAAGTACAAGAAGTCAGAAGCCCTCCAGAGATTCTGCAAGTGTGTGAGAGTGTGGGTTTGTGTGTAAAATGGATGCGAATCAGAAGCCCTCCAGAGATTCTGCAAGGGTGAGTGTATGTGAGTGTGTGTGGGAAAAGGACCCGAAGTCAGAAGCCCTCTAGAGATTCTGCAAGGGTATGATTGTGAGTGTGTGTGTGTGTGTAAAAGAAAACAAAATCAGAAGTCCTCTAGTGATTCTGCAAGGGTGTGTGTGTGTGTGTGTGTGTGTGTGTGTAAAAAGACACGAAGTAAAGCGGCCAGAGATTCTGTAAGGGTGTGTGTGTGTGTGAGTGTGTAAAAAGAACACGAAGTCAGAAGCCCTCTAGAGATTCTTCAACAGAGTGTGTGAGTGAGAGTGTTAAAAAAGGACAAAATTCACAAGTGCTCCAGAAGTTCTTCCAGGGTGTGTGTGTATGTGTGTGTGTCTAAAAAGGACAGGAAATCAGAAGCCCTCCTGAGATTCTGCAAAAGTTTGTGCATTTGTGTGTGTGAGTGTGTAAAAAGAACATGAATTAGTAGCCCTCCAGATATTCTGCAAGGGTGTGTGTGTGTGTAAACAGGACATGACGTCAGAATCCCTCCAGAGATTCTGCAAGGTTGTGAGTGTGTGTAAAAAGGACACGACGTCAGAAGCCCTCCAGAGATTTCAGAAGTGTGTGAGTGTGTGTGTGTGTGTGTGTGTGTGTGTGTGTAAAAAGAACACGAAGTCAGAAGACATCCAGAGATTCTGCAAGGGTGTTAGTGTGTGAGTGTGTGGAAAAAGAACACGAAGTCAGAAGCCCTCTAGAGATTCTACAAGGGTGTGTGTGTGTTTGTAAAAAGGACACGAAGTCAGTAGCTCTGCAGATATTATGTAAGGTTGTTTGTGTGTAAAAAGAACACTATGACAGAAGCCCTCCATAGATTCTGCAAGAGTGTGAGTGTGTGTGTGTGTGTTAAAAGGACACGATGTCAGAAGCCCTCCAGAGATTTAGCAAAAGAGTGAGTGTGTGTGGGTTTTTGTGTGTATAAAAAGGACACGACGTCAGAAGCCCTAAAGAATTCTGCAAGGGTACAAGTGTAAATGTGTTTGCGTTAGTGTAAAAAGTACACGAAGCCACAAGTCCTCTAGAGATTCTGCAACGTTATGTTTGTGTGTGTGTGTTAAAGGAACACGAAGTCAGAAGCCCTACAGGGATTCTGCCAAGATTTGTGTGTGTGTATAAAGGACACGAAATCAGAATCCCTCTAGAGATTCTGCAAGGTTATGTGTGTGAAAAGGCCACCAAATCAGGAGCATTCTAGAGTTTCTGCAATGGTGTGTATGTGTGTATTTGTGTGTAAAAAGGAGAAGAAGTCAGAAGCACTCCAATGATTCTGCAAGTGTATGAGTGTGAGTGTGTGTGTAAAAAGTACAAGAAGTCAGAAGCCCTCCAGAGATTCTGCAAGTGTGTGAGAGTGTGGGTTTGTGTGTAAAATGGATGCGAATCAGAAGCCCTCCAGAGATTCTGCAAGGGTGAGTGTATGTGAGTGTGTGTGGGAAAAGGACCCGAAGTCAGAAGCCCTCTAGAGATTCTGCAAGGGTATGATTGTGAGTGTGTGTGTGTGTGTAAAAGAAAACAAAATCAGAAGTCCTCTAGTGATTCTGCAAGGGTGTGTGTGTGTGTGTGTGTGTATGTGTGTGTGTGTAAAAAGACACGAAGTAAAGAGGCCAGAGATTCTGTAAGGGTGTGTGTGTGTGAGTGTGTAAAAAGAACACGAAGTCAGAAGCCCTCTAGAGATTCTTCAACAGAGTGTGTGGGTGAGAGTGTTTAAAAAGGACAAAATTCAGAAGTGCTCCAGAAGTTCTTCCAGGGTGTGTGTGTATGTGTGTGTGTGTCTAAAAAGGACACGAAATCAGAAGCCCTCCAGAGATTCTGCAAAGGTTTGTGCATTTGTGTGTGTGAGTGTGTCAAAAGAACACGAATCAGTAGCCCTCCAGATATTCTGCAAGGGTGTGTGTGTGTGTAAAAAGGACACAACGTCAGAATCCCTCCAGAGATTCTGCAAGGTTGTGAGTGTGTGTAAAAAGGACACGACGTCAGAAGCCCTCCAGAGATTCTACAAGTGTGTGAGTGTATGTGTGTGTAAAAGAGACACGACGTCAGAAGCCCTCCAGAGATTCAGCAAGGTGTGGATGTCTGTGTGTAAAAAGGACACGAAGTCAGAAGTCCTCTAGAGATTCAGCAATGGAATGTGTGTGTGTGTGTGTATGTTAAAGGAACACGAAGTCAGAAGCCCTATAGCGATTCTGCCAAGGTTTGTGTGTGTGTACGAAGGACAGGAAATCAGAAGCCCTCCAGAGATTCTGCAAGGTTGTGTGTGTATTTGTGTGGGTTTATAGGACACCAAATCTGAAGCCTTCTAGATTTGCAACGGTATATGTGTGTATGTGTGTGTGTACAAAGGAGAAGTCAGAAGCCTTCCAGAGATTCTGCAAGTGTATGAGTGTGAGTGTGTGTGTATGTGTGTGTAAAAAGGACATGAAGTCAGAAGCCCTCAAGAGATTCTGCAAAGGTGTCAGAGTGTGTGTTTGTGTGTAAAAAGGACACGAAGTCAGAAGCCCTCTAGAGATTCTGGAAGGGTCCGTGTATGTGAGTGTGTGTGCAAAAAGGACGCGAAGTCAGCAGCCCTCCAGAAATTCTAAAAGGGCATGAGTGTGAGTGTGTATGTGTGTGTGTGTATAAAATGGACACGAAGTCAAAAGCTCTCCAGAGATTCTGCAAGGGTGCGTGTGTGTATGTGTGTGTGTGTGTGTGTGTGTAAGAAGGACACGACGTCAGAAGCCCTGCAGATATTATGTAAGGTTGTGTGTGTGTAAAAAGAACACTACGTCAGAAGCCCTCCATAGATTCTGCAAGAGTGTGAGTGTGTGTGTGTGTGTGTGTTAAAAGGACACGATGTCAGAAGCCCTCCAGAAATTTAGCAAAAGAGTGAGTGTGTGTGGGTTTTTGTGTGTGTAAAAACGACACGACGTCAGAAGCCCTAAAGAGTTCTGCAAGGGTACGAGTGTAAATGTGTTTGCGTGTGTGTAAAAAGTACACGAAGCCACAAGTCCTCTAGAGATTCTGCAACGTTATGTTTGTGTGTGTGTGTTAAAGGAACACGAAGTCAGAAGCCCTGAAGAGATTCTGCCAAGATTTGTGTGTGTGTATAAAGGACACGAAATCAGAATCCCTCTAGAGATTCTGCAAGGTTATGTGTGTGAAAAGGCCACCAAATCAGGAGCATTCTAGAGATTCTGCAATGGTGTGTATGTGTGTGTTTGTGTGTAAAAAGGAGAAGAAGTCAGAAACCCTCCAATGATTTTGTAAGTGTATGAGTGTGAGTGTGTGTGTATGTGTGTGTGTAAAAAGTACAAGAAGTCAGAAGCCCTCCAGAGATTCTGCAAGTGTGTGAGAGTGTGGGTTTGTGTGTAAAATGGATGCGAATCAGAAGCCCTCCAGAGATTCTGCAAGGGTGAGTGTATGTGAGTGTGTGTGGGAAAAGGACCCGAAGTCAGAAGCCCTCTAGAGATTCTGCAAGGGTATGATTGTGAGTGTGTGTGTGTGTGTAAAAGAAAACAAAATCAGAAGTCCTCTAGTGATTCTGCAAGGGTGTGTGTGTGTGTGTGTGTGTGTGTGTGTAAAAAGACACGAAGTAAAGCGGCCAGAGATTCTGTAAGGGTGTGTGTGTGTGTGAGTGTGTAAAAAGAACACGAAGTCAGAAGCCCTCTAGAGATTCTTCAACAGAGTGTGTGAGTGAGAGTGTTAAAAAAGGACAAAATTCACAAGTGCTCCAGAAGTTCTTCCAGGGTGTGTGTGTATGTGTGTGTGTCTAAAAAGGACAGGAAATCAGAAGCCCTCCTGAGATTCTGCAAAAGTTTGTGCATTTGTGTGTGTGAGTGTGTAAAAAGAACATGAATTAGTAGCCCTCCAGATATTCTGCAAGGGTGTGTGTGTGTGTAAACAGGACATGACGTCAGAATCCCTCCAGAGATTCTGCAAGGTTGTGAGTGTGTGTAAAAAGGACACGACGTCAGAAGCCCTCCAGAGATTTCAGAAGTGTGTGAGTGTGTGTGTGTGTGTGTGTGTGTGTGTGTAAAAAGAACACGAAGTCAGAAGACATCCAGAGATTCTGCAAGGGTGTTAGTGTGTGATTGTGTGGAAAAAGAACACGAAGTCAGAAGCCCTCTAGAGATTCTACAAGGGTGTGTGTGTGTTTGTAAAAAGGACACGAAGTCAGTAGCTCTGCAGATATTATGTAAGGTTGTTTGTGTGTAAAAAGAACACTATGACAGAAGCCCTCCATAGATTCTGCAAGAGTGTGAGTGTGTGTGTGTGTGTTAAAAGGACACGATGTCAGAAGCCCTCCAGAGATTTAGCAAAAGAGTGAGTGTGTGTGGGTTTTTGTGTGTATAAAAAGGACACGACGTCAGAAGCCCTAAAGAATTCTGCAAGGGTACAAGTGTAAATGTGTTTGCGTTAGTGTAAAAAGTACACGAAGCCACAAGTCCTCTAGAGATTCTGCAACGTTATGTTTGTGTGTGTGTGTTAAAGGAACACGAAGTCAGAAGCCCTACAGGGATTCTGCCAAGATTTGTGTGTGTGTATAAAGGACACGAAATCAGAATCCCTCTAGAGATTCTGCAAGGTTATGTGTGTGAAAAGGCCACCAAATCAGGAGCATTCTAGAGATTCTGCAATGGTGTGTATGTGTGTATTTGTGTGTAAAAAGGAGAAGAAGTCAGAAGCACTCCAATGATTCTGCAAGTGTATGAGTGTGAGTGTGTGTGTATGTGTGTGTGTAAAAAGTACAAGAAGTCAGAAGCCCTCCAGAGATTCTGCAAGTGTGTGAGAGTGTGGGTTTGTGTGTAAAATGGATGCGAATCAGAAGCCCTCCAGAGATTCTGCAAGGGTGAGTGTATGTGAGTGTGTGTGGGAAAAGGACCCGAAGTCAGAAGCCCTCTAGAGATTCTGCAAGGGTATGATTGTGAGTGTGTGTGTGTGTGTAAAAGAAAACAAAATCAGAAGTCCTCTAGTGATTCTGCAAGGGTGTGTGTGTGTGTGTGTGTGTGTGTGTGTATGTGTGTGTGTGTAAAAAGACACGAAGTAAAGCGGCCAGAGATTCTGTAAGGGTGTGTGTGTGTGAGTGTGTAAAAAGAACACGAAGTCAGAAGCCCTCTAGAGATTCTTCAACAGAGTGTGTGGGTGAGAGTGTTTAAAAAGGACAAAATTCAGAAGTGCTCCAGAAGTTCTTCCAGGGTGTGTGTGTATGTGTGTGTGTGTCTAAAAAGGACACGAAATCAGAAGCCCTCCAGAGATTCTGCAAAGGTTTGTGCATTTGTGTGTGTGAGTGTGTCAAAAGAACACGAATCAGTAGCCCTCCAGATATTCTGCAAGGGTGTGTGTGTGTGTAAAAAGGACACAACGTCAGAATCCCTCCAGAGATTCTGCAAGGTTGTGAGTGTGTGTAAAAAGGACACGACGTCAGAAGCCCTCCAGAGATTCTACAAGTGTGTGAGTGTATGTGTGTGTAAAAGAGACACGACGTCAGAAGCCCTCCAGAGATTCAGCAAGGTGTGGATGTCTGTGTGTAAAAAGGACACGAAGTCAGAAGTCCTCTAGAGATTCAGCAATGGAATGTGTGTGTGTGTGTGTGTGTGTGTATGTTAAAGGAACACGAAGTCAGAAGCCCTATAGCGATTCTGCCAAGGTTTGTGTGTGTGTACGAAGGACAGGAAATCAGAAGCCCTCCAGAGATTCTGCAAGGTTGTGTGTGTATTTGTGTGGGTTTATAGGACACCAAATCTGAAGCCTTCTAGATTTGCAACGGTATATGTGTGTATGTGTGTGTGTACAAAGGAGAAGTCAGAAGCCTTCCAGAGATTCTGCAAGTGTATGAGTGTGAGTGTGTGTGTATGTGTGTGTAAAAAGGACATGAAGTCAGAAGCCCTCAAGAGATTCTGCAAAGGTGTCAGAGTGTGTGTTTGTGTGTAAAAAGGACACGAAGTCAGAAGCCCTCTAGAGATTCTGGAAGGGTCCGTGTATGTGAGTGTGTGTGCAAAAAGGACGCGAAGTCAGCAGCCCTCCAGAAATTCTGAAAGGGCATGAGTGTGAGTGTGTATGTGTGTGTGTGTATAAAATGGACACGAAGTCAAAAGCTCTCCAGAGATTCTGCAAGGGTGCGTGTGTGTATGTGTGTGTGTGTGTGTGTGTGTAAGAAGGACACGACGTCAGAAGCCCTGCAGATATTATGTAAGGTTGTGTGTGTGTAAAAAGAACACTACGTCAGAAGCCCTCCATAGATTCTGCAAGAGTGTGAGTGTGTGTGTGTGTGTGTGTTAAAAGGACACGATGTCAGAAGCCCTCCAGAAATTTAGCAAAAGAGTGAGTGTGTGTGGGTTTTTGTGTGTGTAAAAACGACACGACGTCAGAAGCCCTAAAGAGTTCTGCAAGGGTACGAGTGTAAATGTGTTTGCGTGTGTGTAAAAAGTACACGAAGCCACAAGTCCTCTAGAGATTCTGCAACGTTATGTTTGTGTGTGTGTGTTAAAGGAACACGAAGTCAGAAGCCCTGAAGAGATTCTGCCAAGATTTGTGTGTGTGTATAAAGGACACGAAATCAGAATCCCTCTAGAGATTCTGCAAGGTTATGTGTGTGAAAAGGCCACCAAATCAGGAGCATTCTAGAGATTCTGCAATGGTGTGTATGTGTGTGTTTGTGTGTAAAAAGGAGAAGAAGTCAGAAACCCTCCAATGATTTTGTAAGTGTATGAGTGTGAGTGTGTGTGTATGTGTGTGTGTAAAAAGTACAAGAAGTCAGAAGCCCTCCAGAGATTCTGCAAGTGTGTGAGAGTGTGGGTTTGTGTGTAAAATGGATGCGAATCAGAAGCCCTCCAGAGATTCTGCAAGGGTGAGTGTATGTGAGTGTGTGTGGGAAAAGGACCCGAAGTCAGAAGCCCTCTAGAGATTCTGCAAGGGTATGATTGTGAGTGTGTGTGTGTGTGTGTAAAAGAAAACAAAATCAGAAGTCCTCTAGTGATTCTGCAAGGGTGTGTGTGTGTGTGTGTGTGTGTGTGTGTAAAAAGACACGAAGTAAAGCGGCCAGAGATTCTGTAAGGGTGTGTGTGTGTGTGAGTGTGTAAAAAGAACACGAAGTCAGAAGCCCTCTAGAGATTCTTCAACAGAGTGTGTGAGTGAGAGTGTTAAAAAAGGACAAAATTCACAAGTGCTCCAGAAGTTCTTCCAGGGTGTGTGTGTATGTGTGTGTGTCTAAAAAGGACAGGAAATCAGAAGCCCTCCTGAGATTCTGCAAAAGTTTGTGCATTTGTGTGTGTGAGTGTGTAAAAAGAACATGAATTAGTAGCCCTCCAGATATTCTGCAAGGGTGTGTGTGTGTGTAAACAGGACATGACGTCAGAATCCCTCCAGAGATTCTGCAAGGTTGTGAGTGTGTGTAAAAAGGACACGACGTCAGAAGCCCTCCAGAGATTTCAGAAGTGTGTGAGTGTGTGTGTGTGTGTGTGTGTGTGTGTGTGTAAAAAGAACACGAAGTCAGAAGACATCCAGAGATTCTGCAAGGGTGTTAGTGTGTGAGTGTGTGGAAAAAGAACACGAAGTCAGAAGCCCTCTAGAGATTCTACAAGGGTGTGTGTGTGTTTGTAAAAAGGACACGAAGTCAGAAGCTCTGCAGATATTATGTAAGGTTGTTTGTGTGTAAAAAGAACACTATGACAGAAGCCCTCCATAGATTCTGCAAGAGTGTGAGTGTGTGTGTGTGTGTGTGTGTTAAAAGGACACGATGTCAGAAGCCCTCCAGAGATTTAGCAAAAGAGTGAGTGTGTGTGGGTTTTTGTGTGTATAAAAAGGACACGACGTCAGAAGCCCTAAAGAATTCTGCAAGGGTACAAGTGTAAATGTGTTTGCGTTAGTGTAAAAAGTACACGAAGCCACAAGTCCTCTAGAGATTCTGCAACGTTATGTTTGTGTGTGTGTGTTAAAGGAACACGAAGTCAGAAGCCCTACAGGGATTCTGCCAAGATTTGTGTGTGTGTATAAAGGACACGAAATCAGAATCCCTCTAGAGATTCTGCAAGGTTATGTGTGTGAAAAGGCCACCAAATCAGGAGCATTCTAGAGATTCTGCAATGGTGTGTATGTGTGTATTTGTGTGTAAAAAGGAGAAGAAGTCAGAAGCACTCCAATGATTCTGCAAGTGTATGAGTGTGAGTGTGTGTGTATGTGTGTGTGTAAAAAGTACAAGAAGTCAGAAGCCCTCCAGAGATTCTGCAAGTGTGTGAGAGTGTGGGTTTGTGTGTAAAATGGATGCGAATCAGAAGCCCTCCAGAGATTCTGCAAGGGTGAGTGTATGTGAGTGTGTGTGGGAAAAGGACCCGAAGTCAGAAGCCCTCTAGAGATTCTGCAAGGGTATGATTGTGAGTGTGTGTGTGTGTGTAAAAGAAAACAAAATCAGAAGTCCTCTAGTGATTCTGCAAGGGTGTGTGTGTGTGTGTGTGTGTGTGTATGTGTGTGTGTGTAAAAAGACACGAAGTAAAGCGGCCAGAGATTCTGTAAGGGTGTGTGTGTGTGAGTGTGTAAAAAGAACACGAAGTCAGAAGCCCTCTAGAGATTCTTCAACAGAGTGTGTGGGTGAGAGTGTTTAAAAAGGACAAAATTCAGAAGTGCTCCAGAAGTTCTTCCAGGGTGTGTGTGTATGTGTGTGTGTGTCTAAAAAGGACACGAAATCAGAAGCCCTCCAGAGATTCTGCAAAGGTTTGTGCATTTGTGTGTGTGAGTGTGTCAAAAGAACACGAATCAGTAGCCCTCCAGATATTCTGCAAGGGTGTGTGTGTGTGTAAAAAGGACACAACGTCAGAATCCCTCCAGAGATTCTGCAAGGTTGTGAGTGTGTGTAAAAAGGACACGACGTCAGAAGCCCTCCAGAGATTCTACAAGTGTGTGAGTGTATGTGTGTGTAAAAGAGACACGACGTCAGAAGCCCTCCAGAGATTCAGCAAGGTGTGGATGTCTGTGTGTAAAAAGGACACGAATTCAGAAGTCCTCTAGAGATTCAGCAATGGAATGTGTGTGTGTGTGTGTGTGTGTGTATGTTAAAGGAACACGAAGTCAGAAGCCCTATAGCGATTCTGCCAAGGTTTGTGTGTGTGTACGAAGGACAGGAAATCAGAAGCCCTCCAGAGATTCTGCAAGGTTGTGTGTGTATTTGTGTGGGTTTATAGGACACCAAATCTGAAGCCTTCTAGATTTGCAACGGTATATGTGTGTATGTGTGTGTGTACAAAGGAGAAGTCAGAAGCCTTCCAGAGATTCTGCAAGTGTATGAGTGTGAGTGTGTGTGTATGTGTGTGTAAAAAGGACATGAAGTCAGAAGCCCTCAAGAGATTCTGCAAAGGTGTCAGAGTGTGTGTTTGTGTGTAAAAAGGACACGAAGTCAGAAGCCCTCTAGAGATTCTGGAAGGGTCCGTGTATGTGAGTGTGTGTGCAAAAAGGACGCGAAGTCAGCAGCCCTCCAGAAATTCTGAAAGGGCATGAGTGTGAGTGTGTATGTGTGTGTGTGTATAAAATGGACACGAAGTCAAAAGCTCTCCAGAGATTCTGCAAGGGTGCGTGTGTGTATGTGTGTGTGTGTGTGTGTGTGTGTAAGAAGGACACGACGTCAGAAGCCCTGCAGATATTATGTAAGGTTGTGTGTGTGTAAAAAGAACACTACGTCAGAAGCCCTCCATAGATTCTGCAAGAGTGTGAGTGTGTGTGTGTGTGTGTGTGTGTTAAAAGGACACGATGTCAGAAGCCCTCCAGAAATTTAGCAAAAGAGTGAGTGTGTGTGGGTTTTTGTGTGTGTAAAAACGACACGACGTCAGAAGCCCTAAAGAGTTCTGCAAGGGTACGAGTGTAAATGTGTTTGCGTGTGTGTAAAAAGTACACGAAGCCACAAGTCCTCTAGAGATTCTGCAACGTTATGTTTGTGTGTGTGTGTTAAAGGAACACGAAGTCAGAAGCCCTGAAGAGATTCTGCCAAGATTTGTGTGTGTGTATAAAGGACACGAAATCAGAATCCCTCTAGAGATTCTGCAAGGTTATGTGTGTGAAAAGGCCACCAAATCAGGAGCATTCTAGAGATTCTGCAATGGTGTGTATGTGTGTGTTTGTGTGTAAAAAGGAGAAGAAGTCAGAAACCCTCCAATGATTTTGTAAGTGTATGAGTGTGAGTGTGTGTGTATGTGTGTGTGTAAAAAGTACAAGAAGTCAGAAGCCCTCCAGAGATTCTGCAAGTGTGTGAGAGTGTGGGTTTGTGTGTAAAATGGATGCGAATCAGAAGCCCTCCAGAGATTCTGCAAGGGTGAGTGTATGTGAGTGTGTGTGGGAAAAGGACCCGAAGTCAGAAGCCCTCTAGAGATTCTGCAAGGGTATGATTGTGAGTGTGTGTGTGTGTGTAAAAGAAAACAAAATCAGAAGTCCTCTAGTGATTCTGCAAGGGTGTGTGTGTGTGTGTGTGTGTGTGTGTGTGTGTAAAAAGACACGAAGTAAAGCGGCCAGAGATTCTGTAAGGGTGTGTGTGTGTGTGAGTGTGTAAAAAGAACACGAAGTCAGAAGCCCTCTAGAGATTCTTCAACAGAGTGTGTGGGTGAGAGTGTTTAAAAAGGACAAAATTCAGAAGTGCTCCAGAAGTTCTTCCAGGGTGTGTGTGTATGTGTGTGTGTGTCTAAAAAATACAGGAAATCAGAAGCCCTCCAGAGATTCTGCAAAGGTTTGTGCATTTGTGTGTGTGAGTGTGTCAAAAGAACACGAATCAGTAGCCCTCCAGATATTCTGCAAGGGTGTGTGTGTGTGTAAAAAGGACACAACGTCAGAATCCCTCCAGAGATTCTGCAAGGTTGTGAGTGTGTGTAAAAAGGACACGACGTCAGAAGCCCTCCAGAGATTCTACAAGTGTGTGAGTGTATGTGTGTGTAAAAGAGACACGACGTCAGAAGCCCTCCAGAGATTCAGCAAGGTGTGGATGTCTGTGTGTAAAAAGGACACGAATTCAGAAGTCCTCTAGAGATTCAGCAATGGAATGTGTGTGTGTGTGTGTGTGTGTGTATGTTAAAGGAACACGAAGTCAGAAGCCCTATAGCGATTCTGCCAAGGTTTGTGTGTGTGTACGAAGGACAGGAAATCAGAAGCCCTCCAGAGATTCTGCAAGGTTGTGTGTGTATTTGTGTGGGTTTATAGGACACCAAATCTGAAGCCTTCTAGATTTGCAACGGTATATGTGTGTATGTGTGTGTGTACAAAGGAGAAGTCAGAAGCCTTCCAGAGATTCTGCAAGTGTATGAGTGTGAGTGTGTGTGTATGTGTGTGTAAAAAGGACATGAAGTCAGAAGCCCTCAAGAGATTCTGCAAAGGTGTCAGAGTGTGTGTTTGTGTGTAAAAAGGACACGAAGTCAGAAGCCCTCTAGAGATTCTGGAAGGGTCCGTGTATGTGAGTGTGTGTGCAAAAAGGACGCGAAGTCAGCAGCCCTCCAGAAATTCTGAAAGGGCATGAGTGTGAGTGTGTATGTGTGTGTGTGTATAAAATGGACACGAAGTCAAAAGCTCTCCAGAGATTCTGCAAGGGTGCGTGTGTGTATGTGTGTGTGTGTGTGTGTGTGTGTAAGAAGGACACGACGTCAGAAGCCCTGCAGATATTATGTAAGGTTGTGTGTGTGTAAAAAGAACACTACGTCAGAAGCCCTCCATAGATTCTGCAAGAGTGTGAGTGTGTGTGTGTGTGTGTGTGTTAAAAGGACACGATGTCAGAAGCCCTCCAGAAATTTAGCAAAAGAGTGAGTGTGTGTGGGTTTTTGTGTGTGTAAAAACGACACGACGTCAGAAGCCCTAAAGAGTTCTGCAAGGGTACGAGTGTAAATGTGTTTGCGTGTGTGTAAAAAGTACACGAAGCCACAAGTCCTCTAGAGATTCTGCAACGTTATGTTTGTGTGTGTGTGTTAAAGGAACACGAAGTCAGAAGCCCTGAAGAGATTCTGCCAAGATTTGTGTGTGTGTATAAAGGACACGAAATCAGAATCCCTCTAGAGATTCTGCAAGGTTATGTGTGTGAAAAGGCCACCAAATCAGGAGCATTCTAGAGATTCTGCAATGGTGTGTATGTGTGTGTTTGTGTGTAAAAAGGAGAAGAAGTCAGAAACCCTCCAATGATTTTGTAAGTGTATGAGTGTGAGTGTGTGTGTATGTGTGTGTGTAAAAAGTACAAGAAGTCAGAAGCCCTCCAGAGATTCTGCAAGTGTGTGAGAGTGTGGGTTTGTGTGTAAAATGGATGCGAATCAGAAGCCCTCCAGAGATTCTGCAAGGGTGAGTGTATGTGAGTGTGTGTGGGAAAAGGACCCGAAGTCAGAAGCCCTCTAGAGATTCTGCAAGGGTATGATTGTGAGTGTGTGTGTGTGTGTAAAAGAAAACAAAATCAGAAGTCCTCTAGTGATTCTGCAAGGGTGTGTGTGTGTGTGTGTGTGTGTGTGTGTGTGTAAAAAGACACGAAGTAAAGCGGCCAGAGATTCTGTAAGGGTGTGTGTGTGTGTGAGTGTGTAAAAAGAACACGAAGTCAGAAGCCCTCTAGAGATTCTTCAACAGAGTGTGTGAGTGAGAGTGTTAAAAAAGGACAAAATTCAGAAGTGCTCCAGAAGTTCTTCCAGGGTGTGTGTGTATGTGTGTGTGTCTAAAAAGGACAGGAAATCAGAAGCCCTCCTGAGATTCTGCAAAAGTTTGTGCATTTGTGTGTGTGAGTGTGTAAAAAGAACATGAATTAGTAGCCCTCCAGATATTCTGCAAGGGTGTGTGTGTGTGTAAACAGGACATGACGTCAGAATCCCTCCAGAGATTCTGCAAGGTTGTGAGTGTGTGTAAAAAGGACACGACGTCAGAAGCCCTCCAAGGATTTCACAAGGGTGTGAGTGTGTGTGTGTGTGTGTGTGTGTGTGTGTAAAAAGAACACGAAGTCAGAAGACATCCAGAGATTCTGCAAGGGTGTTAGTGTGTGAGTGTGTGGAAAAAGAACACGAAGTCAGAAGCCCTCTAGAGATTCTACAAGGGTGTGTGTGTGTTTGTAAAAAGGACACGAAGTCAGAAGCTCTGCAGATATTATGTAAGGTTGTTTGTGTGTAAAAAGAACACTATGACAGAAGCCCTCCATAGATTCTGCAAGAGTGTGAGTGTGTGTGTGTGTGTGTGTGTTAAAAGGACACGATGTCAGAAGCCCTCCAGAGATTTAGCAAAAGAGTGAGTGTGTGTGGGTTTTTGTGTGTATAAAAAGGACACGACGTCAGAAGCCCTAAAGAATTCTGCAAGGGTACAAGTGTAAATGTGTTTGCGTTAGTGTAAAAAGTACACGAAGCCACAAGTCCTCTAGAGATTCTGCAACGTTATGTTTGTGTGTGTGTGTTAAAGGAACACGAAGTCAGAAGCCCTACAGGGATTCTGCCAAGATTTGTGTGTGTGTATAAAGGACACGAAATCAGAATCCCTCTAGAGATTCTGCAAGGTTATGTGTGTGAAAAGGCCACCAAATCAGGAGCATTCTAGAGATTCTGCAATGGTGTGTATGTGTGTATTTGTGTGTAAAAAGGAGAAGAAGTCAGAAGCACTCCAATGATTCTGCAAGTGTATGAGTGTGAGTGTGTGTGTATGTGTGTGTGTAAAAAGTACAAGAAGTCAGAAGCCCTCCAGAGATTCTGCAAGTGTGTGAGAGTGTGGGTTTGTGTGTAAAATGGATGCGAATCAGAAGCCCTCCAGAGATTCTGCAAGGGTGAGTGTATGTGAGTGTGTGTGGGAAAAGGACCCGAAGTCAGAAGCCCTCTAGAGATTCTGCAAGGGTATGATTGTGAGTGTGTTTGTGTGTGTAAAAGAAAACAAAATCAGAAGTCCTCTAGTGATTCTTCAAGGGTGTGTGTGTGTGTGTGTGTGTGTGTATGTGTGTGTGTGTAAAAAGACACGAAGTAAAGCGGCCAGAGATTCTGTAAGGGTGTGTGTGTGTGAGTGTGTAAAAAGAACACGAAGTCAGAAGCCCTCTAGAGATTCTTCAACAGAGTGTGTGGGTGAGAGTGTTTAAAAAGGACAAAATTCAGAAGTGCTCCAGAAGTTCTTCCAGGGTGTGTGTGTATGTGTGTGTGTGTCTAAAAAGGACAGGAAATCAGAAGCCCTCCAGAGATTCTGCAAAGGTTTGTGCATTTGTGTGTGTGAGTGTGTCAAAAGAACACGAATCAGTAGCCCTCCAGATATTCTGCAAGGGTGTGTGTGTGTGTAAAAAGGACACAACGTCAGAATCCCTCCAGAGATTCTGCAAGGTTGTGAGTGTGTGTAAAAAGGACACGACGTCAGAAGCCCTCCAGAGATTCTACAAGTGTGTGAGTGTATGTGTGTGTAAAAGAGACACGACGTCAGAAGCCCTCCAGAGATTCAGCAAGGTGTGGATGTCTGTGTGTAAAAAGGACACGAAGTCAGAAGTCCTCTAGAGATTCAGCAATGGAATGTGTGTGTGTGTGTGTGTGTATGTTAAAGGAACACGAAGTCAGAAGCCCTATAGCGATTCTGCCAAGGTTTGTGTGTGTGTACGAAGGACAGGAAATCAGAAGCCCTCCAGAGATTCTGCAAGGTTGTGTGTGTATTTGTGTGGGTTTATAGGACACCAAATCTGAAGCCTTCTAGATTTGCAACGGTATATGTGTGTATGTGTGTGTGTACAAAGGAGAAGTCAGAAGCCTTCCAGAGATTCTGCAAGTGTATGAGTGTGAGTGTGTGTGTATGTGTGTGTAAAAAGGACATGAAGTCAGAAGCCCTCAAGAGATTCTGCAAAGGTGTCAGAGTGTGTGTTTGTGTGTAAAAAGGACACGAAGTCAGAAGCCCTCTAGAGATTCTGGAAGGGTCCGTGTATGTGAGTGTGTGTGCAAAAAGGACGCGAAGTCAGCAGCCCTCCAGAAATTCTGAAAGGGCATGAGTGTGAGTGTGTATGTGTGTGTGTGTATAAAATGGACACGAAGTCAAAAGCTCTCCAGAGATTCTGCAAGGGTGCGTGTGTGTATGTGTGTGTGTGTGTGTGTGTGTGTAAGAAGGACACGACGTCAGAAGCCCTGCAGATATTATGTAAGGTTGTGTGTGTGTAAAAAGAACACTACGTCAGAAGCCCTCCATAGATTCTGCAAGAGTGTGAGTGTGTGTGTGTGTGTGTGTTAAAAGGACACGATGTCAGAAGCCCTCCAGAAATTTAGCAAAAGAGTGAGTGTGTGTGGGTTTTTGTGTGTGTAAAAACGACACGACGTCAGAAGCCCTAAAGAGTTCTGCAAGGGTACGAGTGTAAATGTGTTTGCGTGTGTGTAAAAAGTACACGAAGCCACAAGTCCTCTAGAGATTCTGCAACGTTATGTTTGTGTGTGTGTGTTAAAGGAACACGAAGTCAGAAGCCCTGAAGAGATTCTGCCAAGATTTGTGTGTGTGTATAAAGGACACGAAATCAGAATCCCTCTAGAGATTCTGCAAGGTTATGTGTGTGAAAAGGCCACCAAATCAGGAGCATTCTAGAGATTCTGCAATGGTGTGTATGTGTGTGTTTGTGTGTAAAAAGGAGAAGAAGTCAGAAACCCTCCAATGATTTTGTAAGTGTATGAGTGTGAGTGTGTGTGTATGTGTGTGTGTAAAAAGTACAAGAAGTCAGAAGCCCTCCAGAGATTCTGCAAGTGTGTGAGAGTGTGGGTTTGTGTGTAAAATGGATGCGAATCAGAAGCCCTCCAGAGATTCTGCAAGGGTGAGTGTATGTGAGTGTGTGTGGGAAAAGGACCCGAAGTCAGAAGCCCTCTAGAGATTCTGCAAGGGTATGATTGTGAGTGTGTGTGTGTGTGTGTAAAAGAAAACAAAATCAGAAGTCCTCTAGTGATTCTGCAAGGGTGTGTGTGTGTGTGTGTGTGTGTGTGTGTAAAAAGACACGAAGTAAAGCGGCCAGAGATTCTGTAAGGGTGTGTGTGTGTGTGAGTGTGTAAAAAGAACACGAAGTCAGAAGCCCTCTAGAGATTCTTCAACAGAGTGTGTGAGTGAGAGTGTTAAAAAAGGACAAAATTCAGAAGTGCTCCAGAAGTTCTTCCAGGGTGTGTGTGTATGTGTGTGTGTCTAAAAAGGACAGGAAATCAGAAGCCCTCCTGAGATTCTGCAAAAGTTTGTGCATTTGTGTGTGTGAGTGTGTAAAAAGAACATGAATTAGTAGCCCTCCAGATATTCTGCAAGGGTGTGTGTGTGTGTAAACAGGACATGACGTCAGAATCCCTCCAGAGATTCTGCAAGGTTGTGAGTGTGTGTAAAAAGGACACGACGTCAGAAGCCCTCCAGAGATTTCAGAAGTGTGTGAGTGTGTGTGTGTGTGTGTGTGTGTGTAAAAAGAACACGAAGTCAGAAGACATCCAGAGATTCTGCAAGGGTGTTAGTGTGTGAGTGTGTGGAAAAAGAACACGAAGTCAGAAGCCCTCTAGAGATTCTACAAGGGTGTGTGTGTGTTTGTAAAAAGGACACGAAGTCAGAAGCTCTGCAGATATTATGTAAGGTTGTTTGTGTGTAAAAAGAACACTATGACAGAAGCCCTCCATAGATTCTGCAAGAGTGTGAGTGTGTGTGTGTGTGTGTGTGTTAAAAGGACACGATGTCAGAAGCCCTCCAGAGATTTAGCAAAAGAGTGAGTGTGTGTGGGTTTTTGTGTGTATAAAAAGGACACGACGTCAGAAGCCCTAAAGAATTCTGCAAGGGTACAAGTGTAAATGTGTTTGCGTTAGTGTAAAAAGTACACGAAGCCACAAGTCCTCTAGAGATTCTGCAACGTTATGTTTGTGTGTGTGTGTTAAAGGAACACGAAGTCAGAAGCCCTGAAGAGATTCTGCCAAGATTTGTGTGTGTGTATAAAGGACACGAAATCAGAATCCCTCTAGAGATTCTGCAAGGTTATGTGTGTGAAAAGGCCACCAAATCAGGAGCATTCTAGAGATTCTGCAATGGTGTGTATGTGTGTGTTTGTGTGTAAAAAGGAGAAGAAGTCAGAAACCCTCCAATGATTTTGTAAGTGTATGAGTGTGAGTGTGTGTGTATGTGTGTGTGTAAAAAGTACAAGAAGTCAGAAGCCCTCCAGAGATTCTGCAAGTGTGTGAGAGTGTGGGTTTGTGTGTAAAATGGATGCGAATCAGAAGCCCTCCAGAGATTCTGCAAGGGTGAGTGTATGTGAGTGTGTGTGGGAAAAGGACCCGAAGTCAGAAGCCCTCTAGAGATTCTGCAAGGGTATGATTGTGAGTGTGTGTGTGTGTGTAAAAGAAAACAAAATCAGAAGTCCTCTAGTGATTCTGCAAGGGTGTGTGTGTGTGTGTGTGTGTGTATGTGTGTGTGTGTAAAAAGACACGAAGTAAAGCGGCCAGAGATTCTGTAAGGGTGTGTGTGTGTGTGAGTGTGTAAAAAGAACACGAAGTCAGAAGCCCTCTAGAGATTCTTCAACAGAGTGTGTGGGTGAGAGTGTTTAAAAAGGACAAAATTCAGAAGTGCTCCAGAAGTTCTTCCAGGGTGTGTGTGTATGTGTGTGTGTGTCTAAAAAGGACACGAAATCAGAAGCCCTTCAGAGATTCTGCAAAGGTTTGTGCATTTGTGTGTGTGAGTGTGTCAAAAGAACACGAATCAGTAGCCCTCCAGATATTCTGCAAGGGTGTGTGTGTGTGTAAAAAGGACACAACGTCAGAATCCCTCCAGAGATTCTGCAAGGTTGTGAGTGTGTGTAAAAAGGACACGACGTCAGAAGCCCTCCAGAGATTCAGCAAGGTGTGGATGTCTGTGTGTAAAAAGGACACGAAGTCAGAAGTCCTCTAGAGATTCAGCAATGGAATGTGTGTGTGTGTGTGTGTATGTTAAAGGAACACGAAGTCAGAAGCCCTATAGCGATTCTGCCAAGGTTTGTGTGTGTGTACGAAGGACAGGAAATCAGAAGCCCTCCAGAGATTCTGCAAGGTTGCGTGTGTATTTGTGTGGGTTTATAGGACACCAAATCTGAAGCCTTCTAGATTTGCAACGGTATATGTGTGTATGTGTGTGTGTACAAAGGAGAAGTCAGAAGCCTTCCAGAGATTCTGCAAGTGTATGAGTGTGAGTGTGTGTGTATGTGTGTGTAAAAAGGACATGAAGTCAGAAGCCCTCAAGAGATTCTGCAAAGGTGTCAGAGTGTGTGTTTGTGTGTAAAAAGGACACGAAGTCAGAAGCCTCTAGAGATTCTGGAAGGGTCCGTGTATGTGAGTGTGTGTGCAAAAAGGACGCGAAGTCAGCAGCCCTCCAGAAATTCTGAAAGGGCATGAGTGTGAGTGTGTATGTGTGTGTGTGTATAAAATGGACACGAAGTCAAAAGCTCTCCAGAGATTCTGCAAGGGTGCGTGTGTGTATGTGTGTGTGTGTGTGTGTGTGTGTAAGAAGGACACGACGTCAGAAGCCCTGCAGATATTATGTAAGGTTGTGTGTGTGTAAAAAGAACACTACGTCAGAAGCCCTCCATAGATTCTGCAAGAGTGTGAGTGTGTGTGTGTGTGTGTGTGTGTTAAAAGGACACGATGTCAGAAGCCCTCCAGAAATTTAGCAAAAGAGTGAGTGTGTGTGGGTTTTTGTGTGTGTAAAAACGACACGACGTCAGAAGCCCTAAAGAGTTCTGCAAGGGTACGAGTGTAAATGTGTTTGCGTGTGTGTAAAAAGTACACGAAGCCACAAGTCCTCTAGAGATTCTGCAACGTTATGTTTGTGTGTGTGTGTTAAAGGAACACGAAGTCAGAAGCCCTGAAGAGATTCTGCCAAGATTTGTGTGTGTGTATAAAGGACACGAAATCAGAATCCCTCTAGAGATTCTGCAAGGTTATGTGTGTGAAAAGGCCACCAAATCAGGAGCATTCTAGAGATTCTGCAATGGTGTGTATGTGTGTGTTTGTGTGTAAAAAGGAGAAGAAGTCAGAAACCCTCCAATGATTTTGTAAGTGTATGAGTGTGAGTGTGTGTGTATGTGTGTGTGTAAAAAGTACAAGAAGTCAGAAGCCCTCCAGAGATTCTGCAAGTGTGTGAGAGTGTGGGTTTGTGTGTAAAATGGATGCGAATCAGAAGCCCTCCAGAGATTCTGCAAGGGTGAGTGTATGTGAGTGTGTGTGGGAAAAGGACCCGAAGTCAGAAGCCCTCTAGAGATTCTGCAAGGGTATGATTGTGAGTGTGTGTGTGTGTGTAAAAGAAAACAAAATCAGAAGTCCTCTAGTGATTCTGCAAGATTGTGTGTGTGTGTGTGTGTGTGTGTGTGTGTAAAAAGACACGAAGTAGAGCGGCCAGAGATTCTGTAAGGGTGTGTGTGTGTGTGTGAGTGTGTAAAAAGAACACGAAGTCAGAAGCCCTCTAGAGATTCTTCAACAGAGTGTGTGAGTGAGAGTGTTAAAAAAGGACAAAATTCAGAAGTGCTCCAGAAGTTCTTCCAGGGTGTGTGTGTATGTGTGTGTGTCTAAAAAGGACAGGAAATCAGAAGCCCTCCTGAGATTCTGCAAAAGTTTGTGCATTTGTGTGTGTGAGTGTGTAAAAAGAACATGAATTAGTAGCCCTCCAGATATTCTGCAAGGGTGTGTGAGTGTGTAAAAAGGACACGAAATCAGAAGCCCTCCAGAGATTCTGCAAAGGTTTGTGCATTTGTGTGTGTGAGTGTGTAAAAAGAACACGAATCAGTAGCCCTCCAGAGATTCTGCAAAGGTTTGTGCATTTGTGTGTGTGAGTGTGTAAAAAGAACACGAATCAGTAGCCCTCCAGATATTCTGCAAGGGTGTGTGTGTGTGTGTGTAAAAAGGACACGAAGTCAGAAGCCCTCCAGAGATTCTGCAAGGTTGTGAGTGTGTGTAAAAAGGACACGACGTCAGAAGCCCTGCAGAGATTTCACAAGGGTGTGAGTGTGTGTGTGTGTGTGTGTGTGTAAAAAGAACACGAAGTCAGAAGACATCCAGAGATTCTGCAAGGGTGTTAGTGTGTGAGTGTGTGGGAAAAGGACACGAAGTCAGAAGCCCTCTAGAGATTCTGCAAGGGTGTGTGTGTGTTTGTAAAAAGGACACGAAGTCAGAAGCCCTGCAGATATTATGTAAGGTTGTGTGTGTGTAAAAAGAACACTACGTCAGAAGCCCTCCATAGATTCTGCAAGAGTGTGAGTGTGTGTGTGTGTTAAAAGGACCCGAAGTCAGAAGCCCTCCTGATATTCTGCAAGGGTGTGTGTGTTTGTAAAACGGACACGAAGTCAGAAGCCCTGCAGATATTATGCAATTTTGTGTGTGTGTGTGTGTGTGTGTGAAAAGAACATTACCTCAGAAGCCCTCCAGAGATTCTACAAGAGTGTGAGTGTATGTGTGTGTAAAAGAGACACGACGTCAGAAGCCCTCCAGAGATTCAGCAAGGTGTGGATGTCTGTGTGTAAAAAGGCCACGAAGTCAGAAGTCCTCTAGAGATTCAGCAATGGAATGTGTGTGTGTCTGTGTGTTAAAGGAACACGAAGTCAGAAGCCCTATAGCGATTCTGCCAAGGTTTGTGTGTGTGTACGAAGGACAGGAAATCAGAAGCCCTCCAGAGATTCTGCAAGGTTGTGTGTGTATTTGTGTGGGTGAATAGGACACCAAATCTGAAGCCTTCTAGATTTGCAACGGTATATGTGTGTGTGTGTGTGTAAATAGGAGAAGTCAGAAGCCTTCCAGAGACTCTGCAAGTGTATGAGTGTGAGTGTGTGTGTATGTGTGTGTAAAAAGGACATGAAGTCAGAAGCCCTCAAGAGATTCTGCAAAGGTGTCAGAGTGTGTGTTTGTGTGTAAAAAGGACACGAAGTCAGAAGCCCTCTAGAGATTCTGGAAGGGTCCGTGTATGTGAGTGTGTGTGCAAAAAGGACGCGAAGTCAGGAGCCCTCCAGAGATTCTGAAAGGGCATGAGTGTGAGTGTGTATGTGTGTGTGTGTGTAAAATGGACACGAAGTCAAAAGCTCTCGAGAGATTCTGCAAGGGTGCGTGTGTGTATGTGTGTGTGTGTAAGAAGGACACGACGTCAGAAGCCCTCCAGATATTCTTCAAGGGTGTGAGTGTGTGTGTGTGTGTTTGTAAAAAGGACACGAAGTCAGAAGCCCTGCAGATATTATGTAAGGTTGTGTGTGTGTGTAAAAAGAACACTACGTCAGAAGCCCTCCATAGATTCTGCAAGAGTGTGAGTGTGTGTGTGTGTGTGTGTTAAAAGGACACGATGTCAGAAGCCCTCCAGAGATTTAGCAAAAGAGTGAGTGTGTGTGGGTTTTTGTGTGTGTAAAAAGGACACGACGTCAGAAGCCCTAAAGAGTTCTGCAAGGGTACGAGTGTAAATGTGTTTGCGTGTGTGTAAAAAGTACACGAAGCCACAAGTCCTCTAGAGATTCTGCAACGTTATGTTTGTGTGTGTGTGTTAAAGGAACACGAAGTCAGAATCCCTGAAGAGATTCTGCCAAGATTTGTGTGTGTGTGTGTGTGTGTGTGTGTGTAAAAGAAAACAAAATCAGAAGTCCTCTAGTGATTCTGCAAGGGTGTGTGTGTGTGTGTGTGTGTGTGTAAAAAGACATGAAGTAAAGCGGCCAGAGTGTCTGTAAGGGTGTGTGTGTGTGAATGTGTGAAAAGCACACGAAGTCAGAAGCCCTCTAGAGATTCTTCAACAGAGTGTGTGAGTGAGAGTGTTAAAAAAGTACAAAATTCAGAAGTGCTCCAGAAGTTTTTCCAGGGTGTGTGTGTATGTGTGTGTGTCTAAAAAGGACACGAAATCAGAAGCCCTCCAGAGATTCTGCAAAGGTTTGTGCATTTGTGTGTGTGAGTGTGTCAAAAGAACACGAATCAGTAGCCCTCCAGATATTCTGCAAGGGTGTGTGTGTGTGTAAAAAGGACACGAAGTCAGAAGCCCTCCAGAGATTCTGCAAGGTTGTGAGTGTGCATAAAAAGGACACGACGTCAGAAGCCCTCCAGAGATTTCACAAGTGTGTGAGTGTGTGTGTGTGTGTGTGTAAAAAGAACACGAAGTCAGAAGACATCCAGAGATTCTCCAAGGGTGTTAGTGTGTGAGTGTGTGGAAAAAGGACACGAAGTCAGAAGCCCTCTAGAGATTCTACAAGGGTGTGTGTGTGTTTGTAAAAAGGACACGAAGTCAGAAGCATTGCAGATATTATGTAAGGTTGTGTGTGTGTAAAAAGAACACTACGTCAGAAGCCCTCCATAGATTCTGCAAGAGTGTGAGTGTGTGTGTGTGTGTGTTAAAAGGACACGATGTCAGAAGCCCTCCAGAGATTTAGCAAAAGAGTGAGTGTATGTGGGTTTTTGTGTGTGTAAAAACGACACGAAGTCAGAAGCCCTAAAGAGTTCTGCAAGGGTACGAGTGTAAATGTGTTTGCGTGTGTGTAAAAAGTACACGAAGCCACAAGTCCTCTAGAGATTCTGCAACGTTATGTTTGTGTGTGTGTGTTAAAGGAACACGAAGTCAGAAGCCCTGAAGAGATTCTGCCAAGATTTGTGTGTGTGTATAAAGGACACGAAATCAGAATCCCTCTAGAGATTCTGCAAGGTTATGTGTGTGAAAAGGCCACCAAATCAGGAGCATTCTAGAGATTCTGCAATGGTGTGTATGTGTGTGTTTGTGTGTAAAAAGGAGAAGAAGTCAGAAGCCCTCCAATGATTCTGCAAGTGTATGAGTGTGAGTGTGTGTGTATGTGTGTGTAAAAAGTACAAGAAGTCAGAAGCCCTCCAGAGATTCTGCAAGTGTGTGAGAGTGTGGGTTTGTGTGTAAAATGGATGCGAATCAGAAGCCCTCCAGAGATTCTGCAAGGGTGAGTGTATGTGAGTGTGTTTGTAAAAAGGACCCTAAGTCAGAAGCCCTCTAGAGATTCTGCAAGGGTATGATTGTGAGTGTGTGTGTGTGTGTGTGTGTAAAAGAAAACAAAATCAGAAGTCCTCTAGTGATTCTGCAAGGGTGTGTGTGTGTGTGTGTGTGTGTGTGTGTGTGTGTGTAAAAAGACATGAGTAAAGCGGCCAGAGAGTCTGTAAGGGTGTGTGTGTGTGAATGTGTAAAAAGAACACGAAGTCAGAAGCCCTCTAGAGATTCTTCAACAGAGTGTGTGAGTGAGAGTGTTAAAAAAGGACAAAATTCAGAAGTGCTCCAGAAGTTCTTCCAGGGTGTGTGTGTATGTGTGTGTGTCTAAAAAGGACACGAAATCAGAAGCCCTCCAGAGATTCTGCAAAGGTTTGTGCATTTGTGTGTGTGAGTGTGTCAAAAGAACACGAATCAGTAGCCCTCCAGATATTCTGCAAGGGTGTGTGTGTGTGTAAAAAGGACACGAAGTCAGAAGCCCTCCAGGGATTCTGCAAGGTTGTGAGTGTGCGTAAAAAGGACACGACGTCAGAAGCCCTCTAGAGATTTCACAAGTGTGTGAGTGTGTGTGTGTGTGTGTGTGTGTAAAAAGAACACGAATTCAGAAGACATCCAGAGATTCTCCAAGGGTGTTAGTGTGTGAGTGTGTGGAAAAAGGACACGAAGTCAGAAGCCCTCTAGAGATTCTGCAAGGGTGTGTGTGTGTTTGTAAAAAGGACACGAAGTCAGAAGCATTGCAGATATTATGTAAGGTTGTGTGTGTGTAAAAAGAACACTACGTCAGAAGCCCTCCATAGATTCTGCAAGAGTGTGAGTGTGTGTGTGTGTGTGTTAAAAGGACACGATGTCAGAAGCCCTCCAGAGATTTAGCAAAAGAGTGAGTGTGTGTGGGTTTTTGTGTGTGTAAAAACGACACGAAGTCAGAAGCCCTAAAGAGTTCTGCAAGGGTACGAGTGTAAATGTGTTTGCGTGTGTGTAAAAAGTACACGAAGCCACAAGTCCTCTAGAGATTCTGCAACGTTATGTTTGTGTGTGTGTGTTAAAGGAACACGAAGTCAGAAGCCCTGAAGAGATTCTGCCAAGATTTGTGTGTGTGTATAAAGGACACGAAATCAGAATCCCTCTAGAGATTCTGCAAGGTTATGTGTGTGAAAAGGCCACCAAATCAGGAGCATTCTAGAGATTCTGCAATGGTGTGTATGTGTGTGTTTGTGTGTAAAAAGGAGAAGAAGTCAGAAACCCTCCAATGATTCTGTAAGTGTATATGTGTGAGTGTGTGTGTATGTGTGTGTGTAAAAAGTACAAGAAGTCAGAAGCCCTCCAGAGATTCTGCAAGTGTGTGAGAGTGTGGGTTTGTGTGTAAAATGGATGTGAATCAGAAGCCCTCCAGAGATTCTGCAAGGGTGAGTGTATGTGAGTGTGTGTGGGAAAAGGACCCGAAGTCAGAAGCCCTCTAGAGATTCTGCAAGGGTATGATTGTGAGTGTGTGTGTGTGTGTGTGTGTAAAAGAAAACAAAATCAGAAGTCCTCTAGTGATTCTGCAAGGGTGTGTGTGTGTGTGTGTGTGTGTGTGTGTGTGTGTGTGTGTGTGTAAAAAGACATGAGTAAAGCGGCCAGAGAGTCTGTAAGGGTGTGTGTGTGTGAATGTGTAAAAAGAACACGAAGTCAGAAGCCCTCTAGAGATTCTTCAACAGAGTGTGTGAGTGAGAGTGTTAAAAAAGGACAAAATTCAGAAGTGCTCCAGAAGTTCTTCCAGGGTGTGTGTGTATGTGTGTGTGTCTAAAAAGGACACGAAATCAGAAGCCCTCCAGAGATTCTGCAAAGGTTTGTGCATTTGTGTGTGTGAGTGTGTCAAAAGAACACGAATCAGTAGCCCTCCAGATATTCTGCAAGGGTGTGTGTGTGTGTAAAAAGGACACGAAGTCAGAAGCCCTCCAGGGATTCTGCAAGGTTGTGAGTGTGCGTAAAAAGGACACGACGTCAGAAGCCCTCTAGAGATTTCACAAGTGTGTGAGTGTGTGTGTGTGTGTGTGTGTGTAAAAAGAACACGAATTCAGAAGACATCCAGAGATTCTCCAAGGGTGTTAGTGTGTGAGTGTGTGGAAAAAGGACACGAAGTCAGAAGCCCTCTAGAGATTCTGCAAGGGTGTGTGTGTGTTTGTAAAAAGGACACGAAGTCAGAAGCATTGCAGATATTATGTAAGGTTGTGTGTGTGTAAAAAGAACACTACGTCAGAAGCCCTCCATAGATTCTGCAAGAGTGTGAGTGTGTGTGTGTGTGTGTTAAAAGGACACGATGTCAGAAGCCCTCCAGAGATTTAGCAAAAGAGTGAGTGTGTGTGGGTTTTTGTGTGTGTAAAAACGACACGAAGTCAGAAGCCCTAAAGAGTTCTGCAAGGGTACGAGTGTAAATGTGTTTGCGTGTGTGTAAAAAGTACACGAAGCCACAAGTCCTCTAGAGATTCTGCAACGTTATGTTTGTGTGTGTGTGTTAAAGGAACACGAAGTCAGAAGCCCTGAAGAGATTCTGCCAAGATTTGTGTGTGTGTATAAAGGACACGAAATCAGAATCCCTCTAGAGATTCTGCAAGGTTATGTGTGTGAAAAGGCCACCAAATCAGGAGCATTCTAGAGATTCTGCAATGGTGTGTATGTGTGTGTTTGTGTGTAAAAAGGAGAAGAAGTCAGAAACCCTCCAATGATTCTGTAAGTGTATATGTGTGAGTGTGTGTGTATGTGTGTGTGTAAAAAGTACAAGAAGTCAGAAGCCCTCCAGAGATTCTGCAAGTGTGTGAGAGTGTGGGTTTGTGTGTAAAATGGATGTGAATCAGAAGCCCTCCAGAGATTCTGCAAGGGTGAGTGTATGTGAGTGTGTGTGGGAAAAGGACCCGAAGTCAGAAGCCCTCTAGAGATTCTGCAAGGGAATGATTGTGAGTGTGTGTGTGTGTGTATAAAAGAAAACAAAATCAGAAGTCCTCTAGTGATTCTGCAAGGGTGTGTGTGTGTGTGTGTGTGTGTGTAAAAAGACACGAAGTAAAGCGGCCAGAAATTCTGTAAGGGTGTGTGTGTGTGAGTGTGTAAAAAGAACACGAAGTCAGAAGCCCTCTAGAGATTCTTCAACAGAGTGTGTGGGTGAGAGTGTTTAAAAAGGACAAAATTCAGAAGTGCTCCAGAAGTTCTTCCAGGGTGTGTGTGTATGTGTGTGTGTCTAAAAAGGACACGAAATCAGAAGCCCTCCTGAGATTCTGCAAAAGTTTGTGCATTTGTGTGTGTGAGTGTGTCAAAAGAACACGAATCAGTAGCCCTCCAGATATTCTGCAAGGGTGTGTGTGTGTGTAAAAAGGACACAACGTCAGAATCCCTCCAGAGATTCTGCAAGGTTGTGAGTGTGTGTAAAAAGGACACGACGTCAGAAGCCCTCCAGAGATTCAGCAAGGTGTGGATGTCTGTGTGTAAAAAGGACACGAAGTCAGAAGTCCTCTAGAGATTCAGCAATGGAATGTGTGTGTGTGTGTGTGTATGTTAAAGGAACACGAAGTCAGAAGCCCTATAGCGATTCTGCCAAGGTTTGTGTGTGTGTACGAAGGACAGGAAATCAGAAGCCCTCCAGAGATTCTGCAAGGTTGTGTGTGTATATGTGTGGGTTTATAGGACACCAAATCTGAAGCCTTCTAGATTTGCAACGGTATATGTGTGTATGTGTGTGTGTACAAAGGAGAAGTCAGAAGCCTTCCAGAGATTCTGCAAGTGTATGAGTGTGAGTGTGTGTGTATGTGTGTGTAAAAAGGACATGAAGTCAGAAGCCCTCAAGAGATTCTGCAAAGGTGTCAGAGTGTGTGTTTGTGTGTAAAAAGGACACGAAGTCAGAAGCCCTCTAGAGATTCTGGAAGGGTCCGTGTATGTGAGTGTGTGTGCAAAAAGGACGCGAAGTCAGGAGCCCTCCAGAAATTCTGAAAGGGCATGAGTGTGAGTGTGTATGTGTGTGTGTGTATAAAATGGACACGAAGTCAAAAGCTCTCCAGAGATTCTGCAAGGGTGCGTGTGTGTATGTGTGTGTGTGTGTGTGTGTGTAAGAAGGACACGACGTCAGAAGCCCTGCAGATATTATGTAAGGTTGTGTGTGTGTAAAAAGAACACTACGTCAGAAGCCCTCCATAGATTCTGCAAGAGTGTGAGTGTGTGTGTGTGTGTGTGTTAAAAGGACACGATGTCAGAAGCCCTCCAGAAATTTAGCAAAAGAGTGAGTGTGTGTGGGTTTTTGTGTGTGTAAAAACGACACGACGTCAGAAGCCCTAAAGAGTTCTGCAAGGGTACGAGTGTAAATGTGTTTGCGTGTGTGTAAAAAGTACACGAAGCCACAAGTCCTCTAGAGATTCTGCAATGTTATGTTTGTGTGTGTGTGTTAAAGGAACACGAAGTCAGAAGCCCTGAAGAGATTCTGCCAAGATTTGTGTGTGTGTATAAAGGACACGAAATCAGAATCCCTCTAGAGATTCTGCAAGGTTATGTGTGTGAAAAGGCCACCAAATCAGGAGCATTCTAGAGATTCTGCAATGGTGTGTATGTGTGTGTTTGTGTGTAAAAAGGAGAAGAAGTCATAAACCCTCCAATGATTTTGTAAGTGTATGAGTGTGAGTGTGTGTGTATGTGTGTGTGTAAAAAGTACAAGAAGTCAGAAGCCCTCCAGAGATTCTGCAAGTGTGTGAGAGTGTGGGTTTGTGTGTAAAATGGATGTGAATCAGAAGCCCTCCAGAGATTCTGCAAGGGTGACTGTATGTGAGTGTGTGTGGGAAAAGGACCCGAAGTCAGAAGCCCTCTAGAGATTCTGCAAGGGTATGATTGTGAGTGTGTGTGTGTGTGTAAAAGAAAACAAAATCAGAAGTCCTCTAGTGATTCTGCAAGCGTGTGTGTGTGTGTGTGTGTGTGTAAAAAGACACGAAGTAAAGCGGCCAGAGATTCTGTAAGGGTGTGTGTGTGTGTGAGTGTGTAAAAAGAACACGAAGTCAGAAGCCCTCTAGAGATTCTTCAACAGAGTGTGTGAGTGAGAGTGTTAAAAAAGGACAAAATTCAGAAGTGCTCCAGAAGTTCTTCCAGGGTGTGTGTGTATGTGTGTGTGTCTAAAAAGGACAGGAAATCAGAAGCCCTCCTGAGATTCTGCAAAAGTTTGTGCATTTGTGTGTGTGAGTGTGTAAAAAGAACATGAATTAGTAGCCCTCCAGATATTCTGCAAGGGTGTGTGTGTGTGTGTGTAAACAGGACATGACGTCAGAATCCCTCCAGAGATTCTGCAAGGTTGTGAGTGTGTGTAAAAAGGACACGACGTCAGAAGCCCTCCAGAGATTTCAGAAGTGTGTGAGTGTGTGTGTGTGTGTGTGTGTGTAAAAAGAACACGAAGTCAGAAGACATCCAGAGATTCTGCAAGGGTGTTAGTGTGTGAGTGTGTGGAAAAAGAACACGAAGTCAGAAGCCCTCTAGAGATTCTACAAGGGTGTGTGTGTGTTTGTAAAAAGGACACGAAGTCAGAAGCCCTGCAGATATTATGTAATGTTGTTTGTGTGTAAAAAGAACACTATGACAGAAGCCCTCCATTGATTCTGCAAGAGTGTGAGTGTGTGTGTGTGTGTGTTAAAAGGACACGATGTCAGAAGCCCTCCAGAGATTTAGCAAAAGAGTGAGTGTGTGTGGGTTTTTGTGTGTATAAAAAGGACACGACGTCAGAAGCCCTAAAGAATTCTGCAAGGGTACAAGTGTAAATGTGTTTGCGTTAGTGTAAAAAGTACACGAAGCCACAAGTCCTCTAGAGATTCTGCAACGTTATGTTTGTGTGTGTGTGTTAAAGGAACACGAAGTCAGAAGCCCTACAGGGATTCTGCCAAGATTTGTGTGTGTGTATAAAGGACACGAAATCAGAATCCCTCTAGAGATTCTGCAAGGTTATGTGTGTGAAAAGGCCACCAAATCAGGAGCATTCTAGAGATTCTGCAATGGTGTGTATGTGTGTATTTGTGTGTAAAAAGGAGAAGAAGTCAGAAGCACTCCAATGATTCTGCAAGTGTATGAGTGTGAGTGTGTGTGTATGTGTGTGTGTAAAAAGTACAAGAAGTCAGAAGGCCTCCAGAGATTCTGCAAGTGTGTGAGAGTGCGGGTTTGTGTGTAAAATGGATGCGAATCAGAAGCCCTCCAGAGATTCTGCAAGGGTGAGTGTATGTGAGTGTGTGTGGGAAAAGGACCCGAAGTCAGAAGCCCTCTAGAGATTCTGCAAGGGTATGATTGTGAGTGTGTGTGTGTGTGTAAAAGAAAACAAAATCAGAAGTCCTCTAGTGATTCTGCAAGGGTGTGTGTGTGTGTGTGTGTGTGTGTGTGTAAAAAGACACGAAGTAAAGCGGCCAGAGATTCTGTAAGGGTGTGTGTGTGTGTGAGTGTGTAAAAAGAACACGAAGTCAGAAGCCCTCTAGAGATTCTTCAACAGAGTGTGTGGGTGCGAGTGTTTAAAAAGGACAAAATTCAGAAGTGCTCCAGAAGTTCTTCCAGGGTGTGTGTGTATGTGTGTGTGTGTCTAAAAAGGACACGAAATCAGAAGCCCTCCAGAGATTCTGCAAAGGTTTGTGCATTTGTGTGTGTGAGTGTGTCAAAAGAACACGAATCAGTAGCCCTCCAGATATTCTGCAAGGGTGTGTGTGTGTGTAAAAAGGACACAACGTCAGAATCCCTCCAGAGATTCTGCAAGGTTGTGAGTGTGTGTAAAAAGGACACGACGTCAGAAGCCCTCCAGAGATTCTACAAGAGTGTGAGTGTATGTGTGTGTAAAAGAGACACGACGTCAGAAGCCCTCCAGAGATTCAGCAAGGTGTGGATGTCTGTGTGTAAAAAGGACACGAAGTCAGAAGTCCTCTAGAGATTCAGCAATGGAATGTGTGTGTGTGTGTGTGTGTGTATGCTAAAGGAACACGAAGTCAGAAGCCCTATAGCGATTCTGCCAAGGTTTGTGTGTGTGTACGAAGGACAGGAAATCAGAAGCCCTCCAGAGATTCTGCAAGGTTGTGTGTGTATTTGTGTGGGTTTATAGGACACCAAATCTGAAGCCTTCTAGATTTGCAACGGTATATGTGTGTATGTGTGTGTGTACAAAGGAGAAGTCAGAAGCCTTCCAGAGATTCTGCAAGTGTATGAGTGTGAGTGTGTGTGTATGTGTGTGTAAAAAGGACATGAAGTCAGAAGCCCTCAAGAGATTCTGCAAAGGTGTCAGAGTGTGTGTTTGTGTGTAAAAAGGACACGAAGTCAGAAGCCCTCTAGAGATTCTGGAAGGGTCCGTGTATGTGAGTGTGTGTGCAAAAAGGACGCGAAGTCAGCAGCCCTCCAGAAATTCTGAAAGGGCATGAGTGTGAGTGTGTATGTGTGTGTGTGTATAAAATGGACACGAAGTCAAAAGCTCTCCAGAGATTCTGCAAGGGTGCGTGTGTGTATGTGTGTGTGTGTGTGTGTGTGTAAGAAGGACACGACGTCAGAAGCCCTGTAGATATTATGTAAGGTTGTGTGTGTGTAAAAAGAACACTACGTCAGAAGCCCTCCATAGATTCTGCAAGAGTGTGAGTGTGCGTGTGTGTGTGTGTGTTAAAAGGACACGATGTCAGAAGCCCTCCAGAAATTTAGCAAAAGAGTGAGTGTGTGTGGGTTTTTGTGTGTGTAAAAACGACACGACGTCAGAAGCCCTAAAGAGTTCTGCAAGGGTACGAGTGTAAATGTGTTTGCGTGTGTGTAAAAAGTACACGAAGCCACAAGTCCTCTAGAGATTCTGCAACGTTATGTTTGTGTGTGTGTGTTAAAGGAACACGAAGTCAGAAGCCCTGAAGAGATTCTGCCAAGATTTGTGTGTGTGTATAAAGGACACGAAATCAGAATCCCTCTAGAGATTCTGCAAGGTTATGTGTGTGAAAAGGCCACCAAATCAGGAGCATTCTAGAGATTCTGCAATGGTGTGTATGTGTGTGTTTGTGTGTAAAAAGGAGAAGAAGTCATAAACCCTCCAATGATTTTGTAAGTGTATGAGTGTGAGTGTGTGTGTATGTGTGTGTGTAAAAAGTACAAGAAGTCAGAAGCCCTCCAGAGATTCTGCAAGTGTGTGAGAGTGTGGGTTTGTGTGTAAAATGGATGTGAATCAGAAGCCCTCCAGAGATTCTGCAAGGGTGACTGTATGTGAGTGTGTGTGGGAAAAGGACCCGAAGTCAGAAGCCCTCTAGAGATTCTGCAAGGGTATGATTGTGAGTGTGTGTGTGTGTGTAAAAGAAAACAAAATCAGAAGTCCTCTAGTGATTCTGCAAGCGTGTGTGTGTGTGTGTGTGTGTGTAAAAAGACACGAAGTAAAGCGGCCAGAGATTCTGTAAGGGTGTGTGTGTGTGTGAGTGTGTAAAAAGAACACGAAGTCAGAAGCCCTCTAGAGATTCTTCAACAGAGTGTGTGAGTGAGAGTGTTAAAAAAGGACAAAATTCAGAAGTGCTCCAGAAGTTCTTCCAGGGTGTGTGTGTATGTGTGTGTGTCTAAAAAGGACAGGAAATCAGAAGCCCTCCTGAGATTCTGCAAAAGTTTGTGCATTTGTGTGTGTGAGTGTGTAAAAAGAACATGAATTAGTAGCCCTCCAGATATTCTGCAAGGGTGTGTGTGTGTGTGTGTAAACAGGACATGACGTCAGAATCCCTCCAGAGATTCTGCAAGGTTGTGAGTGTGTGTAAAAAGGACACGACGTCAGAAGCCCTCCAGAGATTTCAGAAGTGTGTGAGTGTGTGTGTGTGTGTGTGTGTGTAAAAAGAACACGAAGTCAGAAGACATCCAGAGATTCTGCAAGGGTGTTAGTGTGTGAGTGTGTGGAAAAAGAACACGAAGTCAGAAGCCCTCTAGAGATTCTACAAGGGTGTGTGTGTGTTTGTAAAAAGGACACGAAGTCAGAAGCCCTGCAGATATTATGTAATGTTGTTTGTGTGTAAAAAGAACACTATGACAGAAGCCCTCCATTGATTCTGCAAGAGTGTGAGTGTGTGTGTGTGTGTGTTAAAAGGACACGATGTCAGAAGCCCTCCAGAGATTTAGCAAAAGAGTGAGTGTGTGTGGGTTTTTGTGTGTATAAAAAGGACACGACGTCAGAAGCCCTAAAGAATTCTGCAAGGGTACAAGTGTAAATGTGTTTGCGTTAGTGTAAAAAGTACACGAAGCCACAAGTCCTCTAGAGATTCTGCAACGTTATGTTTGTGTGTGTGTGTTAAAGGAACACGAAGTCAGAAGCCCTACAGGGATTCTGCCAAGATTTGTGTGTGTGTATAAAGGACACGAAATCAGAATCCCTCTAGAGATTCTGCAAGGTTATGTGTGTGAAAAGGCCACCAAATCAGGAGCATTCTAGAGATTCTGCAATGGTGTGTATGTGTGTATTTGTGTGTAAAAAGGAGAAGAAGTCAGAAGCACTCCAATGATTCTGCAAGTGTATGAGTGTGAGTGTGTGTGTATGTGTGTGTGTAAAAAGTACAAGAAGTCAGAAGGCCTCCAGAGATTCTGCAAGTGTGTGAGAGTGCGGGTTTGTGTGTAAAATGGATGCGAATCAGAAGCCCTCCAGAGATTCTGCAAGGGTGAGTGTATGTGAGTGTGTGTGGGAAAAGGACCCGAAGTCAGAAGCCCTCTAGAGATTCTGCAAGGGTATGATTGTGAGTGTGTGTGTGTGTGTAAAAGAAAACAAAATCAGAAGTCCTCTAGTGATTCTGCAAGGGTGTGTGTGTGTGTGTGTGTGTGTGTGTAAAAAGACACGAAGTAAAGCGGCCAGAGATTCTGTAAGGGTGTGTGTGTGTGTGAGTGTGTAAAAAGAACACGAAGTCAGAAGCCCTCTAGAGATTCTTCAACAGAGTGTGTGGGTGCGAGTGTTTAAAAAGGACAAAATTCAGAAGTGCTCCAGAAGTTCTTCCAGGGTGTGTGTGTATGTGTGTGTGTGTCTAAAAAGGACACGAAATCAGAAGCCCTCCAGAGATTCTGCAAAGGTTTGTGCATTTGTGTGTGTGAGTGTGTCAAAAGAACACGAATCAGTAGCCCTCCAGATATTCTGCAAGGGTGTGTGTGTGTGTAAAAAGGACACAACGTCAGAATCCCTCCAGAGATTCTGCAAGGTTGTGAGTGTGTGTAAAAAGGACACGACGTCAGAAGCCCTCCAGAGATTCTACAAGAGTGTGAGTGTATGTGTGTGTAAAAGAGACACGACGTCAGAAGCCCTCCAGAGATTCAGCAAGGTGTGGATGTCTGTGTGTAAAAAGGACACGAAGTCAGAAGTCCTCTAGAGATTCAGCAATGGAATGTGTGTGTGTGTGTGTGTGTGTATGCTAAAGGAACACGAAGTCAGAAGCCCTATAGCGATTCTGCCAAGGTTTGTGTGTGTGTACGAAGGACAGGAAATCAGAAGCCCTCCAGAGATTCTGCAAGGTTGTGTGTGTATTTGTGTGGGTTTATAGGACACCAAATCTGAAGCCTTCTAGATTTGCAACGGTATATGTGTGTATGTGTGTGTGTACAAAGGAGAAGTCAGAAGCCTTCCAGAGATTCTGCAAGTGTATGAGTGTGAGTGTGTGTGTATGTGTGTGTAAAAAGGACATGAAGTCAGAAGCCCTCAAGAGATTCTGCAAAGGTGTCAGAGTGTGTGTTTGTGTGTAAAAAGGACACGAAGTCAGAAGCCCTCTAGAGATTCTGGAAGGGTCCGTGTATGTGAGTGTGTGTGCAAAAAGGACGCGAAGTCAGCAGCCCTCCAGAAATTCTGAAAGGGCATGAGTGTGAGTGTGTATGTGTGTGTGTGTATAAAATGGACACGAAGTCAAAAGCTCTCCAGAGATTCTGCAAGGGTGCGTGTGTGTATGTGTGTGTGTGTGTGTGTGTGTGTAAGAAGGACACGACGTCAGAAGCCCTGTAGATATTATGTAAGGATGTGTGTGTGTAAAAAGAACACTACGTCAGAAGCCCTCCATAGATTCTGCAAGAGTGTGAGTGTGCGTGTGTGTGTGTGTGTTAAAAGGACACGATGTCAGAAGCCCTCCAGAAATTTAGCAAAAGAGTGAGTGTGTGTGGGTTTTTGTGTGTGTAAAAACGACACGACGTCAGAAGCCCTAAAGAGTTCTGCAAGGGTACGAGTGTAAATGTGTTTGCGTGTGTGTAAAAAGTACACGAAGCCACAAGTCCTCTAGAGATTCTGCAACGTTATGTTTGTGTGTGTGTGTTAAAGGAACACGAAGTCAGAAGCCCTGAAGAGATTCTGCCAAGATTTGTGTGTGTGTATAAAGGACACGAAATCAGAATCCCTCTAGAGATTCTGCAAGGTTATGTGTGTGAAAAGGCCACCAAATCAGGAGCATTCTAGAGATTCTGCAATGGTGTGTATGTGTGTGTTTGTGTGTAAAAAGGAGAAGAAGTCAGAAACCCTCCAATGATTTTGTAAGTGTATGAGTGTGAGTGTGTGTGTATGTGTGTGTGTAAAAAGTACAAGAAGTCAGAAGCCCTCCAGAGATTCTGCAAGTGTGTGAGAGTGTGGGTTTGTGTGTAAAATGGATGCGAATCAGAAGCCCTCCAGAGATTCTGCAATGGTGAGTGTATGTGAGTGTGTGTGGGAAAAGGACCCGAAGTCAGAAGCCCTCTAGAGATTCTGCAAGGGTATGATTGTGAGTGTGTGTGTGTGTGTAAAAGAAAACAAAATCAGAAGTCCTCTAGTGATTCTGCAAGGGTGTGTGTGTGTGTGTGTGTGTGTGTGTGTGTGTGTAAAAAGACACGAAGTAAAGCGGCCAGAGATTCTGTAAGGGTGTGTGTGTGTGTGAGTGTGTAAAAAGAACACGAAGTCAGAAGCCCTCTACAGATTCTTCAACAGAGTGTGTGAGTGAGAGTGTTAAAAAAGGACAAAATTCAGAAGTGCTCCAGAAGTTCTTCCAGGGTGTGTGTGTATGTGTGTGTGTCTAAAAAGGACAGGAAATCAGAAGCCCTCCTGAGATTCTGCAAAGGTTTGTGCATTTGTGTGTGTGAGTGTGTAAAAAGAACATGAATTAGTAGCCCTCCAGATATTCTGCAAGGGTGTGTGTGTGTGTAAACAGGACATGACGTCAGAATCCCTCCAGAGATTCTGCAAGGTTGTGAGTGTGTGTAAAAAGGACACGACGTCAGAAGCCCTCCAGAGATTTCAGAAGTGTGTGAGTGTGTGTGTGTGTGTGTGTGTGTAAAAAGAACACGAAGTCAGAAGACATCCAGAGATTCTGCAAGGGTGTTAGTGTGTGAGTGTGTGGGAAAAGAACACGAAGTCAGAAGCCCTCTAGAGATTCTACAAGGGTGTGTGTGTGTTTGTAAAAAGGACACGAAGTCAGAAGTCCTCTAGAGATTCAGCAATGGAATGTGTGTGTGTGTGTGTGTGTATGTTAAAGGAACACGAAGTCAGAAGCCCTATAGCGATTCTGCCAAGGTTTGTGTGTGTGTACGAAGGACAGGAAATCAGAAGCCCTCCAGAGATTCTGCAAGGTTGCGTGTGTATTTGTGTGGGTTTATAGGACACCAAATCTGAAGCCTTCTAGATTTGCAACGGTATATGTGTGTATGTGTGTGTGTACAAAGGAGAAGTCAGAAGCCTTCCAGAGATTCTGCAAGTGTATGAGTGTGAGTGTGTGTGTATGTGTGTGTAAAAAGGACATGAAGTCAGAAGCCCTCAAGAGATTCTGCAAAGGTGTCAGAGTGTGTGTTTGTGTGTAAAAAGGACACGAAGTCAGAAGCCTCTAGAGATTCTGGAAGGGTCCGTGTATGTGAGTGTGTGTGCAAAAAGGACGCGAAGTCAGCAGCCCTCCAGAAATTCTGAAAGGGCATGAGTGTGAGTGTGTATGTGTGTGTGTGTATAAAATGGACACGAAGTCAAAAGCTCTCCAGAGATTCTGCAAGGGTGCGTGTGTGTATGTGTGTGTGTGTGTGTGTGTGTGTGTGTAAGAAGGACACGACGTCAGAAGCCCTGCAGATATTATGTAAGGTTGTGTGTGTGTAAAAAGAACACTACGTCAGAAGCCCTCCATAGATTCTGCAAGAGTGTGAGTGTGTGTGTGTGTGTGTTAAAAGGACACGATGTCAGAAGCCCTCCAGAAATTTAGCAAAAGAGTGAGTGTGTGTGGGTTTTTGTGTGTGTAAAAACGACACGACGTCAGAAGCCCTAAAGAGTTCTGCAAGGGTACGAGTGTAAATGTGTTTGCGTGTGTGTAAAAAGTACACGAAGCCACAAGTCCTCTAGAGATTCTGCAACGTTATGTTTGTGTGTGTGTGTTAAAGGAACACGAAGTCAGAAGCCCTGAAGAGATTCTGCCAAGATTTGTGTGTGTGTATAAAGGACACGAAATCAGAATCCCTCTAGAGATTCTGCAAGGTTATGTGTGTGAAAAGGCCACCAAATCAGGAGCATTCTAGAGATTCTGCAATGGTGTGTATGTGTGTGTTTGTGTGTAAAAAGGAGAAGAAGTCAGAAACCCTCCAATGATTTTGTAAGTGTATGAGTGTGAGTGTGTGTGTATGTGTGTGTGTAAAAAGTACAAGAAGTCAGAAGCCCTCCAGAGATTCTGCAAGTGTGTGAGAGTGTGGGTTTGTGTGTAAAATGGATGCGAATCAGAAGCCCTCCAGAGATTCTGCAAGGGTGAGTGTATGTGAGTGTGTGTGGGAAAAGGACCCGAAGTCAGAAGCCCTCTAGAGATTCTGCAAGGGTATGATTGTGAGTGTGTGTGTGTGTGTAAAAGAAAACAAAATCAGAAGTCCTCTAGTGATTCTGCAAGGGTGTGTGTGTGTGTGTGTGTGTGTGTGTGTGTATGTAAAAAGACACGAAGTAAAGCGGCCAGAGATTCTGTAAGGGTGTGTGTGTGTGTGAGTGTGTAAAAAGAACACGAAGTCAGGAGCCCTCTAGAGATTCTTCAACAGAGTATGTGAGTGAGAGTGTAAAAAAGGACAAAATTCAGAAGTGCTCCAGAAGTTCTTCCAGGGTGTGTGTGTATGTGTGTGTGTCTAAAAAGGACAGGAAATCAGAAGCCCTCCTGAGATTCTGCAAAAGTTTGTGCATTTGTGTGTGTGAGTGTGTAAAAAGAACATGAATTAGTAGCCCTCCAGATATTCTGCAAGGGTGTGTGTGTGTGTAAACAGGACATGACGTCAGAATCCCTCCAGAGATTTCAGAAGTGTGTGAGTGTGTGTGTGTGTGTGTGTGTGTGTAAAAAGAACACGAAGTCAGAAGACATCCAGAGATTCTGCAAGGGTGTTAGTGTGTGAGTGTGTGGAAAAAGAACACGAAGTCAGAAGCCCTCTAGAGATTCTACAAGGGTGTGTGTGTGTTTGTAAAAAGGACACGAAGTCAGAAGCCCTGCAGATATTATGTAAGGTTGTTTGTGTGTAAAAAGAACACTATGACAGAAGCCCTCCATAGATTCTGCAAGAGTGTGAGTGTGTGTGTGTGTGTGTGTGTGTTAAAAGGACACGATGTCAGAAGCCCTCCAGAGATTTAGCAAAAGAGTGAGTGTGTGTGGGTTTTTGTGTGTATAAAAAGGACACGACGTCAGAAGCCCTAAAGAGTTCTGCAAGGGTACAAGTGTAAATGTGTTTGCGTTAGTGTAAAAAGTACACGAAGCCACAAGTCCTCTAGAGATTCTGCAACGTTATGTTTGTGTGTGTGTGTTAAAGGAACACGAAGTCAGAAGCCCTACAGGGATTCTGCCAAGATTTGTGTGTGTGTATAAAGGACACGAAATCAGAATCCCTCTAGAGATTCTGCAAGGTTATGTGTGTGAAAAGGCCACCAAATCAGGAGCATTCTAGAGATTCTGCAATGGTGTGTATGTGTGCATTTGTGTGTAAAAAGGAGAAGAAGTCAGAAGCACTCCAATGATTCTGCAAGTGTATGAGTGTGAGTGTGTGTGTATGTGTGTGTGTAAAAAGTACAAGAAGTCAGAAGCCCTCCAGAGATTCTGCAAGTGTGTGAGAGTGTGGGTTTGTGTGTAAAATGGATGCGAATCAGAAGCCCTCCAGAGATTCTGCAAGGGTGAGTGTATGTGAGTGTGTGTGGGAAAAGGACCCGAAGTCAGAAGCCCTCTAGAGATTCTGCAAGGGTATGATTGTGAGTGTGTGTGTGTGTGTGTGTGTAAAAGAAAACAAAATCAGAAGTCCTCTAGTGATTCTGCAAGGGTGTGTGTGTGTGTGTGTGTGTGTGTGTGTAAAAAGACACGAAGTAAAGCGGCCAGAGATTCTGTAAGGGTGTGTGTGTGTGTGAGTGTGTAAAAAGAACACGAAGTCAGAAGCCCTCTAGAGATTCTTCAACAGAGTGTGTGGGTGCGAGTGTTTAAAAAGGACAAAATTCAGAAGTGCTCCAGAAGTTCTTCCAGGGTGTGTGTGTATGTGTGTGTGTGTGTCTAAAAAGGACACGAAATCAGAAGCCCTCCAGAGATTCTGCAAAGGTTTGTGCATTTGTGTGTGTGAGTGTGTCAAAAGAACACGAATCAGTAGCCCTCCAGATATTCTGCAAGGGTGTGTGTGTGTGTAAAAAGGACACAACGTCAGAATCCCTCCAGAGATTCTGCAAGGTTGTGAGTGTGGGTAAAAAGGACACGACGTCAGAAGCCCTCCAGAGATTCTACAAGAGTGTGAGTGTATGTGTGTGTAAAAGAGACACGACGTCAGAAGCCCTCCAGAGATTCAGCAAGGTGTGGATGTCTGTGTGTAAAAAGGACACGAAGTCAGAAGTCCTCTAGAGATTCAGCAATGGAATGCGTGTGTGTGTGTGTATGTTAAAGGAACACGAAGTCAGAAGCCCTATAGCGATTCTGCCAAGGTTTGTGTGTGTGTACGAAGGACAGGAAATCAGAAGCCCTCCAGAGATTCTGCAAGGTTGTGTGTGTATTTGTGTGGGTGAATAGGACACCAAATCTGAAGCCTTCTAGATTTGCAACGGTATATGTGTGTATGTGTGTGTTTACAAAGGAGAAGTCAGAAGCCTTCCAGAGATTCTGCAAGTGTATGAGTGTGAGTGTGTGTGTATGTGTGTGTAAAAAGGACATGAAGTCAGAAGCCCTCAAGAGATTCTGCAAAGGTGTCAGAGTGTGTGTTTGTGTGTAAAAAGGACACGAAGTCAGAAGCCCTCTAGAGATTCTGCAAGGGTGTGTGTGTGTTTGTAAAAAGGACACGAAGTCAGAAGCATTGCAGATATTATGTAAGGTTGTGTGTGTGTAAAAAGAACACTACGTCAGAAGCCCTCCATAGATTCTGCAAGAGTGTGAGTGTGTGTGTGTGTGTGTGTTAAAAGGACACGATGTCAGAAGCCCTCCAGAGATTTAGCAAAAGAGTGAGTGTGTGTGGGTTTTTGTGTGTGTAAAAACGACACGAAGTCAGAAGCCCTAAAGAGTTCTGCAAGGGTACGAGTGTAAATGTGTTTGCGTGTGTGTAAAAAGTACACGAAGCCACAAGTCCTCCAGAGATTCTGCAACGTTATGTTTGTGTGTGTGTGTTAAAGGAACACGAAGTCAGAAGCCCTACAGGGATTCTGCCAAGATTTGTGTGTGTGTATAAAGGACACGAAATCAGAATCCCTCTAGAGATTCTGCAAGGTTATGTGTGTGAAAAGGCCACCAAATCAGGAGCATTCTAGAGATTCTGCAATGGTGTGTATGTGTGTATTTGTGTGTAAAAAGGAGAAGAAGTCAGAAGCACTCCAATGATTCTGCAAGTGTATGAGTGTGAGTGTGTGTGTATGTGTGTGTGTAAAAAGTACAAGAAGTCAGAAGGCCTCCAGAGATTCTGCAAGTGTGTGAGAGTGTGGGTTTGTGTGTAAAATGGATGCGAATCAGAAGCCCTCCAGAGATTCTGCAAGGGTGAGTGTATGTGAGTGTGTGTGGGAAAAGGACCCGAAGTCAGAAGCCCTCTAGAGATTCTGCAAGGGTATGATTGTGAGTGTGTGTGTGTGTGTAAAAGAAAACAAAATCAGAAGTCCTCTAGTGATTCTGCAAGGGTGTGTGTGTGTGTGTGTGTGTGTGTGTGTAAAAAGACACGAAGTAAAGCGGCCAGAGATTCTGTAAGGGTGTGTGTGTGTGTGAGTGTGTAAAAAGAACACGAAGTCAGAAGCCCTCTAGAGATTCTTCAACAGAGTGTGTGGGTGCGAGTGTTTAAAAAGGACAAAATTCAGAAGTGCTCCAGAAGTTCTTCCAGGGTGTGTGTGTATGTGTGTGTGTGTCTAAAAAGGACACGAAATCAGAAGCCCTCCAGAGATTCTGCAAAGGTTTGTGCATTTGTGTGTGTGAGTGTGTCAAAAGAACACGAATCAGTAGCCCTCCAGATATTCTGCAAGGGTGTGTGTGTGTGTAAAAAGGACACAACGTCAGAATCCCTCCAGAGATTCTGCAAGGTTGTGAGTGTGTGTAAAAAGGACACGACGTCAGAAGCCCTCCAGAGATTCTACAAGAGTGTGAGTGTATGTGTGTGTAAAAGAGACACGACGTCAGAAGCCCTCCAGAGATTCAGCAAGGTGTGGATGTCTGTGTGTAAAAAGGACACGAAGTCAGAAGTCCTCTAGAGATTCAGCAATGGAATGTGTGTGTGTGTGTGTATGTTAAAGGAACACGAAGTCAGAAGCCCTATAGCGATTCTGCCAAGGTTTGTGTGTGTGTACGAAGGACAGGAAATCAGAAGCCCTCCAGAGATTCTGCAAGGTTGTGTGTGTATTTGTGTGGGTGAATAGGACACCAAATCTGAAGCCTTCTAGATTTGCAACGGTATATGTGTGTATGTGTGTGTGTACAAAGGAGAAGTCAGAAGCCTTCCAGAGATTCTGCAAGTGTATGAGTGTGAGTGTGTGTGTATGTGTGTGTAAAAAGGACATGAAGTCAGAAGCCCTCAAGAGATTCTGCAAAGGTGTCAGAGTGTGTGTTTGTGTGTAAAAAGGACACGAAGTCAGAAGCCCTCTAGAGATTCTGGAAGGGTCCGTGTATGTGAGTGTGTGTGCAAAAAGGACGCGAAGTCAGGAGCCCTCCAGAAATTCTGAAAGGGCATGAGTGTGAGTGTGTATGTGTGTGTGTGTATAAAATGGACACGAAGTCAAAAGCTCTCCAGAGATTCTGCAAAGGTGCGTGTGTGTATGTGTGTGTGTGTGTGTGTGTAAGAAGGACACGACGTCAGAAGCCCTGCAGATATTATGTAAGGTTGTGTGTGTGTAAAAAGAACACTATGTCAGAAGCCCTCCATAGATTCTGCAAGAGTGTGAGTGTGTGTGTGTGTGTGTTAAAAGGACACGATGTCAGAAGCCCTCCAGAAATTTAGCAAAAGAGTGAGTGTGTGTGGGTTTTTGTGTGTGTAAAAACGACACGACGTCAGAAGCCCTAAAGAGTTCTGCAAGGGTACGAGTGTAAATGTGTTTGCGTGTGTGTAAAAAGTACACGAAGCCACAAGTCCTCTAGAGATTCTGCAACGTTATGTTTGTGTGTGTGTGTTAAAGGAACACGAAGTCAGAAGCCCTGAAGAGATTCTGCCAAGATTTGTGTGTGTGTATAAAGGACACGAAATCAGAATCCCTCTAGAGATTCTGCAAGGTTATGTGTGTGAAAAGGCCACCAAATCAGGAGCATTCTAGAGATTCTGAAATGGTGTGTATGTGTGTGTTTGTGTGTAAAAAGGAGAAGAAGTCAGAAACCCTCCAATGATTTTGTAAGTGTATGAGTGTGAGTGTGTGTGTATGTGTGTGTGTAAAAAGTACAAGAAGTCAGAAGCCCTCCAGAGATTCTGCAAGTGTGTGAGAGTGTGGGTTTGTGTGTAAAATGGATGCGAATCAGAAGCCCTCCAGAGATTCTGCAAGGGTGAGTGTATGTGAGTGTGTGTGGGAAAAGGACCCGAAGTCAGAAGCCCTCTAGAGATTCTGCAAGGGTATGATTGTGAGTGTGTGTGTGTGTGTAAAAGAAAACAAAATCAGAAGTCCTCTAGTGATTCTGCAAGATTGTGTGTGTGTGTGAGTGTGTAAAAAGAACACGAAGTCAGAAGCCCTCTAGAGATTCTTCAACAGAGTGTGTGAGTGAGAGTGTTAAAAAAGGACAAAATTCAGAAGTGCTCCAGAAGTTCTTCCAGGGTGTGTGTGTATGTGTGTGTGTCTAAAAAGGACAGGAAATCAGAAGCCCTCCTGAGATTCTGCAAAGGTTTGTGCATTTGTGTGTGTGAGTGTGTAAAAAGAACATGAATTAGTAGCCCTCCAGATATTCTGCAAGGGTGTGTGTGTGTGTAAACAGGACATGACGTCAGAATCCCTCCAGAGATTCTGCAAGGTTGTGAGTGTGTGTAAAAAGGACACGACGTCAGAAGCCCTCCAGAGATTTCAGAAGTGTGTGAGTGTGTGTGTGTTTGTGTGTGTGTGTGTAAAAAGAACACGAAGTCAGAAGACATCCAGAGATTCTGCAAGGGTGTTAGTGTGTGAGTGTGTGGAAAAAGAACACGAAGTCAGAAGCCCTCTAGAGATTCTACAAGGGTGTGTGTGTGTTTGTAAAAAGGACACGAAGTCAGAAGCCCTGCAGATATTATGTAAGGTTGTGTGTGTGTAAAAAGAACACTATGACAGAAGCCCTCCATAGATTCTGCAAGAGTGTGAGTGTGTGTGTGTGTGTGTGTGTGTGTGTGTGTTAAAAGGACACGATGTCAGAAACCCTCCAGAGATTTAGCAAAAGAGTGAGTGTGTGTGGGTTTTTGTGTGTATAAAAAGGACACGACGTCAGAAGCCCTAAAGAGTTCTGCAAGGGTACGAGTGTAAATGTGTTTGCGTGTGTGTAAAAAGTACACGAAGCCACAAGTCCTCTAGAGATTCTGCAACGTTATGTTTGTGTGTGTGTGTTAAAGGAACACGAAGTCAGAAGCCCTACAGGGATTCTGCCAAGATTTGTGTGTGTGTATAAAGGACACGAAATCAGAATCCCTCTAGAGATTCTGCAAGGTTATGTGTGTGAAAAGGCCACCAAATCAGGAGCATTCTAGAGATTCTGCAATGGTGTGTATGTGTGTATTTGTGTGTAAAAAGGAGAAGAAGTCAGAAGCACTCCAATGATTCTGCAAGTGTATGAGTGTGAGTGTGTGTGTATGTGTGTGTGTAAAAAGTACAAGAAGTCAGAAGGCCTCCAGAGATTCTGCAAGTGTGTGAGAGTGTGGGTTTGGGTGTAAAATGGATGCGAATCAGAAGCCCTCCAGAGATTCTGCAAGGGTGAGTGTATGTGAGTGTGTGTGGGAAAAGGACCCGAAGTCAGAAGCCCCCTAGAGATTCTGCAAGGGTATGATTGTGAGTGTGTGTGTGTGTGTGTAAAAGAAAACAAAATCAGAAGTCCTCTAGTAATTCTGCAAGGGTGTGTGTGTGTGTGTGTGTGTGTGTGTGTGTAAAAAGACACGAAGTAAAGCGGCCAGAGATTCTGTAAGGGTGTGTGTGTGTGAGTGTGTAAAAAGAACACGAAGTCAGAAGCCCTCTAGAGATTCTTCAACAGAGTGTGTGGGTGAGAGTGTTTAAAAAGGACAAAATTCAGAAGTGCTCCAGAAGTTCTTCCAGGGTGTGTGTGTATGTGTGTGTGCGTCTAAAAAGGACACGAAATCAGAAGCCCTCCAGAGATTCTGCAAAGGTTTGTGCATTTGTGTGTGTGAGTGTGTAAAAAGAACACGAATCAGTAGCCCTCCAGATATTCTGCAAGGGTGTATGTGTGTGTAAAAAGGACACGACGTCAGAATCCCTCCAGAGATTCTGCAAGGTTGTGAGTGTTTGTAAAAAGGACACGACGTCAGAAGCCCTCCAGAGATTTCACAAGGGTGTGAGTGTGTGTGAAAAAAGAAAAGGAAGACCGAATTCCCTTAGAGATTCTGCAACGTTGTAAGTGTGTTTGTAAAAAAGTCAAGAAGTCAGGGCCCTCAAGCGATACTGTAGGGGTAGTAGTGTGAGTGTGTGTGTGTGTGTGTGTGTGTAAAAAGGACACGAATTCAGAAGCTCTCTAGAGATTCTGCAAAGTTGTGAGTTTGTTTTTATATATAAAAAGACACGAAGTCAGAACCCACCAGAGATTCTTGAAGGGTATCAGTGTGAGTATGTATGTATAAAATGGACACGAAGTCAGAAACCCTCCAAAGATTCTGCAAGGATTTGTGTGTGTATGTGTGTGTGTAAGAAGGACACGACGTCAGAAGCCCTCCAGATATTCTTTAAGGGTGTGAATGTGTGTGTGTGTGTGTGTGTGTGTAAAAAGGACACGAAGTAAGTAGCCCTCCAGAGATTCTGAAAGGGTGCGTGCATGTGTGCATGTATGTGTGTGAGTGTGTATGAAGGACACGAAGTCAGAAGCCTTCCTGATATTCCGCAAGGGTGTGTGTGTGTGTATGTGTGTGTGTAAAAAGGACCCGAAGTCAGAAGCCCTCCTGATATTCTGCAAGGGTGTGTGTGTTTGTAAAACGGACACGAAGTCAGAAGCCCTGCAGATATTATGCAATTGTGTGTGTGTGTGTGAAAAGAACATTACGTCAGAAGCCCTCCAGAGATTCTACAAGTGTGTGAGTGTATGTGTGTGTAAAAGAGACACGACGTCAGAAGCCCTCCAGAGATTCAGCAAGGTGTGGATGTCTGTGTGTAAGAAGGACACGAAGTCAGAAGTCCTCTAGAGATTCAGCAATGGAATGTGTGTGTGTGTGTGTGTGTGCGTGTGTTAAAGGAACACGAAGTCAGAAGCCCTATAGCGATTCTGCCAAGGTTTGTGTGTGTGTACGAAGGACAGGAAATCAGAAGCCCTCCAGAGATTCTGCAAGGTTGTGTGTGTATTTGTGTGGGTGAATAGGACACCAAATCTGAAGCCTTCTAGATTTGCAACGGTATATGTGTGTATGTGTGTGTGTAAACAGGAGAAGTCAGAAGCCTTCCAGAGATTCTGCAAGTGTATGAGTGTGAGTGTGTGTGTATGTGTGGGTAAAAAGGACATGAAGTAAGAAGCCCTCAAGAGATTCTGCAAAGGTGTCAGAGTGTGTGTTTGTGTGTAAAAAGGACACGAAGTCAGAAGCCCTCTAGAGATTCTGGAAGGGTCCGTGTATGTGAGTGTGTGTGCAAAAAGGACGCGAAGTCAGGAGCCCTCCAGAGATTCTGAAAGGGCATGAGTGTGAGTGTGTATGTGTGTGTGTGTGTAAAATGGACACGAAGTCAAAAGCTCTCCAGAGATTCTGCAAGGGTGCGTGTGTGTATGTGTGTGTGTGTGTGTGTGTGTGTGTGTGTAAGAAGGACACGACGTCAGAAGCCCTCCAGATATTCTTCAAGGGTGTGAGTGTGTGTGTGTGTGTGTTTGTAAAAAGGACACGAAGTCAGAAGCCCTGCAGATATTATGTAAGTTTGTGTGTGTGTAAAAAGAACACTACGTCAGAAGCCCTCCATAGATTCTGCAAGAGTGTGAGTGTGTGTGTGTGTGTGTGTGTTAAAAGGACACGATGTCAGAAGCCCTCCAGAGATTTAGCAAAAGAGTGAGTGTGTGTGGGTTTTTGTGTGTGTAAAGAGGACACGACCTCAGAAGCCCTAAAGAGTTCTGCAAGGGTACGAGTGTAAATGTGTTTGCGTGTGTGTAAAAAGTACACGAAGCCACAAGTCCTCTAGAGATTCTGCAACGTTATGTTTGTGTGTGTGTGTGTTAAAGGAACACGAAGTCAGAAGCCCTGAAGAGATTCTGCCAAGATTTGTGTGTGTGTATAAAGGACACGAAATCAGAATCCCTCTAGAGATTCTGCAAGGTTATGTGTGTGAAAAGGCCACCAAATCAGGAGCATTCTAGAGATTCTGAAATGGTGTGTATGTGTGTGTTTGTGTGTAAAAAGGAGAAGAATTCAGAAACCCTCCAATGTATTTGTAAGTGTATGAGTGTGAGTGTGTGTGTATGTGTGTGTGTAAAAAGTACAAGAAGTCAGAAGCCCTCCAGAGATTCTGCAAGTGTGTGAGAGTGTGGGTTTGTGTGTAAAATGGATGCGAATCAGAAGCCCTCCAGAGATTCTGCAAGGGTGAGTGTATGTGAGTGTGTGTGGGAAAAGGACCCGAAGTCAGAAGCCCTCTAGAGATTCTGCAAGGGTATGATTGTGAGTGTGTGTGTGTGTGTGTAAAAGAAAACAAAATCAGAAGTCCTCTAGTGATTCTGCAAGGGTGTGTGTGTGTGTAAAAAGGACACAACGTCAGAATCCCTCCAGAGATTCTGCAAGGTTGTGAGTGTGTGTAAAAAGGACACGACGTCAGAAGCCCTCCAGAGATTCTACAAGAGTGTGAGTGTATGTGTGTGTAAAAGAGACACGACGTCAGAAGCCCTCCAGAGATTCAGCAAGGTGTGGATGTCTGTGTGTAAAAAGGACACGAAGTCAGAAGTCCTCTAGAGATTCAGCAATGGAATGTGTGTGTGTGTGTGTATGTTAAAGGAACACGAAGTCAGAAGCCCTATAGCGATTCTGCCAAGGTTTGTGTGTGTGTACGAAGGACAGGAAATCAGAAGCCCTCCAGAGATTCTGCAAGGTTGTGTGTGTATTTGTGTGGGTGAATAGGACACCAAATCTGAAGCCTTCTAGATTTGCAACGGTATATGTGTGTATGTGTGTGTGTACAAAGGAGAAGTCAGAAGCCTTCCAGAGATTCTGCAAGTGTATGAGTGTGAGTGTGTGTGTATGTGTGTGTAAAAAGGACATGAAGTCAGAAGCCCTCAAGAGATTCTGCAAAGGTGTCAGAGTGTGTGTTTGTGTGTAAAAAGGACACGAAGTCAGAAGCCCTCTAGAGATTCTGGAAGGGTCCGTGTATGTGAGTGTGTGTGCAAAAAGGACGCGAAGTCAGGAGCCCTCCAGAAATTCTGAAAGGGCATGAGTGTGAGTGTGTATGTGTGTGTGTGTATAAAATGGACACGAAGTCAAAAGCTCTCCAGAGATTCTGCAAAGGTGCGTGTGTGTATGTGTGTGTGTGTGTGTGTGTGTGTGTAAGAAGGACACGACGTCAGAAGCCCTGCAGATATTATGTAAGGTTGTGTGTGTGTAAAAAGAACACTATGTCAGAAGCCCTCCATAGATTCTGCAAGAGTGTGAGTGTGTGTGTGTGTGTGTTAAAAGGACACGATGTCAGAAGCCCTCCAGAAATTTAGCAAAAGAGTGAGTGTGTGTGGGTTTTTGTGTGTGTAAAAACGACACGACGTCAGAAGCCCTAAAGAGTTCTGCAAGGGTACGAGTGTAAATGTGTTTGCGTGTGTGTAAAAAGTACACGAAGCCACAAGTCCTCTAGAGATTCTGCAACGTTATGTTTGTGTGTGTGTGTTAAAGGAACACGAAGTCAGAAGCCCTGAAGAGATTCTGCCAAGATTTGTGTGTGTGTATAAAGGACACGAAATCAGAATCCCTCTAGAGATTCTGCAAGGTTATGTGTGTGAAAAGGCCACCAAATCAGGAGCATTCTAGAGATTCTGCAATGGTGTGTATGTGTGTGTTTGTGTGTAAAAAGGAGAAGAAGTCAGAAACCCTCCAATGATTTTGTAAGTGTATGAGTGTGAGTGTGTGTGTATGTGTGTGTGTAAAAAGTACAAGAAGTCAGAAGCCCTCCAGAGATTCTGCAAGTGTGTGAGAGTGTGGGTTTGTGTGTAAAATGGATGCGAATCAGAAGCCCTCCAGAGATTCTGCAAGGGTGAGTGTATGTGAGTGTGTGTGGGAAAAGGACCCGAAGTCAGAAGCCCTCTAGAGATTCTGCAAGGGTATGATTGTGAGTGTGTGTGTGTGTGTAAAAGAAAACAAAATCAGAAGTCCTCTAGTGATTCTGCAAGATTGTGTGTGTGTGTGTGTGTGTGTAAAAAGACACGAAGTAAAGCGGCTAGAGATTCTGTAAGGGTGTGTGTGTGTGTGAGTGTGTAAAAAGAACACGAAGTCAGAAGCCCTCTAGAGATTCTTCAACAGAGTGTGTGGGTGAGAGTGTTTAAAAAGGACAAAATTCAGAAGTGCTCCAGAAGTTCTTCCAGGGTGAGTGTGTATGTGTGTGTGTCTAAAAAGGACAGGAAATCAGAAGCCCTCCTGAGATTCTGCAAAGGTTTGTGCATTTGTGTGTGTGAGTGTGTAAAAAGAACATGAATTAGTAGCCCTCCAGATATTCTGCAAGGGTGTGTGTGTGTGTAAACAGGACATGACGTCAGAATCCCTCCAGAGATTCTGCAAGGTTGTGAGTGTGTGTAAAAAGGACACGACGTCAGAAGCCCTCCAGAGATTTCAGAAGTGTGTGAGTGTGTGTGTGTGTGTGTGTGTGTGTAAAAAGAACACGAAGTCAGAAGACATCCAGAGATTCTGCAAGGGTGTTAGTGTGTGAGTGTGTGGAAAAAGAACACGAAGTCAGAAGCCCTCTAGAGATTCTACAAGGGTGTGTGTGTGTTTGTAAAAAGGACACGAAGTCAGAAGCCCTGCAGATATTATGTAAGGTTGTGTGTGTGTAAAAAGAACACTATGACAGAAGCCCTCCATAGATTCTGCAAGAGTGTGAGTGTGTGTGTGTGTGTGTGTGTTAAAAGGACACGATGTCAGAAGCCCTCCAGAGATTTAGCAAAAGAGTGAGTGTGTGTGGGTTTTTGTGTGTATAAAAAGGACACGACGTCAGAAGCCCTAAAGAGTTCTGCAAGGGTACGAGTGTAAATGTGTTTGCGTGTGTGTAAAAAGTACACGAAGCCACAAGTCCTCTAGAGATTCTGCAACGTTATGTTTGTGTGTGTGTGTTAAAGGAACACGAAGTCAGAAGCCCTACAGGGATTCTGCCAAGATTTGTGTGTGTGTATAAAGGACACGAAATCAGAATCCCTCTAGAGATTCTGCAAGGTTATGTGTGTGAAAAGGCCACCAAATCAGGAGCATTCTAGAGATTCTGCAATGGTGTGTATGTGTGTATTTGTGTGTAAAAAGGAGAAGAAGTCAGAAGCACTCCAATGATTCTGCAAGTGTATGAGTGTGAGTGTGTGTGTGTGTGTGTGTGTGTGTGTGTGTAAAAAGACACGAAGTAAAGCGGCCAGAGATTCTGTAAGGGTGTGTGTGTGTGAGTGTGTAAAAAGAACACGAAGTCAGAAGCCCTCTAGAGATTCTTCAACAGAGTGTGTGGGTGAGAGTGTTTAAAAAGGACAAAATTCAGAAGTGCTCCAGAAGTTCTTCCAGGGTGTGTGTGTATGTGTGTGTGCGTCTAAAAAGGACACGAAATCAGAAGCCCTCCAGAGATTCTGCAAAGGTTTGTGCATTTGTGTGTGTGAGTGTGTAAAAAGAACACGAATCAGTAGCCCTCCAGATATTCTGCAAGGGTGTATGTGTGTGTAAAAAGGACACGACGTCAGAATCCCTCCAGAGATTCTGCAAGGTTGTGAGTGTTTGTAAAAAGGACACGACGTCAGAAGCCCTCCAGAGATTTCACAAGGGTGTGAGTGTGTGTGAAAAAAGAAAAGGAAGACCGAATTCCCTTAGAGATTCTGCAACGTTGTAAGTGTGTTTGTAAAAAAGTCAAGAAGTCAGGGCCCTCAAGCGATACTGTAGGGGTAGTAGTGTGAGTGTGTGTGTGTGTGTGTGTGTGTGTAAAAAGGACACGAATTCAGAAGCTCTCTAGAGATTCTGCAAAGTTGTGAGTTTGTTTTTATATATAAAAAGACACGAAGTCAGAACCCACCAGAGATTCTTGAAGGGTATCAGTGTGAGTATGTATGTATAAAATGGACACGAAGTCAGAAACCCTCCAAAGATTCTGCAAGGATTTGTGTGTGTATGTGTGTGTGTAAGAAGGACACGACGTCAGAAGCCCTCCAGATATTCTTTAAGGGTGTGAATGTGTGTGTGTGTGTGTGTGTAAAAAGGACACGAAGTAAGTAGCCCTCCAGAGATTCTGAAAGGGTGCGTGCATGTGTGCATGTATGTGTGTGAGTGTGTATGAAAGACACGAAGTCAGAAGCCTTCCTGATATTCCGCAAGGGTGTGTGTGTGTGTATGTGTGTGTGTAAAAAGGACCCGAAGTCAGAAGCCCTCCTGATATTCTGCAAGGGTGTGTGTGTTTGTAAAACGGACACGAAGTCAGAAGCCCTGCAGATATTATGCAATTATGTGTGTGTGTGTGAAAAGAACATTACGTCAGAAGCCCTCCAGAGATTCTACAAGAGTGTGAGTGTATGTGTGTGTAAAAGAGACAGGACGTCAGAAGCCCTCCAGAGATTCAGCAAGGTGTGGATGTCTGTGTGTAAAAAGGACACGAAGTCAGAAGTCCTCTAGAGATTCAGCAATGGAATGTGTGTGTGTGTGTGTGCGTGTGTTAAAGGAACACGAAGTCAGAAGCCCTATAGCGATTCTGCCAAGGTTTGTGTGTGTGTACGAAGGACAGGAAATCAGAAGCCCTCCAGAGATTCTGCAAGGTTGTGTGTGTATTTGTGTGGGTGAATAGGACACCAAATCTGAAGCCTTCTAGATTTGCAACGGTATATGTGTGTATGTGTGTGTGTAAACAGGAGAAGTCAGAAGCCTTCCAGAGATTCTGCAAGTGTATGAGTGTGAGTGTGTGTGTATGTGTGGGTAAAAAGGACATGAAGTAAGAAGCCCTCAAGAGATTCTGCAAAGGTGTCAGAGTGTGTGTTTGTGTGTAAAAAGGACACGAAGTCAGAAGCCCTCTAGAGATTCTGGAAGGGCCCGTGTATGTGAGTGTGTGTGCAAAAAGGACGCGAAATCAGGAGCCCTCCAGAGATTCTGAAAGGGCATGAGTGTGAGTGTGTATGTGTGTGTGTGTGTAAAATGGACACGAAGTCAAAAGCTCTCCAGAGATTCTGCAAGGGTGCGTGTGTGTATGTGTGTGTGTGTGTGTGTGTGTGTAAGAAGGACACGACGTCAGAAGCCCTCCAGATATTCTTCAAGGGTGTGAGTGTGTGTGTGTGTGTGTTTGTAAAAAGGACACGAAGTCAGAAGCCCTGCAGATATTATGTAAGTTTGTGTGTGTGTAAAAAGAACACTACGTCAGAAGCCCTCCATAGATTCTGCAAGAGTGTGAGTGTGTGTGTGTGTGTGTGTGTGTTAAAAGGACACGATGTCAGAAGCCCTCCAGAGATTTAGCAAAAGAGTGAGTGTGTGTGGGTTTTTGTGTGTGTAAAAAGGACACGACGTCAGAAGCCCTAAAGAGTTCTGCAAGGGTACGAGTGTAAATGTGTTTGCGTGTGTGTAAAAAGTACACGAAGCCACAAGTCCTCTAGAGATTCTGCAACGTTATGTTTGTGTGTGTGTGTTAAAGGAACACGAAGTCAGAAGCCCTACAGGGATTCTGCCAAGATTTGTGTGTGTGTATAAAGGACACGAAATCAGAATCCCTCTAGAGATTCTGCAAGGTTATGTGTGTGAAAAGGCCACCAAATCAGGAGCATTCTAGAGATTCTGCAATGGTGTGTATGTGTGTGTTTGTGTGCAAAAAGGAGAAGAATTCAGAAACCCTCCAATGTATTTGTAAGTGTATGAGTGTGAGTGTGTGTGTATGTGTGTGTGTAAAAAGTACAAGAAGTCAGAAGCCCTCCAGAGATTCTGCAAGTGTGTGAGAGTGTGGGTTTGTGTGTAAAATGGATGCGAATCAGAAGCCCTCCAGAGATTCTGCAAGGGTGAGTGTATGTGAGTGTGTGTGGGAAAAGGACCCGAAGTCAGAAGCCCTCTAGAGATTCTGCAAGGGTATGATTGTGAGTGTGTGTGTGTGTGTAAAAGAAAACAAAATCAGAAGTCCTCTAGTGATTCTGCAAGGGTGTGTGTGTGTGTGTGTGTGTAAAAAGACACGAATTAAAGCGGCCAGAGATTCTGTAAGGGTGTGTGTGTGTGTGAGTGTGTAAAAAGAACACGAAGTCAGAAGCCCTCTAGAGATTCTTCAACAGAGTGTGTGAGTGAGAGTGTTAAAAAAGGACAAAATTCAGAAGTGCTCCAGAAGTTCTTCCAGGGTGTGTGTGTATGTGTGTGTGTCTAAAAAGGACAGGAAATCAGAAGCTCTCCTGAGATTCTGCAAAGGTTTGTGCATTTGTGTGTGTGAGTGTGTAAAAAGAACACGAATCAGTAGGCCTCCAGATATTCTGCAAGGGTGGGTGTGTGCGTAAACAGGACACGACGTCAGAATCCCTCCAGAGATTCTGCAAGGTTGTGAGTGTGTGTAAAAAGGACACGACGTCAGAAGCCCTCCAGAGATTTCACAAGTGTGTGAGTGTGTGTGTGTGTGTGTGTGTGTAAAAAGAACACGAAGTCAGAAGACATCCAGAGATTCTGCAAGGGTGTTAGTGTGTGAGTGTGTGGGAAAAGAACACGAAGTCAGAAGCCCTCTTGAGATTCTGCAAGGGTGTGTGTGTGTTTGTAAAAAGGACACGAAGTCAGAAGCCCTGCAGATATTATGTAAGGTTGTGTGTGTGTAAAAAGAACCCTTACGTCAGAAGCCCTCCATAGATTCTGCAAGAGTGTGAGTGTGTGTGTGTGTGTGTGTTAAAAGGACACGATGTCAGAAGCCCTCCAGAGATTTAGCAAAAGAGTGAGTGTGTGTGGGTTTTTTTGTGTGTAAAAAGGACACGACTTCAGAAGCCATAAAGAGTTCTGCAAGGGTACGAGTGTAAATGTGTTTGCGTGTGTGTAAAATGTACACGAAGCCACAAGTCCTCTAGAGATTCTGCAACGTTATGTTTGTGTGTGTGTGTGTTAAAGGAACACGAAGTCAGAAGCCCTGAAGAGATTCTGCCAAGATTTGTGTGTGTGTATAAAGGACACGAAATCAGAATCCCTCTAGAGATTCTGCAAGGTTATGTGTGTGAAAAGGCCACCAAATCAGGAGCATTCTAGAGATTCTGAAATGGTGTGTATGTGTGTGTTTGTGTGTAAAAAGGAGAAGAAGTCAGAAACCCACCAATGATTCTGTAAGTGTATGAGTGTGAGTGTGTGTGTATGTGTGTGTGTAAAAAGTACAAGAAATCAGAAGCCCTCCAGAGATTCTGCAAGTGTGTGAGAGTGTGGGTTTGTGTGTAAAATGGATGTGAATCAAAATCCCTCCAGAGATTCTGCAAGGGTGAGTGTATGTGAGTGTGTGTGGGAAAAGGACCCGAAGTCAGAAGCCCTCTAGAGATTCTGCAAGGGTATGATTGTGAGTGGGTGTGTGTGTGTAAAAGAAAACAAAATCAGAAGTCCTCTAGTGATTCTGCAAGGGTGTGTGTGTGTGTGTGTGTGTGTGTGTGTGTGTGTAAAAAGACACTAAGTAAAGCGGCCAGAGATTCTGTAAGGGTGTGTGTGTGTGAGTGTGTAAAAAGAACACGAAGTCAGAAGCCCTCTAGAGATTCTTCAACAGAGTGTGTGGGTGAGAGTGTTTAAAAAGGACAAAATTCAGAAGTGTTCCAGAAGTTCTTCCAGGGTGTGTGTGTATGTGTGTGTGTCTAAAAAGGACACGAAATCAGAAGCCCTCCAGAGATTCTGCAAAGGTTTGTGCATTTGTGTGTGTGAGTGTGTCAAAAGAACACGAATCAGTAGCCCTCCAGATATTCTGCAAGGGTGTGTGTGTGTGTAAAAGGGACACAACGTCAGAATCCCTCCAGAGATTCTGCAAGGTTGTGAATGTGTGTAAAAAGGACACGACGTCAGAAGCCCTCCAGAGATTCTACAAGAGTGTGAGTGTATGTGTGTGTAAAAGAGACACGACGTCAGAAGCCCTCCAGAGATTCAGCAAGGTGTGGATGTCTGTGTGTAAAAAGGACACGAAGTCAGAAGTCCTCTAGAGATTCAGCAATGGAATGTGTGTGTGTGTGTGTGTGTGTTAAAGGAACACGAAGTCAGAAGCCCTATAGCGATTCTGCCAAGGTTTGTGTGTGTGTACGAAGGACAGGAAATCAGAAGCCCTCCAGAGATTCTGCAAGGTTGTGTGTGTATTTGTGTGGGTGAATAGGACACCAAATCTGAAGCCTTCTAGATTTGCAACGGTATATGTGTGTGTGTGTGTGTGTGTAAAAAGGAGAAGTCAGAAGCCTTCCAGATATTCTGCAAGGGTGTGTGTGTGTGTAAAAGGGACACAACGTCAGAATCCCTCCAGAGATTCTGCAAGGTTGTGAGTGTGTGTAAAAAGGACACGACGTCAGAAGCCCTCCAGAGATTCTACAAGAGTGTGAGTGTATGTGTGTGTAAAAGAGACACGACGTCAGAAGCCCTCCAGAGATTCAGCAAGGTGTGGATGTCTGTGTGTAAAAAGGACACGAAGTCAGAAGTCCTCTAGAGATTCAGCAATGGAATGTGTGTGTGTGTGTGTGTGTGTGTTAAAGGAACACGAAGTCAGAAGCCCTATAGCGATTCTGCCAAGGTTTGTGTGTGTGTACGAAGGACAGGAAATCAGAAGCCCTCCAGAGATTCTGCAAGGTTGTGTGTGTATTTGTGTGGGTGAATAGGACACCAAATCTGAAGCCTTCTAGATTTGCAACGGTATATGTGTGTGTGTGTGTGTAAAAAGGAGAAGTCAGAAGCCTTCCAGAGATTCTGCAAGTGTATGAGTGTGAGTGTGTGTGTATGTGTGTGTAAAAAGGACATGAAGTCAGAAGCCCTCAAGAGATTCTGCAAAGGTGTCAGAGTGTGTGTTTGTGTGTAAAAAGGACACGAAGTCAGAAGCCCTCTAGAGATTCTGGAAGGGTCCGTGTATGTGAGTGTGTGTGCAAAAAGGACGCGAAGTCAGGAGCCCTCCAGAAATTCTGAAACGCATGAGTGTGAGTGTGTATGTGTGTGTGTGTATAAAATGGACACAAAGTCAAAAGCTCTCCAGAGATTCTGCAAGGGTGCGTGTGTGTATGTGTGTGTGTGTGTGTGTGTGTGTGTAAGAAGGACACGACGTCAGAAGCCCTCCAGATATTCTTCAAGGGTGTGAGTGTGTTTGTAAAAAGGACACGAACTTAGAAGCCCTGCAGATATTATGTAAGATTGTGTGTGTGTGTGTAAAAAGAACACTACGTCAGAAGTCCTCCATAGATTCTGCAAGAGTGTGAGTGTGTGTGTGTGTGTGTGTGTTAAAAGGACACGATGTAAGAAGCCCTCCAGAGATTTAGCAAATGAGTGAGTGTGTGTGGGTTTTTGTGTGTGTAAAAACGACACGATGTCAGAAGCCCTAAAGAGTTCTGCAAGGGTACGAGTGTAAATGTGTTTGCGTGTGTGTAAAAAGTACACGAAGCCACAAGTCCTCTAGAGATTCTGCAACGTTATGTTTGTGTGTGTGTGTTAAAGGAACACGAAGTCAGAAGCCCTGAAGAGATTCTGCCAAGATTTGTGTGTGTGTATAAAGGACACGAAATCAGAATCCCTCTAGAGATTCTGCAAGGTTATGTGTGTGAAAAGGCCACCAAATCAGGAGCATTCTAGAGATTCTGCAATGGTGTGTATGTGTGTGTTTGTGTGTAAAAAGGAGAAGAAGTCAGAAACCCTCCAATGATTCTGTAAGTGTATGAGTGTGAGTGTGTGTGTATGTGTGTGTGTAAAAAGTACAAGAAGTCAGAAGCCCTCCAGAGATTCTGCAAGTGTGTGAGAGTGTGGGTTTGTGTGTAAAATGGATGCGAATCAGAAGCCCTCCAGAGATTCCGCAAGGGTGAGTGTATGTGAGTGTGTGTGGGAAAAGGACCCGAAGTCAGAAGCCCTCTAGAGATTCTGCAAGGGTATGATTGTGAGTGTGTGTGTGTGTGTAAAAGAAAACAAAATCAGAAGTCCTCTAGTGATTCTGCAAAGGTGTGTGTGTGTGTGTGTGTGTGTAAAAAGACACGAAGTAAAGCGGCCAGAGATTCTGTAAGGGTGTGTGTGTGTGAGTGTGTAAAAAGAACACGAAGTCAGAAGCCCTCTAGAGATTCTTCAACAGAGTGTGTGGGTGAGAGTGTTCAAAAAGGACAAAATTCAGAAGTGCTCCAGAAGTTCTTCCAGGGTGTGTGTGTATGTGTGTGTGTCTAAAAAGGACACGAAATCAGAAGCCCTCCAGAGAGTCTGCAAAGGTTTGTGCATTTGTGTGTGTGAGTGTGTCAAAAGAACACGAATAAGTAGCCCTCCAGATATTCTGGATGGATGTGTGTGTGTGTAAAAGGGACACAACGTCAGAATCCCTAAAGATTCTGCAAGGTTGTGAGTGTGTGTAAAAAGGACACGACGTCAGAAGCCCTCCATAGATTCTGCAAGAGTGTGAGTGTGTGTGTGTGTGTTAAAAGGACACGATGTCAGAAGCCCTCCAGAGATTTAGCAAAAGAGTGAGTGTGTGTGGGTTTTTGTGTGTGTAAAAAGGACACGACGTCAGAAGCCCTAAAGAGTTCTGCAAGGGTACGAGTGTAAATGTGTTTGCGTGTGTGTAAAAAGTACACGAAGCCACAAGTCCTCTAGAGATTCTGCAACGTTATGTTTGTGTGTGTGTGTTAAAGGAACACGAAGTCAGAAGCCCTGAAGAGATTCTGCCAAGATTTGTGTGTGTGTATAAAGGACACGAAATCAAAATCCCTCTAGAGATTCTGCAAGGTTATGTGTGTGAAAAGGCCACCAAATCAGGAGCATTCTAGAGATTCTGCAATGGTGTGTATGTGTGTGTTTGTGTGTTAAAAGGAGAAGAATCAGAAACCCTCCAATGATTCTGCAAGTGTATGAGTGTGAGTGTGTGTGTATGTGTGTGTGTAAAAAGTACAAGAAGTCAGAAGCCCTCCAGAGATTCTGCAAGTGTGTGAGAGTGTGGGTTTGTGTGTAAAATGGATGTGAATCAGAAGCCCTCCAGATATTCTGCAAGGGTGAGTGTATGTGAGTGTGTGTGGGAAAAGGTCCCGAAGTCAGAAGCCTTCTAGAGATTCTGCAAGGGTATGATTGTGAGTGTGTGTGTGTGTGTGTGTGTGTAAAAGAAAACAAAATCAGAAGTCCTCTAGTGATTCTGCAAGGGTGTGTGTGTGTGTGTGTGTGTGTGTGTAAAAAGACACGAAGTAAAGCGGCCAGAGATTCTGTAAGGGTGTGTGTGTGTGTGTGAGTGTGTAAAAAGAACACGAAGTCAGAAGACCTCTAGAGATTCTTCAACAGAGTGTGTGAGTGAGAGTGTTCAAAAAGGACAAAATTCAGAAGTGCTCCAGAAGTTCTTCCAGGGTGTGTGTCTATGTGTGTGTGTCTAAAAAGGACAGGAAATCAGAAGCCCTCCTGAGATTCTGCAAAGGTTTGTGCATTTGTGTGTGTGAGTGTGTAAAAAGAACATGAATTAGTAGCCCTCCAGATATTCTGCAAGGGTGTGTGTGTGTGTAAACAGGACACGACGTCAGAATCCCTCCAGAGATTCTGCAAGGTTGTGAGTGTGTGTAAAAAGGACACGACGTCAGAAGCCCTCCTGAGATTTCACAAGTGTGTGAGTGTGTGTGTGTAAAAAGAACACGGAGTCAGAAGACATCCAGAGATTCTGCAAGGGTGTTAGTGTGTGAGTGTGTGGAAAAAGAACACGAAGTCAGAAGCCCTCTAGAGATTCTGCAAGGGTGTGTGTGTGTTTGTAAAAAGGACACGAAGTCAGAAGCCCTGCAGATATTATGTAAGGTTGTGTGTGTGTAAAAAGAACACTACGTCAGAAGCCCTCCATAGATTCTGCAAGAGTGTGAGTGTGTGTGTGTGTGTGTGTGTTAAAAGGACACGAAGTCAGAAGCCCTGCAGATATTATGTAAGGTTGTGTGTGTGTAAAAAGAACCCTTACGTCAGAAGCCCTCCATAGATTCTGCAAGAGTGTGAGTGTGTGTGTGTGTGTGTGTTAAAAGGACACGATGTCAGAAGCCCTCCAGAGATTTAGCAAAAGAGTGAGTGTGTGTGGGTTTTTTTGTGTGTAAAAAGGACACGACTTCAGAAGCCATAAAGAGTTCTGCAAGGGTACGAGTGTAAATGTGTTTGCGTGTGTGTAAAATGTACACGAAGCCACAAGTCCTCTAGAGATTCTGCAACGTTATGTTTGTGTGTGTGTGTGTTAAAGGAACACGAAGTCAGAAGCCCTGAAGAGATTCTGCCAAGATTTGTGTGTGTGTATAAAGGACACAAAATCAGAATCCCTCTAGAGATTCTGCAAGGTTATGTGTGTGAAAAGGCCACCAAATCAGGAGCATTCTAGAGATTCTGAAATGGTGTGTATGTGTGTGTTTGTGTGTAAAAAGGAGAAGAAGTCAGAAACCCACCAATGATTCTGTAAGTGTATGAGTGTGAGTGTGTGTGTATGTGTGTGTGTAAAAAGTACAAGAAATCAGAAGCCCTCCAGAGATTCTGCAAGTGTGTGAGAGTGTGGGTTTGTGTGTAAAATGGATGTGAATCAAAATCCCTCCAGAGATTCTGCAAGGGTGAGTGTATGTGAGTGTGTGTGGGAAAAGGACCCGAAGTCAGAAGCCCTCTAGAGATTCTGCAAGGGTA